>NC_139554.1:34836433-36036433 GCF_965112155.1 Podarcis liolepis
ATTCCAAGGTGCACATAATAGCAATTCAAAGATGTCTAATTGCCGTAGGTAAAACAAATGTGCCAGAGACATTTGGAGAGAAACGTGATGTCCAGGTGTTTATATGGTAATGCCTGAAATTTCAGAGCCAAGATGGCTTTCCTTGAGTGCTTGGTTTTAAAGAAGGACATATATAAGAGAAGCTCAGGTAGAATGTACACTGTAGATCAGGAAAGAAATCCAACAAGAGCAAAAGGATGCTAGAACAACTAGAGGATAAGAAGGCCTCCTTCACAAAATGGAAGTCTTGTCCAGGTGATGAGAACAAAAAGGAACACAAACTCCGGCAAAATAAATGCAAGCAGACAGTAAGGGATACAACGAAAGAATTTGAGGTGCACATCACCTAAACCATTAAGATCAACAACAAAACGTTATTTAAATATATTTGAAGGAAGAAGCCAGAGAGGTAGTTGGACCCTTGGATAACATGGGAGTTAAAGGTGTGATAAAGGAAGAAAAGGAGATTGCAGAGAAACTGAATTAATTTTTTGCATCTCTCACTGCAGAAGATGGGCAGATGTGCCTGAACTAACTTTCAGAGGAAGGGAGTCTGAGGTTAGGGTTAATGGTAAACAAGAGCCAAAGTTCAAAACCTCATTGACAAATTAAAAACTGACAAATCACCAGATCCAGATGGTATCTGCCCAAGAGTTCTTTAAGAACTCAAATGTGAAATTACTGTTGACTTGTTTACCTAACTCATGATTAACAGTAGTCACAGCTTGTCTGGGTTACATAATGAGTAGCCTTAATGAGTTGAAAAACAGCAGCAAAAACTTCTGATCTCCTTGCAGCTGTGCTAGAAGAAGAGAGTGCTTGTTCTTGCCTGTGCCTCAGCTTCACTTCCAAAAATTGCTAAAGTATGTCTTATGAAGCTCCTTAAATGTCTACATTCATTTGTTGCAAATCTCATCCAGGCAATTATTCGTTCCAATGCCTCCAGTGCTCAAGTGAGAAACTTCTGGCCTGTGGCCCTAATTAGGCCTGCCAGGGGCTCCTATTTGGCCCACAAGGCTTTCTGCCCAAGCCCTACCCACTGGCCCCACATCAGGTGTGAGGCAAGTACAGCTGCTACTACAAATGAAAAATTGACAGTGCACTCCCAATTATTTGTTTGAAAGCCAGGCTTGCAAGCAGTGCCTTTTTAATCTAGTGCAAAACACAAGCTCTGGTGGGATTGGCTACACTTAGGAGCAGCTGGCTGGAGTTTCCCAAGTGCAACCAGTCTTTGCCACAGGCATGTTTTGCTTTTGGTGCCAAATGCAAGTCCTGCTTTCGGCTGGGAAACTGGCACAAAATCATTATTGTGCAACCATGTCTGGCATCATGTGCCCCCTCCATGGGAGGTTTGGAGGGAGGCAATACAGGAATGAACCTTTTTAGTGGTGGCCACCCCATGGAATATTCTCCCTACTCTCCCTAGGGACGCATGCCTGGCATCATCTTTATCTAGTTTTAAGTGTCAGGCAAAGACTTTTCTTTCTCCCCAGACATGTGGGATACTGTGGCCTCTCTTAGTGGGTGGAGGGCTTATAGTCCTGCCTTTTTGTTTAACTGTATTTTTGAGTCTTTTGTTTGAATTGCTGTTTTTAAATGGTTTTAACTAAAGTTGCTATGAGTTACCTTTTTAAGAGTAACAACTAACACTACTCCTACTACAGAACTAGCAACCCCTTATCACCCTGCCCATGTTGGAGATTGCTATCAGAGGCCAAAATTTCCAGGTAGTATCCTCCACTATTACACACTGGTGGTGTGGTCTCACCAGCAAATGTAAACTTTTCCTCTCTTAAACCAGTGCAGGGATGCCAATGGCACCTGCTTATGGTTTGGGCAGAAGCTCAAGTGTTAATGAAATTTCTGCCATGGTTCAGTGGGGCGTTGTTCCTCTGACTTTGCATTGTTCGTGCTTATTTTGATTTGAAGTGGGAAATGGAGCCTGTGCAGATAGTTTGGGAGATGTGTGTTTTTAGGGAGTAGGGGAAGCTGGAAAGAACTTAAAGCAGAGGAAGATGACAGAAGATGACAGAAAATTCAGCAACGGAGCAGCATTAACAATACACCTAAACAGATATTCTATTTTTCTACAGCAAGCCAGTCGTGGGCTAAATTCTTGAATCTTTTGAAGTCTTGTGTTTCCAGTATATGATTCAGTCATACCATTATAATACAGTCAGTCAGTTACCATTATAATACAGTGGTACCTCAGTTTTCGAACGTCTTGGAAGTCAAATATTTTGGTTTTCGAACGCCGAAAACCCAGAAGTAAACACTTCCGTTTTCAAACATGCCTCAGAAGTCGAACAGCTTCCGCTGAGTCCCCCCCCTCCCAATTTTCTCTATTAAATTTGCAGACTTTGCATCTCAGTTTTCAAACGTTCCGGAACGTTCCGGTCTTCCGGAACAGATTACGTTCAAAAACCGAGGTACCGCTGTAGTTGTTATATTGATATTAATATCAACAAAAAGTATTCTATCTAATCAGTTCCAGAGCTCCAGGACAGATTGGGCACATTTGTGATGTGTCCCAGTTACAGCCTTACGCCCTTGTTAAAAAAAGGGCTCTGGGGTAGATTTTGTGAATACATTGCAATTTTGAAACTTTTTAAAAAAATGTAGTATTTTGGGTTCTTAAACTTGCAAAGGTGTCTACTTCCCTTTAACACTATAAATCCAACTGAGCTGACCCCTGAGGAAGAAGAAAATGCTAACTATAACTTATCTAAAGCAGCTTTGCCTATACAATGGTATTATGACTGGAAATCACCCTATGCATCAAGACTGGAAAGAAAAGCTTTATTCAGATTTTCTTTAGAGAATCTTATAGCAGTATATCTTCAATAATTTACAACAATTTACTTTCTTTTTAAAACACTATTTTTAAGAACTGAGCCAGCCTTTAAAGAATGTTCTCTACACTGAAAAAAATGGGGTACATAAAAGCAACTATGGTAACTTCTCAATATTCCTCATGTCAGCAAATGTAAGTAACACAACCATGAAAAAGAATTTGTAAGTAGTTATAAATAAGTTAGTGATTGTTATTTCAGTTTTATGGATAGGAAATGTAACTAGACTCTGTAAAGAAAGCTGACCATAGAATGGGAAGTTTGTTCTCGTTAAAATTGTTATATAATTTCTTATTAAACTTCTAAAAACTTGCATTGTTACAATATTTGAAATAGCTCTTCAAGTTTAACCCTACACTAAGCCAAATCAGAGAGAGATTTTATCCAAAGGAAAACATTTCAAAAAGATACAAGGGTTTACACCTGAGGTAGGATGTCACAAAACTCCTATATGTTTTCCTTTATTATGAAAATATATACAGTTTGATAATATACAGATTTATGGCTCATTTTAAAGACATGCACAACCAGTATCTCAGGGTATACTAATTCCAGCTCATAACTGAAAATGTTTGGCTGGCACTGCAGACATTTTTTGTACCACAACCCCTTGCTCTCAAACAAGAGTTATTAACTATTATTATTATTGTTGTTGTTATTATTAAAATTTGTATACTACCCTTCATCTGAAGATCACAGGGCTGTTCACAACGTAAAAATACAAAATAAGAACAGAAAATACATATTCAAACAAACAAAAGCCCAATAACCCCCCTCCCACAAGCACATTTAAAAGAGCATGGAATGTTAATCAGCCCACAGGCCTGCTTATAGAGAAAAGTTTTTGCCTGGCACCTAAAGATACGTAAGGAAGGCTCCAGGCAAGATTCCCTGAGGAAAGCATTCTAGAATTGGTGAGCCATTGCAGAAAAGCTCCCTTCTTGTGTTGCCACTCTCTGGACCTCTCATGGAGGAGGCACATTAAGAAGGGCCTCAGATGATGATTGCGGGGTCTGGGTTGGTTCATATGGGCAGAGGTGGTCCTTGAAGTATTGCGGACCTGAGCCATTTAAGGCTTTATGGGTCCAAACCAGCACTTTGATTTGGGCTTGGCAACTAACCACCAGTGCAGTCTGGCCAGGGTTGGTGTTATATGCTCAAACCATCTTGCCCTGGTGAGCAACCGGCTGCTGAATTCTGTACTAGCTCTCTGAATTTTCTTCAGAGGCAGCCCTACATATAATGGCTTGTAGGAATCTAACCTAGAGCTTGCGAGAGCATAGACGGTAAAAAGTTAGGCTATCCCTGTCCAGATAGAGGCACAGCTGGGCTGCCACCCGAAGCTGACAGAAGTCATTCCGCACTACTGAGACCCCCTGAGCCTCAAGCAACAGCGAAGGACCCAAAAGTACCCTCAAGCGATTTACCTGCTCCTTTAGAGAAAGTGCAATCCCATGAAGAGCAGGCAACCTCCCATCTATCCAGTCTAAGGAACCACCCACTAACAGTGCCTTAGTCTTATCTGGCTAAGTTTGTACCTGAGGTTCAGTTTCTTAGTTCTCATCCAGTCCATTACTGAGGGAAGACAACGGTCCAGCACTTCTTTAAACTCCAAATCTTTGTTCTGATCTTGGAGCAAAAATTTAAAACATATCTCCCTGTAAGATAAAGGAAGTCTCCCTGCAATCTGTAGGCAGGCCTCTTCATGAAGCAAAGTGAAGCAGTCTGCTCTTAAAGGCAGATCCTAGAGGTGAGGCCATCATCCTCTTGTCAATTGGCCATTTGCATATCTAATAAGGCTTCCTTTCTACTGAAAATAAAACATGGCAGATATCCCAAATTGCTTTCCAAGCAGACTTGTTGAGACTTGTTATTTATTCTTTGTATGATTCATTCATTTGGATGATTTCTTCTGGATTAAGCGGATCCAGGTGCATAATTTTTTTAAAAAATCTATAGCTTTATATTAACGAATGCTCTTTGTTTTAACAAGGCATACAACAAACTAAGGTTAGTGTATCTTTATTTTTAAAAAATAATAATTAAGGAAACAAGCCCAAACTTTGTAGCATTGTTGCTGCATTGGAAAGAAAACAAGAGTAAAAGTCATTGCATCTCTACTGGTGATTACGATAGTAACATTACTGTAAAAAACACACACACACACAAAACAACCCAAGCAAGCAAAAACTTTGTTCATGGCTGTCAGAAGAAATCCTAACAGAAACCACACATTTGCTATATCCATTACGAGTGTAAAGAATTGCTTTGAAATGCATGGTCCACCTGTTATACACTCTCTAGTTCTTTATCAATTTCTAGAACAGTTTCCCTCTAGTGCTGAGAAGCCTTCGCATCAGTAAAGGTGGCAATAAGAGAATATCTCTTATGGAGGTATTTGTTAGTAAGTTGGCAGTCTTATATGGACTTGGGTAGAACCACAAATCATTCCTAAGTCAAAGCACAGGAAATATGGATTGACTGCAGCCCCAGAAATATTTTTACACCCACTATGGTCTGAGCTGATATTCCTGAGAAGTTCTGTTTTAGATTTCTAAACTTAACTGGGTATGGCGTGAAGTCTGGAAACTGTACAGCAGTGCACTTGATTTATACGGTAACCAGAAGGAAAAAAAACCCAACAACAATTCTACTTCTAAATCTCATTGGATTTTAAAAAATAATAATGTTACTTTAATGAGTAAAATCAGTATTTTCAATATTTAAGACAAACAATAGATGCTTGCTATCTACCACTGTGGCCTGGTCCACATACCACATGAAACTATTGTTTAAAACAAACAATGGTATAATGTGAATGAGGGGACTGAAAAAGGACAAAAGCTCCTCCCTCAGTCCTCCTGACAAAGCAAGCCAGAGCCAACCTTGTCATGTCAACTGAATGAACCACAAATGGAAACTAAGGTTTATTCTTGGCACCCCACTCATGGTTTGTCTGTACTCTGCAAGAAACTAAATGTGAGTTTGAACATGACAAATCAGATTCTGACTTGTTTCGTCTGTAGCACAGGAACAGCAATAAAAGAAGCGTGGTAGGGTGCCACAAAAACTCCTTCTTGTTCACATTAAACCACAGTTTAAACCACAGTTGTTTCAAGGATGTTTTACTGTGACATGTGAACTGGACTAGTAACTATGGATTAAGGAAAAGCAGGGATTAAGGCAGCTGGACCCGGGTGTTTCACCATGGCAACCTGTCAAAGAAGAAAGCTGCTGGACTGCTGTGCTGCTCAGCATGGATCAGATGACACAGGCTGGCCAATAGCATTCCATCTAGGCCAGGGGTCCTCAAACTTTTTAAACAGGGGGCCAGTTCACTGTCCCTCAGACACTGTTGGAGGCTGGTCTACAGTTTGAAAAAAATATGAACGAATTCCTATGCACACTGCACATATTTTATTTGTGGTGCACACAAAAACAGGAAAAACAATACTTTTGAATTTATAATCACATGAAATGCTTTTTTACAAAACCTTTTCCCCTCGGCCCATGACCTTTGGATTGTGGTATTCCAGCAAGTTTGAGAGCTGCCAAATCTGTAAGCCACTTGCACCAAAACTGTCAAGAACTGAGGCTTCCCATTCATTAGAAACTCAAAGCTAAAAAAATGTGTTCATTATGTGTGCAACTGAATAATCATACAAACATTTTTTAAATCAACAACAACAACAATAAAGCTCCAAATTAAAATCCATCCTATTCAGCTCCCCAAACCTTTTCTTGGAGCCAGGGCGGTAAAGCGGACCCACCCAGCCTGTTCCACCCCAATGCATGGCTGAGCGCCCCAGAACGATAGCGAGTGCCGCCTCAGGGCAAAAAGCCTCAAGTGGAGGAGCTCCGATGCAGGTCTGGGACCGGCGATCCCTGGAGCTGCCAAGTGCCTGGCCTGGCCCCAGGGGAGCCCCTGTTGCAGTCGGGGCAGCCAAGAGCCCGGAGCCACCGAGACTCACTCTCCTGGTGGCGAAGAAGAAGACAGTGAGCAGCGTGAGCCAGGTGCAAGGACGATGAGCAGCCCTGTACAGAATACCCTGTAAAGATTCCAGGGTTCTGCAATTGCCGGGCGAGCCGGGTTCAGGACCCTGGTGGACCAGATCTGGCCCACGGACCGCAGTTTGAAGACCCCTGATCTAGGCCTATGAAGCTTCCGAATCTGACCTACCTCACCAATCTGAGAAACTAACAACTCAGGAACAAATAGGAACTGCTCTTGAGTTGCTCTTCTCCACTTGCCTGCTTTGCCCCAGATCACCAGCCCCAGCATTCCTTCATGGCAAATTATACTAATTGTGCAAAAAGTGGACCTGCAAATTAGCTGTGACACAAGCTCATCCTGTTTTAATGTGGATTTTGTTTCTAACATGTAGCTTAATAATATATAATACCAAAGAAACCCAACCTCAGACATATACAGCTGGATAATGACCTTTGTTTTCCCTTTAACGCTTAATGAGAAGCAGCCATGACCACACCAGCATTCATGGCTGATTTAAAGCGGCCCCAAGAGTGCTGTTCCTGTCAAGTATGGGGAACAGCTGCATATCCCTGGAATTGATGCTGGCATGACAATTGGGGGAAAGTACATATTGGTCATGAACCCCAGTCCAGAGGTGCAGGCCAGGCAACACCAAAGGGGTGGGGCTTGGGAGAGATAGGTGGGTCAAATGAATGAATGAATGAATGCCTCTGATTTCTGGACCAATGACCGAATGCTCGTTTGCTAGGCATTCTGCCGCTAAGAGTATTTTGGGTGATATTTTTTACTACCTCAATTTTTTTAAAATAGAAAATATACATCCTATGAAAATATATGTTGTCAAAGGGCCCATCACTTTCAGATCTGTCATATTGAGTCTCAGTTATATAGGAAAGCATTTTTCATACATATACCCAATCTTTTGTATACACTTTAATGGCACTGACGCTGTAGCTTGGTTACTAATAAGTGTGATAAAATTGTAACTATTCATGAGGGTGCGTGCTAAAAAGAAAATCAACAAACAGAAAAGGAAAGTCATTAGTTTTAAGAACCAACAAATAAATTAAACCTTGCCTAAGATGTATTGATTTTCTGTGGTCTTGCCTATAGAATAATGTCAAGCATGCCTGACAATCCATTAGATTCAGCATGCAAAATCTACTTACAATTATTTGTGCCCCGAAAGATATACGAGCATCAGATCTAATTCAGATTTTAGCTGCACTAGAGTAAATCAGAAATATTTTCATGGAGCTCCTTGGACTTGCATCAGTGTCTGAGAGATCACAATTCAGATATTTTTAAAAATGAGAAGTGGAGTTCAGTAAGGCATGAAGTAGGTTGAAGTGATTAAGAAAGTCTATAGTTCACACAAAACAAATTGTTTCTAACTTGCTGTGTTGTCAAACTCAAAGCATATTGTCACAATGCTATACAGGTTTGGTGAGATATTATGCAATAACATAATAAATTGTAGGAAAACAGGAAAAATGTAATAGAACAAACCACACACAATAATACAAATAAGTAACATAAATAATTGTTCATACGCTCTAAGGTTTCAGAGCTGAAGCTTTGAAGCACAAACCAGAGATGTGTAAATAAGTCTGGTTCGGGTCTCAAATCCAAATCCCAGAATCTGTTTTCTGTTCTGGGGGAAATAGGAGCTGGCCTGGCGCAAGACTGTCTAAGGTGGCTGACACATTGGCACCTATCCTCCCATTTCATGTACAGAATCTGATCAGACTGGCCATTGATTTTTACTTTGAATCTTGGGATGGGCCAGAATCTTCAGCTGGCCAAAGGAGCACAGGGCAGAAACACTGTCATCCAGCATGTTTTCAACATACCCTCTCTCCCAGCACCTGCCACCTGAGATTGCTCAGACTAGAATCACAGAATTGTAGAGTTGGAAGAAACCACATGGGTCACCGTGTCCAATCCCTGCAATGCACAATCCTTTTGAGGAATGTGAAATATAAGTATTACTTTTAGAAGATACACAATATAATTTACACCACAACAGTTTGTGTAACAGGGCTGTTATATTTGTACAGTGGTACCTATGGTTATGTACTTAATTTGTTCCGGAGCTCCGTTCTTAACCTGAAACTGTTCTTAACTTGAAGCACCACTTTAGCTAATGGGGCCTCCCGCTGCTGCTGCTGCCGCGCCACTGGAGCACGATTTATGTTCTCATCCTGAAGCTAGCAGAGTCTGTAACCTGAAGCATATGTAACCTGAAGCGTATGTAACCCGAGGTACCACTGTATGCATTTTAACCTGAAACTTCATTACTGGTCCATTAGCAACCATAAAGGTGTAGGACCTTCTTCACCAACTGAGTTTGCGCAGCGACTGGGGTGATGGAATAAAAACTTGCCTGCAATATCTTTGCTTACTTCTATTTTTAAATAATAATCAAACAGCTGCAAAACACCCCTTCTCACCACCTTTCCTCAACACTATTCCCTAACAGTATTCTATAACAGTAAACAATACACCACTTGATCAACTTAAATACAGTTTTCAAATAATCAATTACCCTATCACATTGCTGCTTTGGTGCAGTAGGTAAACTCCGCCCCCTGCTAATTAGTTAAATTGTTAAGATACCTCAGATATGCTGAACTGTCAAAAGCTCACAGATGTGCCGCCATGCAGGTTATAATTAAAAACACACACCACTGAGTAGCACCATTGACCACATTAATATCAAGAAAACCCAACAACAGGCATCATAAAATGTGAGGCTATGTCTCAGGGTGGCAACCTCAGTTAGGTGCAATGTAACAGTAATAATAACAACGTTAATATGTGACACTTTTATTATTGCCTTGCAGATTAGGGTCTAAGGCAAAAACCACCTTGGGAGCTTGTGGTTAAGGTGAGATTCAAACCAAGAACATCTTCACAGTTCATGCTTATGATATGTCAGCCCTTTTAATACACTGAAGGGCCAAAACGATGTTCTCTTCGCTATTATCGACAATTTACTTAGGTTTCCATGCTTAAATACCGCAATATTCAGTATAGGATTTCTCCCACCAAATAGATTGCTAATTCTGCAAAAATCTATCAGTACAACCAAACATGACAGCCAGATTAAGGAACCAGGATGAGAAACAGATAGGGGGCAAGTGGGAAAGCCCTGGACAATATTGAAAAATATCAGATACTAAAACTGTGCACAAGTCTGGGTAATTTTATGAGCAAAAGTTAACAACGATGAAGGAACTAAAAGGAGAAAAATAGGGTGGGAAAATTAATGGATATGCAGCAAAGTAAGGTATATCTAGAATGCCACAGAGTGTTGGGTTGGGAAGTCCATAGAGAAATTCTGTATGATGGAAAATGTACGGTATGTAAATAGAAAAATGGAAAATGCATAAATAATATTTTAATGAATAGATTGGCTGTAGCTGCAGCATAGGGGGAAAGGGACATGGGAAGAAGGTAAACATTAGTAGTCTCTTCTTATGAGATTTTCCTGCTTGTGCAAAAGAGGTAGCAGGTAAATTGATGCAACCTATAGTAATGAGAGGTGTTTTTTGGGGGGTGGGGGAGGTTAGGATGTATGCTTGTGTCTCTCCTAATTTCTGGACCAAGCAAGGATTCAAATAGCCAGGCCAGCTTCTTGGTGTGGGCTGTTAAGGTAACAAAGGAAGTTGCTCTGTGCCAGAGGAAGGGGGTGCCCCCCTCCCTTAACTGGCTGGTAGGTAGGAGGTCAAAAGCCGGAGCTGAGGTTTGTGAGAGCTGGAAGCTAGAAGTAGGTGGTAGGCTGATGCATGTGATGGAGAGACAGGCTTGATTTCTCCTGGAATCCAAGGCTGAGTCTATGAGAGAAACAAGACTTTCTTGGGGTGTTAATGCTGCGAGCCCCTCGTGTCAGTTTGTATATGTGTGTAAATAAATCATATATTTCTCCACTGATTCTGAGGAAATTGACCCCTGGGTGAGTGCCTGGAACTCCTGGAATCTCATCCTGCTCAGAGATTGGGGTGGTGTGCAATAAATAATATGTTTAAGAGGGAGGAGTCCAAAGTTGGCTTCCTTTTCAGCTGTGTGTACAACCTACAGGCTTGAGCTACAAATCAGCCCTCAGATTTTGGATTTGTTTTACTGCACCTATCCAAGTGAATTACCTATATGCAAGCATATCTGCTTGGGAATCAGCATTCCAGCTTGCCATTTCAAGCGGCAAGCTTGCACAGAACATTGTTCTTTGTGAAATCTGTCTAGAAATCAAGCAACACTGCAGGGAAGCTAGTACAACTTTAATGAGATACTGACTTCTCCACCACAATACCAGGAATGAGAGCTCAAGTGAGTTCTAGTATGCCACTTGGCACATCTCAGGAAACAACAGCTCAAATATATCCAGAGAAGACAAGACAGGGGTGTTGTTGTTTGTAACCAAAGAACGAAGCATTTAAAAATCTTTCCCCCCTTTCTTGCTTACACATTGTGAAAAAGCAACAAAAATGCCCAGAGCCCCCCAAATACAGCAATAAATAAAGAAGACGAGGCACTCAATCTGAACTAACTTCAGAGAATATCGTCACCAACAACAGTATCAAAATTATTTTGAAACTCAGACTCCCAACATGTGGTGCCGTGGCAAATTGAGTATGTAAAGCAATTTCATACCTTGGAACTACAGTGACAAAACACAAACAAAGTTTCTGGGTGTACGTTTGTATGACAATAAATGAATCAATTGGAGGCAAATATTAAAAGAGTTATTTGCTAATGGGCACTATGCCAGGGTTACTCATGCAACACTGCCTGCAGAATTCCTAAACTGAGTTCAGAAGATACAGATCGATGCACCTGTAAAGAGAGTCTATATCAATCTCCATTTCATTCATTAGCTTCCACTCTGAGCTGGTTGGCTGCTAGTTAACTCTTTAATGTGGGAGAAACTGTCAGTGTAAAGGCCACAGGGGCGCGCACACTTCCCTGCTGTACTTGACCTGTCGATATTTCTTGGAGCATACTGTTTAAACTGGTAAGGCTAATGACAAAATGGAGACCTGTGGGGTTTGGGAGACTTTTGCAGCTTTATAATGGCTTATGGTAAACATTAGATGATTCATCCTCATACTGTCACTGTGCTTGTGGTGTCCTGCATATTAGTGAAGGCCTTAGATGGTACAATTTAAATTATTCTGCCCAGACATCATGGATGGGTGAAATTATGTTAAACTGAGATATGGGCACATTGAGATATCAAGGAACAAAATCTGTGACAACTGACGTTAGGCTCAGGATTAAAGTGTCCTAGGTATTATTGAAGGCATAAGCAAAATAAAATCACATGCAATTTAACTTCAAGTTACTCCGCAAAAGTCCATTGCTATGTAGCACATTATATAAGAGTAATGGCATGAACTACTCCAGGCATTTGTGCAAAGTACAAATACAAGCTCTAACTCATAAAGGCATAATTACTAAAACAAACCACCAGGACTTGAGGGCTTTGGTTATTTTCTTTATACAAATATTTAATTTACTAATTTCCCATGCCTTGGTATTGAATAAAATAAGGTTTTTTCTCAGTAGAGCTGATCTCTCCTTCATTTAAGATTAGATGCAATATTGATATGCAAGGCTGCAAATAATGTTAATGTAAAATCCTTGAATATTTAGGACCACATCACTGTGTGCACTCGCAGCAGTTCCTCGTTCATTAGTGGACAATCAGTACTTTCCATATATTAGCTGAGCTACTCGGGATCCATTGGGGAGGGAGGAGAAGCATCACATTATTTTAATCCTCTAGCCAAATTGTTTGCAGATAAATTTTTGATAACACCTGTTTTTTTCCTCACTCTTGGCCAATGCAATCCATTGAGAATCCTGATTTCCAGAATTTCCCTGAAGAATTGTCAAACATATGTATTTGTATTTCATTACTTGCGTAATAGCCGATTTGCCAAGTTCATTTACTACTAGTTGCTCCTCAAATATCTCAGAGGAATAATTAAGGAATACTAAGAACGGAAACTGTAGTTTGGTAGGTGGGGGCTGCAGCAATTGATGAAATCCCACTCCTGATTAAGCTGCTGTCCAGAAATAAATATTCAATAACTGAAATTCTGTTTTCTTCCTTTGCTCTGTGCAACTTATCTACAAGGAGACAGAATAATTCCCTGTTTTGTGCAACTGAGACCCAAAAACCACAGAGTGCCAGTCAAACCAATTTTAATCTGTTATATTCCTGCAAGAATGGTATTTAAGCTGAAAATTGACTGGGTAATGGACTAAGTGCTGCCTTCTGTTCTAACTGGTTACATTCCCTGGCATTACACCAAATAAAAAATCACTGCTGGAAGCTGGTGAACTGGTGGGAGATCTAATAAGAACTCCAGCCTTCCAGTCAGGAAGGAAGGAAGTAGAATTGTTTTCTTTTGACTTTCTATGCTGTACACAATTGGGAGTGAACTATAGCCCTCTTGAACATGATGAAAAACAAGCAGGCACAGTAGATAGAGCTGCCCTTTATTTACAGTGGATACGGTGCTAGATGCTGCTGCAACAGACTTTAGCTTTGGTGTAAGCACTTTAATAAAACTGCAAAACTGTTAGTGTAAACACTCTGCATTTATGGCTACCAAGTCCATATTTCTCATGCATATCGACGTTTGCAAATCACCCAAGAGATACACTCTCACACATCCCAGATAAAACCCTGTTCAATAGGATTCCTTGTGACTAAATTTGCCGCACTCAGGATTAGAGGTCATGAGAAATCACGTAAGCGTGCTCATCCCTAACGTGTGGCTCCTGGAAGGATGATAGTGAAGATGGGAATATAACCCTTTGTCTTAAAAATGGCATTCCTAGTTTAACTGGACCAGAGTTCTCTGAATTCATACACCACAGAGAAGAGCAGCTTAAAACCAGAAACAAATGTTTATAAAAAGAAGAAAGGGAGGGGATACTATGCAAGCCTGAAGTTTCTGCAGGGTCATTCATCTGTCTGTTTTGGTTTCTTGTTGTTTTAATCTTAAATTTAGTTCTCCAGATTTCTATATCAATTAGCAGTTTTAAAAAAGTCCTCATGAAAATTCGTCAGTATTCATTTCAATGCGAATTCATCCTGATCTACATTATCTTTGTATGCAATTCTCCCTCATGCAGTAATTCTGCAACTTATGTGCATTTAACTTACCGTATGTGCATTCAGCTTTATGTGCTTGGCGAAAAAAAGAGAGATAAAAGTAAAAAAGGGAGTGGAAAGGGGGCATCCATCTGGGGGAAAAGACTTTGGCAAAACCCCCCCCCCCCCATTGCACCCGATGTGTTTTGACTATACACAATTTTGGATTTAGGAACAATTCTGGAATGTAACCCCCATGTAAGTTGAGGGTGCATTGTATACATATTTTTGCAAAGCATATATTTTTTTCTAATATACTTTCCTAGTTTCCCTAATATAATGCATTTTACATGTTATTTTCACAAATATATGCATTTTTAAGATAAACAGTGTATGCATTTTTTGGACACATTACTTTGCGGGAGAACTGTATCGCAAAATTTGGAGAAGTGCAAATTTTGCAGGATGGCTGTGTTTTCATGTGCATACTGTTTGGAAAGTGAAGATTAGGTAGATTTGCTTTTAAATATGAATGGAATCAAATTTATCCCCCACCCCTATAGTACTTTAGTGTCTCTGTTTGGAGGGCTTAAACTTAAATCTAGACCTGTTTAGGACTGCCCCAAATCCCATCACTGAGTTCTTATCACTAGTAGTACAGGATAGAACAAAGCTTTCTCAGCTACTGTTCTTAAGCTCTGCAATGCACTTCTCACGGAAATCCATAAATTTACCCCACAAACTATAATTTTCACAAGACTTTCAGGTCTGATAAAGAGTCTAAACAGGTTTCTGCTGTGGAGTCTCACCAAAGCACGAGTAGAAATATTTCTCAAATTTTGTAAGACTGTTTTTATTTGGGGTGGTATTTGGAGGCTAAAGTTAAGCTGGTAGAGAACTGAGTTTTAAGCGTATTTTTTCATTTGTTGGTTCTTCTTTTCTTAAATTTTAAAAGGAATAAGATCTGGTGTTTAATTTATTGTTATCTGGAAGATGGTTCATGTTATGAATGTGAATGAATGAATAACAAAATAAACAAAAGCAAATCTTTAGTCCTGAATAGATAGAAAAAGGATTTGACCAGATTAAGATAAAGAGGGAAATAATACACAACTAATGGACAGAGCAAAGCAACAAGGCGTTAACAAATTATTCATTGCAATAAATGCTGTCTCAAATTATGTTGTAGAAACAATTGAAGTACTGATGGCAGTCTTATGTTGCTTCAAAGTGTCTGGCACAATTGATCCACAATTATCTTTTTACTCCCTGAAGTCCCTGAGTACTAACTCACTCAACCACCTTATATTTTCTTCACAGCTCTCAAACCAATCAAATGGCATACTGAATATCCACAGCAGGAAGCTATTTTGATGGGTCCAGGAATTCTAAATTCACCACATTTTACTCCCTGATTTATATTCATTCTTAGTTGTTTATAATTATTAAACTCTTGTGTGATCATATACTCCCTAAGCTTTCAGAGAATTGAGATGAACTTAATAGTTTAGAGTTCTTTTTACGCCTTGAAATGATATGTCTGGAATTATGAAAGATGAATCACTCAGAAACTCTTTGTTGCCAATTAATTAGAACTGGGAGGATTTTGACTACTTTTCAAGTCCTCATGATTGACCCATTTCAGTTCTAAGGATTCGTTATATTTGAGTCCTATACATGCATAGTATCCAGTAACACAGGGGAAAATCCTTTATAATAAATTGTTCCTTCAACCAGCAAGCATGATCTGTTGACATTTAATTTCAATAGTATTGCTGAATATATTCTACAGTGTTGGTGAAGATATGCAAACGGTAAATTGCACCAACACAGCGAAAATGGCACTCCGAGTAGTATCGCTTGGTTCTGTTGCCTTTTGAGTTGGCCTACAGGTATCAGGAAAGGATTGTGAATGATTGCACCACGTTTTCTATATCCCTAATTGATTTTCTACACCTAGAATGGCACATAGTTGGAGTGTCCAGAATTTTACCTTCTATGAAACATGATCATGATCATTTAGCTAATGTTGCAGCTCTCATATTTAGGGTATTGCAACGCAGTACCATTTGATCGTATAAGTACTTCTTGCCTACAGATGCTGAACTTTCTCTGATAAATACAGGCGTTTCAGCAAAATTGTTGATCGGTCACTCCTGGTTCGCTGGCAATTTGTCATCTAAGCAAACTTTCCTCAATTTTGGGATCCGGCATGTTATTGGACTACGGTGACCTCTGGCAAAAATGGCTGCGCATGATGGTGCTTACTGTAGTCCAATAACATCTGGGGACCGAAGGCTGGGAAAGGCTAATCTAAACAAAGGTTGTCAGTTCTCATCAAACGGTGTGTGTGATGACCTGTGAACTCCTATTTGTTTTATAAACACATAAAATATATTTTGAGTCATTCTGTGGCACAAGTGCTTTGTAAATCCCAAATTAATCTGTGAAAGCCTACCAGGCACGTCCAACAGGTAGATCGTGATCTACCGGTAGATCACTGGACGTCTGCGGTAGATCACAGGCTCTCCCCACAGAAGCTGAACAACTTTGGCTCCCCAACAACTTTGACCTGAACCCCTCAAAAAGGGGGTAGATCACTGCCAGTTTTTAACTGTGAGTAGACTGCAGTCTCTTGGGAGTTGGCCACCCCTGGATGACTGAGCGTGTATATGGCAATGCTGGCATACTTTGTGCAGGACCAGATTAAAGCTAACATGATTTACAAAAAATACTTTAGGCTCAACCCCAAATGTGGCAAGATTGTTACAATAAATTGCAATTTTCTTTGAAAATAAAATAATTTTGCCGAAATTAATTTAGTTTAGAACTGTTTTCCAGTTAGTTATGGAAAGGCAGTCCATGAACTAAATTGAGCACTGGAACTTGCGCTACTACAAGATGCAATGAATCAGGGGCGAATTCACACATTTAAAACATTGCCACAGATCAATGTGATTGCCATCACTTCCTCCTTATGAACCTGGTCAAGCCATTAGATAGGCTTCAAAGCCTCTGCTTTTGGACCCTCTTCTGATAATTATATAAATGGAAGGCATGGCCTTTTCAGTTGTGGTAGCCTACAATTGTGAAATTCCTTCCTTGTGGAACTCTGTCCTTCTTTGTCCATAGGTGGGCTGTTAAAATGTTTTTATTTAAACAGGCATTTAGAGGTTGTTCCCCCTTGCCTCACTGTTCCGTTACTGCCTTTTAGTGATAATTTTATTTATTATTGTTGTTTTGATGACCTTGTATTATTGATTTCTATTCTATTAGTTGTACACTACTTTGAAATGCACATGTGCAGATGATAAATTATCATCACCCAGCTTGGTGCCCTTTCAGAGATATTCTCCTGAGCTGGAGAGAAGCAATAATCTCTGGTAATTCATAATATGGTGATTGATGATAACAGCTTCATTCACTGAGATTATCAAGTGACACCCTACAATTGCCACGGTATTAAAATAACATGTAAATGCACATACAGCACCAGCACAGGGGGAAGTATTAGCTTAGCGCATTAGAAAGCATTATAGGACATGCACAGGATATATGAACCATTTACTTTGGGTTAGAGCCGAACTTTCAGTGTCCCCAAACAGGTTTTCTGCTCTTTTTGAAAACGGCATAGCCACCGACTGAAACAATTAACTTCAGTGCTATGAGGTTAAAGTGCATAAACCAAACAGATATTTTGCAACATCTGGAAGTAAGAACCAAACCAGTAATTGGTCTATTTAATTTCTTATGGTTGACAGTAAGGGCGGTGAAAAGAAGTAAATTTGAAACTACGAGCTGGGTATTTTTTCAATTTTTTATTATTATTTTAAAACTAAAATGTCCTAATAGTCCCTGAAACAATGTAGAATGGGAGCAGTTTGCTTCCTGTGGGTGGGTGGGTAGGTGGGTGGTGGTGGCAATAGGGACTGACTCAGGGTTTTAAAGTGAACCATTCTATAATCTGCATTGGATAAAGTTTGTATATTTTATCCTGGTCCTCAGTTTGATAGTCATGCTGCCTCATGTTTCTTTTCCACCCTTAAAGTAAGCTCAGCCAGTCATGTGTTCAACTTTGTATAACATTTCCCTGTTTTAAAGGTATACTTGATTCCCTAACATGTATGAACTAGGGATTAATGTGAAATAATTCTCCAGTGCAGATATTCCACGATGGCTCAAGATCCACAGTGGTTTTCTCAATGATAAAAGCTGTTTTTAAGGAGAGTGAAGAAGCTAAAGATAGGAGCAATAGCTTCTTAGGGAAATGCTTAATGAGACATTTTGGATGTTGTTGGGTTTTTTTGTACAGAAGAAGAATCAGCTGGCACTAAGCACATTTAACAAGAACCAAAGTTAATAACCTAAATGTTTCCACTGCTCTAAAGTGAAGTGCTTGGTTTGTTTAACTGCATCTTAAAGAGGTTTCTTTCAAAAAAAATCATAAAAGAAAAGATGTATGCAACAAAATACCTTTTACTGTTTCATAACAGTAAAAGGTATTTTGTTCTTAGGTGATTTATTTTGTGAAAAAGCCGGGGGGGGGGGGAGCAAAGAACTTGGGGCACACGCAAAAGTACCTTCTCATCAAAGGTTGTCTATTGTTTCATGAATCACATGTGATGGATAAGATTTATGAATTAGAATCTGTGTCAAAAGATTTACAACACACTATATTAGTTATGACATCTTCTTGTCTGTGAGCATAAACTTTCAACAAAATATCTATATCATCATCACAGGAGCATGGCCAACCCAATTCCTTCATTTCACTGCAGCACACCCAGCCCCTGTCACAAGATTTGATGAATTCTTGAAGGAATGGGCTTCAGATCAATTAAAATAAACACCACAAGCTGATTTATCAAATCTTTTCTGAATGCTCTCAGAAAAATGTCAAAAATCTGATCCATTGATAGAGAAAAGTCAGAGAATTGTGGCAGCCTATGGGATCACAAGACCTTTTCAAAACTATCATAAATCACCACAGAAAACAAATGGGGCTCCGTATGATAAGATTTCTTCTGACAGCTTTGCCTCAACAAGACATATATGAGATAAATGGATACTTTCGCTTGTTCTCAATTGCCAGTTTACAAAGTTCCAAGTTGTCAAGTTATAAAATACACCACATCCAAAATAATATACTTTTTGGTTAAACAACAGCATGATTTAAAATGCCCCAACTTCAATTTTTTCATTGTAAGATACATTGCACACTTACAAGTGCTCTTGCTTTTTAAAAAATGTATTTTTGTATATATAACATAAATTCATTGTTCTACCTCATACTGTATTGAAAAATGATGAAATTTGTTTCTCTTTTATAGTTATGAAAACTATTTTAGAGTTCTGTTGTGAGGCATAAACCAGTTACCAGTCTGATATTTCAAATCATCACCTGCTAGTTACATGTTGATGAATACCCTGGAAAAAAATAAACAGAAGCCTAACCTATTATTCTAATTATACCTAGGAATAAACAAATCCCTCTCCTAATAAGGTTATGCAAATTGAGGGGAAATGCAGACAGTTTCATTTTTTTTTTGTTTAATTTTCTATTACTTTGGCAGCTACACAATGCCAGCAATCATTCAGCTAGTATTTTTGAATAATGTAGGCAACCCCCTTTTTCTTATGCAGCAAAAAAATCCAACTTTTGTGAAAGATCCAGAATGGATCCTCATATTTCCAATGGTGGGGCATGTGTACAAGCTTACGCCTGCTTTTTCTGCAGATAAGGTGGGGAATGATGGCCATGGTTTGGGAGATGTCTATTTCATGCCTATCTAGTGCAAGCTGTCAGTTTGCACATTCAGTTCAGAGGAAAGAAATGGCAGATAGAGATGATGGCAATGAGTTGAAGCAGTCATTCGCTGCAGACCCATGAAAGCAGTTCATTAGCTGCAGACAAAATTTTAGCACAATAACCAGGTTTGCCATAGTATTCTGGAGTATTAGGCATTAAATAAATACATTTTCAAAAGCCACAAAAGGGCTATCCCCAAGCGCAAGCTCACAACTTGGACATTTACTGGCTGGAGGAACCTGTGGGTATGTTGGGTGTGTGACTACAGCCATGGATTTTTTTCTCAATTCAGGCACAACCCACCCAGAATCTGTGGAAATGGGTAGAGGAAAACCCTGCACCCATTCTCTAATAATAGCTACATGTTAGCAAAGGTGCAAACGATCAGCTGCAACTTCACTCTGGAAAACCATGGATCTGACAGCAACTGTAAATGGTAAGTGCAGAAAGGCCCTAAATTTGTTGACAGTTACTACTATTAGGACAAACTGCAAGAGACTCGTGGCACCTTAAAGACTAACAAATTTATTCTGGCATAAGCTTTTATAGACCACAGACCACTTCAGCTGTGAAATCTTAGGCCATGATAAATTAGTTAGTCTTTAAGGTGCCTCAAGACTCTTGGTTGTTTTTGCTTCTAAAGACAAACACAACTACTCCTCTAGAAGTCATCAGCATCAGTTCGTCATTTAAGGTGTGTTTTAACCTAGCCTCCATGTAGGAGGCAGTAGGGGAGGACATCTGCTATGTCAAACAAACAAACAAACAAACAAACAAACAAACTCTGGGCAATGCAATCGCATACAGTGGTACCTCTAGATGCAAACGGGATCCATTCCAGAGCCCCGTTTGCATCTAGAAGCAAACGTAACCAGTGATGGCACGTCTGTGCACGCGTGCGTTGCTTTTCGCCGCTTCTGCGCATGCGCACAGCGCCATTTTGCGCGTCTGCGCATGCGCAAGTGGCAAAACCCAGAAGTAACACGCTCCGTTACTTCCAGGTTGCCGCGGAGTGTAACTCGAACGCGCTCATCCCGAAGCACATTCAACCCAAGGTATGACTGTACATGTAAACTCTGAAGTAATCCCCGCCATTCGTGGATAGCATGGTGGGGCAGAGGTGCTTATCTAACTTCATAGCAGGTGAGTTGCTGCTACTTACTGGAAGTGGAAGGGGTGAGGTGGTGGGGAGGGTGGCATGGTGCAGACGCACCTGCAGGAGTGCTGGATTGGCTCTGCTGGTGTGTTTGCAGTGCGCCAACCTTGCTACTGCCTTGTCCCTCTCTCTCTGGGTAAGCAGCAGTGAGCAACCTGCCGGGAGGTGAGGTAAGCACCTCCATACCATCACGGCATCCACAACTGGTATCCCCACTGAGTTGAACTGACTGGGAAAATATTGTCAAATAATGATCAAGTATCATTGAAGCATTAACAGTGTATGCACAATGAAGATTAAAACCTTCCAACAGATTTTATGATAATTGCAAAAGCTACCCATGAGCTGGATCTTAACCTGGTACTGAAGAAACTCCTGGAAGGAGCACAAAACCAGGAGTAACTGTTAAGTATCATGCCAAACTGAAAGATAAATTATTTGGCAGTTGCAAACTTTTATCACCATGCCCACCATATAGTTCAAAGTGTTCTGGATGAAGTGGCCTCTCCCTTCTCCAACTGTCATCACAGGGATACCCAAGAACAACATTGCCCTGAGGTGGGTGGGTAGGGAGAAAGAGATAGTGAGAACCAGGTGTGCAGGATTTTCTGGGCCCAGCTCACAGTATGTGGCTTGACCCCTCTGGTATATGTGCAAAAGGAGGCCCATAGTTACATACAATTTGCAAATTTGAGCCCTCTTTTTCAGATGAGGGTGAAGAGTCCAAAAATAAATCAGGAGCAACACACAAGCAATAAGATGCCTGACAGAGAAAATGTCAAGAGGTAACACTTCCACATATTTGCATTTTCATGCTTTAAAAGTCCTGCTCTAATTAGCTGCTGCCTGTCCCACAGCAGTTAAAGCCGCAAAGCCCTGCGCTCCTGCAGTAACACCTCTAAACCACGCAAAAAATTCAAATATTTCATAAGTAGTCATTCTACAGGTCTGCCATCAAGTGATGTTAGGCTAGTAAATACTGTGAACTACAGCTCTGTAGGACCCCAGGTATTCCTGCTTCCTGGTGTCCAAAAAAACTCCCTCATCAATCACAGCTCTGACTTTGCTCATTGGCTAAAAACAGTGAAAGGTGGGAGTAGGCAGGCTTGCTCATACCACAGAAATCACTTAGAAGCTTGCATGCCCATTTTGCTTTGGTTCCCCCCCCCCCTTTCTAGGAGAGAGAAATGCTTTTTGAAAAGAAATAAAGCTTGAAATTTGGGAGTCCCTGCCATAGCTGTCAACTTACAGATTTGAAAATAAGGGACCAGCAGCCTCGAAAATAAGGGATCAGCAGCCAAAATAAGGGATCAACAATTACTATGATAAAATACATATTTTGTTTCGTGCAAATGGCTTTAGATACCTATTAGGTCCATAAATTACCATATAGCATATATTCAACACAAAAAACCAGCAACAATTTGTTGTTGACAAAGCACAGCTGGACATAGAAAGGGCCCCATTACCTTCAGTAGCTTATTTAAGGGACATCATCAATAAGGGACAGCAGCGGGACATGGCGCTGGGATAAGGGACTGTCCCGCCAAATAAGGGACGCTTGACAGCTATGGTCCCTGCTGGTTTGGGGCCCGGTACATCAGTACCACTTGTACATGACTTTCAGTGGCCTTGTTTTCTCAGTGTGGCTTTTCTGTTTACTATATAGCTTTACTTGAGGCCTATTGTTAGGGTGCTTCACAAGCAATATATGCATATATAAAATATATAAATAAGTCCAGCACCTGTAGATGCAGATGTACCGCTAATAATTATTGAGCAGATATCTCATATTGGGAGTTTGAGCATTACTGATTTCCTGCTTGGTGACTGGGGACGACCGTTTTTCAAGGACCATCTCCTCTTCTCCAACACTGTTAAAGCAATTTGTTTGTTCGGCAAGGAGAAATTTACAATTTGAAACCCTCCCCCTTCAAAAAGAACCTCAATGTGCTATTTTACCCATGTGGGGTAGAGGGGGATAAGATATAATGTTTTCTACTCAATGGAACTGAACTTGACATAATCTGCTTTGAATCTATAGAATGTGGAGGGCTACGCTTTTAAATATTTCCCCCCCAGAAAAATGCACCCGAGTCATTAATATGTTCTAATACACAAAATTGTGTTCATTTTTAAATGATTTACCACTCTCTGATTCTGTAAAGGTTGACAAAGAGGTAGGATTCTTTTGTGGCCTTCAGTTGTTCTTGTACTTTACTAATTGCAAAACTATGTCTAAAAATAAATACCTAGATATGAGTCATTAAATGGAATACATTAATAAAGCCTGAGTGTTTGGCCTTTTCCCAGACTCCTTAACTTCATCATTGCAGTGATGGCTTTGAAACCTGGTTAAGTATAAAAGAAAATTACTCAATACAACTTTTAATTCCCAGAGCCTCATCCCTAAAAGCCTTATTTGAACATCTGAAGTGCACACACTAGTATTTGAGCTCAGAAAAGCTGTTGGCAAATCCCAGTGAAATTTTTGACAGATTCATCTTTTAGCCTTTGGGAAAGTGAAGGTGCTGCAAGCGAGATATTTGATTAATACCACGAAAACCAGTGTTGCTGGCACAGCTGGTATGTTGGTAGGAAAAAAATTCATCACTAACTCTAAAACTGCCATGTAATTTTCTCTCAACAGTTCTTTTCCTTTCTTGACAGAAAATTTGCACAGGACAAACTAGCCTGACAGAGGACAAGTCAGCCAGCTGTTGAGGTATCTCTAAACATGACAGATCACTATGTTTTAACTCAGATTAATTCACTTATTACAGGCAGACCTAAATCACTGTTCATTGTCAAATCAGTTGTCACTACCAGCAAATCTTGTCAGGTTTCTGAACAAAACTATTTCCAGATTCTTGTGGCTGTTATAAACCAATGGTGTCTGGTTCATTTTGAAGTTGCTGGGGATGCAGGGCTTTTTGTCTCTTTTAAGTACAGTACCCCCTTTTCTCTCTCTAGCCTTGCTGATCTGCCTACACTGCATTGATGGATGTTGACAACCCAATGCTTGACTGTAATATATATATTATGGCTCCTGTACTTTTCTTTCTTTCTTTCTTTCTTTCTTTCTTTCTTTCTTTCTTTCTTTCTTTCTTTCTTTCCCTTTTGCTAAAATGGAAACTTGGATACTTCCAATGATTAGAGCATGGTGCTTATAATGCAAGGACTGGACGATCGCCAGGGTCTCCTCCAACTCTATGATTCTACCTTAAACCTCTATAGCCTTTGTACTAGTAATATAGTTTTTTTCCTGTATTCCAAACTTGGAAAAGGCCAGAGAAAGTGAAGGGTATAGTCTCCTGATATCAAAGATGCAAAAGGTAGCTGCAGATGAGCTCAAGAGCAGCAGCGCCAACTTGCCCCCATGTGGTGGCCCATCATATGACGTTGTCCCTCTTAAACTACAATAGGAAACTCCATCATGATATAACTAAGGCTGGATCTAGATACATCAAAAAAAGCGTTTCAGGAAAACGCATTGTAAATGTCATAGTGGGAAATCACATTGGCGAAAAGTAGAACTCCACAGCGCCATCTGGTGTCACAGTGTTATAACACATCTAAAACACATTTTATTTACTAATGTAGCTAAGTCCTCTGTTCAGGCTACCTATGATGATGATGATGGTGGTGGTGATTTATTGAATTTATATACTGCCCTATACCCGGAGGTCTCAAGGCAGTTCACAGAAAAGATAAACATAAAAACCACAATATGTATAATGAAAATAAAAACAACAACCCAATAACCTCCCCCCCCCAAAAAAATTTTTTGCCACATTTTCAAAAGGTCATAAGATATCAATCAGATCAACCAAAGGCCTGGTTAAAAAGGAATGTTTTTTGCCTGGCGCCTAAAGGTGTATAATGAAGGTGCCAGGCAAACTTCCTGGGGAGAGCATTCCACAGACGGGGAGCCACTGCAGAGAAGGCCCGTTCTCGTGTTGCCTACCGACTAAACTATATTATGATGTTATCCATACGTAGCCTGGAGCTGCAAGAAAACAGCTGTGTCAATTACGCCAGGTGATCACACTTTGAATCATGAGTGCTTTCAACACACTCCCAGTTTTTCCCCCTTTCCAGTCACAAAAGCAAAATAATTTTATATTGTTTTCCTTGTTGAAAGTGGAGCCTGCTGGATTCAGTGAGGAAAGCAGAACCAGCTTATGTCAGAAATTGGCTGCTCTCAGGAACTCTGACTGGGGGCTCCTGAGAGGATTGTGATTGTATTCTTTATAACTACAAGCTTCTTTTTTAAAAAATAAAAATGTTGTATTTCAAATCGTTGCAACATACCCTAGGACCGGTGCCTAATGCAAGTCCTGCTGGCAGAAGAACAATTAGGATTGCTCGCCATTGTTGCTTAGAAGCCATGGCTGTACCTACCCTACCATTCATGTCATTTGGAGTACATTTTATTAATCTGACATCAGGGGTTAGACAGGTGGGTGGGTCCATGGGGGAAACGGCCTAGTGGGCCACAGTGTGACCCCTGGCAGGCCTAAGTGGGCCCTGAAGACTTCAGTTTCCCTACCCAGGTTGTATTCTTAGCAGCTGCATGTTTTTACAAGGTATTAAAATAGCTGGGCAAATATTTGTCGAAAGCAACTTGTATTTAATCATATATCAAGAGGGAGGAATTTCACTAGGTAACCTCTTGAGGCAACTTTTATTACAGAAATTGAATGATAAGATCCTTTTCTACTATTGTTTTTGGGACTGAGGGAGAAAATGAGAATGCAACACCCTGGGAATGCAAATGGAGCATGACTGGGTAAAACAAAACAAACAAAACAAAACTCCCAGAAAAATGCAACATACAGTGGTACCTCGGTTTAAGAACAGTCCGGTTTAAAAACTCTGCAAAACCGGAAATAGTGTCTTGGTTTGAGAACTCTACCTCGGTCTAAGAACAGAAGCTGAACGGTGGAAGGGCACCAGTGGCGGGAGGCCTCATTAGGGAAAGCGCGCCTCAGTTTAAGAACGGTTTTGGTTTAAGAACGGACTTCCGGATTGGATTATGTTCGTAAACCAAGGTACCACTGTATTTCAAGCAGGTCTAGGAGGTGTAGGTCTCTATGTTTCTCAGCAGTGTTCATCTTTAAGGAGGCTATGTACTAATTACCTTTCCCTCAAATTTAGGGCTAATTTTAGTCTTACTCACTAGGCCCGTGCAGAGCTTGTCTGAGGCCCAGGGTGGGAATCTTGTTAGAATAAAGTTATAAACTCAAACAAAAAAGCAGCTGGTCCCTGGTGGGTTCCCTTGGCCAGATTAGCCCTCTGAGGCCTGGGGCAAGTGTACCTGGCTGCCAACGACATATTTAATGTTATGGCACTTGAGCTCAGCACAAGACAATGAGATATCACAAACAAAAAGTCTCCAAGGAAACAACATGACCTAATTTAAACATGTTTTAAACAAATATGGCTAAGGAAATGGCATGGGCTACGTATGATGGAGAAAGAAGAGGTGCAAAATCTTGATTGGCAAGACTGCATGATTTCTCCCTGCTATCTGGGGCTTAGCACAGTGTTTGCATCCAACATGGTCGCTTTATTTTCAAATGCCCACGTCACCTCCCCTCACAGGACACTAGCCGGAGGCAGCAAGCCATCTGGGAATCACTCAGCTAAGAGGACCAAGACTGATCAACATTACCTTGTGTAATCCAGGTAGAGGGGATAATACTGGAGACTACACTATTAGTCCAAATGATGCAAATCATTTGTTGCAAAAAAAGAAAAAGAAAAAGGAAAAGGAAAAGGAAAAGGAAAAGAAAGAAAGAAAGAAAGAAAGAAAGAAAGAAAGAAAGAAAGAAAGAAGAAATCAGTCTTGCCCAACCTGGTAGCCTCCAGATATTTTGGAGTACAACTCCACTTAGCCCCATTCAGCATGGATAATGGGCAGGGATGATGAAGTCCCAAAGATCTGGATGGTGGAAAGTTGGGCAAGGCTGCAATATGTAGCTGCAATAGCAGGTGAGATGCATGGACGTTAAAACAGTAATTGGGATGGCAAATATTATTTAGAAGAATATGGAGACACACAGAGTACTGTTGTGCTCGGATCCTCCTTGCAGGATGTTCTTAGCTATATATTTTTTGCAAAACATTGATCAATATATATATAGAACCAGGATTGGTGTTTGTTTGTGGTGTGTGTTTTTTTTGTGTGTGTGTGTTTTGCATTTCCTATGAACAATTCAAGCATTCTTGCTTTACAGTGGAAGGTGGAGCAGAACAGGAATATGGGCCCACGAGGAAATATTAGAGCTTTGCTAGCTTAAGAAAAAGCAGTTCACAGCAACTCATGCAGTGACACCTGTCTTTTGTATACACAGACATGGTTTAAGACTAATTGAAAATAACATAGTTGCTACAGCTGACAGACTTCTGGAGGAAGAGAGGGAAAGGGAGAGAATGAGAAAACCATTCCCCACTCTTTCGCATCCTTTCCTGCGTTCTTGAAAAAGCCACCGTCTGAATTGGTACCTTGCTACTTATTTGACACGGAGCTGCCATTCCCCCCCCCCCCAACGTAGTGGCACCACATTTCTCGTTAGACTAAGAAACCTGCCCAAGAGACGAAATGCCACTTGTCAGGTGACAATTTCACAAGATCTGTGCTTGGACGGAACTGCAAATGCTGTTACAGGTCTCGGTAGTGGCTTTTCTGGCTAAGAGGAAATGGAGTCTGAGTGATGTGCAAATGAGAAGTGGGTGCTGTTCTATGCTGCCCACAAAGGTGACGCCTTTGGCTTCCATCAGAGCAGGGGGAAATAGAACAAGGTCGGTGAATGACTTCTTGCTTAGCATTCCCAGCACAGATAGCAGCAGCCGGCCTCGGCCTTATCAATGTCACCTAAAAGATGGGAGCACCAGAAGCCAATTTCCTCCTGCCAACAGACAGCAGTGCAGACACCCAGTAGAGTTCACCATCATCACCACTATAAGCATTGATAACATTCCAGTGCAAATGGCAGCAGAAAAAAATATAGCAAGGAACATGCTATTTCAAAATCAAGCTCACTATTAGGATATTCAGCTACACAGAGCCACATTAAAACCCACATTATAAATGCAAATGAGCACTCTTAGGGCAGCTTTGCTAGGTGTTAGCATACCTCCCTGATAACAAAACATAACAACATTTGGGGCTTTTTAGTTTAGAAGAGGAGCAAGTAATGGAAGGTACATGATATAGGTCCATATAACTATATCGCGTGAAGTGGGAAGTTTCTCTCTCTCATAATATTAAACTTGGGGGTCTTCTGGTGATGCTGAATGTGGACTTCTTCACACAGCATGGGATTTCGCTATGGAATTTGTTTCCATAAGATGCAGAACTGACCACCCCTTGGATAGTTTTAAAAGACATTCAGACAAATTCAAGGAAGTTTAGGCTATCAGTGGCTATTTGCCATGACGGCTGTGTACTGCATACAGCATTGTAGGTGGTATGTTTCTGAATATCAGTTCGTGCCCTGCTTGCAGGCTTTCCTTAGGCATCTGGTTGGCCATTGTGAGAACAGGATATTGGACTGCATGGGTTTTCTGTAGATGCTCCTAAATTCTTTCCCCAGAGAGGTGTGTTTAATATCTTCATTGTACATCTTCCTTTGGATGCTGCAGAGACACCTCTTTACTTGGCCTTTGACAGCTGAAGATGTAGTTTGATACCTACCTCTATTTTCTGATTTAAACTGTGTTGATTTTTTTTAAAAAATTCTTAATTAATCGCTTCTGTCAGATTTTAAATTGTGTACCTATATTGCTGTAACCTACTGTGGAGCCTTACGGTGCATGACAGGCAAAAAATCTGATAAAAAAGAAGCATATTGAGTAGTATCCATGTTCTCTGTGTCTTCAGAATCTTTTCTTATGTGAACACCATTGAAATGAATGGGGGCCACCCAAGCAGGACTTCCTGGTGGTTTGTACTTCTTGTTGACTCTCAGAACTTTAAAGAAATATGCCCTTTCTAGGATTAGCTCGCTGAATGTTTGGTACACAAAGCAAAATCTTTCACAACTTTATTCTTAAGTCTCCTTCACCTCTGCGATAGCTTCTGTCAATTTACATAATAGAAAAATATATAAATATGTAAAATATTTATAATATGCCCTTCAATAACACAAACACATTTTAAGATGGGTGAGGAAGACAAGATATTCTAATTACAAAAATAAGTAGCTGAAAATAACATACCTTCTCTGACAACAACAACAAAACCACAGTAAAAGCCCAGACTGCCTTTTAGCAACAATAATAAAAGCACATCAATATCTGCAACAGATAAGGTCAAAAAATCGTCCTCTGAAACTATTTCTTTTACCGTTATTTTCTTAATCTTTTTTTCCTTGCTCCTAAACTACTGCTGTAGATGAAGCAAGTAAAACAAAACAAAACAAAAAAACCTGAAGTGTGTTCAGTGAAGTGAGCATTTGACCTGGTAATGAGAAATCACAGCCCATCACTTTTTGATTTAAAAAATCATAAACACCTTTTTGACACAAGAGATCAGAGTTCTTAACGGGATAGAACTGTGTTTTTGATCCCTGGAAATGGTTCACACATATCTGACAACTTCAATACTGCATGTAGCATGCTAACGTTTGACATACAGAGTGGCATTTCCCCCAAAAAGGAAAAGAAAAGTATCTTCCTACCGAGAGAGAGAGAGAGAGAGAGAGAGAGAGAGAGAGAGAGAGAAAGAAAGAAAGAAAGAAAGAAAGAAAGACTGAGCATTTCCCCACCATCTGGTCAACATGTGAGAAATGTTATAGGCTATCTATCCCTGCAACCCAGTTCAGATGTAACACTAAACAATGTTTTAAAATTACCGGTATGTGCACAAGCCTTTGGCTTTCACACCCCATTTTCCTCCTACTCAATGTGGCTATGGGGAGAAGAGTGGAAGCACTTGCTTCCACTTTTAAACCAGAGCTCCCTGCTACTTGAGGAGCTCTGGTCAGTAAACTATGGTTGGTGAGCAAACCAGGATCATAAACCATGATGCTCATGAGAACATAGTGCTTGTGCCATGGATCCAAAGTAACAGAATTGAACTTTGTCAAGCAGGGTTAAATAAAGGGTCATCACTGGCTACTGCACAACAGCCCTATAACTACGGTTATCTTCATGCTGATCACAAGCGAGAACACGGAATGTTCAAGAGACAAGTCGTCTTTATGGACTTTCTTTGTGAACAAGTGTGGTCGTGTTTGAAATTTCATCAAGATATGCCACAACTGATGTTACCATGGGGCATTAGGGGGCTGTGCATCTGTGAGCTGAGCAGAAATCTATTTACAGGTTGTCTTTATTCCCAGCAGAAGAAAAAAGACAGTAATAGAAATATAAAAGCAGCTAAGGAAGCCAGTTGTTCGAGGGATGGGAAAGAGAGAGAGAGAGAGAGAGAGAACGAGAACCACAGAAAAGAGTTGTGCTCCCTAGCTCAAGACTGCTTAAGTTACAACACAGTTGGGGAACCTCTGACCTGCCACCTTGTTGGGACTCCATCACCCATCAGACCCAACCAGCATTGCCAATGGCCAGGGATAATGGGAACTGCAATGCAACACCTGGAGGACCCATCCTTGTCCGAAAAGAAGGAAGCTATTGGGTGTTTGTGTGAAATACACTTCCAGCCTGTGTTCTTCATACTGAAAAGGCTAAGGAGTGGATCTAAAATTTAGAGACACACAAAACTACCCTCTTAGCTTTTAGCCATTTGTGTTGACAAGTCCATCTGCTCAATCCTATATACCCATCTTGGATTAATGTGAGTTTAGGCAAGATGAGTCATAAAAAGGACACCTTGAATAATTCATTGTAAAATGTCTCTTGTTTTCAGTGGCAAGGTAGGTATAATTACAATAAGACAACACAGTGCGTTACCAAGCCATTCTTATTATCCACTAGTATCTGGACGCTATTAACACTACTGATTGAAAATTAAAATAGACAGTCCTGGCTAACACTTGGTTCATCATACGCTGTCTAAATTAGACTTTCAATAATCACTGCTTCTTAATGGCTAACAAAAAGTATTCCTGTTTTCCTCCTGTGTCCTTTATGAGTTCCATAAATAACTAATTAACCTCTATGACAAAAGTCAGTATCAAAAGAGGAGGCAGGCTGTGTGCACGAGGAGTCTACATCTCAGCTAAGATCTCCTGAACTAGATGGAGCAAACACTCTCATCACAATATTCTCTCCTGAATTAAATGCTTATTGACTCCATATTAATATCCATTTAGTAATCTGCCGTTTTTGTTTGTTTTAATATAGCATGCAGTTTTACAGTAGAACAGAATTATGCAGTTCAGAAGTATGAATATTAAAAAAGGATTTAATTAAATCTGTTGCCTGAAACCTCTGTCTAAAGCTATAATGACAAATTTAGTCCATATTTATTATGGTGCACAAGGGACTTTAACTAGATCATTAGTTTATATGCCTTACTCAGTAGTGAAGTTCTAAAACTTTACATTTTGCATATTGTTACATTATTCATTTTTCCAACTAGGCATAAAATACGGCTTCCCAAGAGTACAATACCTAATTCTTCAAAATATACAAAGATAGCAATAAAATGATTAAATTACAACTCTTACATCTGTACTTCTTGTCTTATTATAAAGTAAAAATGTTTAAAAACGCAGACAACAAGGAGTCTAATTGTGTATCTTCTCTAGGAGTCAAAAATACATTTGCACTCTGTAATAAGTCAAGTACAACAACAGGCACATTCCAGACACTACTGGATGTCATTTCTTCTTCAAAGGGTTGTAAAGTACAGCCAAAAGCAGGCCAGAATTAATGTCTTTGATAGCACAAAAGAGTTGTTGGGGTAAGACCTATACAATGACACAGCGAGATTTCTTTTGTATGTACACACTTAGGATTTGCCTACCTGATGGGAAAATATTAAATGACATTCTAAATCATTACTCGTCAATGCAAAATGTTGTGTGGTGTTTTCTTTATTAATTACACATTAACAAATGTTTAATCCAATCACGGAAATGTGGTAGCAGAGATGACACTGACAAATTGCCTCTGGCAACGTGTTTGAGCTCATCAGGACAGACCAAGAGAGGACCAACATGAATATAAAAACGAATGAAATATCAAATCACAATTGCTATCAACTAGTCTAGTTTCATTAAAAGAAGATGTGCAAGAATGAGCCCCCTCCACCTTAGATGCATGTGATATATTGTGACATTTGCTCTTGTATTTACTCAAGAGCCAAATCTGCCAAAATTTGACACCAAACCCTTCCAGAAAAAAGAGAGCGCCCACAGAACAGTGGGAGATGAGAATCTACATTAGACAGCATGAACCTATTTGGAATCTCCTGACAATCATATTGGGGCGGGGGGTAGATATTTCAAATGTGTATTTTTCAGTGTCTGCGATCCAATTGCATTTAAAAGTAAATAAAGATATGAAATCTTCCTGGTTTGTCTCTGTCTTGAACAGCAGATTTTACTCAAGACAAAAAATGACTCCACATGTTCCCTTGACATATGTCTTGCAGATATGTTTAAACACATTTAAAAAAAAAACACACACAGCTTTTTCGTTGTTGTTATCATGGCTGCTTCAATTGCAAATCAAAACATATGAGGCAAAGGGCTGTACAAGGCTTGGCTGATCAAAACTATTCCACTTCCTGAGCAGAAAATGTGTGAGCCAACTCACTAATAGCCCCCTAAAGATTCAACTCTCTTCTACAAAGAGCTAACATTACAGCTGATAATGTGAAAATGAAATCACTACAAAAACACACACCACACATTTAAAGAGCTAGGGAGTGGAAAGAGCAGCAACCTGTCAGATGGAACGCCATACACTGGTCAAATGTTCCTGTTTACAGGACCACCTTTGAATTGTTTAGAGACAAACTGCTTCATTTCCCAATATGGGGTGAATGTTGGGGGAAGGCTGGGGACAGGGAGAAACTGGCTTCATTATAGGATTCCCTTGATAAATAAAATCTTGATCTGGCCTGTGTCCACTGCTGTTCTAAATGAGCCTAGTCAGTCTGGCCCATGTTTTTTCATTTCGTTTTCTCAAGCCAAATGACTACCATCTGCTATCACAAAGCTGTCACACAATCAGTAGTGGAAGATTTCTAAGGAATATAATGGCTCAAGAATGAATATATGACATAGCAGCTCGCATCTAGCAGGGAGAGAACAGCAATCCATTTGGAGAGGAAAAAAACAGCAGTAGTGTTCTCCCACTTCTCAGCAAGTACATTGTAATACAAATCTTTATTTGGACTCAAGACGTTGACAGGTCAATTGAACAGAATAAGTCTAGTTTATGATGCAGTTGTCAGAAGTGGTTATAGCAGGAGTCTGTTTACCGGCGCCCTGAGATATTCCAACAATTTTTCTTGCAAACCAGCACCTTGAGGTTAATTACTTTACCAATTTGAGTAAATGGCAAGCCATATTCCCATCTGTCTCCATTAGTTCCCCACTATTTCTCAATTTATGATGACTGGGGTCAAGGCTGTGGTACAAAAGAAGAGGTAATAAAGCATGAATGGAGTAATTTTCTGTTTATACAAATGTGGTAGCCACAGCATAAATAAGGAGAGGACATTTAAAAATGCCATGTTTTTCACTTTGAAACACTGAGATACTAAATATATTTACAGGAGAAAGAGAGGTCTTGACAATGATTTGTTGTCTCTATAATTATATCCCATTAACTCTAAACTTCTAAAGCAGATAGATGTAAGCAGTCTCATGGATACCAGGTTGGTAAGGAAAAGTCTAGAACCCATGAACCAAGCTTCTTGAGAAAGAACAAAAGCCTCTTTTATTATAGCATGTGGATGTAGTATTGCAAAAGCTTTTTTTATTATTTTTTTGGCCTACATTACACATTAATGCTGGGATCCCTTAAAAGCTGCTTAGGAGTATAGCTGGTTTCATAGTATCTTGGTGTAAAGTACATGCTACAGAGTAAATACTCACTGGCCAAGTTAGAACACAATAAATTATGGTGGGTCATGAAATGAATTGCAGTGACCCGTACGCTCCTCCCCTCTGCCCAGCATGGCTAAAATAAGAAACTTCCATTTTTAACATTATGTCCAATCCTAAATCATGGTCAGTCTTAGCTATGTCTTTTTCAAACAAGGTAGCTTCATAACCCAAGTTCTGAGGTTGGCTTGTTTCAGTAAACCATCACTAAGATAAACCACCAATATATTGGATATTACAGAAATTAACACATTTGGGCCCTTCTGTGTGTGGCTGCTGGAAGAGAGAGAAGTACTCAAGTCTAAGGTTTGCTATAGCTTGTCCCCAATTTGATAAACCATGGTTTTAACATTACATTCAAATGCAGCCATCACCTTAGTAGAGATCCCCATTGAATTAGTTATTTGTGTCAGATGAACAATTCAAATAATTTAGAGAACAATCATGGCCAAATTTCTCAAGCTGTTGATGGTTATATTGGTTTGATAGGAATTGATTAATTCTGACTAAACAATCCTAGTCTAAAAAAAGAAGTTCTGTTTGTTCTGTTTGATAGACCTAGTAAGAACTGCTCAATGAATAAAATGCAATGTAGTTTTCGCAACAAATAAGGCACAGAAACATGCATTTTAACCCAAATAATTTAACACAAAAGGGAAATGATATTATTTTGCTTTTTTATTAAATTTTATGTGATTTGTTGCATACCATGCCATTCAGAATATGGCAACATCAAACACTGTAAGTAGACACAAAATGTGTGGGAGGCTGCAACTAAAATGAAAATTCAAGGCAAAGCCATTTTTTTTTGTTCTTTGTTGGCAAGAACCAGCCAGCCTGAATGGAGATGTCCAAGAATACTATGTTCCCAAGAGGAAGGGAAACTCTTTATTACTGACACTCCTGTTGCAATATCCTTCTGCCAATGGTTAGCTCTACAAAGGAAAAACACTCAGTTCTGCAGCTTGATGAAGGAATGGATTTAAGTCCAGGAAGACTTTGCGAAGTTCTCACATTTTGTATTTGCCATTGTGGGTCGGCGGGGTCTTTAACATTTCCCTGCATTTATTATGCAGTAGTACTTGCACAAGCTAACTTCTAGGAAGTACCCAATCTCAGATGAACCCACAACAGGAAAGAGGAATTCTGGCTGCTAGGATGGAAGGGCGGCTAACAGGAGATAAGGGGGGAATACGGTCAGCTGTGGAGAGTTAATGGACTCCCAAATAAGATGGAAGCTGGAAAGAAGACTGCAAGCAGCAGCTCTTTAGGACACCAGGGATGTTCATCCCCTGGTGTCCAAACAACTCACTCATCAATCCTAGCTCTGACTTTGCTCATAGTCTAAAACTGCAAAAGGCTAGAATAGCTAGACTGGCTTGACATCTCACAAAAAATTGCTGCACATTTGGCTTCATATACTCCTTTGATGGTGTATCAACTTGCTTTTCTTTTAAACCCAAAGCTTAGGGTTGGGTCCTCCCTGAATGTGAGCCCAGTATATCAGTACCCTAGGTACCTGCATCTCGGTCCCTGCATCTAGGCCCTGCATTCTGGATGTTACAGAAAGGAAATCATAGAACCCATTCATTTAAACATGGAAGGTACTTCTCTTAAGTTAATGCAATTCAATTACAGATGTAGGCCCGGGGTTGGTTCCATTTGTTTGGTGACTGAATCATGAAGGCACCATTTTGCCCAGTCCTTAATTGATGCCTGTACTAGACATCCACATCATTCAGGGCGTCCTTTATTTGCTTGGTCTTCAGGAAAAGGTGATTCAGCTTTGCCTATGCCAGAAGACTGGCTGCATTTTCATACAGTGATGGATCACATGTATTCTCTGCTGGTTCATGTCTTGGTGCTCTTGCTGTGGTATTTCTAGGCCTCGTGATTTTAGCAGAGTTTTGTATTACCAAGGCTTCAGTGGTACGTTATATCAACAACATTACTGCAAAAATGGAGTACCACAGCTTTGCTACTCCACATCTTATGGAACCACAAGGAACTGAACAGAAATAGAGGACTATTTTTTTTTTTTTTTTACTATTAGCAGCCAAGTTAGAAATTGTGAGGCTATGGAAAGCTGAGGCTGACTCCACAGAATCAGTGTATAGCAAAAGCCTGGGACTTCATTATCATGGAATACCAGCTCAAAGAAAAGCAGGAAAAATAGGATTATTTGTGTGTCTAGACACCCTTTATACAGAGGAAAACTATCACAAAACCAAAAATGAAAAAAATCAACAATAAGAATAATAATGTTGATTTACACTGAAGAAGGGATAGATTTTAGGAATTGGATCAAAGTGACCCATGTCACTTCTGTCCGTTCTTGGGTATTTTTTGACCAACTATGCTCTCACCTTCAGTCTGCCCTGAAACACATCCCATTCCACTCCTAGGACCCCTCCAACCCCTACATTTTAAGTTGAATTCCAGGATTCACATGAATGTATACCCCCCCACTGAAGTCTATCCAACAAAACCTCTTTTTAAAATCCTCTTTATTTAAAAGGACTTTTCCTAATATTACTTAACTGATAATAGAGTTAATTAAGAAAAACTCGTAAGAATCACTAGTGTTCTGCTAGTATATAAGATGGAAAAAATGTATCACACCAAATGTTACTCACCTGAACTCTAAAATGATTTTACTATAATGATGAAAAAGGTAAATATATTGATCATAAAAGAAGGAAGTAGACTCAGTGTTGTATTTCTCTCCTTATTAGATGTCCATCATTCCGATTCTTTCAGATGTAAATACTCTGCAGAGTTTTGTTACACCCTTGAGAATAACAAATATATTTGGTATTCTCCTATCAGTTGGCTTTCCATTAACCTGTGCATATTTATTATTGCTTAATTATGTAAAATTTGGCTACTTGAGAATTTTCTACATGACAACCTCTTGCAAATTTGAGTTCTACAATGGTAAACAAAGAATGATCAGCAATTTTGTGGGCATTTATGGTTAGTCTCTGGAAAAAGCAGTCCCGCAACTCCCACACCCATTGCCTAGAGGGGCTTATAGCTGTGGTGGAGGTGCCCCCTGCTGGCAAGGAATAGTTGTGCCCGTGGCAGTACCACGTCATCTTCAAAGATCTACCTTTCCCAGTGTTTCTACAAAGCAACTCAGCAGGACAGGAGTGGGGGTGGAATATAATAGGGTGTTGAAAAAGCATATGGGTCTTAGAAATTATTTATTTATTACTAACATAAACCATAGAAGCCTTGATTAACATGCTTTTTTTAGCAGTTTTGAATTGTTTTTATATGATTATAAATTTGGCTGCATTTGTTGTTGAAAATTATGCTCTAAGGGGAAAAACCTTGCTATGGGACGTATAAGAAAAACAAAATATTCTATGTATACATACACTTCAAGTTCTTGTGAAGGAAAAATAAGACAGCAGCTTTAGAACAAAGAGATAAATAGACATAATTTTATACCTGTTGTACACTATTTATTCTCTGCATTTTTGCAATGGCCTTTGGCAATAAACAAAAAAGTTTGACTTGTTTTGTTGAAAAATAAATGGTAAGTTTTAAACTTCTTGTGCACCAGGAAGGATATAAAGGGGGTGGGATAAGCATCAGGCATGGTTTTTATTTTGGTTGCTTTTCAAACTTCACAAGTCAGAGAAGACAAATCTGAAATAACTGCAAACTGGGAAATTAATTAAATCGGAGAATACACCGACATCATGCCTGATTATCGTTGCTGCCTTAAGGAGCCACCTTAAGTTTGAAATCCTATGCACACTTACTTGGGTAATAAACCAGTTTAGGATTGCGCTGCATAACACTGTGAAGCTGGAATCCAAGTTCCAATTTGCAAAGTGCATCTGCTTTATAGAGCCTTTTTACAGCAGTCTCATAATTAGAAAAACATGGCTTATATTTCTCTCACTTCCTAACGCCATAAAAAAAACCTGGCTTTATTTTTAAAACACTAATTACATGATGGGGGAAAGCCTCTAATTTCTGAGAATACACTCAACTAAGGCAAATAATTTGTGAGCATGGGGGGGGGATTCTCTGGTGGCAGAGAAATTATGTAGTACTGTACAGAGGCTTTATTAAACAAACACATTTGGTGCTCAAGATGTCGGGTTCTCACACACTTCCGATGTATTCCTGGTTTTCAGACTATCACAGCAGGAAGCAAATTAAGCCCCTTTGTTAAAGAATAAAAGTAATTTGTCATATTAGTCTATTGTTGCTAAAAGAATTACAGTCTCCTAAACACACACGAAAAGCTGTTGTAGATTTTGGATGCGTTCCACCTGGCACACTTTCCACACCATTTAGAAATGTGTCAAGGTAGGATTTTCATAAGGATGGCTAGACAAAAACTTCTCTTAACAGCCCATCCCTTATGACTCCTTAAGGAAAGCACATTTCCTATATGCTAGATAGCCTTTTCATTTCCAGAGCAAAAGAGCAGTGCTGTGTATGGTTTTGGTTAGCACAACTCAAAGGAATATTCGGAGCTGGAAATGTTGGAGAATAAGGAAAGCAAAATGATTTTTTTTTGGGGGGGGGAGAGAGAACAACAACAACTACTCTAAATGGAAAAGCTCCAGCATCTGGGCTTTTTTTATTTTACGAAAAAACGTGAGTAAGGGTACACATGATAAGTTACAGAATTAGGCATAATTCTTATTTTTTCTCCCTCTCTTGTAGGACTAGAAGCTGAGGTCATCAAATGAAGCTCAGTGGGAGAAGATTCAGAACACACAAATGGAAGTATTTCTCTAAACCACACGTAGTTCAGCCATGGAATTTGCTCAGTGATGCCACCCAGGGCAAGACTTTGGGGGCAGAAATCCAGGGCCTCACTCAGAAAAATGAGCAGGAGGACTCCCAAATGTAGCATTTCCCTGTTTAGGGGAGTTTTTAATGTTTGATGTTTTATCGTGTTTTTAATATTCTGATGGGAGCCGCCCAGAGTGGCTTGGGAAACCCAGCCAGATGGGCGGGGTATAAATAATAAATTATTATTATTATTATTATTATTATTATTATTATTATTATTATTATTATTATTATTATTCACTGTTAAATAAGTGGTACAGCTAATTTAACCCAAAGGCTTTCTTGAAAAGCTAGTCTTTGTAAGTAAGTAAGCAGTGAAAGAGACATGAAGATCTTTTGGTGATGTGTTCTATAACATACGTCTTTGGTTGAGAAGGTTCTCTCTTGTCTTGCATGCCAACTCCTGTAAAATCACAGGGCTTCAACTGTTGAATGGAACAGCTAAGCAGGTTCATACAGGGAACGGCAGTCCTTGTATTTAGGGCCTTAGAGGTGAAGAATAGTACTTTGAATTTGAGCTGATGGCAAACTAGCAAGCAGTGCAACAGAAGTAGCACTAGGGTGATATGCTCAGAATGTCTTACAACTGAAACTATTGGGAGGCATTCACTCAAGTTTTACTCAGAGTAGACCTATTGAAATCGATGGCCCTAACTTAGTCACGTTCACTATTTTCAACTAGTGTACTTTGAGTAAAACTTAGCTGAATACCACCCAGTGTCTGGTGTTCAGTGCCAATTAAACTTCTGTGCACTCTTCAAAGTGAGCCCAGTGCATTACAACAATCTATTCTGGACTGGGCATGAATGGCCATGGCTGGATCCAGTTTCCCCAGAAAGGGACACAAGTGCTGCATCAGCATAAGCTGTTGACAAACACATCTGGCCATTAGTGTCGCTGGGGAATCTTGGAATAGTGCTGGATCCAGAAGCACTCCTGGACTATGCTGAAGTGCAACCCTATGCAAAGTATCAGATCCACCAGTCCACAGTGCTTCCAGCTTTACTAGCTTAAGATTAAGTCTGTTTACCCACATGCTGCCCACCACTGACCTTCTCTACCACCCTGGGAGCAGATGAAAATGAGAGAGTAGCTTCATCTGCATACTGATAACTCCTGAAGGCCAGTGTGGTGAAGGGTTCCATCTTGTCTTCCATGCTCTTCAAAATATAAATGAAGACAAGATGGAACCCTTCAGCACAGAGTGGTTCAGAGGACCACAAATTTTAGAAAGAGGAATCTGGATGCCAGCTATGTTTAGTAGAGGCATAGTTATATTTCACAGTTCTTGCTTTGCATACAGCTACATAAAGGCTTCTTCCTTCCAGAATTCTCCTTGCTGTGCTACTCTAATGTACGTCCTTTGGGGATGATGATGATTATTTTGATATTTATTACCCACCCTTCACTCCAAGCTCCTAGGGCGAATCACAAACAATTCAAAGTACAACATTAAAAACAGATTTAAACAAAATTACAACTGCAATAATAGACTGAGTCCTAAAAATACATATCTCAAGTGTCAAAGGCCAGGGTAAAGAGGAGGAGGAGAAGAAGAAGAGTTTGGATTTGATATCCCGCCTTTCACTCCCTTTAAGGAGTCTCAAAGCGGCTAACAATCTCCTTTCCCTTCCTCCCCCACAACAAACACTCTGTGAGGTGAGTGGGGCTGAGAGACTTCAAAGAAGTGTGACTGGCCCAAGGTCACCCAGCAGCTACATGTGGAGGAGCGGGGAAGCGAACCCGGTTCCCCAGATTACGAGACTACCGCTCTTAACCACTACACTACACTGGCCCTCGCCAGAGATGCATCTTCAGCATTTGATTAAAACTGACACACTTCTGTGGAGCTTGCCCCACAAAACTTTGGGGCTACAACTTTGGGGTTGCCCCAGAAAATGCCCTCTCCTGGGCCACCACAGCCTTGACCTTCAGAGGGTGGTCCAGAGCATTTCTAAAATTCTTGGCTGGAGAAAAGATATGATTTTATCTTTAGAAACTAGAACACATCTATTGTGATTTTCCACATATCAAAGTCTGATTGAATTTGCATATTTGCTGTCCAAAAATATTGGATTACAACATCTGATTCTGAAAGAATTGTTGTACTGTTTGCTCCAAATTTAATGATTTCCCAGCCCTATTTTCCTGTGGCTGGCACTTCTACCTGCTTTGGATGATGCAATGGAAAAAGTACAGAATACTTGGATCCCAAGCAGGGATTAACATACATTTTAAAATGAAACCAAAATATCTCCAGAGTCACTAGAACTATGAATGGCTTTAAATGGAAGCGTATTAAAATCATCAGTGTGAAAAATGACATTTCCTTCTCCAGTTTATGTACTCCTGTTGCACATAGGTCTCATCATTACAATAACCAAGAGAGATAAAGGGCTACTTTTCACATCTTTTATTCAAATGTATCTCCTTTTTCAAAGTAGCAAAGTCAAAGTAAATAATCCCAGTCGCATATTGCGGGACTTCCCAGAGATATGGAGGCTTATTCTATCATACAAATCCTCTTCAGACACACAGTTTATGGGCCAATTTATTTAGCTTTCACTTTTCCTCCCTTTATGAGCATTGCTCATATCCTTGGATCTCAAAATACTGTTCAGGGATGCACAGAAGTAAAAGCTAGAGATCCTGATCTTGATAACATGATCCCATATTTATGAACAGATGCTGTCCTTTGCCTAGATAGCCTGGTAGATAGAGAGAAGTCACTGGTTGTGGTACATGTTAGCACCAGCGACATGGGGAGATGTGGTTGTGAGGTCCTGGAAAGCAATCTTTGGGTTTCTAGGTAGGATGCTGAAGGCCATGATCTCCAAGGCAGCCTACTCTGAAATGCTGCGGGTTCAACATGAGGAAGCAACTAGACAGGCGCAGCTTTGTTGTCTCAATACATGGCTGAGACAACTATGTGTTTTTTGTACTCTGGAAAGAGAAAGAAGAAGAAGAAGAAGAAGAAGAAGAAGAAGAAGAAGAAGAAGAAGAAGAAGAAGAAGTGGTGCACACACAGCTATCTGTTTGCAAGCCCTCTAAGTACTTAACAGAATCAACAAATTAGAAGGCAGGGGCAAACACAAAAGAGAATGCTCCTCATATACAAATTGCTCCTCATATACAAAATTGCTCTTCATATACAAATTCAGGGTTGGACTATGCTGGTCTAATTCAAATGGATTAACAGCTGAATCAGATGCGAGCAAGTCCTTACTTTAAAGAAGAAAAGAAGGAATCTGGGCATCTGGGCTGGCACCAAGTAGCATGGCTAGAATCTGGGTAAAGTCTGCCCGGCCAGATGAAATGCTATCTTGGGCAATTTTGCTTCTGCCCCCCCCCCCAGCAGCCTGGCTGATAGTTCTTATTTTTAATGCCCTACTTCTTAGAACTGAGAAACAAAAAGCTTCAATGAAAGTAATTAAAAAATCAACCTACAGAACAATGAATCTAAAGCTTCCCCGCACCCAAAAAAGCCTAACCCAGGCGCAATGTAAATATTGGGCATGTTTTTGTTTTCTCAAGAGATTCAAGACTTAACTGAGTTTCTCATGACAGTTTCTAGGAGAAGTAATATTCTCTAACAGGGCAGCTAATGCTGTGAATAATTTATAGTGTCTACTAAAGTAAACTACTCCAGATAGGTAGCTGAGCTATCCTTTTGCTGCAAGGAAGTTGATGCCACAATACATGCCCTGTTTAGGGAAGTTTTTAATGACTGATGCTTTAATGTATTTTTAATCTTTTATTGGAAGCCACCCAGAGTGACTGGGTCACCCAAATGGGTGGAGTATAAATGATTAAAAATTATTATTATTATTATTATTATTATTATTATTATTATTATTATTATTATTATATCTTTTTGGGTGCACAGGGTTCCTTGTTAAGGTGTGGAGATGTTTCACTCTCCTTTGTTTCTGCCTGAGAGTTAATGAACATTAGCACAGCATTTTCATTCACTGACACAATGGGACAACTCTCTCACACACATAGGACAAAAATATGTTTCCAAAGATTTGCTTAGAGCTAACCTTTTAATATGCTCACCAGAGTAAGACACCATCTGTAACATTTCCTACACAAATTTGTTTGTGAATTATCACACGGCATAACACTTGCTAGCCAGAGTGTGCCATTTGGTTGCTGCTGCTGCAAAAGCCAGTTCAGCTAAATATGTCCATATTTTAGCAGCTTATTCCATGGCAAAGATACAGTTAGTAAACTACAGCCACTATGCAAAAGGCCAAGCTTCTCCTTGAGGTGGTTATCACGGCTAGTTGAGCTCTTCGTGTGTAGTGTCTCACCAGACAGATCAGCCAATTTCATCTATGTCACTACAAACTTGTCTTGGCATGAAGACAACTGCCCAATCTGCAAAGTGAACTGGTGCAAATGAACAGCTCACCATGCTGTTGAAAACGGCAAAGAAGAGCAGCTAAATCAGCTCTTGTGTAGTAGCTGAATAGAGTTTCATACCCTCCAGCATTTCTCTGATGAAAATAGGAACGTCCTATTCAACAGCAACAACAACATTTATACCCTGCCCATCTGACTGGGTTGACCCAGTCATTTTGGGTGGCTTCCAACATATATAAGAACATAATAAAATATTAAATCTTAAAAAAAAAACACCTTCCCTATACAGGGCTGCTTTTGGATGTCTTCTAAAGGTTGTATAGTTACTTATCTCCTTGCCTTGAGGGTCACATAGCTCCATACTCTCCAACATTTCTCCAATGAAAATAGGAAGATCCAAAGGAAAAGCGTGACATTCCAGGATCAAATCAGAAACCTGGATGGCTTCTGTAAATCTGGGACTGTCCCTGGAAAATAGGGAGACTTGGGAGGGTATGGAGTTTATACCAAGCTTAAAACCCAGCGTTCTGTATTAGTAAGCAGACTGTTGTACAGTGGTATCTCGGGTTAAGTACTTAATTCGTTCCGGAGGTCTATTCTTAACCTGAAACTGTTCTTAACCTGAGGTACCACTTTAGCTAATGGGGCCTGCTGCGCTGCCACTGCGCGATTTCTGTTCTCATCCTGAAGCAAAGTTCTTAACCTGAGGTACTATTTCTGGGTTAGCGGAGTCTGTAACCTGAAGAGTATGTAACCTGAAGCATATGTAACCCGAGGTACCACTGTACTGGGAAATTCTGAGGCATAATGTTAATCGGAGACCTTATGCAAGTAGCTATAGTAGTAACTACTGAAGCCTATCCTTTTTTTCACAAGGTTCTTGTGATGGCAAAATTGATTTGAGGAGGAAAGTCACATATAACAACCCTGAGCTCCTATTAGGAGGGAGCGAGACAAATGCACAAAATATAGACAGATGAAAGGATATTGTTTTGTCACATTCTGTTGCTTTTATTTCAGTTTTGTTTGTTTCAGATAAAAGGCCCCAGCATATATTTTCTCTTTAGTTTTGGATCTACGTACACTGTCATCCTCAAGTCCTTGGCCAGCCCCCTATGCACTGCTGATCTGACTGATTATTTGTTTAGTGTCATTCAGCACAGTGAGTAGGGCAGGTTTGTTCTGCTGACGACTCTATTATCCATCTGCCACAGGGCATGGTTGCAATATAATTCATTCTTATTTACCCTAAAGCAACAGCAATAGTAGTAACTACAGAATAACTTTTCAGGGGTATGTGATGTTATCAGGAACACAGTGAGATGTAGGAGTTATTATCAGTAAAATCACCACAAAACCCAATATTAACTATATAGATGCCAGTAAAACAAATATTTGAATTTCCTATAATTTATTTTAAAAAATTTAAGTTAACTGCTTAGTTGTGCTATGTTAATCGCATAGTCTCAGTACTTAAAGCTGTTTTATCTTAATATAGCAAATATTATTTTTAACTGCTTTCTTATCGTGCAATAAAAATAATAAAAATAAAACTGCCAAAGACCTGGCATGCTGCTTTTTGTATTCTTTTGCAAAACAGAATAGAGGATGACAAAGGAGGGAAATTCTTCAGTGCAATTGTTTTTGTTGCTTTTAATATGCTTAAATAAATACATGTTATTGTTCCTCTTTTCCGCAATTTAGGCAAACTGAGAGCATGTCTGAAGCGAGGCACAATGTATCAATATTTATTGTTGCTTGGAGTTTACAGACACAGCATACTCTACACACAAATTGCTTCAGCCGTATGAGGGAAACATTTTCTTCCCATGTCCTACTTTGAGTCACAGGCTCTCAAAGAACTATTTAAATAACACAAGCATTTTTATTTTAATAATGTTATTGCTACAGAGCATAGACATCAACTTGAAGCAGATGCTCCAATCCAGCGAGAGATCAGCATGCACTGTTGATGGGGCTGCCAATCTGGATATACAACCCCATCCTCCTTAGCAATATTTGTCCGAGCCCTACTGAATCTACTGGATGTGTAATTTACGATGACTGGGAAGGCACAACAATATCCAGACCATAAGCAATATGTAGCTAGCTGCCCACAAGTACAACTGGTTGGCCCAGACACTGAGGTCCAGCTCAGAGGGCCTTCTGGCGGTTCCCTCCCTGACAGAAGTGAGGTTACAGGGAACCAGGCAGAGGGCCTTCCTGGTAGTGGCTCCCGCTCTGTGGAACGCCCTCCCATCTGATGTCAAGGAAATAAACAACTATCCGACTTTTAGAAGACATCTGAAGGCAGCCTTGTTTAGGGAAGTTTTTTATGTTTGATGTTTTATCGTGTTTTTAATATTCTGTCGGGAGCCACCCACAGTGGCTTGGGAAACCCAGCCAGATGGGCAGGGTATAATAATAATAATAATAATAATAATAATAATAATAATAATTGCCTAACTATGTATGATCAGTGCCATTTTTCTAGAAAAAGAGGTGCCGTAACTCACCATGAACGCCTTTCTCATTCTCCCAGAATGGCAATGGCGCCCCCTTGAGAGGTGCCGGAACTGAGTTCCGGTGAGTTACAGCTGAAAAAAGCCCTGCATATGAATTATGTGCACTCAAAAAAATTAAAAATAAATTGTTACTGATATCTCCCAAGTGCATTTTCCAGGAGACACTAAAGCTAGGTAAATAACAGGGGATTAGATTCAAAGGTTGAATCCCTCCATGAGAGGAGGGTTCTCACTGTTTACGGTCATCCTTCCTGTAATCCGACTCAGGAAGAAAGAGAAGCTAGTGCAGGCAATGGCCCTGGTTTGCAATCCAGCTAAGAATGAGGAAGGAATGGAAAAACCTTGTTGTTCCTCTCTGAGCTTACCAGGACAACCACTGGGTTTTTTTCAGGGCACCAGTTTCCATTTACAAGTTCAGTTCAAAATTCAGAAGTGGTTTTCTGAAAGCAGACTGTCACACAGAAACCAACACAATTCAAGCTGTGAGAATTGCAAAATCAATGAAATCAATGGGATTAAACATGGCCAGCTGTGTCTACAATTGTGGCCTGTGTGTATCTGTACATTCCTCTCCCTTCACTCTCTTGTCCATATTATAGCATAACCCATTGGTCAGATATCTTGGATATTTTAAAAGCTGATTACAGTGGGATTCACCTGTTTTAATTACATCGAATGATGTGATGGCCGAATAGTATGTTACTAAAAGACTCTGTGGTCTATCCATGGTTGTTCATGAGAGTGGAACTGCATGGAGAATTATAGCATACAAACAAGCTATTCCTACATGTAGCCACACTTTCCTGGGAATAACTCCGCTAAAACTGGGGTGCTTAAAAGAATCTGCCATCTGACCCATGTCCATAAAAACAAAGTGCAGAAAGAGAAAATAAAACTGGAAGGGGGAAAAAATACCAAAGGCACATTTCTTTTATAAAATCTAAAAGCAATAGGGGGGCGTATATATATTAAGGATAATTTTATTCTGTTGCATTTATTACACAGGCAATTTTTATTCTCTGTGGTTGTGGTGTAGAATAGGGGCATGAAGAGAAGAATGGGACACACACATGAAGCTGGCTACCAACAGACCACAACTTTATTAGCTGTGGCTAGTAAGACTGCTTTTGAATTCTGGTACTGGAGGAGACTCTTGAGAGTCCCATGGACTGCAAGAAGATCAAACCTATCCATTCTGAAGGAAATCAGCCCTGAGTGCTCACTGGAAGGACAGATCCTGAAGCTGAGGCTCCAATACTTTGGCCAAGTCATGAGAAGAGAAGACTCCCTGGAAAAGACCCTGATGTTGGGAAAGATGGAGGGCACAAGGAGAAGGGGACGACAAAGGACGAGATGGTTGGACAGTGTTCTCGAAGCTACAAACATGAGTCTGACCAAACTGTGGGAGGCAGTGGAAGACAGGAGTGCCTGGCGTGCTCTGGTCCATGGGGTCACGAAAAGTCGGACACGACTAAACGACTAAACAACAGTAAGACTGCAGCTTTCACAAACAGGCTGGAACCACTGAAGCAGGCAGGGACATCATGACCAAGATGTTACTATCAACTTGACTTCTGATATGAAACTGTCAAAGTTTTTGTCCTCAGATACTAAACTAATCTGGTAGGATGGCTAGTATGCAGTTTTATGGTGGCTTGGCCTGTGTGGCCAACATCCTAAGGACACTTGTGGGGGTGGGATGGGTGCGTGGAGTCCACACAAAAGGACCTGTTAGCAAAGAAATGAACAGGAAATGAGGCTTTCTCCTGGATTGGAAATTTATTTATACCCCAGGTGTGGATTGAAGCAATGCCGTCTCCCCTCTGGTCTGTTCCTGTCTGCCATCCTCTAAAATAACCAGGATTTCACTGACTAGCTACAGAGCGTGAAACTACCCCAAAGGTGGCCCAACCCATAGAACAGGTCCACACATTTAGCACCAATATGTGCCTCTGTAGGAGTGAGAAGGGATCTTATGTTTCATAATAATAATGTTATGTGCATAGGGCATCAAACACTTGAGTGGACCACATTGAGCCCACAGCTGCCAACCTCATGGCACAAAAATATATATTGTATTTCTACTCCATTTTAAAGAACATGTGGATAAATTTTGCATGCTTGGCATACTAAAGTCATGAAAAGTGCTCGTACTTTATATACTGTATTAACTATTCTAAATGTGATTATCTCTGTCTTTGTGTGACACACATAAATCATCACATTTTAAATTAGCATATATCTATTGACAGACAGACAAACAGACACACACACACACACGCACACACGCAAGCAGAAAGGAAAGAAAAGAACAACCATACTATTGCTATTATCCTGGGATCACTACAATTTCTTACTGTTGTAAACGTAATTGATTTTCCCCACCACCCAACCAATAGTACTGTTTGTGTGCTCAGAGTAGATTTGAATGTAATGCTTAAATGCTTCTGTAGCGATTGCAATTTTAATTCACTTTATGACAGTTTAGAGCCTGATTTGGTTGCTATAGTTGAAGAAACTGAAAAAGTACATCGCCCTCACTTTTGCCTCAAGAATTACCGTATTTACTCAAGATAACTTTGCCATTGTGAACACAGCCTCAGTACAGTCCACAAATATGGTGTAACTCCATAGAGTAGGCTTGAATTCTTCCCATGTTTTCTGTTCTTTGTAAAGCCATTTCCCCTGCTAGCTATAGCTTTAGTTGTTTCAGTATCCTCTTTACAGCACCATGAAAATGGCATAGATTTAGAGAGGGGTAGTTGTGTTATTCTGTGACAGAAAAAAAAAGCATTGTTTCTAGGGCACCTTAAAACACAGTACAGGTTAACAACATATAATAGATTGGATTTATATGGCCAGAGCAATGCAACACCCCATTATACCAGGCTGTGTGAGGTTTAGATTAAACTGAGGTATCCCTCCACTCACCACCGCTGACTGAGCTGGGCTTCTGCCAGCTGTGCAGTTTCCCTGTCAGTGGAAAAACGAAACCAAACAGGTGAGGAGGGGCCCTGAATCCCAAGTCAACGTCACTGCTGTTGGGCAGCCCAATCTTTGGAAACATTGGTTGAGCATGACTGTAGGATCTGGTCCAACTGTCTTGCCTGCCCTTCTGCTGCTGTTGCCACCAGGGGCGGATGCAGAGATTGCTCAGGAGTTCGTTCTTAGTCTCGTGCTTAGAGAACAGCCATCGAAATAAATGGGACTTAAATGGCAGAATGATTCTAAGCCACGATAAGGGAACAGCAGGGCAGAACAGAACAGTGGAACAATTGGGGCACCATAAGCCCCAGTCTTTTTTCCACTTTTTTTTTGCTGGTGCTGCTTCAGGGCCTGAGAATTGGGCCTCTTGTGGAAATAGCCCTCAGAAGTTCCACAGACTGCTGGTACTGGTAGCTTCCCAGCCTGCGGAGTACGGCAGGGGCTTCTGCAGCAGTCGATCTCTTGCCCCCAGCAGAGGGTCACCGCAACTGTATCCTAAACCCCTCTGAAGGCATGGATTAGCAGGGGTGCCAACTTGAATAAGATATTGTGGGGGCGCAGGTAAGCTCCAACCCGCATAACTGATCACATGATGCACACACACCATTTGAATGGGAATGCCCATCAACTTTGTGATGGCCTGGTCCCTTCAAATATTTTATTGTGGGGGCCCCTAGGAGTTAGCTCCTATGGAGATTAGGATTGCACAGTAATGATGTTTATTGGCACTATTATCTTAGTCCCATTAAGTTCAGTGGGTAAATTGAAAGCATGCCTAGGTCTGTATGAAAAAAGGGTGAAATGTTTGTAAAACCCTGCTAAAGAGCACAGAAGAATAAAAAAGATAAAAAAATTGTCAACCTCAATGCCTAAATAATGAAACGGGTTCCAAATACTCTCCTTCCTTCTTTGGTCTAGCTCATGTCGCTAAATTGTAATAAGACTACCATATAAACTGTTCTAACCTAATGTCTTAATCCAACACAGAATACCTAAATATACTTTTGTGAATAATGTCTGGTTTATGTTCAACATTCCCCACCCCCCTGCACCATTTCTATTTTATATAGAGAGATTTCTCCCCTTAAACTTAAGGGGGAGAAGTTATTTTATGCTGCCACCACTGCAGGAGCTTTTTAAATGTTTCAAGGAAGTATAGCTTTCATTTAGGTTTGTGCCCTCCAGTCTGTTTATACTGGTCGATACACTTGTCTAAAAAATATAATGGATTAGCACATCATTCAACAAACTAGTCAGAAGGCAGGCTCAAGGCGACAGAGACCAAAAAGTAAATTACAGTCAGTAGTAGGAGCAGGCCATGCCCAAAGCAAGGAAACATCATATCAGTACAAAACCTGCATTCTGGGAGAATGTTCCACCAACTGAAAGGGTTGAAAAATTTACAATGAAATATAATAAAACAATCCGTTCTATGAATTCATGTCTAGCTATAAAAATGTTTCATCTGAAATACATAATGTAAGAAACTTGGTCTTACAACAACACCAGGTTTCCTTCGATACTAGATATTGTCATTTTAGCACATTAGAATTTGCACACATAGGGATTCTTATGCACATGCCATTCAGACATGCCCAAGAAATGTCACAAAAGGATATTGTTGTTTTATTTTATATAATAACTTATTTCTCTCCTCTCACTATGCTGAATAAAACGGATGGGATAAAATGAAGAGAGCAGTCCTACCTTACATTCACTTGAGGTGGGAAAGAGAGATCTGGTGGAGGAGCAATTGCCACAGCCATTGCCCTACCATTTTGTTGGAGTCAGGGCAAGAGGTGAGGGGACAGCTCCCCCCTCCCTTCTTCACCCCTACTGACTGCAATAAGACTCCACTATGCCAATGTAGTGTTGGGTGATTTCTGTGGTCATGTGAAAGGAATGAAGGGGGTTGGAAGCAGCATTCAAAACTCCCATTGTTCTAGGCGCATTTTGCAACAGGGAATTTTATAAACACAAGCACTTTCTGAGCTCTGGGCGCAGTACTGTGCCTAAGATTTAAGATTAAAATTGCCACTGTTATTCGGAAGTAAATCCCAACCAAGTTCAACGGGGCTTCCTCCCAAGTAAAACATGCATGGATTGGGGACCGTAAAACGTTTTTCTTTTCTTTTAAACCCAATATGTTTTGTTTAGGTTTTAGTTGCCTTGTTTAATGTACTTTTAATGTATGATGTGCTTTTAATTTGAAATATACTGGCTAATTAGTTATGATGGTTTAAGGAGTGCATGTTAAAGTGTCTCAGCCTCTCACAGGGATGCTGAAAATAAAAATAAATTTTGGAGCCGGATCACTGAAGGACCCTTAAGTCTTAGGTTTGCGAACTGGACACTCGAGGTGGGTGTCTCTCCCATCAGTTGTGTAGACCTTTAACATGTGTTAATTGTGGTGCCAAAAAGAAGGAAAGGGGGTGTAGGGAGAATCCAGGGCTTGTCTGCAGAGTGGAAGGAAAGGAGGACCTTTTTCTGCCTCCCCACTTCCAGCCGCTCTCTGAAGTCTGCAGAAGGGACCTTCTTAAGAATATTAGGGGGGCGGGCAGGGGAAGCATGGCTTCGTTTTTTGAAGACCATGGGAAAAATGAACATGAAGGTTTTGGCTTCAGTTCAATCATTTTCAGCTTTGTATTCTTGTTATAAAAAATCTGTGTGCTGACATTCAGTTGCTGCTCCCTTAACCTAGGTTTAAGGTGCCATTTAGCTCCTAGCTTTCATATCTGAGTTTCTAACACTGGTTGAGAGGATCCACATGCACCACCAACATGCACCACTGTTGGACTACTGCCAGCAGAATATATATGTCATCAAAACTTTCTTCCAGTGTCCTGGGGGACCTGCAGTGTGAAATCTGTCCTGCCAGTGGACCTTCCTCTCTGCCAATGGACAAGCACTTATCGACTGCTTCCTAAGGCCTTTTAGCTGCCTTCGCTGGAAAGCTAGGATTCTAGTCTAAGGCCATCAGGTGCTGCCTCCCTCCCTCTCCTCCCTATTCCCACAGACATGGAAAGAGGAAGCAGAGACGAAATAGAAGCACACTCTTGCTCACCTGGAGAACAGTGCAACCTGTTGACTGAGAGCAGCAACTGCAGCCCTGAGTAAGGGCCTCTTTTTCCTTGCCACCACCTCTGCTTCCTGCTTTTCGCAATGCCTCTTATAGCCATGGTTGCTTGCTTGTTCTTCCCACCCTTCATTTACCATATCACAAGATTTGATTTGAGGAGGGTGAGGACATTTGCTGCTACTGTGTACTGTTGAGTATTCTGCCAGGGAAAAATCACTGAGTAAGCAACAGTTACAGATAGGTAGCCGTGTTGGTCTGCCATATTCAAACCAAAAAAATTCCTTCCAGTAGCACCTTAAAGACCAACTAAGTTAGTTCTTGGTATGAGCTTTCGTGTGCAAGCACACTTCTTCAGATGAGTAAGCAACAATTGCAGGGAGAAAGTCAGGTGGGCCAAAGCTCAGAATGAACTCAGGATTGCAAGAGAGAATAATAATAATAATAATAATAATAATAATAATAATAATAATAATAATAAAGTTTCCTCTGCTATGTTCAAAGCAAGAGGAAGAACAAGCAAGTCCCTTGCACGGAGAAGATGGAGAAATGCTATTGGATATCAGAAAGAAGAGGGACGCGGGTGGCGCTGTGGTCTAAAACCACTGAGCCTAGGGCTTGCCAATCAGAAGGTCAGCAGTTCGAATCCCTGCGACGGGGTGAGCTCCCATTGCTCGGTCCCTGCTCCTGCCCACCTAGCAGTTTGAAAGCATGTCAAAGTGCAAGTAGATAAATAGGTACCACTCCGGCAGGAAGGTAAATGGCGTTTCTGTGCGCTGCTCTGGTTTTGCCAGAAGCGGCTTAGTCATGCTGGCCACATGACCCGTAAAAACTGTCTGCAGACAAACGTCGGCTCCCTCGGCCAGTAAAGCGAGATGAGCACCGTAACACCAGAGTCGTACGAGACTGGACTTAACTGTCAGGGGTCCTTTACCTTATCAGAAAGAAGACGGAACTGCTCAACATCTACTTTGCTTCTGTCTTCGCCCAAAATGAAAGCAGTGCCTAACCTGGCGATATCAGAATAAATGATGCAAGGAAAGAGCTGCAGCCCAGTATAGGAAAAGAGGTGGTAAGAGAACACCTAGCTATTTTAAATGAATTCAGATCTCCAGAGCCTGATGCTTTAGTGAAGATTCCTGCATTGCTGGGGGTTGGGCTAGATGACACTTGGGATCACTTCCAAGTCTACAATTCTATGATTTTAATGTATTAAACATGTATTCATAAATTAAGAAGGAATCACGCATTTCCATGTCCTTGATAAGTAAGGCTTGTTAAGTTTTTATATAGATAACATTAATATAGATAGATGATAGATAGATAGATGATAGATAGATAGATAGATAGATAGATAGATAGATGATAGATATAGATAGATGATAGATAGATATATAGCTGATAGCTGATAGATAAACATTAATTAATGTTATTTGAAAGTTTCCCATTTCCTGTAACCAGTTTATCTTCCCGTCAATTATAAACAGAATGGTAGTTTCTTGTCAACATTTGATACTTGGATGTTTAACTAGCACACCTCAGAAGATAAAATACCAATAGATTATAAAGCATGAAACTCCTTTCAGACTGTCTAATCAGCGACATCCTCATTAAAGTTCAAACAATATATCTTTAGAATGAATAAGAAACAAAAGGTTAAGAATGAGGTACCTATGAGAAGGATCTGCTATTGACACAATTGACCTGTGAAAATGTTCTCTTCAAGTTGATATACAACAATTCAGTTCTCTTGCTTTCATATAATTGCTACCTTAAAAGTCCTTCACATCCAAGTGCTAATATAATTGCAGTTCATATTTCAGATAATCCGCCAAAAAGGAAAACTAATTTCAAAATATTTGATCATAAAAGTTGTCCCCAGCTTTTACACACATAATTTAGTCAAATAATATCAGATAATCTTTAGCAGGAAATTGCTAGGAAATCCATCTAAGCAGCATCCATTTGCACTTATATAAATGTACTGAAAGTGTAGGAAGAATTTGACAGCTTGCCATATGTGATTTCATTCCGTAGCCTACCTACTTTACCATCAAAAGTTATATCCTTTGAAGCATTGCCAGAATTACTTTAGCCCAGTAGATATGCTAGATGTGCCCTTTAAAAGCCATATCATTTCCTTTCTACTCTGACTAGTTCAGTGTAGCATCTGCTCAACTAAATTCCTTTGAAGGTTAAAACCAAAAAATAAAATAAAAACCTTCCTGAACTTGTTGTACAGCTTACTGAAGTGGCCAGCACTGGACGAAGGAAGCCTAGGACCAAATTTGGGTTAACTCAGTCTGCAAGAAGAGGAAAAGGCAATTTTCAGTCATCCTGAAACATTATAAGTGCACCAACAGAAAATTAGCGATTGGACGACACTAAAACGGCAGCGTTTTATTTGAAAGAGAAGCCATAAAAATGATGATGATAATGCTTATTTTTATATGATTATTCTCTTATGCTCTTTGTATGTAAATGCTTATGAGCTGTGGCACAGGTGTTGATGTTAATATAAAGGAGGGCAGCAGAAATTGAAAAATTGGGTTTGAGAATTGACAACAATAATGTTGATGAACAAGATCACAGCAATTATATGTGTGTGTTTTGGAAGGGGAAAGGCTATCTAGACGCTTACAAAGAAATGGAAACTATTCATAGCTTTTTGGGAAATGGAAAAAAAATCAATGGATGCAGTAATGTGTACGAAAAGGCTGTCAATATTATAAGAATAAAAATGTATTTATGAATGTAGGATTATATGCTACATATATTCACAGGAAATACTTGTTCAAATTTACGTTTTACACAAACAACACATGAATTTGCAGCAATATTTGTTTCCATTTTTTCATGCTCTCTTATTGCGTGTTTGTAATATAATGTTTATAATAAAATATTTTTAAAGAAAGCACAAACATATATTGCTCAAAAATCTGCATTTATTTTTAATTACTTTTTAAAACTACTTGAGTACCTCTCTGTGCATCCTAGATAATAACAGGCTATCACCTCTTACTAAAGTGCTGTTATGACATTTTAGAAGTCTCTTCAGCTCAACCCTTTAAATTCTCTGCATGCTACCAAAGGTTGCAGGCCTGTGTTTTTATTAAACAGCTAAAGAATCTCAGTAATTACGTGATTTACTTTTCTGCTGAAGTGAAAAGGTTTTCAAATATTAAAATGGCACTGTCCTTTCCTTAGTCTCCTGTAACCTACTAATGTCAATTTTAATTAGCGGGTTGTAAAAAGTATGTTTTTATTTCACATAATTTCTTCTGAATTCCATCCATTCTTTTAAATGAACTTGCATATCACCTTTTGGGAAGCTGAAGACTTTCCAGTCTGAAAGGGTTCTTCATGCAGTAATACTAAGCATGTGCACTGTGTCACAACATCTTTAGACAGGCACATTCCAGATGGGTTGTCATGTTAGTCCGTTGCATTAAAATATGGACTCTGCTGGCACCTAAAGACTCACATTTGTTGTGACACAAATTTTTAATGTGAAGACTCACAAACTCGAGTCCAGGTTCTCCTAGGTTTGTAGGAATATATACACAGTTGAAATATGTGTGTCTGTATGTGGAGGTGGGACTTCAGTTTTTATAAGATGTAGCCAAGAAAATCCAAGAGATATCAGTAGGTATATTAAAAATGATTGTAATAAAATTAATTCATAATAGTCTCTTTTCATAGTCACCACCCTTGATTCTGTAAGCTTTCCCCATTTGTAGCTAATTGGAAAGATTTCTCTCCCATTCCACATGCTTGGCATACCAATACTCCTGTGGCTGGTTATGGGGGAAGCAGTTCACAAAATCACTCCTAACAATTTATCTTGCACCATGAGTTTATTGCAGAAACCAATGTTTTGCAGTGTCACTCCAAATATGACAGCATAGTTGTTTGGACAGCAACAGCACTTTCTTATATCTGGCACACACCAGTTCATAGCATTGTTCCTTTTTTCTTTCTGTGAGGTTATTTTTGCATGGTGAGATACATTTCGGTGAGGGGAGTATCTTGTGAACAGCTCCCACAAGTTTTCTGTTCCCTACTAGGCAGTCTCATCTGGTGAACTTCGCAAGTGGGAAAGCCAACTCTCGAGGAATCCAATACTGTTACATGGCCAGCCATGATTTCTTCATAAGTAAAAGTGATTTTATCATTGAGGCTGAGTCATAAGCGGTATGATAGAAAACCTTGCTGAAATGAAGAGTGCCTTCAAATTATCTGGGAAGACCATGTAAGTCATTTTGAGCTCAATGGAAGAAAGATAAGATATAAATATAATAAATGATAAAATAAATAATGCGGCAAACAACCTCACAATTAGAAAGCTGGAGGAAGATCACGTGAATTTCCTATAAAGGACAACACTATAATTCTAACGCAGGGGTCCCCAAACAATGGTCCATAGACCAACAGGTCCACTGTGAAGAACACTTACAATCTGAACTCCATAGAGTTCAAATTGTGATACAGTAAAATAAAATGGAAGAAATAAAAGAAGCAATAAAAATATGATAAAAAACCATATAGTACCCAGCACAGGGCATTACAATTGCTACAGAAAGCAGCATAATAATAATAATAATAATAATAATAATAATAATAATAATAATAATAAATCATTAAGTGCTCTGCTAAGACCCTCAACAATTTTCAAGTGGTGGTGGTGGGGGATGGAAGCCACTGTTCCAGCCTCATGCTAAGACTGCTGAACAGAAGCATATCTATTATCTTTATTTAGGATCCATTAACACCAAGTTCAATAAATTCCCTCTTTGGGGCTATGCAGCTTTGTCCCCTGCCCTGCCCCAATAAGAAATAAGTAGAATGTAATTAAAGAGTATTATGTCAGCCACTACATTAACTTTCCTACTGAATGACATCTGTTTTTCAGACTCCAGCAGAAGGAGTTGAGAGGAAAACTTCGTACAGAGAGTCATATGGGGGGGGGGGGATTCATTATTCTAGGCGTTCTGTTCTCCATCAGCCCCAGGCTTCTAACTAAAAGCTTCAACAAATTCCCTTTGATCTCCATAGTTAGTCCCAACCCTTAGGATTGCTGCCTTCCTAGTGCTGATAGTGGGGCTGAAAGGAGACAATGGAAGTTAAGCTCCTGAACTAGTGGGACCACTGGGTTTTGCCACTGACTGTCAGGGACATGGCTAAATCGAACGCCTGGGAAGAGTCTGACTCTGGAGATGAGCCAGAGTCTGACTCTGGAAGTGAGAGATTGCAGCCACAAACAGGGCAGGAGTGGGTTAGTCCAGCCCCCCTTTATCGAAAGTTCCCAGACTCGGAGAGATCACAGGCAGAGGGAGAGGAGGAGATAGAAGACACTGAGGGGGTTGCTATGCAACCAGGAGGGAAACAGCGTTCAGAGGAAGTGTTCTTTGAAAGCAGGGGAGGGGAGTTCACCCACCTTCTCCCAGAACCAGAAGAGCTGAAAGGGTTAAGATGCTACAGAAGTGCAAGAGAGGAAGGACTTGAATTTGGCGCCCTACGTATTGCGATGGGGCGGAGACTCAGAATGACCAACTCGTAGCAAAGGGCGGCAGGCTCAGAGCCGCGCTCTGGATGTAATTTGTAAATAAATTAACCACAAAACTGCCAGAGAGTCGTTAATTCTTATTGGGGCTTGCTTGCCTGCCTGAGATCATTACACTGACTGCATGTTATATATCAAAGAGCAAAAAGCCGGGTGTGAGCATGCTCAGTTATGGGATAGGTAGCTTGAGAAGTCTTCTATATTTCTACTGCCTTGCATGTAAGTATGGGATTCTGGTTTGTTTCTACAGAATGCTTCTTTTTGTAGCCATATATTTATATTTATATTTATAGGACCGTATATTTTACATCTCCCACTGAAGACCAGTTATTCTGTTCTGTGTTAGTCAGAGCCTTCATTGGATTGCATTAATTTGTTTGATCTGTAACTTGGACAGGACAGAGGCGAGGCATGTTCCAGTCTAAGTGATTTGGAATTCATTGCAGAATGATTAATGGTATATTATTTTGTATTAAGTCACTTTTTTTTTTGAATCTGATCCCCTTCTTCTTCCTGATCCCCAAAATATGGAGGTTGGCTAATGAAAGTCACTCTGCTCATATTCCGATGAGGTCATATTTCTATAATTGACTCCTGACATTCAAAATGGGTTCAAAGGTTAAGGTCCTGAAAAGCTCAGACTCAAATTAATCACATTTCTTGGGTTAGTTAAAAAAAAGTTGTTTTCAAGGCTGAACTCCTGACAGAATTTACCCATTAGTTTAAGAAGGGATGCGATACAGTTTCTGGAGTCACAGTATCGTGGTGAGGATTACTGCATATACTTAAAGCCTCTCCTTTTCAATAGTACTGAACAAAGCCCCAGTGTGGAAGAATACAGTAATTTTCAAACAAGGAGACTGAATCTGAGGCTACTAGCATAAAAAGCAACAAATAAGGCTATACCCTCTTATATTTGGTTTATTAGAGCAGTGGTTCCCAAAGGGTGTGGCACGCCACACTGGTGTGGCATGAGAAGATGGGCAAGAGATGGGAAAATTCAAGGACAATCAAAGAAACATTTAAACATTCCGTCGTGGTATGGTATTTTGTAGTATCAAACTATTTTTTCATAAAATAGTTGGGTTCTATGTTATAAATCAGGCACTGCCAGGAGTGGTTTCTTTATGTTTTCCTCTGTATTTCTTATCAATTAAGAAAATCGGTGTGGCACGATTTTTTATTCTGAAAGTGTGGCTCAGAGAAAAAAAGTTTGAGAACCGCTATATTTAGAGCAATGCTCTTGGCTGCCGGATGAGCTTATTCACCACTCAGAAACACTCTGCTGGATGGCTAGTGGCAGAGAAGTAAGCCACACTTTCAGCCACATAGGAAGCACAATTATTTGTTTATTTGTTCATTTATATCCCACCTGTCATCCCAAAGGACAGTAATGTGTTGTCTCCTGCGTTCAGTCAGGTTCAGAGTTCTGGGCTGCAACCTTTACACAGAAGTAAATCTCACTGCTTCTAATGCAGCTTCCTTCCATTTGAATGTCTTGAGACCTATGCATGACTGACACGTAGAACACATTTCCTTGAAATAAACACAGGGACGTACAGACACACATATTTTCCTGAAGAAAATAAGCTTTTAGTAAGATTTCCGTTTCTTCTCTTCCTATTATGGGAAAGTGTAAGAAGCAGGGGGGGGGGGGATGTCCTTGCAACACCTTCCTTCTAACATTTCATAGCTGGAATTATTACAGAACAGGAAAATAGTTTCCAGCCATCAAATGGTAACACTGTAAGGCTGTGTTTTATTACTCTAAGAATTTGCACAATTCATTATAACTAGTGACTCCCCTCTGCATAAAGGATTTCAGTGTTTCAGCCTCAATGGCTGGTAAAATATGTTCCAAAGAACAAATAAGGAAGACATGAGTCTCATGTAAAACAATATTCTGGATTCCCTTAGCACCCTCAGTCATACCTATTTCTGTCTATTCTGCAGAACATTTAAAGCGATATTCCAGGCACTATATAAACACACAGAGGGAAAATAAGCAAGGCAATGCGATCAGTCACAAGAAGCTAATTTTGAGTTTACCAATATAAAATAAAATAAAAGTAAAGTTAAACAAGCAACCTGCGTTGTGTTTGCACTGGCTACAAAGTGACAGCCAGTGGATTATTCCACAGATTCCGAATGCTGGGAATTCAGATGGCATTTACTAGCATAACCTTTCAACTCTGAGCACATCAATAGAAGTAGGCAGTGGTTTGAAATATGATTCCTTGCAGATAGCATATCCTCATTCATCTGACTGTGGTGCTCTGTGCTCCACTGCACAAACAGCGGCTCACCCACTTCTGAGAGGACACTAATAAAAAAGGCATCAATTTTCAGCTCTAGTACTACTGTGATCTCTTTATATGTTCGACATCCAACATTAAATTAAAATGCTGTTATAAATCCTACTTTCTGAATCCGGAATGAGTGTTGGGTTTTTGTCGCTTGAGACCGCAGCAAATCTTGTCAAAAGCAGGGAAGCACGTCTTGTTCACTCAGAATTAATGTTGTGGATGAAAGAAGGAGGGAAAGTGGGTGACTATGGTGAATTGTAGGTGTCTAAGACAGTGGGTAATGAGCTTTGGGAGGTATCAAAAAAGAGAATAGCATTTGCAGCATCTCTGCAAATGTGACAAGCAGCAAAACAGTACACAGTGATTAACTCTTAAAAGGTAATCTCCACCAAAACCGGACGCTGCATTTGAGTGATTTATATAGCTGCGCCAAGGTGCGACGGAGAACGGATGACCGGTAACTTTGCTTTAGAAGCAAAATGTTTCGGATCACATTACGGACAAAGTGAAGGTTGTTTACAGGTTGCCTATGCGAAATTATGCAGATGTTGATGCTTATGCCTTGTGTCACTTGTACGTCAGTTGCCTTAAAACTGTGGGAGAAAAGGCACCGTTTAATTGGGGGAAGGTGAGAGGGGGTGGCTGATTAAGCGAACAAGTCGAGTGCTGCAGCAACAACAGAATCCTACCTGAGGTACTGTAAGGAATTCTGGGCATAAGAATGAACGAAGGCAGATGGCATATTTCTATTATTCAGAAGACTGTAATATGCTTTGGAGCTTTTCAGCTGTGTCTGATAACCTCTAATGGCAGGTATCTTTTTCTCCTTTAAGATCTGTGCTGAACTATACCGAAGAGACAATAATGGTTTCAGCAAAGATACTGTGTCTGCAGATATATTCTCTTGTTCCATTCATTCATAATTATGAAGAAAAGAAACAAGCCTGCCTTTCTGGGGGAGGGGGAGATAGCGGAGGAGGGTGCCTTGAAGAGTGGTTCGATATCTGGATCGAACAGAGGAACTTTCCCCCCCTTAGGATCCTGCCTGGAGAAACCTTGACATGCACAAAGTCAGAACCTAGACAAAGTTGCCCTGGTGAGAACGATAAGGTCACCCGTGGGATTGCTGAGATTATCTCTGTCAAGCACTTGGACAGCATGCAGTCAAATGATGCATCATGCAGTCATTTTCAGGGGGGGAAATCAATTTCTTCACCAGGTCGCTATTTGCTTTTCAAAGTGCCCTTGTAGGCCTTCCACCACCAAGCATTTATCAATTTAAATGTTGTAAATTGATAATGTGCCACTGTAACTTGTACTGTTTCTGAATTATTTTGATACTTCTCTTTTCTCTGTGGTCCCCCAATCCTTCAGTGCATTTATATTTTAAAAGGGTTTCCCCCTTTCTCTTTTCAGCTAAACGAACAACAAAATCAACACCCCCCAAGCCTAATAAATACTTTAATTTTGTGTTTGTTTGTTGCTGTTAATTTTTTTTTTAAAAAAAATCTTCCTTGGAGCTATATGACTACAGAGAATCATATTTTATGTTTAATTATATAATGTTTATTTAATGTTTATTCTTAAATGAGGTCAAATGTCTATGAAAAGCTATCAATACTGGTGGATTAATTTAATGAATACTCATTACTCTGGCGTGTGGCATTCAAATTTACTGTGTTGCAAAAAAAGAAAAAGGCTGTAGTAGGGTTTGTTTGTTTTAGTGCTCTCATTACGAGGCTTTAAAAATATACTAGATAGCTATCTCCATCAAAAAACTGTATTTTAAAATAGGAAATTGGGTTGGAGCACACAAAAAGAATGCAAATGCCAACATTTTCCCGAAAATATATTTTAACCAAATGTAGCATAAAGTAATGCAATAAGCAGATACTAGCCTCAACTTCATTTGCATAAAAAAAACAGGTGGGACATAGTTGTCAAAGCTTCAGAAAAGCAAAGGAATTACATAGCAGTTGCAAAGCATCCTTAACCTCCAATGATTTATTGGCCCTTGGCCAAGTTATCAGGGGAATCTAATTCTTCTTTATTATTCAAATAAAGCACATTTGGCACCCTGGTTCCCTTTCAGAATAGCTTCACAAATAGACTGAGCACTGTCATTTATTTGACCTTGTTCTTGTGTGCTGTTGCTCTAATTTTATTTGCCATTCCTTAGGACAAATACTTAGAAATCCAACGTTCAGAGCTTGGTTACATTATGGTACAAGCAAAGTACATAAATATACCAGTTCGCTTTCACCTATTTTGCTTTTAAAAGGACACAGCCTAAACAACAACTTATCCTTTATTCCCCTTCACCTCTATTAGCTCTTATTATGTCTGCAGCTGTACTGTTCTCTATTTAGCAAGAATTTTTTTAAAGGACAATTTGCAACCCTTTATGTGTCCTGGGTAACTGGATACAAGGGCAGCATTGGATTTTAAGGTGAGAATTCTGGCTTGCAAAATAGAGAGGAATGTTCAGGTGATCAATTAAGAGCTCATTTAACAACGTAGCATCCTAAAAGCAACCCTGTTGGATCAAGCCCAGGGCCCATTTTGTCCAGCACCTTGTTTTCACGATAGCCAACAAGCTGTTCATGGGAAGCTTCAAAGCAGGGCCTGACCTTTAAAGCTCTAAATGTCCTTGGCCCTGTATACCTGAAGGAGCATCTCCACCCCCATCGTTATGCCCAGACACTGAGGTCCAGCTCTGAGGGCCTTCTGGCAGTTCCCTGAATGTGAGAAGTGAAGTTACAGGGAACCAAGCAGAGGGTCTTCTCGGTAGTGGCGCCCGCCCTGTGGAATGCCCTTCCATCAGATGTCAAGAAAATAAACAACTATCTGACTTTTAGAAGACATCTGAAGGCAACCCTGTTTAGGGAAGTTTTTAATGTTTGATATTTTATTGCTTTTTTATTCTGTTGAGAGTCACCCACAGTGGCTGGGCAGGGTATAAATAATATATTATTATTATTATTATTATTATTATTATTATTATTATTATTATTATTATTATTATTACTACTACTACTACTACTACTACAGGACACTCCCCATTTCTGATTTTCAGCAACTGGTATTCAGAGGCATACTGCTAGGTAAAGTATGGATATTGGGGCCAATAGTCATTGATGGCATTATCCTCTGTGAATTTGTCTAATTTGAAAAGCCAAAGCCTCTCATTTATTTATTTAATAACATTTACATACTGCTTGATTGTAGGGGCGCGGGTGGCGCTGTGGGTAAAACCTCAGCGGCTAGGGCTTGCCGATCGCATGGTCGGCGGTTCGAATCCCCGCGGCGGGGTGAGCTCCTGTCTTTCGCTCCCAGCTCCTGCCCACCTAGCAGTTCGAAAGCACCCCTAAGTGCAAGTAGATTAATAGGTACCACTTTATAGCAGGAAGGTAAACGGCGTTTCTGTGTGCTGCGCTGGTGCCGGCTCGCCAGAGCAGCTTCGTCACGCTGGCCACGTGACCCGGAAGTGTCTCCGGACAGCGCTGGCCCCCGGCCTCTTAAGTGAGATGGGCGCACAACCCTAGAGTCGGACACGACTGGCCCGTACGGGCAGGGGTACCTTTACCTTTACTGCTTGATTGTAAAACAACAACAACAACAACAACAACTTAAAAGTGGTTTACAAAAAGAATAAAACCATGGAATTGTCAGTAAAAAAAAAGTTAAAAAATATCTATTTCATAAAGAGTTGGGACTCTGAGGATCAGCAAGAATAATAAAAATCAATAAGCTAAAAGACAGATTTAAAAACATGTCAATATTCTATATGTATGGATAAGCTTGCTGAAATAAAAATGTTTTTAGCAGGCACCAAAAAGAATACTGCAAAAGTGCCTCCCACCCAACAGCAATTAGCAGGAAGTTCCTAATTACGAGCTGCCACGCTAAAAGATCTATTTATTCTCATACTTTCTCAAACTGACAAGCTACACACAGGCAATCTCACAGGTAAACAGGTCCCAAGCTGTTACGGACTTGGCAACTGATGACGATCTCTGAGCAGAGGTATTATTGTCACAATATTCTGTTCCACCTTAACAGATATGTGGAGTTGTTGTATGTCACATGTCTGTTTACATTCCAGCACAGCTTGCTGGGAACTTCCGTTATGTGTATAGCTTTTGCTTATGCTGTTTGCTTGGGCACGAAGGGGAGAAGACATGTTTTCCCCTTTGTCCTGATGCTTAATAAAATGCCTGTAAATACGCTTTACACAGCCTCTATCTGCCCTTCTGTTGTGAAGAGTTATTTTCTCTGCTGGTTTGCGTGCTCAGCTTCTGAAGGTTTCTGAAGCTTGAGTTGCAGTTACATGCTGATCCAAGGACCAGAGATTGTGTGGCTGCCGGCCGGTAGGATGGAGCCAGCTGGGGGCCTGCCAATTGCCCCTGTTTCCTTGGACGCAGCTCAACATTTATATGCTGACAGGGTCTTAATCCTGTCAGCAACCATGCTGCAGTGTTCTGTAGGGGGTTGGACTAAATGACCTTCTGGGTCCCCTCCAACCCAAAAGTACTATGATTCTATTATTCTGAACTAGCTGCACCTTCCGGGTCGAAGTGCAAGGGAAGCTCCACACAGACAGTAGAACAATCTTGAAGTAACCAGGATATATAACCGGTTATTCTGACACATTCACCTTTTCTAAATGCTATCCAAACATTTAAATTCTGCTGACACATTTTGTTAATTATAACCAAACGTTTTTCTCGGAGTCTCTATAGTGCCGGAAGGGCCTGATAAGCCACCTAGTGCCTGCTCCTGCTTGCGGCATGAAATCCAGACCTAGAGCAGGAGGCCGATTTCATGCCAATGGGCCTCTGTACACAGGGCTGGGAATAAGTCACCTTTCTACATATTTAGGGAGTGTGACGGACAAGTTGAAGTGAGTCAGAAGTGAGACAGCAACCACAAGCAAAACCATAGGTTCAACACTCTATAACCCAGGATAAGTGAATATGTTAACCAATATAGGCAACAAAAGTTACGTAAGCTATATCCATTGCCCTGTGGTTTTCCTTTGGCCTATGTTAGGGTTGCCATATTTCAGGAAGTAAAAATCTGGACACAAAAAGTTGTTGAGCTTTCTTAGGGCCACTGTAGAGCCCAAACCGCCCACGCCTGAGCCCTGGTAGCCTGTGCCAGAGCTGCCCACATATCTTTAAAAAAACCCCAGATCCAGGACATTTTCTTTAAAATGTAAAATTCCCCCCAGATGGGCATGTAGGACCCCCACATGTCCAGGAATTCCCGAACATATGGCAACCCTAGTAGACCTGAATCAGTGCCTGGAGGCTATATAGGATTGGATGACGGCAAACAACCTGTGAAGATGAGCAGAAAGGTCTCACCTATCCCAGGGTTGCCATATTTCAAAAAGTAGAAACTAGGATACCCCGAAAGTGATACCTTTCGTAACTTCCCCCGGATGTCGATTCTGCCTTTGAAATCCCGATAATGTCCAGGAAAATCCGGACGTATGGCAGCCCTACCCTATCATAGAATTGGAAGGAACTACCAAGGTCCAACCCCCTGCAATGCCGGAATCTATTGTCCAGCATGGGGCGCAAACCCATGACCCTGAGATTAAAGGTCTCACGTTCTACCAACTGAGCTATGTCTCTGCTCTGCTCCTTAGGGAGGGGTGCTGGTGCCAACAATGATTAGGTTGCCTGAAAGGCTCACTGAACTTTGCCATCGCTTGTACACAAGGTAACCTCAAATACAACCTTTTCAACAGAATATATTTACATATCCATATTCACATATTCAGGCACCAGTACTGAGTAGGCACCTAATGGGACACCCAAGTAGGAACATACCCAAGTTGCCTTATACTGAGTCCACATAGCTCAGTATTGTCTGCACTGCTTGGCAGCAGCTCTCCAAGATTTCAGACAAGGTTCTCTCACAGTCCTACCTAGAGAAACTGGGGATTGAACCTGGGGCAAGACATGCTCCACAACTAAGCTACAACCCTTCCCTTTCAGTGGTACCTCGGATTACAGGTGCTTCAGGTTACAGACTCCGCTAACCCAGAAATATTACCTCAGGTTAAGAACTTTGCTTCAGGATGAGAACAGAAATTGTGTGGTGGCGGCGCGGCAGCATTGGGAGGCCCCATTAGCTAAAGTGGTACCTCAGGTTAAGAACAGTTTCAGGTTAAGAACGGACCTCCGGAACGAATTAAGTTCTTAACCCCAGGTACCACTGAAATAGTCTTGAAGGTTTTGGTCGTGGATAGCAGGTGTGGCTAAAACACCTTTAAAATCTTTGTTTATAATCTGGAACTCTGAGACAGTAGCAAGCTCTAAAATCTTGGTGGTGATCCAGAAGGTCCCTTGGAGGGCCAGAAGGTACTTCCACGTACCATATCCGATTTCATTCTGGGAGGGTGACTGGAAGGAAGAATCTTAAGGTGATCAGATTTCTAGGTGTGCTTCCCTGGATGCATCCCCATGTAAATAAGCTTGTACCTGTTAATCTGCTCAGTGGCAACTACATTTCTTGACATTTGCTATGTTGAAATATGGATGGTTTTTTTTGGGGGGGGGGGAAACATAGCTGCAGCACTTTAAACCCTTTGTTCTGAAATTCACCTACTTTAGCACAGCCACATTAATTTAAAAGAAAATGGTGTTAGCATCTTGGTCCAAGTTAACAGATCAAATCACTTTACAAGTGGGATGATGTTCTGTAGAATAAATGGCATTGCAGTTGAATGGCCTGGATAATTACTCTTTTGAATATATATCACGTTTAATTTTATAGGACTTTGTTTTTGGGTACTATCCATACACCAAGTATGTAAGACAGAAGTGCATATGAGAGAGAGAGAGAGAAAGAGAGAGAGAGAGAGAGAGAGAGAGAGAGAGAGAGAGAGAGAGAGAGATGCTCTTGATCAGCACTCCAGGCAGTTGAGCTTTCCCATGGAGGCTTGCCAAAACAAAAGGCTGCCAGCATTTCAAAAACACAACACAACAGGGAGATCAAGACTGTTTGGGATGTGATCAGGAGGGAGAGATGCAAAGTTAGATACAGAACAGAAGAAGACAGAAGCAAGGTCTCTAGCCTTGCACTAGCAGCAGGCTAGCTGACTGCCATATAGTATATAGGAGACCTTTCAGTTGGTGTGGCGGGGGGAGCATAAGGCTTATGTCCACGACTGCAACCTTTTTAAGATTCTCTAGGAAAATGTGGGGGAAAGACGGTAGCTTAAATGGAGCACAGCCTTTTTGTCCTAAAGGTCCAAGATCCAAACTCCAGTATTCCCAGATCAGAGTTGAGAAAGACTGGCTCAAACCTTGGAAAACCAGCTCAACCAACTGGCGGACTCAGAAAAAAACAGCTTCCTATGATCCTGTCTTTGAGTTGAGTGCAGCAGTTTTACTGCAGGGTGTTTCTCAAATACCGTATTTTTTGCTCTATAAGACTCACTTTTTCCCTCCTAAAAAGTAAGGGGAAATGTGTGTGCGTCTTATGGAGCAAATGCAGGCTGCGCAGCTATCCCAGAAGCCAGAACAGCAAGAGGGATTGCTGCTTTCACTGCGCAGCGATCCCTCTTGCTGTTCTGGCTTCTGAGATTCAGAATATTTTTTTTCTTGTTTTCCTCCTCCAAAAACTAGGTGCGTCTTATGGTCTGGTGTGTCTTATAGAGCGAAAAAATACGATATATATCCCACAGCAGTTAATGCTTCCTGTGTATCTACAACTTGCTCCAAAGAAGTTGCAGAAGTTTCACCAAAGACTTTGATTCCTTTGCCATGTTTCATCTGGCAGCATGCTTTACTTGGCTCCTGATCCTCACAACGGTATGGTTTTATTTATTTACTTCAGTTATTTGTTACTTTTCAGGGCCAAGCCCTCATAAAGTGACATACAGAGACAGGGACAAGAGATTTGGTGCCTGAGGACCAGACAGTGATGATAATTTTACTTGTGGTGAAACAGCATCTTTCACCTGTGTGCAGCAAGCTAGCTTAGAGAGTGCAGGGCAAGTTATGTAGCACACAAAGCTCTGTTCTCTAACACTTCACCATCACTGCCTGCCCTACAACATCTGCCACCTAAGTCAGCTCTCTCACTCTACCTAATGGTAGGGCCAGCTCTGTACAGAAAGAAGTAAACCAGGGGTATGCAACCTAAGGCCCATGGGCCACAAGTGGCCCACAGGGGTTGTTTAACCATCCCACGAACCGCCCACGAACTGAGCCGCCCGCTAGACGAGTCCCCGCGCGCTGCGCTAAACCGGCACAGCGCGGTGCAGGGACTTGCTTCCGCAGCACTGGAAACCGCATCTGTGCATGCACAGATGCAGGAAACTGCAGGCACGGGCGCTCATGCACATGCGTAATCAGGCCCACAGAGGGATCTCCGCTGGAGTGAACCGGCCCAGGCGAGGTAAACCTTGCCGACCCCTGAAGTAAACACATACAGAGTATGAAACATTGTGTAGATATAGACAAACAGATACATGAAAGATACCAAATTAGAGCACCAAAATTCTCCCAAGGACAGTCATGAGCAAAAAAGATAATTTTTAAGGTCTTCTTGAATGAGGTCTTCTTGAACTAAAGGAGTCAAACAAGAGTTAGCCAAAGGAGAATACTAATTGGAAATTAGTTCATTTAAATCAGTCTCTCTCTTTTTGGGTGGGGTGGAGCTATTTTCTGAGCTGACTTAGGTGGCAGATGTTGTAGGGCAGGCAGTAATGGTGTTAGAGAATATGTTTGAGCAGACACTATCCCAAAAATGTACTGGTACCTACCGGTATTTGCAATACGTTTACATTATGATGTGAGGAAAACCGATCAACATTCACCAATTTCAACACAATCAATTCTGTGATCAACATTCCTACACTTACTCATACATCCCCAAAATGAATATTTTGGTAAGATTTCTTTCAAATTGCTCATGCACATCACATCCGTTTTTTAAAGCCTGTGCTTCCAGTCGCATGACAGAAATGTTAACCCTTTCCTCTGCCGCAGCAAGTAAATGGTTCCAGGTCTGAAAGCAGACATACTATCTAATCACTAGCTGAGCAACGAAACCAAATCTACGGAGATTATAATCAAATATACGCTAGGCACTAGAAAAATAAAAATAAATCTTATGCATCATTCTCAAATCCAACATTACTGAATGTGTAAACTCTCAAAGTGTCACAAGGTTTATTCAACACAAACACAACCTCTGCCAGCTCATGGCACGAACCCAACAATGTTTATCTGATAGCAATGGGGAGAACATAAAGAATTGGAGGCAAGACATCTCATGTGTATATATCTTATTAATGCTTGATCTTGGCACCTTTATCACAAACTAGAATTCAATAACATAACAACCTACTACAATGACTTCCACGCTTTGAACAATTTCGAGATCACCAAAGTGAAACATTAGCATTTCCTTTCTAGAGGGAGAATTGTTTGCATAGCTATTTCTGCTGCTGCTCTTTGTGGTAAATAAAGCTTTTGAATGCTTAATTTAGTGTGGATGATTGCAGTTTCTCTTTTGCTACCCTTAGTGATGAATCTGTATCATATCATAGCTTTTCCAAGACTGCTGAAAAGACTACTTGGATTGGTAATCTTTGGCCTCAGAGGAAAAGGGAGCATCTCCCTTTGGTTTGCAGAACTAGAATGTAAGTATCTATAATGTTAATTTATTTGAAATATTTTCACCCACTTTTCTTTTCCAAACTTTTTTTTAAAAAAAGAAGGATCTCGGTGGATTTTTACCTGCAGGATAATATTCTAATATAAAATACTGCACATGAACCAACACAATGCTGAGGGAACACAATCTCCTTCAACATAACCTCAGATGAAATGTACAAGGGGATTGTGGCAACAAGAACTGCTGTCCCCATTTCTGGTATTGACTGCCCCTTTCTAAACGTCTGGCGCATTGCTAGTATATTACAGCACAATAAATGTGCATCTGATGCTCATTTATAGAGCTATGTTAAAAGGTAAAGGTAAAGGTACCCCTGACCATTAGGTCCAGTCACGGATGACTCTGGGGTTGTGCGCTCATCTTGCTTTATTGGCTGAGGGTGCCGGCATACAGCTTCTGGGTCATGTGGCCAGCACGACTAAGCCACTTCTGGTGAACCAGAGCAGCGCATGGAAACGCCGTTTATCGTCCCACCAGAGTGGTACCTATTTATCTACTTGCACTTTGACGTGCTTTCGAACTGCTAGATTGGCAGGACTCATATTTGTGGGCTCTGAAGTAAGTCTCTCAGATATTTGTATTGCTTACTCAAGTAAGTGGTGAGAATTATGATTCCTGCATTCTTTTCCGGCTCAGATTTTAATCCAAACTAGAAAATAATCCCCCTCTACCCAACCCACACTACCAAGCCGCCGCCTCTACTTTCCTCCCACTTCACTGACCAGGGTGCTACAAAGTTGGGAGAGACCTCCTCTCTTCCTTCATTCTCCCAGCGAGCTGTCACAGTTTGCTGCCAGAGCTATACTGCTGCTTCACTCTGGTCAATGCAATGGGAGTGAAGGAGGAGGTTTATGCTTGAGAACAAGACAAAGGGGCACATTTACATAGGATTGGAAATAAGTTAGCTATTTTCTGGTTTGGGGCTTATTTCAGCGCCAATCCAAATATGAGCTGGAGGAGCTCATCTGCCGCCACTCATTTGTTGCACCGGACTGAAGATCCTACCTCAAAAAAGTAGTCCACCCCAGGAACATTTACTTATTCACCAAGTACGTAGTAAGCACACTATACTACTGGGAGAATGCAATTATTTCCTGCAGTTGGCAGTATGATTGCACTCTGTTGCTTGGAATGCAGTTGTGCAAGTCTCATGGGCACCTGCTGGCTAGTATCTGTGACATACCTAATGATAGGCCATCATTTTTTTTTTATTCCCCCCCTTTTGTTTACTCTTAAATTTTTCCCAGATACACAAGGGAGAGGGTACTTGAGGGACCAAAGGGTGTGGGGGGATTGCAATAAAAGGAGAAAATTAATTCTACCCCTCATTCCCTAGCTGATTCCATGTGCGATCCTAACACTAGCTTACTGACTGGTCTCGAGTGTGGATATAAACCCTTTCAGCATCGAGTTTTCATATCTCAGCGGCCGATTTTAGCTGCAGGTGTGGCTAAGGACAAGAGGCTTTGAAATTCTGTGTTGAGAGCAATGAGCTTCAGTTACTCTGCTTTGGCAGTCTGTGTACAGCATGCTGGTATGTACATCCTCTAAACTTTTTCAAGAATGGACTTGGGAGCATGATGACTATTCCCCACTGCAGAAGACACATTTCTTACATCTGAATTGAATATCATGTTATTGCCTTTGGATTAGGGATTGCAGGACTGTTTCACAAAAGCTAATATGCTTTTGTAACACTCTGAAATGGTCACCTATGGACGTGCCCTTAGAAAACATCATATTGGTTTACAGCGCTTTATGAGTACACTGTGTTTTGCTTTTCACTTCCCCAACCAAAGTATTTGAGCTCAGCAAGCCGATTTCACTTGATCTAGCAGTAATAATGGGCACAATCTTTTTGTAATCGTATATTTTTGACTAATGCACTGATTAATAACAAAGAGGTGTTTCTTTTTGCATGCTTGGCAGTATGTGATGTTCAGACTTACTATTTATAATCAGAAAATCAGAAACCTATCCCTTAAGTCTAGACGCTGAATGAAGAAGTCTGTATGTAGCCTAATAATGTCTGACGACTGCTGCTGCTGCTGAGCATAGAAGAATGCTTTAACAAGGACTAGGACAGGGTTAAAGCCAACTTTTTCCTTGAACAGATGATATTTCAGATGGCCACACTATTCCAGATGCATCAATTTCCTTGAAAATCGAATCCATATATGTGCATATGCTGTGCTGGCAGGAGGACTGCCTGAAATGGCCCCAACCCAAGAGCTAATATTCTTTTGGCTGGAATAATGCAATTATTATTTTCCTAGCTATCAGTCTAAGCATACAGAGCCATCTGTTATGCAAAGCAAACATACACATCTCAATTACAGAAAATGCAGTTGCCTTGACAGAATTTGGATTACTCCACTAACCAGGGCTGTAAAATTTGTTTTAAGCTAGTGTATAATGGATGCCTTTCAGGAGTTCCCTAATTAGCATTTACCTGTTTAAACTAATTATTCATCCTTCTTTGCTGGTTTATTAAACTTTGTTAGACACCATGCATAAAGCACATTAATATGAACACAAGACAATAATAAACATTACAATCCTGTGTGGTTTTTCATTTAAAAAGCGCATTAACAACCATGTGGCTTTGTTACGAAATATGGAACTTCTGATGTTGGTTTATAAACAGGCCAAAGAAGAGATTTTAATTCATTACGAAACTGAGGACTTCAGGAAAATTCAATACCAATATTGAATTCACAAACCCTCATCCCCCCCCCCCCCGGTTCTCTTGGGTTTTTTGACAGAACTTCCATATAACTAGTATAAGCACATAATTAATGTGTACTACATAGATACCACCATTTTCTTTTAGGAGTTAATGGCTGCAATTCCATTGTCTCAAACCCTATTTGAATCTTTTTTTTCCTGCCACACCAATTATTTGGCTATCCCTTTTCATTACTTCAGGTTACCACTTTCAGCTTAGTTTAGGTGCAACGAAATAACGAAGTTATTAAAAAGTTCTAGTCCTGAGAAGGGGTCTCCTAACAACCACGGCAAGAAATGCAAGATGGGTGCCCAATTCCAAACAGTAAGAGACAAGCATTAGCACAACTGTGGAGTTCCTCAAGGGTAGCTAAACAAGAGGCATAGCATCCTACTTTGCAACTCATTGTTCGAGACGTCTCCCAGAGTCTCCCAGAATCGTATCAGGATGGTTCCGGTATACCATGTAGCAAATGCTACTGAGAGCTCAGCCATTCGAGATAAAACCAAAAGTAATACTTCTATTCCCCTATAATCTTAGATTTCAAAATATGTCAGTAATGGAACAACAATAATTAAAGTACAAGTACTATATGAAAAAATGTCCTCTGCAGATTTACAGAACATGTGCGGAAGCAGCAGAATGTGTCCTTGTTGAAACCCTCCCTGCGAGTCATTTTAATGGTCTCTTTCAGCATTTCTTGACTCCAAATGACTCCCTGTCATTGTGTCAGCTCCCTGGATAATGCAGGGTACTCCATAAACATCCAGTAATAGGACACAAGGGAAGTACTATTAGTGTGTCCCTTTCCTACCAGGTACTGAGGTTTAAAGTTCAAAACAATTGAGAAAAGAAACTTCATTTGTTCTCAATAAATTAATAATGATCCTTAGTGGGCAGAAAAAGTTTTTTTCAAGCTCGGGATTTTTTTTAATCCATGTGAACATTCTATACCAACTCACATTTCTCAATGATTTTCTAGGGTGGATGAAACACAGTCATTAAAGTATGATTTCAATAACATGCGAAATGTTGCCAAATAGATTACTGAGCACAGGAGTGGAACTTGTGCCATTAAATGGTCTACTTACTTGGGATAGGCCAAGATAGATGGAGACGGTTTCCGAAATGTACAAAAATTTCCCCTCTTGATTTAGTGCAAATACAAATCCATCCAGTGACTGCAAAATAAGAAAAAAAGTGAGAAGTTTGTTATATGGGGATATATTTCACTAACAGATAAAGCACAGGCATCACACATTCACTCTATTCTCATTATGGAAATATTGAAATTAACATACATTGCCATTCTTAACACTTTATTTCTGTTCAGTGCAGAAATGAAAGGAGTTTCCTTGCAGAAAAATGGAGATGAGAAGAACACTGTGGATTGCAGAAATTTGCTAATTAACAGAGGATTACGGGCCTCCTCTTCATTCACAAATTCACCCACACACATTTTTGTGTGAGCATAAACAAAACCAATCAACAGATTACTGTCAAATATGTTCACACCTGGAGACCATAGAAATCTTGTGAATTTAATCTCTTCAATGTCAGCTTGTACGTTTATAAATTATATTCTGGCAGGTGTAAGGCTTTAGATATGGTTGCCAAAATATTTTATTAAAGAACATGTTATATACACATTTTTGGAAGCCACATGAAACATATAATCAATGAACAAACAAAAGGACTTATTCCTAACTGAAACACCACAGCACAGCACATTGAATCTATACTTGTGGGTACATATTCCTCAGGAATATACTTAATTTTATTATTTACTGCATTTGTCTTAAAGTGATAGTTTGTTATCCATACAATTTTCCATAAATACAGAATTGGGGAGCGGGGGTGGAATCCATTCCGGAACCCAATGCAAAGTTTGGGACCTATTGTGGACTTAATTAAATTATTAGGAACACTGATGCATGTTCCACCTTGGAATGTGGTGGCCTCTTTTCACTGGAGGTTTTTAAAAAGATGGCCATCCATCACAGATCCTTTAGTGTGATTCCTGCATTGCAGAGGGTTAGACTAGATTACCCTTGGGATCCCTTCCAACTATTCCTTCCAATTCTATGGTGCAGCCTTTGTATTGCTTTCCAGGAGCACCTAAGCCTGTATTTTAATTAATTGATGTCTGTTTTTATGCTTATTGTGTTGTTTTTATGATGTTAGCCGCTCTGAGCCCGGCCTCGGCTGGGCGGGATACAAATAAAAATTTGTTGTTGTTGTTGTTGTTCAACACTGCAAGTTGCTTTCCACCAATCCCGCCTTTCCCCCCAAATATAGCCAGCACCAGTGCTTTTTTCCCCTAGGGGTCATAGAATCATAGAATCATAGAGTTGGAAGAGACCACAAGGGCCATCGAGTCCAACCCCCTGCCAAGCAGGAAACACCATCAGAGCACTCCTGACATATGGTTGTCAAGCCTCTGCTTAAACACCTCCAAAGTGGGAGACTCCACCACACTCCTTGGCAGCAAATTCCACTGTCGAACAGCTCTTACTGTCAGGAAGTTCTTCCTAATGTTTAGGTGGAATCTTCTTTCTTGTAGTTTGGATCCATTGCTCCGTGTCCGCTTCTCTGGAGCAGCAGAAAACAACCTTTCTCCCTCCTCTATGTGACATCCTTTTATATATTTGAACATGGCTATCATATCACCCCTTAACCTCCTCTTCTCCAGGCTAAACATGCCCAGCTCCCTTAGCTGTTCCTCATAAGGCATCGTTTCCAGGCCTTTGACCATTTTGGTTGCCCTCCTCTGGACACGTTCCAGTTTGTCAGTGTCCTTCTTGAACTGTGGTGCCCAGAACTGGACACAGTACTCCAGGTGAGGTCTGACCAGAGCAGAATACAGTGGCACTATTACTTCCCTTGGGTCGCATACTCCTAAACATTTTGTGAATCCAAGTTTGGCCTCACTGAGTCATACCTCGGGTTAAAGACGCTTCAGGTTAAATCTTTTCAGGTTTCATCCCGTGAATCGTGACCTGCACACGCGCAGACGCGGGTTGCATTCTGCTCATGATGCGAACGGGGCTCCAGAACAGATCCCGTTTGCAACCAGAGGTACCACTGTATTTCAATATGAGTAGGAAAATGAGAGTATCTACCCCTAAACATTTTTTAAAGGGAAAAAAAAGTACTGGCCAGCACTAACAACAAAGGGCAGCGAGGTTCCTATGGAGAGGCTTCACAACAGAGCCGAGAATGCTGCCCCAACAGTATCTCAGGTGCTAGGATTGCCGGCAATGCTATTTTTCTAGAAAAGTATGAGCCAGAACTCATCATGAAAGCCTCCCTTGTTCTCTTAAAATGACCATGGTGTCGACCTGAGAGATGCCAGAACTGAGTTCCAGTGAGTTCCAGCTGAAAAAGGCCCTGGCTCCAGGGCTCCTTGAATTCTTACCTGGGACATTAGGAGCTCTGGGAACTACACTTACCAGGGATCCTGGCACATGGGACATTGTTGCACATATTTGCGGTGGCATTGCTGCTAAAAAGCCTTTGTAACCCCGTTTCTCAGGGACCTGACACCTGGAAGTGTTTTAGGCCTAGCGGATACCCTGCAGGGAGTTCTCTCCAATGCTGCGGTAACAATAATCTGGAAAATTTGCAGGGTGATGTGAATTGGGTGGTAACAGAGAGGACAGATGGCCCCAAGTGAGTTCATTTCATTCAGGAACCAAGTATATATACAGTGGTACCTCAGGTTACATACGCTTCAGGTTACAGACTCCGCTAACCCAGAAATAGTACCTTGGGTTAAGAACTTTGCTTCAGATGAGAACAGAAATCGTGCAGCAGCGGTGCAGCAGGCCCCATTAGCTAAAGTGGTACCTCAGGTTAAGAACAGTTTCAGGTTAAGAACAGACCTCCAGAACGAATTAAGTTCTTAACCCGAGGTACCATATTCTCAGCTGCCTGTTTCGTTAATGTGCTACTCACAACCGAGTAATGCAACTACTTAAAAAGTTTTCAGAGCAACTATAATGTGCCATCACCATTTTGTGCGTTACAAAAAAGAAGAGGGAGGAGACAGTTAATAGATGAAAGAGAGGGTATGGAAAAATGGACACATAAAACAAAGCATTAAAAGTGGCTCCCCATGTAACCACATGGGATTAATTCCAGGTAGTGCTGTGCCAATATCCAATATCCGAATGTTTTCTTCTCCAGTGAAAGCAGATTCAATTTTTCCGTCTCATTTGCAACACACTTCAAAATTTCTTTATAATTTTGGTTGGTGCAGTATTGAACTTATCTTATTGTTGTGAGGTAGCCATGGGTAGTGTGTGTGTGTGTGTGTGTGTGTGTGTGTTCCCATTAAACATTCCTCCAGGCCTCTGCAGCCTCCCTAGCTGCCTGTACTTCCTGATCTGAAAAAAGCCCATGGGAAAAGTTACCTTATGCAGCCTACCCCTGGGCTTTAATTTCAAGTTCAGGTAGTCAGAAGTCTGGCTACCAAGTGACCTCAAGATATAAGAATAGTCCTGCTGGATCAGGTCCTAGGCCCACCCACCTTGTTCTCACAGTGGCCACCCAGATGCCCATGGGAAGATCCTGCTTTTAAAGGAAGGCCTTTTAGAAAAAGCTTTAAAAGTAAATTTGCTTCACTTTAAAGAAATAACCATGGCTGGCTATGAAGTACACAGTAGACAGCCTCCTCAGCTTCCCAAATGTACAGGAAAGCCCAAATGAGGATGTCATGGGGTTTTGGGAAGGCTGCAGAATGTTGACCACCGGAGAGGTGATTTATAGAATGAAAGAAGAGACACGCCACAAAACCCCTCAGCTGCCTTGAAAGTAAATGCAGCAAAAACAAAAAACAAAAAACAAAAAACCCTGCATACCATCCATTTGATAATAGATAATTTGTCTACACAATTTATTTTCTCATTAATTGATGGGCAATAAATTTAAAAATGCAGGATATATTTTGGGCACCTTATTAATTCCAAGTTTTGAAAAGATTGAACATTACTGATCTTTGTTAGTTCAGTGAATTTCCTTTTCCTCTCTGTTTTTCTACACTGATCAAGCCTTCCATGTTCTATAGGAACACAGGAAGCTCCTTTGTACTGAGTCAGACCACTGGTCCATCTAGCTTAGTATTGTCTACTTTGACTGACAGCAATTCTCTGGGGTTTCAGGATGGAGCTTTTTCCAGCCCAGCCTGGAGACACCAGGGATTGATCCCGGGACTTTCGATTCAATATAATCAATCTATGAATCACTTCACACAGAAAGAGCCCTGAAGTGATTTAGAACGAACACACACACACACACTAAATATGATAAAAAATAAATTAAATCAAAGTAAATATACCAAAAGTGTTAACTCTAAAAAGTCAGCCAACAATATAAAAATAACCACCCAGCTCACATAAGGATGAATACTATTTTTTAAAATATCAAAAACAGACCACTAATGATGTCCACTTCTGGGAGAATAAAAATGGTGCCAGAAAGATGATAAGTTGGCATCAGGCAAGCGTCCCTCAGGAAGGCATTCCACAACTGGAGGGTTGCCACAGAAAAGGCTCATCGTTTTGGTTGGGGCACACAGGGTCTCAGATATTGACCTCAGGTTCCATGTGTGTTCATATGAGAAAAAGTGGTCCTTCAGGTACTGGGGTCACAAGACATGCATGGCTATTTAGGTCAAAAACAGCACTCAAAAACAAATTGGCAAACAGTGCTGGCCACCCAGGAGCATCCCCAAACTGCACACCTGCTTCTTCATGTTGTGTGTCTCCCATCTGAAACAGGTCACACCACACCCATCTGGATAGGAGAATTGCCTTCTAAGAGTGTCTCTATCTTGTCTGCACTGAGCTTCACTTTGGTGACCCGCATCAAGCCCATTAATGAGGTCAGACATGAGTTTAGCACACCAACCACCTTACAACGCAAAGGAGAAACAGATCCCTGCATTATCAACATACTGATGACAACATCATCAGATATCCAAAACTCCAGGTCAAGGAGTATCAAGGAGGACACACTCCCCATGTCTCATTTATTTCAGTGAAGGGTGGGCGGATCCATAAATGCAGAAGGATGCTTCCTTCACTGAGATGGATTGAACATGTGACCTTTGGTGACCAGGCAGGTCTGGATGACAGAAGACAGCTTCTCAGGTAACCCAGTGCCCAATTGTTCAAGGCTTTATTGGCAGCTAAAACAATTCCTTTAACAGGGCTGTTCCATGCTGGTGATAGGTTGTTCCACCTAGCAAACCAGCAACTATATTTTGCACCACCTGCAGCTTCTTACCAACCTAAAGTGAGGGCCCAGAAAGATTTGTCCAATCTTGACCATTCCTGGCCACTGTGTCTAAGTTATCTGGGACCATGGAAAGTTTCAGCTTGTGTATCAGCCAATACTGGTCATTTTTAGTCACTGAGGCCACATGGATCTCAAGAGACATAGCTGGATCCAAGAGTACCCCTTCAGAGTGAGTGCAACCCCCACGAGAACAGGCAACTGACCTATACCCTGAACCCAGGAACCACTCACACATGGGACCTTCATTCTGTTTATTGGCTTCTTATCCAGCCCGCCATTACAATGGTCTATGACTTGAGCAGCCGCACCTGATGCAGATGGAGCAGAGAAAAAGAGCAGTGATTTATTTCAAAGGATGTCATTTTATTCCATCTATGATCAGATCAGCTCCAGTTGTGATCATAACACAATAACAACTGGTGTGTGTTTAGAGAAAACAATGTCTTCTGTAATCTCACTCTGTTCCAGAACCAATAAGTCTCTGTGTGTTTTAATGTTTTTATTCCTTTGCTTCCTGAATAATTTCTAACACAATGATGAAAAGAAACTCGTTTTGGCAAGTATTCAGAGTTCTTTGATGTAAGAGGCAGAAACAGAATGAGCCACTTATTGGAAAACAAACAGTAAAGTTGTCATATTAAAGAAAGGATCTTCAATTTATATTTATGAATTAATAAAAATGTAAATCTACATAGATTTTAGTCAAACAAAAATATTTTTACCATGCAAGTAGTTTATTTTGAAAATTATCATAATTTCTTTTCAGATGATTACCACAGGAACCTTGAATGCTAATATCAATTACTGGTGAGCAATTTCAAGTGACATTTGGGTCAACTTAAAAGTTTGTTAAAGACACACTCAAAACTTTTCCAGATTTAGAGAGCAATATATCAAGCACTGCTATTCTGTAAACTTAATCCTATCAACCATTAGTGTGTTCCATTTCTGTGGAGTTCCCAGGTAACTGTGGCTGAAATTAAGGAAGGTTGCAGAGCAGCAGGTCTTTATAATATGCTACACCTTTAAAAGACAATTCCAAAATGTCTGTATTTTGTCCATTGGTATCTATGGTTCTCCTTTCTTCCGTTGCTGAGTAGCAAGTGGGGCAATACTTCATTCCAGCACTTTGCCAGGAAGATCTTAGTTCCAAAAATGCAATAAATAAATGTGTTTTCACTTTGTAAAGAACTAAAACACAGTAAGAAGGCCATTAAAGAAGCATATCACCAGGTGCTAAGAAAAGAAAATATGAAAGATCCTCCAGAAGAGGGAGAATGGGGGATGGGGAGCCAGCATGCGAACCCACAAAGAAATGGATTATATTGGGCTTTAACAGGGAGCAAAACTATGGCGATACACCAGATGTACAAAAATGAACAAGATACTCGTACACTGAAAATAATTTTTGGAAGAGGTTTACTTTGACCTTAGGAGAATCTTCCATAGTACCTGGGATACTTCTGCAAATGCTGGATTCTCCAAACCTTGACACCACAGCGGTAAGAACAGTTAAATTATCAGTAGCCAATTGTGAACTCATCCATTGTTAATTATAGGAGCCATTTACACGCCAGTTGGACAGGCCACCATGGAATTATAGTATTAATCTTTGCACTATTTGGTCGTTTTGAAGTGAGGACCACTGTGCAAGATTTGCTGCAACAAACTAACATGGCTATCCCTCTGAGAATGTTGCCATTCCTGGTACTACAGCTGTGGGAATAATAATGCTCATTTATTTATTTATTTATTGATACAGCATCAGACCATCAGACAAATAAATCGACTAAACAGTGGTGACACAAAGTCCTGCTGAGACAGGAGCTGATGATATCCTAACCAATAGTACGGAGGGTGATGGTACTACTGTGGTCACTTACAAGCTTCTTGGGGTTGCTATGCACTCAGCATCATCAGAAAACATGGCTTATTATTGATCATTGCAGGAGGTTCCATAGCCAGTACAGTTTATGCTGAAGAAACCAAGGAAGATAAGACTGATGGCACCAAGACAGATGGGTTAATTGGAGCCCTTAGATAGTTACCACAGATTTAGAGAAAGAGACACAGACACACATGCTTGAAGGAACCTCTGGATAGAGTTCCAGAGGCTCGTAATATGTTTATTTGTTGGGATTGCAGTAAGAATAGTGATCTTTGAACTAAAATGTAGAAGACAAACAGGAGACTGAAGCAGAGAAAGTGTTTGAACCATTTATATTGTAGATAAATTGCCATTTATTGGCAGTGCCATTTTTCTAGACAAAGAGGTGCTGGAACTCACCACAAACACCTCCCGCCTCTTAGAAAGGCAATGGTGCCCACCTGAGAGGTGTCAGACCTGAGTTCCAGCGGGTTCCAGCTGAAAAAAACCCTGATGGGATCATAGAATCATAGAATTGGAAGGGACCCTAAGGATCATCTAGTCTAACCCTTTGTAATGCAGGAACATGCTGCTGCCCCATACAGGGACCAAACCTGCAACCTTGGAATTATTAGCGCCATGCTCTAACCAACTGAGCAATATCTAACGGTGATGATGGAAATACTTAAAAAAAGAGTAATAGCTTCCAGCGGTTCTCAACCTATGGGTCCCCAGATGTTGTTAGACTACAGCTCCCATCATCCCTAGCCTGCAAGGCCAGAGCTCAGGGATGATGGGAGTTGTAGTCCAACAACATCTGGGGACCCACAGGTTGAGAATTGCACTCTTCATGTTTACCGACAATCTTATTTGATGGATATAAAGGTGTTCTGGGTGGGGGAAATGTACATGCAATATTTGCACGGCTAGCAAATGTTGGTAACAATTGTGTTTATATTTTGTTTATAATTGTGATTATATTTTTGACATGTTGCCACAGGCTTTTTATCAGAGTCTAAATTTCTATCCAATGGATCTCTTATTACAATGAACCCTCTTCATCAGTGAGGCACTGAATTTTCTTGGATACAGTAACATAACTCAGCATAGGAAAACACGGAAAGCGGGGACAGACAGGCTAAAAAACAATATGAGCAAAAAAAAAGGCAACACTGCTAAATTTGTTTAAATCCTGGATATCCAACACCTAACATGTTTGAAGTATACCTTCTTGAGGGGGGGAAATATAGCTCATTGAGTTTTTCATTAGAGCATTACCGGTATATGCTGGGCATTTTACCTCTGATTCAATATCTTATACATAGCTCAGTACAGATGCCATTTTTAAAAAAAACCAAAATTGTAACATTTGTTGTATGATCATTGATCATTTCTACCTTTAGCAGTAGCAGAAGCTGTGAGTAATGTAAGGATTTACATGGTGCCCTGTTATTATGAGCTAGTCTCATCAAGATGTAAATTATACTTTAGTCATCTACAATGACGTTAAGGGCTACCCTTTACTAGAAAGGTGTGGGGCTATAACTCTCCAGCACAAATTTCTGAAGACAGAAAGTGTGGATTTCTTATAGGCAAAGTTTGAACATTACAGTTTGGGGGTGGGGGAGGCCTATTTTGTGATCTCTTCCACCTACCAACTATGTACAACATGTGATTAAAGCTGAGTTCCCCCAGCACTTTCTTATTTTGATTTGAGAAAACCATTATGCATTATGCTGTTTCAATCACCACAGGCTACTTTTTTTCAAACTGCCCCACTGTTTTCAACAGGCGCCAATTAAGATTCTGGGGTCAAAGAGTTAATTACATCTTCTTACCCACTATGTAGAATTTTCTGATTATTAAACAAGGTTGGATTAAGATGAAAAAGTACCGACACAAATGTTAATGCGTGCCCCTCCTCAAGAAGATTTATCATAATACCATGCTGAAATCTTTTTTTTTTCTAAAGCAGTTTGAGGGGGGGAAATCTGAGAGGAAACACTACTAAAATAGATGCTTTTAAGGCATGCAAGTATCTGATTAACAGAGACAGTTTTCTTATTCCTGAAAACAGCTCTAAGCGAGTCAGACAGCAATGATGGGAGATTTTCCTTGTCAGATCTCAGTAAGTCTATATGGTCGACAGGAGGCAAATTATTTTCAGATGTAAAGAGAAGCTGTGGCATATCTAAATAATGATGCTAGTAATTATAATTTATGTTATGTGAATTAGAATAATGTGCAAGGCAGATGTGTAAAATGCTATTGGTCGTGCTTGTTGCTCTACCACAGAGGTTCTAGTGTTTCAGTTAATTTTGTCATGGCCTTCTCTTTCTTTTTGTCTTTTGCATGTCACCTTGAGCACGTCTGTACAGAGCACTAATATGCTGATGAACTATTAACCAACTTCTCAGCTACCCCCCCTTTGATACCTATTAGACAATCGAGGAAAGAAGCTTTCAATCTTGAAGATGGTGAAGTACCTGCATCTGTAAGAACATAAGGTCCCCCTAGCCCAGCATCCTGTTACCAACACTGGTCAGCCAGATGCCTATGACAGGAGTGGAGAACATGTGAACATATGTTGCTGGCCGGCAATTCCCATCATCCCTGACCACTGGCTAAGCTGGCTGGAGCTGACAGGAACTGGAGTTCAACAATATCTGGCAGGCCACAAGTTCCCATTCCTGGTCTATGGGAAGTCCTCAATCAGGATATGGCCACAATAGCTTTACTGCCACTGTTGTTCCTCATAGGCTAGCATTCTGATTCCAGAGAATGTAGCTTGACTACAGCTACTGACAGCCTTATCTCTAATTCCCTTTCAAAGCTGTCTAAGTTTATAGCCATCCCCACATCCTGTGGTAATGAATTTAAGAGTTTAACCATATGTCATGTGTAGAGGTACTTCCTTTTGTCTACCCTAAATCTTCCACCATGTTTAGGTCCTGAAAACAGTTTTCCTATTCACTTTCTAAAAGTGTACATAGTGTTCCATAATAATCTTTTGCATGTGACTAATGCTTCTGGGGTGAAGTACACACCGCACTTTCAAACCACATGTTTTCCTCAAATAATCTTAGGAACTGTCATTTGCCCCTTACAGAGTTAAAATTCCCAGCACCCTTGCCCACTGCAGTGAAGGTCTCTGGATCAGGGCTTCAGTGTTTATCGTAGTTTGTTGAAGGGTCATCTTGCCAAGGAAATTTTGTCCTTGCAATTTTTGAGGTATTTTTTGGGTTATAAAGAGGAATATACCTTGAAATTTTACTACGGTGTCCTTCTAAGGAACATCCTCATATGTTACACAGTATCCATGAAGTCCCTAATTCCTTCCACTATATGTCAACACTACAAAAAAATCCTGTTACTCTGACCTAAACTCCAGTTAGAATGAAGGATTACCAGTAGGCTAGGCTATTTTAATGACAGATTATTTTAAACTAAGCCTTCACCATCTGTTCCACTCCCTAATTATGAATGCAAAAAGAACATATTTCACAATTACATCAGTTAAAAGAAAGATATACATGATTTAAATGTGTGCTTGTGTTCTTTGCCCAATGCAGTCTGCATCTGTGATGCTCCCCTCATAATTCAGGCTCCAATCAGTGGGGAAACCACTCACTCCTGATAAATAGATTTGCTGATATACTAAACTTTTCCTTGGCAAACAGATCATCTTAATTAGAATTTTCTACTGTTAAGACATAATTATATTATAACTGGAGCTAAGCATTAATTTGAGCACAATGCCTGCCACCAATTTATATATGTAGCAGTCAAAAATTGCTAAGGTATTTTACCCCTACTAAAGACAGGCCAAGCTCGATGTGGATAGCACCCCATGAAGTAAGTTGTCTCTTTTTGCACCAAAGTAAACTAAATGTCTAATTGATACTAATCAATAAATTCAATTCTCTCACCTGTAGTTTGGATAGAGATTGTGGGTTTTTTTAATCCCACAATGGATGATAACGAATTAACCAGTGTCATGATGCTTATCGGCACCATTTTATGAATGGTCACTGTAATCATTTTACATACATCTAAGCTTTGATGTTGCATTTAATTTCCCTCTATCATACGGATAATGCTATTTTCTTTCTCTGAATCCTTGTAACCAGGTATCTGCTAATTCAGGATGACATTCTGTGCACCTGATTCAATGAACTGTAGCCCACAAAAACTTATGCTGCAACAAATTTGATAGGTATTAAGGTGCTACAAGACTCTTTGTGTGATGACCCTCAAGTCAGGGATAAAGACGCAGAGTTAGAGGCTTTAGAGTCATTAACTGAAGAGCCAGAGGACCATTAAATCCACTGCTGGTTGGCGAGGGTCTTCTGGACCAGACCCCACAGCACCAGGGCCCACAGAGCCTGAGCCAGGATACTCACACAAACCTCCTGGGCCTGAGGACTGACTGTCTCCCAACCAACCTCACCTGTCCAACAGGGCAGGGAATGCATCAGGTACGGTATTAGGGAGATGTATTGGCAGATCGCAGATTCTGAGGAGTTTCAGGTGTTACATAGCAATACCGCTTGCATGCCCAGAGATCCTGTGGCTACTGCGACTTTTTAGGAAGTTAATCCCGCTTCTTCCTTGGTCTTCTGTGAAATATATTATAACCTGAAATGGTACCATGTGGGAATTCTAATCTCTAGATTAGCCTTAGCACAGTCCCATAGTGGCATCTGGTAGAAGTATCTGCTCCTCTCAGAGTTATCTATGTTGGCCGCTTGCCATGCATAAAGCACTTCTCCAGTCTTGTAAGAATATATAAACACTGTCAAGGCTGCTGATGTACAACCCAAATACCAAAGGTGATTATGTAATATAAGTCCCAAGAACACATCTGTTATCTGAACTCCAGTGCAGACCTACAGCCAGCAAGGTACTGAACACCAGCTGTTAGGAGTCATGTCCGCTGCCATTCAGGGGGTTCCCAGCAGCCCAAGGAAAGGATGCAAGCTTTGCTTTGTTCTTTAGTACCACTTGGTAATATTTATTAAAGAACAGACCCAGTGTGCTTTGTTGCCTTGTCCAAATCCAAAAAGAACCTCTGCCCCTTGGCAGAACAGAAGTACAAAATAAATTTCCATGTGCAGGCCAGAGAGTTGCACTTCTCACAAAGCGGGTGGAACACAGGAGAGATGAACTGAGAATAGAGGGAACCTGCTTATTCCGAGCTGTGTGCACTACCTACACTGGACAATGTTTTTTAAAACTGCATCAGACTAAAGAATAGATAGTGACAAATATGCTGTGCTACAAAGAATCTACATAAAGCAATTACCTATTTAGAACACATCACTATTAAAGGTTGGTTTGGTTATTTAATAAACTTTTTAAATGGCATCCCATTGAATTAGAAAGCCCTCTCAAACTTTGTTCTTCTCAATATGCAACAACATCATAAAAGTACCTTAGTGAGAATTGGCTTTGAGGCTTTAGGGCCCACCTACTGTTTTATCACTGCTAAAATGTCACTATAGCAACCCACAATTTCTACAATAAATGGAGCTCAGCATTGCTAATTATTGTAGAAAAAATAGCAACAGTGACCTGGGCCTGCTATGTAAATACAAAGTGATATGGAGTGTATTTTAGCTTTAGATAACCTAGCTCTGTTTGGAAAACCAATAAATGTCATCAGTGAAATAGAGAACAATTTAAATGGCCAGAAAGCTGTTTTTGCTCTGCACTCTCTGTAACAAGATTTCTGAAAATAATGAATATGTAATATATAGACAATTAAAAAGAATCAGGAACTGCATGAACTAGGGAATCAACCAACAATAGTAACTGAAATTAGGGAACAGAATGGGTCCCACAACAGTCTGGCCAAATGCAGAAAATGGAAGATAAAAGATGAAAAATGTTATAATTGAAATGGGGAGGGTGATCCAGAAGAAAAAGAACCCAAAGGATGGCAAGAAGAGTTTGGATTTGATATCCCACTTTATCACTACCCGAAGGAGTCTCAAAGCGGCTAACATTCTCCTTTCCCTTCCTCGCCCACAGCAAACACTCTGTGAGGTGAGTGGGGCTGAGAGACTTCAGAGAAGCGTGACTAGCCCAAGGTCACCCAGCAGCTGCATGTGGAGGAGCAGGGGCGCAAACCCGGTTCACCGGAATACAAGTCTACCTCTCTTAACCACTACACCACACTGGCTCACAAGGTATGGATGGCGCTGGATACAGATCTTAGTAAATGGTAAATGGAAAGAAAAGGCTTTGGGGTTTGCCAGTCTGCAAGGCTGAAGAAAGCGTAAATAAAAGGGAAATTTCTTGTGAAACTGTCTTATGCAAGGAAGAGCCCTGGCTGCTTCATTCAAGCTAAAAGGGAAGGCCAGTGTGGAAACAGGGATTCCAGTCCAAGGTAACTAGCCCATGAATCTGTTGTTCTTGTTGTTAACCCAAATTTTGCCCTAAGGTCCCAGGGCTGGTTAAAACAATTAAAAGATGATGTTAAAAACAGTTTTGAACAATTTATAACCACATAAATAGGGTGAGTCCTAAAATATATATTCAAAGTGTCAAAAGCCAGGGTAAAGAGGTGTCTTCAGCATTGCCAGAAGCTGTATAATGACGATGCCACCCACACTTCTGTGTGAAGGGAGTTCCACAATAGCCGTTGCCTCTCCTGGGATACCACCACCCCGGGCTACTGAGGGCGGTGAAACAACCAATAGAACCCCTCTGCCAATCTGAACACCTGAGAGGTGTGTTACACAAAAGCTTATAAACTGATAATCAAACACTTTGTCCAACAACACAATGTCTTGAAAAACTTCTTGCTCATTATGTAGTTCATCTAACTGAGCTCCCTCTCCTCTCTATCTTCAAATTCTTCAATACTTGCTATAATAACAACAACAACAACAACAACAACAACAATAATTAATAAGAATTAATAATAATTTATTATTTATACCCCGCCCATCTGGCTGAGTTTCCCCAGCCACTCTGGGCGGCTCCCAATCAAGTGTTAAAAACAGTACAGTGTTACATATTAAAAACTTCCCTGAACAGGGCTGCCTTAAGATGTCTTGAATGTCAGGTAATTATTTATCTCTTTGACATCTGATGGGAGGGCGTTCCACAGGGCGGGCGCCACTACCGAGAAGGCCCTCTGTTTGGTTCCCTGTAACCTCACTTCTCACAATGAGGGAACCGCCAGAAGGCCCTCGGCGCTGGATCTCCGGGCTGAACGATGGGGGTGGAGACGCTCCTTCAGGTATACAGGACCGAGGCCGTTTAGGGCTTTAAAGGTCAGCACCAACACTTTGAACCGTGCTCGGAAACGTACTGCTGATGTTCAGATTATAATGAAAGTTAATCAGAAATCAAAACTTCTTTTTTACCTCAGGGATCTATAAAGTAGCAAGGCAAAGAGGGCAGTGCTTTTAATCCAACGTGATTTATTTGGAACAGTAATATTAATCCAATAACATGGTGAGCATTTTACTCCAGAAAATAAGTTGCTACTCCAGAAAAGTTTGATCTAGTGGCTTGAAGTCAAACAAATGTCAAATGCTGCAAAGATCCTGCTTTGCAAAACATTTGTTGGGCTTCAAATAATATTTTCAAAATCAAAGTCTCAGCGAATAACAAAATTACACAGCAATAATATTAAAGCCAGTTTTCCTGAAACTCATTCTTATTCAGTTGTTTATTCTCTTTTCACCGGCCTGTTGCACAGTGTGTACAATGAACAATGCTAATCCATGTCTCATCTCCCCCCACCCAAAGCCAATGATATCACCATACATGGAGGTGAATTGCTTAGTGCAGTGGTTCCCAATTAGGGGTGTGGGGACCCCTGGGGGTCCACGGAACACACCCAGGGGGCCTGTGGCCCCATCTCTTGCCTCCGCCCCCAACTATTTTTTGGTCATTTTTGCATGGTATTATCACAGATTTTATTATCTGTTTTAACACTGTGCAATTTTTCAATATATTGGCCAAAATCAGTTTTGAAACCACACTGCGATAATGATTTTGATCATGATTTCGCTCCTTGCACAAGGGAAAGCAGGGCAGCCCATTTCCAGACACTGCCAATATTGCACGATGATTGCATATGTCTGACATCAGCATGCCCACGGCATGTGCTGACATCCCACACCTGGGTGCATTTTTGCAAGGGGGTGCGACCTGATGCGCCCCCCCAGGCTCCCTCATTGGAGCCTGGCTCCGAGCAGCAGCTCCTCTCTTGGGTCAGGTCTGACCCAGGGGCAGAGGTTAGGGGAAGCAGTGGTGGCAGCAGCAGTGGGTTGCACGCAAGAGGGAGCAGCCAGCTCCAGGCAGTCTCGAGGCAGCAGTCGAGGCCTCTTCATGGGGAATGTTGTGGGGGATGGAGCCCCCAGAGCCCCCTGCACCTGGCATCTATGCCTCACACTTAAGGAAAACAGGGCAGCTGATTGTGGAGCGCTGCCTTCCCCTGGCAGAGAACGGGGCAGCTGATTGCCCTCACTTCAAGGCACTGGGGCACTACCTTCCCCTGGCACTGAGGCAGAGCAGCTTTTCTTAGTCAGCAGGAAAGCTGCAGCAGCCACAGTGCAACTGCATCTTCGTTAGCTGCCCCACTGACTGACTGCGGCTTGATCCCCATCCCTTCTCACTCAGACCATGAGGTGGAGGTAACTCCACTTCCTTTCCTTTCCTCTCCCCACCCATCCGATCTCCGCAGCTGCTCCTTCCCTCATCCCCATGCCTGATCTCCAATGTCAAACATTGTGATATATCAGAATATTGCAATGTTTAGCTGCTGATATATAACAATGTTGAAAACCAGATATTGCTCAGCCCTTGTCTGTTTGTTTGTTTGGTGGGTTTTTTTTGTTGTTTTTTTGGATACCTAAAATCCTTTGCTTATTAGGGGATACCCCACATTTTGTTCAAAAAATTGCTTTGCAGATGCAACTACTGTAGAACTATTGAATTTTTCAAAAGTAGGGGGTCCGTGGCTTGGCTTTTGAAAAATAGAGAGTCCTCAGTAATTAGCTAATTGGGAACCACTGGCTTAGCTTAGTCCTGACATTGCGACAGTAGCTAAGCAGAGGAAGATTTGTTGGTAAAGTCTACTGTGCAGATAAAACTACTGGTTGGAAGTGGTTTGATGTTTCATGCAATGCTAGCACAGTGAAAGTCAACCAGAGGGATAGGTTATTTTAATTTATATGTTAGGCTTCACTAGGATTAAGGTTTTAATAGTCTGATGACCTGCTGTGGCATGAAGCTCTTGGATGGTTTTAAATTCCAGATAGTGTATGGAGGGTATCTATGCAAACAGCTTTCACTGAGTTGATACGCTGAATAGAAGAGTAGATATACTATAACAGGAGAAATGCCTCTATTGAATTCCATGATTTCTAGAGCCCCATATTCACATTTGATATGATAAATGCATTTGCAATACTTGCCATCGCTTCAACAATATCAAAATATTTGTCACTTGTATTCTGTGCAGCTGGATTGAAAGTATGCAATAACCCATATATTTCTCCTACAAAGAGGAGCTGTATCATTTTTTAAATTTCTTCTTACAAAGGACTGCATTGCTAGGGACTTGCACTGAACCTGTTCTAATTCTTATTGTGGCTGAAAACATCACACATACATCAATATAAACCTCCAAGGTGAACTTTTAAAAGGAAGAAATTAGAACCACTTTTTGAACAAAGTATTTGTATATTGAAGGAGAGATGTATGGGGAGGGAGAATTTGTGAGGGAGGAAGAAATGGCTGCCACATGCAATTAAAATTTCCTATTGTGGGAGTTGGATATTAAAGCACTGACCTTTCTGAGGATGCCTGATCATGCTGAACATGTATGATTGAAATGGGTTCTACAGTTTTAGTACCAGGGAGACCAGACAAAAGATCACAAGACACTTGGTGCAAAACGAATGACAAATATTTAGAGTGAAGCAGAGATTATATATCTCTTGCCTTAAGAGCAGGATCACCACAAATTAAAGTATTCCTACAGCTTCTGTTCTTAAAATTTACAGGATTCCTGTTTGTAAAAAAGAAATACGTGAAAAGTGTAACTGCTGTGTATCAACACACACACACACACACACACACACACACACACACACACACACTTAAAGTACATGCCTTCCCCTTAAAAATCCTGGGTAATTTGTTAAAGGTTCTGGGAAATGTAGTTCTGGCTAGAGGTAAACTACAGTTCACAAGACTCTTGAACAGAAGCAGTGAGCTTTAAATGTATGGTGTGGATGAGACCGGGCAGTGATATATGGTTTACATTCTGCTTTTTCATATCTCTTTCTTGTGTCCTAGGATATCATTATGAAATCAACAGTGTACCAACTCTAGAGTACAATCCTAAGCATACTTCTCAAAAAGTAAATACCACTAAACTCAGTGAAACTAACTTCTAAGGAAACATGCTTCATAACAGGCTGAAACATTTATTTATTTCATAAAAGTTAAATGCCATTTGAGTGTAAAAACAAAAACAAAACCCTCAAATAGATTTACAAAAAGATAAAAAATAAAATAAAGATTTACAACAGTATTTTAAAACACACAAACCCTAAAATAGTAAAACAGATTAAAATTACCTCAACTTTCTAGGCATTTTGGTAGGCCTGGAGAAACAAGAATGCTTTCATCAGGCGCCAAAAAGAGTGCATTGAGGCACCTTCTTGATCTCAATAGGCATGGAGTTCCAGAGTGTAGATGCTGCCACACTAAATGACCGAGTTCTGACAAGTGCAGAATGAGTATTATGATAAACATATTTCACATATGCAGGAAAAAATGTGTTACATTATGATTTCAAAATGCAGGTGGCAGACTACTTGTATGAATGCTGTTCTTCTGCATTAAAAAGCACCGCATCCACCAAAAGATCTTGTTGCCAAGAGAGGATGTCCCTCTGCTGCTTTGGGTGCTCTTCCAGCACCGTGACCCAAAAGAAACCTTTTGCCTGAAAAGGACTTGGTATGATGGACCAGCCAGATTGGAAGTGTACTTGTTCTTTATTCATATGGACTAGGGAGAGAGCCCACCCTCTAATTTGAAAAGTGTGTCCTGAGGTCGTACATAAAAGCTGCTTTTGCGCATAACATAATCAAGCCTCATTGTGTATCTACTGAATTTGCCATTCAGTGCCACAAAGAGGAATGACATTGTACAGAGTGGTACAACTATTGCAAACAAACCTAGGAAAATCCCTGAGTTCTCCACCCTTCCTGGGTTCCCATCTGCCCTCCACAGTTTTCGCCCCCCAACAGAGGCATGGTTGCAAGGGGAAGTGATCTTCCCCTAGATCACTATTTCAGTGAAATTGTCTCATGCATGTGTGTTCCAGAAGAACTAAATGTGGAGTAGTTTGAAGGTCTGTTTAAAAACCCATGTTCTTAGAAAGCATTGCCACAGCTTTCCTGCATGTAGAAAACTAACAAAACAGTGAGGCCTGAACTTTTTCTGTGCCCCTCCTGTACCTTGGATCCCGAACGCCTTGTAAGTCAAACGTTTTGGCTCCTGAATGCAGCAAACTGGAAGTGAGTGTTCCAGTCTGCAAACATTCTTTGGAACCCAAACATCCAATGGGGCTTCCGCGGCTTCTGATTGGCTGCAGGAGCTTCATGCAGCCAATCAGAAGCCACACTTTGGTTTCTGAATGTTTTGGAAGTCGAACGGACTTCTGGAACGGATTCTGTTTGACTTCCAAGGTACAGCTGTACCATTTTTTTCTACTGGCAGGGAGTTTTTGAATGGTTTGTTTTTGAACAGGAGAAATAGGCACACAATCTGTACATTGTATTTTGAAGTATCAGAATCACAGAAGGGAAGTATCATCGGGGCGGAGGAAGGGGGTGGGGTGGGTGCAGACCACCCCGGGTGTCACCACTGAGGGGGGTGACAAATTGGCATGTGACACTCACCGCGGGGCCTGCAGTGCACCCGAACCACGCGTCTCTCCTGGGAGAGACGTGGTGGCTTGGGCTTGCGAAGGCTCCGTGCTGCCCAAACAGTCCACCCACTGCCTCCCCCCCCACAGCCGTAGGGCAGCTGAATGGGAGGAGGCTGGCAGACTCCAGAGGCTCAGTGGTGCGCCCCACCCCTGGGCGCGCCACCCCAGGCATCCAAGCGGCTTCCTCCACCACTGAGTACTACAGGTGGGTCCCGTCCCCCCCATAACACATGCATAGGTTCAAAACACAGAGAAATATCCTGGGGGTTACTCAAGACTGATGGCACTTTCGCTAAAAGCCCAAGAATTATGTCTGGAGCTGAAACAGCATTTCGGTACAGAAGTGAATTTGACTTAAGAGAAGTGGGAGTAAAGGACTTCAGAGTTATATTTTTACCTGCCAGTTTGACGGGGGGTGGGGGTGGGCATCTGGAGGATGCATGAAATTGAGCTCCCTCCTCTTCCTAGTGTCTGTGACCAGGCTGCTTCTCTCTCACACAGACAAGCTCTTTCCCCCTTAGTTCACTCTCTTTTCCATGCTATTTCCTTTCCTCTTCTCCACCAAGGATGAGGAATCTGTGGCTCCCCAGATGCTGTTGGACCACAACTCCCATCAGCCTCAGACAGGATGGCTAAAGGTCAGCGAAAATGGGAGCTGAAGTCCAACAACATATGGAGGGCCACAGGTTCCCCATCCCTGCTTGTATCAAATCCTTACTCCTGTCTTTCACCATCCTCAGAGCTCGTTCCTCCTCCTCCTCTCCCTCCGCTGCATGTCATCCAGCAATTTCCCACTTTCTAATGTATTCCCCCCACCCTGATACCAACATCTGGGCCAGTGCTGCCAGCCATCCAGACGTCACAAAGTGACAGACAAAAATACAAAAGAAACAGGACTGCTAATCTCACTTTAGGCTGCAGGAAATGCTGATTTCCCCTCTCCTCCTGAGCTCACCAGCTATTTAATGCCACTGTAGGTAAGGATAAGTATGGATCTTATTTGCTTCCAATGCATAAATATAAGCATGTCAACTTGCAGCACGGAACTGTTTTCTTTTGGGTGGAAGTGGTTCAGGTCATTTTAATACAAAGTAGGTCTCAATTCTGTGTGGAGTGACTTCAGAGTAAGTCCCATTGTACCCAGTGGAACTTACCTCCATGCTTAGGACTGAGTTGCAGGCTTACAGAAGTATCTACATATAATTGCATTTACACATAAGCAAGTTTGAGAAATTCATTATTTTATGGATTCCAGTGCAAACTGACCCAATTCACACCTCCCTGACTAGTATGTGTATTGGAATGTAATTATCCTTTGGATTTCACACTACTCTAATTTTTTCTTTGCAGTTCTTGGCTCAAAAGAAAAAGAAAAAAACCAAAATGTGTTTAAAATGCATATTTTAGGATGTAGTGTCTTTATAAATGTGTACTTTGAAATAAAATAAATTTAGAAAGGCATATTTTGTGAGAAAACACATTCACAAATATGGATTTAAATATGAATGTCCATGTGTTGTTGTTGTTGTTTATATGCAGATTAATGTGGCAATGGGATGGGATGGAATAATGAATTAGCATATGCAAAAACTGACACAGACCAGACATAATCTGATCTGCCCATGTCTCTTTACACAATAATGTTCTCTTTTCTAATGTCATACGAAACCTCTGAGGATATTTCCTCAACACCGTTTCTTTTTGTGTTTCCAGTTACATTTGCCAGGTGTGACCACACCTTGAACAGATGCAGCCCACTGACCCTTCCTATGCCTGCCAAGGAAGAAGCAAAACCTACTGAATCCAATGTGACTTACTCCCTAGTAGGTGCACACTACATTTCAACCTTAACAGCATGGCTATACTAGCCAAGATCAGGCAGAGCTCAGAAACTAGTGAAAGGGAACAAAAATGGTGATTAATGTAGATTAATCAGAAACACACCAGCTATTTCTCGATTGGAAACTTCTTTTGCAGAAAGGCAGTGAGAAACATGTTGGGGGGGGGGTAAAATACAGGCAACTCCCCGATGCTGGGGGGTTTGCATTCTGGGTCAAAGCGTGAATTGGCAGAGCACCCATAAGCCTGCCCTGCCCCATTATGACTCCAACCTGCCCCTGTTCCTCCCTCTTTCAGGTCCAAGAGGCCCTGCACATTGGTGGTCACACATCAATTGGACGCACCTGAAATGGTCACCACTTGTCATAATATGTCTTATGTAGGCTTTGGGAAAGGCATTGGGTATGTATCTGGAATCAACCAACCTGACTGCTGATTAGGCTGCATCAACCCTGGGCTTAAGGTCACCCTGTGACATTCATCAAATCAGGGCAATCCCACTAGGACCGCCAATTTGGAGGGGTGCTATGGCCTTCAGCCCCCGGATGGGCTCCCGGATAAAGGCACCCCTTCCTGGACCCCTTTGGCAGGGTACCCAATTGACCAAGGATACCGCCTTATCCACCAAGAAGCTGTGACGATTGCTATGAAACAGGTGAAGCCTCCAGACTGGCCCAATTTGTCTGCAGGAAAATTCCTCCCTGGGCCTGAATACAGCAACTGATTCTTCCATAGCCAGGTCCCAGTTGCTCACCTTCAGGCAGGATCAAAACAATACACAGGGCGGGTGGGAAATCCCACCACGGAATGGACTGGGAGGCTTCAGCGAGGTTTACTTATATAAGATAAAAGCATACAGAACTATTATGTCATGGTATTTCCTACTCTTCTGCTGCTGTTAGTGCATCAGTATGCACTGGAACAGTGGCGACATGTATGACAATATATTCTAAAGTCTTTCTGACCCAACCAATTCTCATATTCCTTTGTCCAAACAGGAAAAATGAGCCACTGCTTCCATTTTCTAATTGCCAGACTGCATTCATTACAGAGCAAATCACACGGTATCATTCTGTATTCTTTCCCCAATGATACCTTATCATACACACCTGCCATTAACCACTAGCTCCAGCAACCCGGGGACACTTGAGATGTGTTCATGCATGCAACGGGAGCTATTCTTACAATCTCCATGGCACTTTTTGGAGCAGCTCAGTTTTCAAGAACGAAGAGTCGGACACGACTAAACGACTAAACAACATCCATTTTATTTATTTTGTTTTATTTTCTTAAATTATGTCCTGCTCTTCCTTCCAAAGGAGCTCAATACTATATATTCCACACAGAACATAGGGGATCATAATTTGATTTTCCAAGAAAGCAGAGCTACATTGTACAGCATTATAAATGAACTATTAAGCATAATATTCATAAAATGAGGGTTGCTTCAAAATGTTATATACACACAAAGTCCTTCCTCCCATATACTTGAATGCATGTATTTGAAAGCAGTGGTTTCTGTGTGGATAATGCCCTAGCAGAAACTGCTCTTGCAAGTATTACAGTCTTAAATAGCATTTACTGTGTTGCTGAACACAGCAGGTGGCATCATGATTTAGCACAGTGAGCAAATACATATGGCTGCTTGAGCCAAACTTTTAGAATGGATAAACCGATTTTCTAGGCCCTGGTTTAATGGACTAGAAATGAGCTAAAAGGCAACTAAATCACTGTACATATGCTGGAAACGTGCTGCGTTGAGTGAACTTACTAATATCAAGTGCTGTGCTTAAGACAACATAAAAGCAGATCATAGGTCTCGCCACCAATGAACGGTTCACCTCGAGTTCTTTCCCTTTACTGTTTTCAAGTGTACGCCAGTGCCAGACCAAACACCGTAGAGGTGAAACACAAAGGTAAAAGCAAGAACTCAGTCTTTTTCAGTCTGAAATCGATGGACAGAGAGAGCACATTAACCAAGAGGTTAATAAAAAGAGGCTGCCCTAGACAGTAACATAAAGAGCTCTGATATATCTTCCTCCTACCAGAGCTGTTCGTAATGCCAGTTTTCCCTGAGACCTGCAATAGATTTTCCGAGCGTAGATTCGCGTCATCTCACTTTTTGCCTTGTTCCAATTTTATGTTTGCATTTTATTTTCTCATTTCCTGTCTACTACTCCCATGTTCCTCTTTCCTAGCTTGATGTTTACAGAGACCTTTACTAGAATTGCAGGGTTTGGAAAGATCCCATTTTTTTTCCTTTGTAGCAATGCCTACACTTCTTTCTCAGGGAATAGATAAGTTTACCTGGAAAATAAAAAGCTAATTCAACCTTTTGCTCATCAACAAAGTATGTCTTGTTGAAGCCAGGAATAAGTTAATAAAACAGGGGGAAAGCTTGCTGCCTTTTTTTTTTTTTAAAGAAAGCTCCTTGGGGTTATAAACGAACAATGTTGTTTTTTCTTCCCAGCGTGCAAGGATTTAATTAAGTGATAACAGTCACCTTGGGGTGGCTGCACAAGGCAATAATATCTAGGTGAAGAAAAATGCTGAAGAGAGTTGAGTACAGTCAATTTATCTTCAGAGAAGGCAATAAATGAACAAAGCATAGGTATTTGGCTGATTGTTTTGGAATGTTTCCATTACTGATAAGTATCAAAATAAAAAAGGACAAAGATTTGGTATTTTCAGTATCTGAAATGTATTAAATACAGGAGGAGAGGAAGGAATAAATCGGCATGAGGTCATGTCCTGGAGTTCTAATTGCAATTTGTTTGGTAATTATTCAAACTAAACACAGAACAAGGGAATATATATATATATATATATATATATATATATATATATATATATATATATATATCAGACAGTACAATAGTCAGTGTCTATATTTATAGCAAGTACACAATTCGGAATCGATTTCAGATGGGGGGGGGAGTGGCAAGTGTAGAAGGAAAACAAAAACCTGGTGTGATACTAACATGTTCTGTTTCTTTGTGGCCAGTGGCCATGACTCAGAACAAGTGGAAAGCTGTTTACAGAACCAGCTATGAAATGAGTAATACACTCAGTTACCAAGGTAAGTCTGCATTCTGTGGGGAATAGAAGGCAGAAAATAGAAGGGAAAGAAGGTAGAAAGATGGCTGAACAGAACCCCCCCCCCAATCCAAAACCTTTACCATGATGACCACTTGGGAGGCTTTTTATTTTATTTTATTTCCCATCCCTTGTATTTTTTGTGGTTTTGCAATTTTCATCTGTTCATTTCTCTCAGTTCCCATAACCTTTATTACTTCTTAATTACTGTTCATCTACAGTTTTGAAAGATGTAGCCCTTAGAAAACCAGGTCTGTTCTGGGCGTCATTAGCAAAGGGATTTTCAGTGCAATCAATCGTAGGCACCCACAAAATACTTTCTGTACATTTTAGGGATTCGTTTTACTTTATCGACAGCATTCATAACCCACCCTATAACAAAAGGCCCTCAGGGAAGGTTAGGACATTTTCAAAAGTTAAGCGTCAAAGCACTATAATGATAAAAGAATAACAATAAAATACGATGTAGAACAAAACTCAAGAAGCAGAGAATTAAAAGAAGAAGAATACTAAAACAGTTCAACAGGTTAAAACAGATAAGAAAGGCCTAAAAAAAAGTTCTTTGCAAAGTGCCAGTTCAGCCTCTCTGTGAAAACCCTTCCATAAAACCAGAGTGTCCCTATTGAAACTGCTCTTTCACCAGTACAGTGGTACCTCGGGTTACAGACGCTTCAGGTTACAGACTCTGCTAACCCAGAAATAGTACCTTGGGTTAAGAACTTTGCTTCAGGATTAGAACAGAAAACGTGCGGCGGCAGCGCAGCGGCAGCGGGAGGCCCCATTAGCTAAAGTGGTACCTCAAGTTAAGAACAGTTTCAGGTTAAGAACGGACCTCCGGAACAAATCAAGTTCTTAACCCGAGGTACCACTAATCTGCACTTCATCTGGTAGGGGAACTCGAATAAGGAAAATCTGTTTAGGCTTGTTAAATTACAACACTGCATGTTTATTTTTGCATGAGACTGTAAAAGTGAATGATGGATCACTGACACATTGTGTATACAGTGGTACCCCGCTAGACGAATGCCCCGCTAAACGAAAAACGCGCAAGACGAAAGGGCTTTCCGACATTTTTCTGCTTCGCAAGACGTTTTTTTCTATGGGGCTTACTCGCAAAACGAATTTTTTTCCGTGGTCTCCCTTTTTTTTTTTTTTGCCTTTTCTGAAAGGCGCTAAGCTCCTTATCTCTAAATTGCCGCTTATCCGTTAATCCCCTAAGCGCTAAAAGCCGCTAAAAGCCCTAAAAGCCGCTTATCAGCTGTTTTACCGCTTATCAGCTGATCGGCTGATAGCGGAGCTCCGCAAGACGAAAATCCCTGCAAGACGAAGGCTCCCGCAGAACGGATTATTTTCGTCTTGCGGGGCACCACTGTATCCACACAAGAATGTATCATAATGTGTATCGTCTACCCTGCCATTAGAGTGTGGGCATTAATTCTACAACAGCTCTCTAAGAAATGAGCATTTCCCTGGTTCATCAACCTTGAATTTAGGCCTCATGAGAACAGAGTGAAAACTAACAAATAAGTAAAGGAATAAATCAGTAGAATGCAAAGATCACATGAATGATATCTGAGCTTAACTACAGCTTTTAACATAGGCCTATTGTTGGAACATTTTAAAAATAGAAAAGTAGGAAAGACCAGATGAATAATTTTTATTTAGTATTTATTTCAGTATTTGGGATATTTAAGTATAAATATTTCAGTGTTTATATTTAGTGTTTATTTCATTTTTTATTTAAGATAAAGCACTTTTAAGAGAGGATACAGGGAACTTCAAGCAAAGAAAAAAAGCGGGACTACTCTTCTGATATTTAATATTGTTGAAGGCAACCATTTCACTCTGACTCAGCATCTTCTCTCAGGGATACATTTCATAGTGTCTATAGTGATGCTTGTCAGGTGTGTGGTTTCATGAACCAGAAAGTCATAGACTTCTGACACGAATCAAAAGTGGAGTGGCCAGATGTTCTACTTTACAGAGGATAGCCCTCTATTTGAAGGGCTGTCATAGAACAGTCCTCTGTCTGAAGTGCTCCTCTGTCCGTTTTAAGATAAAAGAAGGGGTAGCAGGGGCCTTGGTGTTGGCCTGGTTATTGGAGAAATCATTGGATGGGGGAATGAGCAGGCACACAGGGCACCAGTCACAGCAAATTGTCATGAATAGAACAATCAAGTGATGTTTGTGATAAAGCATTGTTGCATGCCACCCTAATCTCCAAGCAGTGTGATATTCTGGAGGTTCAGGGTGCTTACCCAGGGTTTGATTTCCTTGGAATGAGGAGCATCAGAGACAGTGGTGTCTTTTTATGATGTATGGCTTATTTACACATCTTCCAGAATAACTTAAGATGCTCAAAGATGCAAGTAAATATCCTGAACAAGCAGCAGAGCTGAAAGAGCGGTTCTGAAAATGTAAGCGGTGACTTGTCGCACAAGTTGAGCAAGTTGCCCGTGTGATGCGCAGTAACGATTCAGGTCTGCATTTATAACTGATAAGAGTTTAGCATTTTTAAATTCTGAGGATGGAGCAATGCACGATTGTGGAAGCCATGCATGTATCATTTGGATGTTGTGAAATCTTTATTTCAGCTTTGAGGGATAGGTGTAGTACTAGTATTCTGGAAGATGAAAATAGCTGGGAAAATAAAACTGAACAGCTCCATCAAGACTCAGTGCCAACAGAAACAAAGCCTACATAACTGCAATTGCATCTGATCACTGTTTGTAACCTTGACTCCTCTCTTCCCCCCACTTCCCAGCACGTTGAAATTAAGCATTGCAAAGAGTTTGGGGCATAATGTTATCACACACAGCCATGTACACTGATACTATATAATAAAAATTACTATGGAGTTACCCCCGTTTGTGCTCACAACAACCCTGGCAAGTAGGTCAGGCTGACTGCCAATGATTTCTCCAATAAGCTTTATAATGTGTGGATGGAATTAATTTTAATGCAAAGCAACCAACACGACACAGTATGATATGTTCATATATTTTTAAAGGTTATTTTGGAGTTGGAATTATCATGCAGTGGAAGGGGAGGCTTGGCAGTGGGCAGAAGCCACTGTTTTTGCCATTCCGGCTCCATTTCCTTTTTGTTATCTGCATGTTTGTTGAATCCAGAGTAGGCATGTGGAGACCTCCTTTCCCCTTCAGAAAAGGGAGAGGATTTTTGAAAGACCTTCTAAGAGGAAAGAAGGAACAAACAAACAAACAAACAAACAAACAAACAAACAGAAGAGGGAGTTTCACTGACCAGCTCAATTTGGATCCTATCCAAGGTCTAGCAGTCTGCAGTAATGCCATACCGACCTAATTTAATAATAAAAGACATGCGGCCAGTCTTGAATGGAGGAGAAGAGCAGGAAGACACAAATTGGAAATTGGTTTGAGGTTCACAACTGTCCCATCAAATAAACTGCTTTGCTTCCAGTGCAGCAGAGTGAAATGGAGTCTTGTAGTAGTTCATCCTCTTAATGTGATGAGACCTTGCCTGCAGCAACTATTGAGGAGGGCTCGTATCACATCTGAGAGTGGGTAGCCATGAAACAGGAAAGTGGTTTGTGACATTTAGGGTGCTGTACTCCTCTGGAATTTAAAAAAAGAAGCAGAAGCAACCCCCACGCTCCCCATTTTTCCTTTATCTTTGGAAAATCCCTAACTTTGGAAATGGTAAATATTGCTGAGAAAAACCTAACAAAAATATTGCAGAAAGCCATATTTATATCATAAAAAGACCTACTTTGGAAATGAAATATACATAAAGAGTGCACACACACAAACGCACGCGCGCACACAGACGCACACGCACACACACACAGATGCTAAAAGCAATGAGTTGGATCCAGTTTCCCATAAGCAGAATTCCACTCTTGGGAGACTCCAACTGGCAATGGGGGCAGATGGAAACTCATTTGTGTTGCTCCTCCTTTGCCCTGTTCCCCCTCCCCCCAAAAAACCTGTTCTGGAGGGCTGAGAGACCCTAGAGAAGAGTGTGGAAGGTGGTGAAGGTGGTTGCTGCAGCACAGGTGAAAATGTCTGTTCCTCATGCAGGGGCCTAAGCTTGGAGCCCCTGATGCAAATCTATGAGAAGGGCATGTCTGGACCCAAAGCACTGAATTTTAGGACTATAATTTTGTACAATAAAGGTCAGCACAGGTAAGAACTGGCAGTCTTAAGAAATATTTTAGACAATAAGACAAGGCCAGAATATAGAAGTGCTAATAACACACCAGCCAGGTAAAGCACATTCAGCCTATGTTTAAAGCCCATGGCTTCTCCAAAAGAACTCTGATAATTGTTGTTTGTTAATTGTGCTCAGGGAGAGGGGGTGCTATAGTTCCCAGGATTCTTTTTGGGAGTTGGGGGGCGGGAATCACATGCTTTAAATGTATGGTGTGGATTTGCCCCAAGCAGGTGCTCCATGTATTTTATGATAGTAAATGCAATTAAGTTAGATCAGGCTTAAGAATTAGTTAGCAATATAAGGAGTTTCAGATATATTAGCATGTGTCTCAAATCCAGCAGTCTGCAATTTGCCAATACTATTGTTTTATAAAAGTGTATCATCATTTGGAGAGTTCTTTACATGAGGCAACCCTCTGCTCATTATGCAGGGTCTTTGCAGAAAGTTCCAAATAATTTTAAAATTGTGCAAATCAAAATTTGAACCTGGGTGGCTCAAGGAATGTGGAAGTTATTTTTAGTCTCTTGTAATATAACATCTTCTAAGTGGCACTGTGGGTTAAACCACTGAGCCTAGGGCTTGCCGATCAGAAGGTCAGCGGTTCGAATCCCCGTGATGGGGTGAGCTCCCGTTGCTCGGTCCCAGCTCCTGCCAACCTAGCAGTTCGAAAGCACATCAAGTGCAAGATAAATAGGTACCACTCCAGCAGGAAGGTAAACACCATTTCCGCGTGCTGCTCTGGTTCTCCAGAAGCAGCTTAGTCATGCTGGCCACATGACCCGGAAGCTGTCTGCGGACAAACGCCGGCTCCCTCGGCAAGATGAGCGCTGCAACCCCAGAGTGGTCTGCGACTAGACTTAACAGTCAGGGGTCTCTTTACCTTCTTTTAAGGAAGAATATTTAGGTAGTGTGTTATTTGGGTTATCAGTTATGATTGATTTACAGAAATCCTGTTTATACTGGACCTGCTTCCCCCAAACTCAGAAATTGGTTTGGATCACCTGATTCATTGCCTGAAAGACAGGGTTAATTTGAGTGGATTTAATAGCATGTACTCTAAATTCCCATGAAAGTTCTCTTACTTGGAAGGGGGAGAAACGGATGGTGGAAGCTTCTACAACATCTGGCTCTGGAAATAACTCAAAAGAGCATGAGGAATTAACAAAAATTGCCTGTGCCCCCTCGACCAATTCCACTAGCATCTCTGCTGCACTGGAATCCCCTCAATGAATGGAAAGAAGCCTTCCATTCTTGGAATATAGCAACTCAGAATCCAAGCCAATAGGTTTAACTGGCAAGTGTTTTATCATCACTGAATTTTCTTTGTTGTCAGTCAGCATGTTGTATTTTATTTCATTATATTTTACCAAATGTTATTATATGGCCTATGGCCAAGCAGTAAATTGCAGATGTATTAAATAAGGCTGTGATCACACTCCTGTTTACCGTGTACTCACTGCCTTTTCAGTGCTGGGTTTCTAATACATGTTTACAGGACATTATCCAAAACACATATATAGGGTGAGTCTTTTAAAAGAGGCCCCGTGGAACATGTGTACTCTGTATCCACGGGGCGTCTTTTAAAGGACTCACCCTGTATATCCATGTACTTTCTTATTGGATACTACTACAGACGGTGACCATTTCACATGGGGGTTCCGTTCCTGACCCTGCAAACGTCGGCAGAGCGTGAATAAACCCTCCATGTTCTGCCCCACCCCCGTTCTGCCCTGTCCGGGTCCAAAAGGACCCACATGTCGGCAGTTGCGCATCAATTGGACATGCACAAAATTATTGCAAAATTGCTTCTCAAACTACTTCTTCACATTGATTGAAATCTTCAAGCCCTTCCTAACTTGCCTTCAGCCAAGGGTGAACACAGGGTGAACACAGGGTAAAGATACCCTTGTCTGGGTCATTGCCCCCTGGTGTGTGCACAAACAGAAACAAACAGTGGCGGGGAGTGGGGGGGGGTAACAGCTGTGAAACACACAGGGGAGGAAACAACTTCACTGTGCTCTAGGGTGGTAATTTGAACACAAATTAAAACAAATTTCTCTGTTTTCAGAAGAAACAGCCTATTATATAAAAAGGGCTATGCCGCAAATCATAGGATCAGAGTTGGAACCCTGAGTCCAACCCCGTGCAAGGAATAACAACTAAAGCATCCATGAGAGATGGCCATCCAACCTCTGCTTGAACACCTCCGAGGAAGGAGAGTCCACAACCTCCCGAGGGAGTCCATTCCACTGTTGAACAGCTCTTACTATAAGAAAGTTCTTCCTTATGTTTGGTTGGAATCTCCTTTACTGTAACTTGAAGCCAACGGTTCAGTCCTACCTTCCAGAGCAGAGGAAAACAAGCTTCCTCCATCTTCCATGTGGCAGCCCTTTAAATATTTGAAGATGGCTGTCAAATCTCCTCTCAGTCTCCTCTTTTCACATGCCAGTTGTCAACCAGCCCCAACCAGCGTGCCCAGTTGCCAGGGATGATGGGAGCTCTGGAGAGCAACAGGTTCCCCAGCCCTGCTTCACCACAAAAAGGGAAATCTCGTGGCTTTCACTACCACCTGAATGCTAATGACATTCTACCTCTCCACCCGAGAAGTCCCACCAAACTACTCCCACATCTCTGATATTTTGAGCTCGACATCTTATTGCCACTGAAAAATTAAATACGAGTGAAATCTTCATTTTGGCTCCCCAGCCTCCTGTGTTTCGATTACGGTTTGTATCATCGACACAAGAATCTAATTGACCAGGCATCAGCTATGAAGCCCTGGCTTTATTATCTGTTATTCCTTCCTTTTCCTTGTATACCATATTCAATTTGTCGCCAAGTCATGCTACTTATCCCTGTACAACGTTGCAAACATTTATTTCCATCTTCTTGGCTATAACTCTGTTTCATGCTCTGCTTGTTTCATAGGAAGATGCTTTATACTGACAATTGGTCGATCTCGCAAAGTATTGGCTACACCTAGGGCAGTGAGACCATGACCCATGGGCCAGATCCAGCCTGTCCAACCATTATAAATGCCCCGTCCCCAGCAATATTACAGTAACTTATTAAGGAAAATTAAGCAAAAGACCCTTAATTAATAACCGTCTAAAAGTTGTGGAAGCTCATTGGTTTCCCATACTGTTCTAGCAGATTGTGGTGATTTCAAGCTTTCTCTCTCCTGCCTTAACAGACCAACAAAGGACAAGGAGAGTTAGGGGAGATGACGGAATCATAAACTTGTAGAGTTGGAAGGCGCCATGAAGGTCACCTAGTCCAACCGCCCTGCAATGAAGGAATCTTTTTGCCCAACATGGGGACCAATCCCATGATCCTAAGGTTAAGAATCTCATGGTCTACCAACTGAACAAGGTCCACACCAGGGTGTGGATCTAACTCAATATGTTTGAAGTATTTTGAAAATTCTGCTAATTCAGGTCTGTTAATCTTCTGATTGTTGCAGCAATTGTAAAAAGAATACACATTAATGCGTGATCCAGCCCTAAGCCTGCAATTTTTTTTTTGCACAATTACTCAGGAGTAAATCTCACTGAACCCAGCGAGAGTCAACAAGTTTACGCTAAGTCAAGTCACTAGAGTACACTTGGAAAATAAATTGCAGGATCCTGAAATAATAATCATAATAACCATGAGCAATAATAATAATAAATAAATTATCTAATAATAATAAATTATTATCTAAGCTTGCATCAGATGTAAAACAGCGTTGTCAGGGACAGTGAATAAACACAAAACTAACACATCAAGGAGGACTAATGGCAATTTTTGCAAAAACAGATTTCTGAACTACAACTACAAACCCCCCCCCCCCAAAACCAGGTTCCTTTTAACCCTTGTATCTTCCATGTTAGTTGAGATAATTACATCTGACATTTCTAGGGTTAAATGCCAAACAGAAGAAAGAGCTGAAAAGGGAAATTCCCCTGCTTCTTCATAATGAAAAGCGGAGGGTATACCTTCTGTGGTTGTCTGTGAGATGCTTTCACATCCATGTGTCAAGGGTTTTTCAAACTGACAACTTGCAAATTTGAAATACAAAAATGCCCAGAGCGATGTTTTTGTGGCTCAGGGAAACTCTTGTAGGGGAAAAAGAATTCTAAAGTGAAACGTCTCTGGAAATCACACAGGGCCTGACCACGATACTCTAATTATGCTAATTGCTTCAATGCCCTTGCTTTATTTATGCTGAGCAGCTAAGATAAATAAAGGAAAATTGCTTTGGATCTAACTATATTCATATCAGAATGCAAACTAGCCTGTGTTTGTTATGTGATTGCTGATCTGTTTACACTAAATTCTGCAGGTAATTGCAGTTTTGATTGCACATTTATTTCTAGCTACACAGGTCCCAGGACTAGGTCTGTCTGTTTTTATAATTAAACCATTTTGTAATATCTAAACTCACTAAAGAGCAAAATGATGCTTTGAGAATTTACATATTATGTATTAAAGAAAATACTTTGGTGGTTGATGACAAGGAGAAGAGATGCTGTTCATCTCTTTAAAAAAAAGGACAGCATGTTCTGAATTTGAAGAAATTTGAGACATCTGTTCCAAGGCCTGTTCACAGAATGGGACAGATGTCCTCAGCGTCCCCATAATCTGTTACACCACATATATTTGAACTTTCAGTTGTAACTTTCATTTGAGTAAAGCACATTAACAGAATGAGCTACAGCTTTGGAGATTTAACTACAAATTGAAATATTTCTGTACCTGAGTAAAACTGTGTAACCCCTTACATTGGAAATAGAAAGCACATGCCACTAGATGAAAAGCCTCTAATTAAATAATTGGCCAGTTGGTTCAAATTAATGTGAACTCAAGTCTGCCTCCTTTATTAACTCATCTTCTAGTTCTCTGTTTCCTCTGCAATGCTACCAGCTCTTCGATCTGTATAAGAGTTTAGTCCCAGCTGAACTGACAATCTTCCCTTCCCTCACAGAAAACAGACTGAAAGCTATGATAGCTTCGCTCTGTGCATACTTGGGGGGTGTTCATGTACATTCAGTGTCATCACAGTAGCTCAGCTACTGGGTGTCAAAGGCTTCACCAGACTTTTTACTAAAAGTTGTTAGCAGCAGAAACATCCACCTATCAGCAGTTTGCCAACACTGCAGAAGTATTCTGGACTTTTCTAATTTTGGTTCAAATTACTGCATACACCAAATTTTTCATTTTGATCACCAGTCTTCTACAAAAGACATAGTATACTATAAAATTTCCTTTTACAACAATATTCAGCTTTTAACACTTGGGATTCATCACTGGGTGCCTCATCATTTGATAATTTATTATTAGATTTTCACAGCTGAATGCACCTCACTAAAAAAGGATTGTGTTTGAGCTGATGGCATGTAAAACCTCTGAGTGTGGCAACTACTTAATTTGTTTAGCAAACAAGTGAATCTCTTGCTAAACATCTGATCTCCCCATTGATGCATCATTCCTATGCTATTCCTTCATTCATTATCAGATTTTTAAAATGTGTAAATCAGCACTTTGCTCCTGAAAAACCTAGCCTAGAGCCATACCAGCAGTCCCCCTTTCCCGCTTGGAAGGAGTTTTATCAACAGAAAGCAAAAATCTCCCATTGTCAAAGAAAAGGGATGAGCATGTTCTTCAAGTATCTCTAGCCTTCTCTCCCTGTTGTGAGGGAAGGTGGCTAGTAGTCTTCAGCCTTGGAAACATCAGAGAGTGGCTGGCCTCTGTCTCACTCACTATGACTGTAATGTGTAAATAAGCTCAAAGCGAAAGCACCTTCCCTGCAATCTTTCAATCCATTGTTGGTCACCCGGGACTGAGAATTCAATCCAGAAACCATTTCTTCCCTCCCCAATGGATGATTAGTACTGTTGAGGTGTCAATGGCAATGAACAGTGAGTGCAAAGAGTCCTTGAGTGCAGCAGCAGGTGTGCGGCCTGCTCTTCTCCTAGTTGGAAGGGACCCAAGGGCCATCTAGTCCAACCCCCTGCAATGCAGGAATCTCAGCTAAAGCATCCATGACAGATGGCCATCCTTAGAGGCTAGGATCTCTATAATGACAGTACTGTGGTTGTTTTTCCCCACAGGGCCAACCCCTAGCAATCATATGTGAGTGGCTGGCTAAGTTTACAGAGAATATTGTCGAATTGGTTAGCTATACATCTGTTATGTGGAGTAATGTGGAGTGGTGAGCCATCACTGAGAACCACTGTGGTGCAGTGGCTAGAACTGATGTAGCCCACGCATCGATGAAGACCAAATAAAAGCCATTAACCAAACATCAGCTGAAGCTGCATTTATACCCATGCAGGTCCACCGATACCTCATCAGAAACCATAATTTACTAACATCTCTGGGAAAGATCTAGCCATGTTTATTAGCCATATCAGCTAGATAGAACCTCCACATACAGAGGCATTCTACCACTAGATGCTGGATGTTGAAGACAAGCAGCAGAGAGGTTGTTGACTTCATGCCCTGCTTTTCATTCGGAGAGGATGTGGGACTAGATGGACTTTTGTTGTGATTCAGCGAGGCTCTTCCTAGATGTACATAAATCTAGGGAGAGTTTTAAAGATCAAGAAAGCTTTTGAACATTCAGAATATGTCCAGTATGGTCTCCATTTAATTATACTAGATCCATTCTTGGAGGAAGAAAGCAATTTGGATGCAAGACTTTTAACCTTAAATTTTTTAATAATAGGATTAAAGTAAAGTGAAAAAACATGATAGCAACTACATAGCTTGGAGGCAGGCGCAAAGGAGTAAATGACAGAAGTATTTCAGCTTCTAGCATACTACTCAATGTAGCTCTTTATTCAAAACAATTTCCTTAATTACTGTCATGGCTAAATTCTGGCCAGGATCACTGAAGTTAAAGTTAATAAATTCGTAAGCTGCCAAAATGTAACTATTTCCAATATTAAATTTGAAGAATATCTTAATATATATTCAGCAAGTAGGAGTTTTACTTTTCCAATCTCATTGCTTCTACCTTGTACATTGAACCTCTGGAGAACTCAATCCACTGATTCTTCATGACTAACAAGCTGTTTAATTCACCAAAGGCGTCCTTCATTATTTTACCATTTCAGCTTGGGGGGAAATGTCTTGTGAAGTCAGTAGAAAGGCTTCTCTAGTAATATTACATAGCAATAGCACTTTGTTATATGGCATCTTAATGTTACAAAGCTGTATCCCTGTGCACAATTTCCTAAAAGTAAGCATCATTGAACACAGCAGGACTTACCTCTGAGTAAACATGCACAAGACTGCACTGTCAGACTTACTTCCTATGTAGGAAGTCTCCCATTGAACTCTGTGGGAACTAGGTCTGAGTAAATATGTATATGATCAGATCAGAATATAATCAACATTTTCTCACTTTTCTTTTTTTTGAGAAATACAGGCTGAACAAAGCAAATATAGTCAGTGCTTTTTTTTTACCCCTAAACATTTGGTGACTCTTTGTACTTATGTCCATTTACTGTACAGTATTTATTTTCCCCGATTTGAACTATAAAATGGTGATTTTCTTGAGTCAAAATGAAAGTACCCCTAAACATTTTTTTAGAAAATGAAAGCACTGGTAATAGTGCTAACTTATCTGACTCCTTGCCTAAGAGAGGGAAGATTTTCAAACCCTTCTAGTCACAGAATAACAGGATGCTAACTGTACTTCAAGTGCAGCAGTGGGAATTCATACTCCAGAAGGAAGGAGGCATCCATAACACAGTTCAGCAATCTGCAGTATTAAATCTGGAATGGCCCTTGTGGACCAAGCATAAAGCAAGTGGTAGCAATGGTGACCCATAAGGGAGGGGGGGATCCAAAATACATAGTAGTGCAATACATTTATTAATCCAGAAACAACAACAAAAGTCACTAATGTACCCAACCATAAGGAACCAATACACAGGTTCCTTGCAGTAAAGAACAACAGTAAACAGAAAGATGGCAATATTTTTTGTTAAAATAACTAGAGATTAATTTTAGGTGTTGAACTAGAGATAAAAAATAAATGGGAGCCAAATTAGGTAGTTTTACATAGTGGTTTGTGGGAATGTCCCCTCAGAGAGAAAAAAATCAACTGTCAGATGGTATATAACCTTCCTCCAGTTTAGGATCCTGCTAAATTTTACGTTATCCAAGTCACACAAAAAGCAAAGGTAGTGGTATTGACCCAAAATGGGAAAACCCTCCAAAACCATTGTAGAGTGAAACCTTTATTAGGTCAATCAAAACGTCATAAGACAGTGAGAAAGCTTTTGAAATCTCCAAAACTCTTCATCAAGCTGATAGCTGGGGGTGTCTATTTCCAGGCCACTGACCTATGGGACCCACACCTTTTAGGAGCTCCATGTCAACAGTTCAAAATAATATTGATTTGATCTTGAAAGAAAATTACAAAAACGTATTAGGAGATAATTTGCGAACTCTCCCCCCCCCCCAGATTTGAACTGCCTAGGGGCTTCCACAGGGTTTAATCTGGCACTGCTGGATGTAACAAAGACCCTGCAGAAGTGTTGGGGTGGCGCTTACATAACTCACAATTCAAAATTGTGTTTCCCCCAGAACAAATAATGTATTCTACAGTAGTCCTTTGCACCTGAACTTGAAACATTTGTATGCCCATTTACAACACTGGCACATGCTATCATGTTTTAAACTGTTGCACTGGCAAAGTAGTTATATACCCTAGCCTAAGCAGTTATCTGCTGGATAAACAAGTATTATGATTTGGCAGAGAACTTTCTCACTTCCAGAGATGCACCTATCTAACTGCATCAAATTGAGCTGCACATTGTATGTAGACCATTTCAAAGAATGAATACTTTAAGGACAGGATATAAAAATAACTGGAACCTGATTCAAATCAGGTTAATATACAGCTTTCCCTGTCACTTAAAATCTACAAATATCTGAACAAAATCTGTACTCAGTGTCATACCAGTTTCAGCTGAAATCCTTATTTAAACAATTACATGCTACAGGCTTATAGATTTGATTCTAAGACACTGTCAAACAGAGTCCTTGAATCACAGAAAACAGCGTTTAAGTTTAGTGTGTGTACATATGTGTATCTCGATTGCTTTAAATCCTGCACTAATATGCTTTCAGTTTAAAGATAAATGCAGTATGAATTCCTTTGCTTTTTAGCCAAAAATGCAACAGAGGGTTCCAAAAGGCCTTTTCGTATATATTAATCAAATAGATAAAGGTAGGCTAGACAGACTACTCCAACAAATGTTAACTTAGAGAAAAATAATGTTGGCAGCAAGTCAAGAGCCAAATGTTTCTATTTTGATTTATTCAGTATTTCAGAGATGTTTTTTCTATGGGGAACAATATGAAAGGCATTGAAAATTCAGAAGGCACATCTTTTGTGTACTATAAAATGTGCTGCTAACCTACAATACCCTCATAGAAATACAATTCAATAAGGAACTCAGTTGGGAAGAGGCCTCAATAGAACAACATGAAAAAAATGGTCAATACAAGAATGATTTAGCTTTCTTTTACAAGAGAATTTGCTGCTGTAAATAAATAGACCTTTGAAACGTAAAATAAAATCAACATGACTACAGATCCAAGTTTAATTCCTTAACACACACAATGTTGCATTTTAGTCCATGGGCATCTCTCAATCTTCCCTTCTATCAAGGCTACCACTTGTGAAGTGTTACAGCACTTAGCCCTCAGGGCAAAGATAAGTCTCTGCCATTGTCATATACAGTGCACATATCCAGCCATATTATGCTGAATGAGTACTTTGTAGAACTGTAGTGATTCCTGCTGAATATCCTGAGATACTTATCAAGCTGTTAAAGGAGACATCAGTCTTTTGTCTGTATTGCCCTTGACACATCCTCCAGGACAGTAGCATGAAATTCTTTGTCTCCTGAAGAACCCTCAGACCTCTTAGGTCTAATGTAGGTTAAGTGCCCCACAGATATCTCAAGAATATAGAAGCACCTTGAAAAATGCAGAAAGCATGGCTTTATTCGCCAGACACAAATAAAACAGAAGCACTAAGCCAAGGAAAATCTTGCTTTAGTAATGAGCCAAGTGAAGTTGTTGAAACCTATGAATAATATTATAATAGGAACAATTAAAACGGGCAGGAAACATGTACTGATATAATCAGAATTCCTCTGAAGATGAAAATGAATCACAAGGAACAAAATCACATTGCCACTAGCGTGGTACCTAACTGTACACAGGATTTACATACTTATTTACACAGAAAATTATTTAAATTTTCAACTTCTTGTTTATTGCAGCACTGCCCACAATTTTTGTAAGTACTGTGTCTCCAACAATGCTGGGTGATGGATAACTGAAGGTGCCCCTTCCCTGTGCGAAAGATGACATCCATATCCATCACAGAGATTTTGGGATGTCTGAAAACTTTTCTTACATTTCGGAAATAGAAAAGTTTCAATCCTAGTCATACTTTTTTTTTTTTTTTTTGGAAGAAAAACACACATATTCTGATAGAAATACACACAGAACTCCTTCTGCACCTTATACTTGAATGCTACTGTGTTTTCAGCTTTAGAGGTAAGATACCCAATATGCTTCAAAAGTCTCTCACAGTCCACTGACTCTCACCAAGAATAATGGAATTAGCCCATGAATGGGACTGCCATTCAATGGACTTCAGCTGGCCTTAACCTTTCTCGTACAGTAAGCGTACCCTAGAATTATCTGCTCTTTTCAGCACGGCAAAAGGCCAACTGTGTAACTTGTTAGATGCACATGATGCAATTTTACACATGCATTGTACTTTGACATTACCCTTGCCTTATCTAAAAAATTTCACCCCGTCGCAGCCCTTGAGGACAGCTTATAGGAGAAAGTGCTCGTTTTCAAGGAGCCAAGAAATTCAGTGGCTGGCATTTTAATGGTTAATCAACCAACCAACCCATAATCATGTCAGATGATTTCTAAACTCAAATAAAGCACTGTTTAGGGGAGAAATAGTCAAAAATCCCCATGTGTTCATGTATGCAATTGTCGTAGTCAATAGAGCAGCTTTGAACAGTTATGTGCCTCAACATTTGGGTCAACTTAAGCACAGGCTAAGTTAGGCTTCTTTAATGTCAGTTACAGAAGTATTTTCTTTTTGAAACACATAGATAAGCAAAATACCACCTATCTGCAAATAGTTGGTCATTCAGTTTTAATTTGAAGAAAGAAAACTTACTTTTTTTATTATATTTGACCATATATTTGACATAGGTAAGAAGAATGAAAACCAAGGAATCTGTCTACTAGCACACACTTAAAAAAAACAAGCATTCCCAGAGATTTTGATCTTGGGTGAAGACCTGCATGTTTATCTGTTGGCAGCCTTTTGAAGGACCTAGACTTTCCACCCATACTTTGCTAGATTACTTCAAGTGGTGGCTGCAGCCTCCATAATAACATCCCCCCATGACATATTTGTATTCCATTTTTATTCTGTGAATTACTAATTACTAATTACTAAAGCTAAGTGATATCTGTCTGTCAGTAAAAAAAAGGAATGCAAAGGGAATAGCTACTCAGGGGTCAGCAACCCTTTTCAGCCATGGGCTGCTTCACCATCCCTCAGACCATGTGGTGGGCTGGACTATATTTTTTTGGGGGGAAATGAACGAATTCCTATGCCCCACAAATAACCCAAAGATGCATTTTAAATAAAAGCACACATTCTACTCATGTAAAAACACGCTGATTCCTGGACCGCCTCGGGCCGGATTGAGAAGGTGATTGTGCCACATCCGGCCCACGGGCCTTAGGTTGCCTACCCTGAGCTACTGTTTTCCCGCCCCACAGAAAGAAGGACTGGATAAATGCAAGCTTGTAAAATTGAAACAACACCACAAGCATATCATTTGATAAGGTTGAGTCCAGAGCTGGCCAAGCAATGACACAGGTTGAGGCAGCTGCCTCGGGCAGCACCCGAGAGTGAGGCAAGGAAGGAAGGGCTACCCCTATATTATCCATATAACCAGTTATCAATAATCAATATATTCAATATATATGCTTACACGAATCAAGGATTACAGTATTCTATAAATCCACTTGAATCAAAAGGGAAGCTGTGCCTTAGCTAAAAATGCAAACTGCTTGGAACAGCAAGTAGGAACCGACCTTTCCCCTAGAAACATCTGTGAACCCCGGACAAGACATGAATCAGAGATTCTGGTACAAATTCCCCATCAGGAACAGGCTAAATTAATCCACAGAACAGGAAGAGCAAAACCACAAAATGTCCAAGCTCCCTGTCCTGTCATAACTAGGGGAAAGGTTAGACTGAGCGTCACTGGGAGCATTGGAAAGCGGAACTTGAACCCTGTGCTGGACCAGTGCTATACCAGTAGCTAGGAGCGTGACAACTGCTTGCTGATTGGCTGATATTTTGCTGACCAAGTTATGAGTCCTTCATGATTGTCTTATGATCTATGATTTGCTGTGATTTGCTCAGGTATAAAGACCCCTGTATTTCTGTCAATCGGGGTCCCAGTTCTTTGGAAGAGATTCCAACTGGGTCCTTATTGCCTGGCAATAAACTTCACCTTCTTATTCTCCATTGCTGCGTCTGGCTGATCCTTATCCCTCGCAACATTTGGTGCCGTGACTCGGATCACACAGGCCAGTGGGTTTTTTTTACCCAAAAAAAGAGCCGGCCTCCGGTTCTCGGGGGGAGGGCGTCCCGAAGGTTTTGGCTTCGTTCCAGGCGCCAATCGGACATCATTTCCGAAGGAGGAAGGCAATCGCCTTCGGCGCGGACTCCCGGCGAGACGGAGGCAAGGACCGAACAAGGAGAATCTGAAGGGGGGCCAAAAGGAAAGGCGCGCCACGACAGGAACTCACGGTGAGTTGAGATAAAAGGAGTGCTGATCAACACTCAGGGTGACCCACCAGTAACCTCCCGTTAAAGGGAAAGGATCACCAAAAGGGTGAGGGAGGAGAAGCTGAGTCAACCCAGAAGGGGAGAGGTTCTGCAGGGAAAAGTTGGGGAAAAACAGCTGTGGGGGGGGAAAGAAAAAAAAAGGGGTAAAACGCTGTATGAAAGTGTGTTTTTCTGCCAAGTTGTTTGCCGCAGGCAAAGGGGGGAGAAAGGGCTGTGTTGTCTGTGTGAAAGTCCCGGGACGCTGAGTGAATGTGTAAGATCTGAGTTGAAAAAGGAAGTATGCTGTGGTTTTTCTCTTGTGCTATTTTTGAAACTGCCTAGCTGAAAGTGTTTGTCTGGCGAAGAGGGAAAGTTTTTGCAGAACTATGGGGGGGAAATGCTCAAAACCAATTCAAGCCTGTACACCCCTAGACTGCATGTTAGAAAATTTTAAAATGGTCTTTCCAGAAGAAGCAGGGGAGGTCAAACCAAGTAAGGAAGTTTTAAAGAAATATTGTCAACAGGTGTGGCCCCAACAGGTCGAATCCTGGCCACAACTTGGCTCCTTCAGGATTGAGAAATGTCAGGCAGTTATGGACTCAATAATGAGAAATCCGGATTTGTTTAGGGAGCAGTACTATTACATTTCGAAGTGGACTGCTATTTGTTTAAAAAATCCAGATTGGATGAAAAGAGGAAGTGAGAGCTGCGAGATTTTCGCTGTAAGGCAGGAAGCCAGAAAACCCTTAACAGTTTCTGCAGCTGACAGGAAAATTTATGTTGGTCCTTCAGAGGAGGATGGAATCCCTCCCCCGCCATACAATTATAGCAGCAGTAATCAAGCAATACAGCCGCCTTCAAGGCAAGCATTGCCAGATCAAAATGCAGTGGCAGGACAAACCCAACCCCAAACCCAACGGAACCCTATGCCCAGCCAATCTCAGCCAGAATTGAATAAAGCCCCGCAAGCCACAAATGGTGCTTCGCAGGCAGCCCCACCTTCTCAAGCATCACTGGATGTGCCTAGCCTTCCAGAATTGTCTTCCCAGCCAAAACAAACAGCAGCTCTAGATCAAAGCACGTTACCCTCCCCTCCCGAGGAAAAATACAACCAGGACATGTCAGCCTTGCAAACACAGACGGAGGGAGCGGAAGGGGGAACCAGCGCATTGCAAATGTCTGGAGCATGGGGGGAACAAATTAATTCATTCAGAACCCCAGAAAGCCATGACAGTTCAAAATTATGGAAATTGATGGATGCAATCACAGATTCTGGACAAAAGTTGGTCCTTAAAATGAGAGAAAGTGATTTGCCTAGCACATCTCAAAGCCCAGCCTCGCCTAAGCTTTCAAAAGGAGGCTATTACTTACGTAATAACAAAGGGGCACCAGCGCCAATGCTTCCCCTAAGGGCTGTTTTGGGGCCCCAAGAGCCACGGCCAGTGGATGGAAATGGGAGACCAACGGGTCCTTGGCCTTCCAGGGCAGTTACACTTCAATATGTCCCCTTTACAACCACGGATTTATTGAATTGGAAAACGCATACAATACCCTTTTCAGAAAAACCTCAGGCTATGCTGGATTTGGTTGCTTCCATTATGGTAACTCATCTGCCTACATGGCAAGATTGCAGGCATCTTTTGATGACTCTTTTCACCTCTGAGGAAAGGAGAAGGATAGATACAACTGCAGACAACAATCTTAAAGCTCAGGTGCCAAATTCAGAAAACAATCCAGATGCTTGGGTCCGTGCCAGATATCCACTCACAGATCCAGGGTGGGACCCAGAAAGGGATAAGGACGCCTTGGACAGTTATCGGCAGGAAGTTATAAAGGCTATAAAAGGTGCTGCTAGAAAGCCCACAAACATTTCTAGGGTTGCTGAGGTTCTTCAACTCCCGGATGAATCTCCTTCTAATTATTTGGAACGCTTAATGGAGGCATATAGAATTTACACCCCCTTTGATCCAGAAGCCCCAGAAAGCAAGCAAATGGTGAATGCGGCATTTGTGGCTCAAAGTGCCATGGACATTAAGAGGAAATTGCAAAAGTTAGACGCTTTTGAAACATTGCAGATGGATCAGCTCCTAGCAATCGCTCAAAAGGTTTATTTGAACAGAGAGAATGAGGTTAAGAAGGACAGAGTTCGGGAAATGAAACAAAAGGCAGTGTTTTTGGCTGCAGCCATCAGCCAGGGCTCAGCATTTGATACGGGTGCCCAAGGGAGAGGTTCCAGTAGGGCACGAGGAAGAGGGAGAGGAAGGGGATTGCCATTGGGAAGGAATCAGTGTGCAATTTGCAGAAAGGAAGGTCATTGGAAACAGGAGTGCCCTGAAGCAAGGGACACAGAGGGAGAAGGTGAATACAGGGAACAGAGGGAGCGTGGACGTGGATGGAAATCGCAGAGAGGAAGGATGCAAGCTGGAAGATATGTGAGGAACAGAGGAAGTAGCAGAGATTTTGTTGGATTAGCGCAACTGGAGGAATATGAGAATGAGAATGCATAGGACAGACCGGGCTCAACTCTTTCTTTAGGCTCCCAAGAGCCCATGGTCTCGGTTAAACTGGGGAGCCGCTTAGTAAATTTTATGATTGACACTGGAGCGCAATTTTCGGTGCTCACGAAGCCGTTAAAAGCAAAAAGCAACCAAGCAGTGACAATTGTGGGGGCCACAGGCAACAGGGTCCTCACACCGTTTTTGCAACCTCAAGAATGCCAGATTGGGGGGAAAACCCTTACACATCAATTTCTGTATGTGCCTGAATGCCCAATCCCCTTGCTGGGACGTGACTTTCTGTCAAAGGTTCAAGCACAGATCACCTTCACACCAAAAGGGGCAGAAATGAAATTACCCCAGGCTGCATCAGGGATTGTCACAGTAGAGGTGCCCAGGGAACAGGCATGGAAAATGATGGGGGCTTTATCAAAAACAGACTCCCAAAAGGACATTTCACAGATTCCTAAAAATCTGAAAGCCCCACCTGGAGTATGGGCAGAGGACAACCCACCAGGCATGGCAAAGAATATAGCGCCATTCATAATAAACCTAAAGCCAGGGGCAAAGCCAATAGCAACCAGGCAATACCCTATTCCAAGACAAGCAGCAGAGGGGATGCAGAAGCATATAGACAAGTTTTTGCAATATGGGCTTTTGGTAAAGTGCCAGTCCAGCTGGAATTCTCCACTTTTTCCTGTGCGCAAGCCCAATTCAGATCAATTTCGCCCAGTCCAGGATCTGAAAAGGATTAACAATTTGATTCAGACGGTGCATCCATGTTTGCCCAATCCTTACAATCTCCTAGGATTAATTCCATCGGAGGCAAGGGTGTTTACAGTATTGGACTTAAAAGATGCATTTTTCTGTTGCCGGATTGCCTCCCAGAGTCAGCCAATATTTGCATTTCAATGGGAGGATCCTTACAAGGGGACAAAAACCCAATTAACGTGGACAAGATTGCCCCAGGGCTACAAGAATTCGCCAACACTTTTTGGAACAGCCCTTGCCCAGGATTTGTCTAAATTCCCTTCAGTGCCTGGGAAAACAATTTTGCTTCAATTTCTGGATGACTTATTGATTAGTTGTGATACCTATGAGACTTGTAAAAAGGCCACAGAGGATTTGCTTCATCTTCTTTGGGAGGCAGGATACAAGGTGTCTCGGAAAAAGGCACAAATTTGCCGAGAGACAGTGAAATATTTGGGTTTTCACATTTCTCACCAGCAGAGGGCGTTGGGATCCGAAAGGAAGGAAGCCATTTGTGTCATTAAGGAACCCACAAGCCGCAGGCAATTGCGGGGGTTTTTGGGGGCTGCAAGCTTTTGTCGAATTTGGATCCCAGATTTTAGCACCCTAGCTAAGCCTCTATATGAAAGCACAAAAGGCAGAGAAAATGCTCATTTTGAATGGCATGCAGAGCAAAGGAAAGCTTTCAATACATTAAAGTCTAAACTGATGCAGGCTCCAGCCTTGGCTTTGCCAAACCCAGAAAGAGCTTTTTTTCTTTTCGTTCATGAGAAATCTGGGATTGCAGCAGGGGTCTTGACTCAAGTGTTGGGAAGTTGGAAAAGACCTGTAGCTTATTTGTCAGAACAACTGGATGCAGTGGCAAAAGGATGGCCACCTTGTATGCGATCAGTAGCTGCAACAGCCTTATTGGTCAAAAAGGCATTTAAATTCACCTTTGGACAGGAGATTTATGTGAATGTGCCTCATGCTGTGTTGACATTAATGGAATACAAAGGAAGTTATTGGCTTTCCAACGAGCGCATGGCAAATTACCAAGGGCTTTTGTGTGGTAACCCACAAGTACATTTGCAAGTTGTAAACACCTTGAACCCCGCTTCCTTGTTACCCCTTCCTGAGTCAGTGGATCATGAACCTCATGATTGCATTCAAGTAATGGACTCAATTTACTCTAGCCGTCCAGATTTGCAGGATGAACCGTTGAAAAACCCAGATATAGAATATTATACGGACGGGAGCAGCTTTGTGAGGGAGGGGCAAAGGAGGGCTGGATATTCTGTGGTTACACTGACTGATGTCATTGAAGCACAGCCTCTGCCAATTTCGTCCTCAGCGCAGAAAGCGGAACTTGTGGCTTTAACCAGAGCCCTTCAGCTAGCAGCTGGCTGCAGTGTAAATATCTACACAGACTCAAAGTTTGCTTTTTTAACTCTACATGCCCACGGAGCTTTGTGGAAAGAGAGGGGGCTCATAGGGGCAGAAGGGAAAGCACTGAAATATGGCCCAGAATTGGAAACGCTTTTGGAAGCTGTGTGGGCTCCGAGAAAGGTTGCAGTCATACATTGCCGAGGCCACAGCAAGGGAACCACAAAAGCAGCAAAGGGAAATCAATTGGCGGATCTGGCTGCAAAACGGGCAGCTTTACTGCCACCACCACCTGCCTCTATAACAGCATCTCTTCTTCCTACAGCAGTTGATTTAGAGCAAATAAAGCCCATCTACACGGAGGCAGAACAGGAATGGGCACAGCAGGAAGGGGGATACAGAATGCCACCACAGGATGGATGGTTTATCCTCCCAGACCAACGAGTATTTGTTCCAGAAGCCTTAGGCAGGAACATAGTGAAACAATATCATGAGTCCACTCACTATGGGGCCACAGCATTGCGGGAAAGCCTAAATAGGCAATTCTACATAACAAGGATTTCCCAGCTGGCAGAAGCAGTATCACGTGCATGCCTTCTGTGCGCAAAAAAACAACCCCAAGCAAGGCCCAGTTCCTCCACCAGGAATACAGCAAACAGGCTTAATGCCAATGGAGAATTTAATAGTGGATTTTACAGAAATGCCAAAGGCAAAGGGGTATAAGGCTCTCTTGGTCTTCACATGTTCTCTTACAGGTTGGCCTGAAGTCTATCCTACTAGAACAGAAAAGGCACAGGAGGTTATAAAACGCCTCTTAACGGAAATCATTCCAAGGTTTGGTCTACCAAGGTGTATAGGCAGTGACAATGGTCCAGCTTTCATTGCATCAATAGTGGATGGTGTATGCAAAGCCTTGCAAATACAATGGAAACTACATGCGGCCTATAGACCTCAAAGCTCAGGGAAAACAGAAAGGATGAATCGGACACTTAAAGCGCAGTTAGCAAAATTGTGCCAGGAAACTCATTGTAAATGGGTAGACATGTTGCCTATTGCTTTGTTTAGAATCAGATGTTCACCAACAAAGAGACTGAAACTTTCTCCGTTTGAACTTTTGTATGGGAGACCACCTCCAATAGCAAGGGGGAAAACAGCAGACTTGACTCAAGTGGGGGGGCAAATAACTGCAGATCAAATCCAGGCTCTTTCTCGTATTTTTCTTGATTTAAACAGGTGGTGTCTCCAACGCATTCCCATCTGCCTATCCGAACCAGTACATCCTTTTCGGCCGGGAGACCGAGTTTGGGTTCGAGATTGGAAAGACGAACCGCTGACAGCTCGGTGGAAAGGTCCCTACACGGTTCTGCTGGCCACACCAACTGCGGTGAAAGTTGCGGAAGTTACCCCGTGGATTCATCATTCTCGTCTGAAGCGGTCGGAGGGTCATTGGAACTGTGAGCTGAACCCATCTAACCCTCTGAAGTTGAAGCTCACCAGGAACCCCTGCACCTAGCCCCACCGGAAGCGGGCAGGAGCACGGGCAACGGGACTACAGGTCTGCTCTCACTGCACCCCGGAAGCCAGTGAGTCTACGCACACCGGAAGATTGAGGAGCTGCACCAGCGTATGGGAGGACCCCTACCAGTAAAAATTTCAGTCAATCCCAGATTCCAGCCAGACTTTGCTCATAAACCCTTAGTACAAATAACAATAACAAGGGTGAACAAAAGGGGGGTCCTTATTGACAAGTGGGTGGATTGGGTAACTACATACGGTTGTTACATTCCTTTCTTTCTTTGGGAATTCTACATACCAGATTGGGCACAAGCAGGTCCACGACAATAGTTCACATACAGGGGAAAGTACATGCCAGGGGAACCTAGGAGAGCCATACGTTGCTTTTCCTGCCCACCTCCCCAAGGAGCATTTCCCGGTGCCATACTGGTCACTGTAGTTGTTTTTCCTCCACCACCCACAGGTCCCTTCAAGGTAGCAGTTGCAGAGTGTATACGGTGTGAGTTGACCTCACCAGTTCGACCAGAACCTGGGGACCACTAATAAGTCCACTGGGTGCGGCCGAGCGGGAGGCTATATCTCACTAAAGGGTATGTTCTGGTATCTGCTACCTTATATAATTGTTGCAATTTCACTCCTTCTGGTCCTAATCATTGTATATTGTGTATATAAGAAGGATCACCGTATAAACATCAACCTAGAGCCAGAACTAATAAGATTCAACCTTGAAGGTATACGTGGGGAAGATGAAAATGAAAATGAAGCTCCTGTTGAGTTTGATGTGCTTGTGGCTCCAGAGAGGCCCAATGGTAGTAGGTAATGTCTTTATAAACCATGCTGAACACATGTTCCAGATATATGGGGAAAATGCTACCCTATATTACGAACACCCAAGGAAGGTAGCAGACATGTCCCTTATACCAGGATTAATCAAGGATCCTGATGTCGTGTTGGCAGGCCTACTTTACAATCAGAGTGGTCTCTTTGCAGCCCCACCTATTGAAATGAATGACATCCCCTATAGATATCTCAGATACACCAGAACCACAAAAGGTCTATGTTTTTGCTGTCATGCCACTGGAGTATGGAATTCTAAATGGAAGTATTGGCCCCAAGTTAAGTACCACATGGACAAAGGATGGCTGGGAAATTATACCCAATGCTCAGATAAGTTTTGGCTTTGGGGATCCCACAATGCCTCCTACCAGGGCAATACTACCTCTTCAGATCTGTACCCATACTTTCCTCAATATTCAGTTAATTTCACCGGACAAGGGTCCATTTGTTCTGGTTGGATGATTAAAGATCCTAACCTCTGGTTTTTATATGATGGATTGGCAACAAATTTCCACCCAGGAAAATACCAGTGTGTTGGCGTAGGGGCATTTACCTTTCCGGTTGCAGTGGAGATCAATCACAAGGTACCTCATCTTGCAAGCAGACGGAAAAGGATGGCCCTAGGCGACCACTGTGTGGATGAAATTTATCTGGCAAATTCTGTAGGGAGCGTTGGGGGTGGATTTATAGGATTCCTCTCAATGGGAATTTACCCAGGAGTAGTTGCTGAGCAAAATAGAAAGGCACTGTTTGCTCTCACATGCAGGCTGGAGAAAACTATCAATGCCACCACCCATGTCTTGCGCTCCTTGCAGTCAGAGGTTGAGGATTTGAACCAGCTGACAATGACCCATAGAATGGTTTTGGACTACCTCCTTGCACGAGCAGGCGGGTTTTGTAAAATTGTCCCAAAAGGTCGGTGCCAGGTTAAATTCCACGACCTCAACAAAACAATTGAGGACCAATTGCAAAAACTGCAGTCTCTGGTAGCTGACAACACACCCACCCAGAATCCCTGGGAAAAGGTATGGTCGTGGATACCAGGAGAGGGGTGGGTGCATGGCATTCTGACCGTCTTAGCCATAGGAGGAATTGTGTTTCTGTTGTTTCTTTCTGTAATTCCTTGTTGTCTGTCTTTGCTTAGGGGAATGATAGCCCGCAATGTTAAGCATTTCACTGACCCTCACATTATGGCAATATACAGAGCTTTGCCCCCAGTGCCAGATGAGCCAGAGGAAGACGATGGTTACGAGCGAATGCATAGGGAACGCGTCCCAATGCCTGGGGAACAGGTCCCAGTGCAGGAACAAGTCCCAGTGCAGGAACAAGCCCCATTGCAGGAAGCAACGGTTTACTCTGATGTCCTGAGTGGTGTTCAAGCTCAGGAGTCAGATGAATCTTCTCTCTGAGCTTGAAAAGGGGGGAATGAGGCAAGGAAGGAAGGGCTACCCCTATATTATCCATATAACCAGTTATCAATAATCAATATATTCAATATATATGCTTACACGAATCAAGGATTACAGTATTCTATAAATCCACTTGAATCAAAAGGGAAGCTGTGCCTTAGCTAAAAATGCAAACTGCTTGGAACAGCAAGTAGGAACCGACCTTTCCCCTAGAAACATCTGTGAACCCCGGACAAGACATGAATCAGAGATTCTGGTACAAATTCCCCATCAGGAACAGGCTAAATTAATCCACAGAACAGGAAGAGCAAAACCACAAAATGTCCAAGCTCCCTGTCCTGTCATAACTAGGGGAAAGGTTAGACTGAGCGTCACTGGGAGCATTGGAAAGCGGAACTTGAACCCTGTGCTGGACCAGTGCTATACCAGTAGCTAGGAGCGTGACAACTGCTTGCTGATTGGCTGATATTTTGCTGACCAAGTTATGAGTCCTTCATGATTGTCTTATGATCTATGATTTGCTGTGATTTGCTCAGGTATAAAGACCCCTGTATTTCTGTCAATCGGGGTCCCAGTTCTTTGGAAGAGATTCCAACTGGGTCCTTATTGCCTGGCAATAAACTTCACCTTCTTATTCTCCATTGCTGCGTCTGGCTGATCCTTATCCCTCGCAACAAGAGAAGTGGCACTAAGGAGGAAGAGGAAGGAGCTGCCCTGCTGCTGCTTTACATGGCAGGGTCATGGAATCATTGCTGTGTAAACTTGTGTCAGCAGGAGGGCAATGGATTCTCTTCCTCTTCCTCCTCCTCTAGGTGCCTCCCTAGCCCACTCGCCAAGGATCCAGAGAGCAGCAAGGCTATAGGAGAACTTCAAGCTGCTGCCCCACTGCCACTTTACACAGCAGCCATGGTGACCCCGCTGTGTAAAGCAGCAGTGGGGAAGCAATTTCCTCTTCCGTTTGGCCTCTCCTGCCCTTTCCTTGCCTGCCTCGTCCCTTGCTTGCCTTCCCTCTACTACCTGTTCCTTGATTTTTGTCATGGTCGCCTCCTCCACTTGGCTTCATATTTCAAATGTTGCTGGACCACAATTTACTGCATTTATGTTCCATCTTTTTATCCCAAGAGCTCAAGGTGGTGCACATAATGCTGCACAGCTCCTTGTTTGTGGAATGCTCTCCCCGGAGAAGTGCTCCATAATGGAGTTCATTTGCTCCACCCAACCAGCCAGCAAGAGCAACAAACCATGATTCTTGGCTTAGCTGTATGTCTGAACTGGGGATCATAGTTTGTTTCTCAGCAAAAAACGAAACAAAACATGTGAATTTTTGTTCTTGGTTTAATTAAAGTGGCTTATTTTAGTGAAATAAGCTATGACAACCAGTTCAGACATGCTTTCTTTCTTTCTTTCTTTCTTTCTTTCTTTCTTTCTTTCTTTCTTTCTTTCTTTTATTATCTGAGAACTAAAGAAGCCAAAATTAAATGTGCCTTGTTCTCATTTGTTCATTTAAACAAACAGCTGTGTAGACTAAAAGGTAATAAACATTCTACAATTGAAAAGTAAATCACTAGCTACAGAATTTTTAATAAGTCTGGACATATTGTCAGAGGGTAAGAATCACAGTAGATTTCTATATCTACTTCTAAAATTAACAATGAATAGGAATCCTGCCTGAGTTAGAAAACTTCTGCAGATACTGTAATTTCCACATATAAGTGGGAGTAATTGAGCTGCATATTATTATTGAAGGTCAACACTGAATCAAAATTTATTTTGATGCATGCTCAGTGGTGTATGTTCAACATAAAAAAAACCCTACAGCATTAATTTCTCATATAAATATGAAACAGGTTGTGGATTTTACTATCCCACACCCAGGAACTTATTAAAGGGTGTTGACAAACCATTCTGACCTCACACATTTTAAGTTAGGGTGATTTGATTAATTAATTTTAGCTCAAACTATGTGATAACCAAGTGTTTGTAGGTTTGAGGGAATGAAATAAATGAATTCCGCTTTGCTAGAAAACTGACATTTAACAACTTAAATTGCTGTTACTTTCCATCAGGAGTTATCAGTAGGTTTCCTTCAGCATTTTCTAGAGACTTCACAGTTTGAGTTTCACGGGGGGGGGGGGGGATGTGATTGGAAGCTGGAGGTTTATTTGAAACTGATAACCATTCTCTTTATCACAAATTATCCTGTTGGGTGAAAAAATATGCATTTTAGGGACCAATCACATCTTTCCATATATCTGCCCCCACCCCACAAAAATGTACATTGCCCTTCTGTGCCTTCCCCAATATAATTTTTTCTAGTGCTGGCACTGCTATGGTAGGAAATTAACACACTGTAAGATTCAAGATAAGCAGTCTTAGGAACAATATTCAGTTAGGAAATATAATACAATAAGATACTTTAAGAGTTTCTTCTTGGCAGTATGTATTAACTAACTAAAATTCTGGTCAGCCTATTATATGCTGTAATTTTAAGTAAAAGAACTAATAGCTTCCCTTAATAATGTGAAGCACTTCCTAGATATTTGGAGTGGAGTCTGCATATGCTTCAGCCATTAACCTGTGACTGCCAGTTTCAGGCTGTGTACACACAACATTGTTATTCTATAATCAATGGAGACACTTGTATTTTTACGTAGTCCACGCACGAGCTAGCACCTATTGCATATATTTTACCCCTGAAATGTATTTATTGAGAAACTGGTTTCATTCCGGAAATAAAAGCTCATTACAGATTGATTCAGTATTACCCCTCAGTGTGTCCATTTGAGAACAAATCAAAACAGAGGTAGGCGGTCTTAGCACCCTGCCCACTGACATCATGCGTTTCTCAAACAATCTGATGTTGTGGACCGGCAATCCGCCTCCCCCTTGTGACAGGAACCGGAACCATATTTGGTCTCTGAAGCATCACACCAAACCTGGGCTGTAGACCAGCAGCTGGGCTTGTGGACCGACACCAGTCTGTGGACTGCCCCTCAGTTGGTTAGAGCATAGTGCTGATAATGCCAAGGTTGCAGATTCGATCCCCATATGGGACAGTTACATACTTCTGCATTTCAGGGGGTTGGGCTAGATGATCCTCAGAGTCCCTTCCAACTCCATAATTCTATGATGCACTTTGAGTAGCACTGCACTAGAGTACAAACAGTTATTCAGAAGGCCTAAGCCTCTAAATGAAGGAGGGATACAAGAGATACTAGAGATAATAATAATAATAATAATAATAATAATAATAATAATAATAATTTATTTCTACCCTGTCCATCCGGCTGGGTCTCCCCAGCCACTCTGGGCGGCTTTCAACAGAAAAGAATAAAACTTCAAACATTAAAACTTCCCTAAACAGGGCTGCCTTCAGATGGATAGTTGTTTATTTCCTTGACATCTGATGGGAGGGCATTCCACAGGGCGGGCGCCACTACCGAGAAGGCCCTCTGCCTGGTTCCCTGTAACCTCACTTCTCGCAGTGAGGGAACCACCAGAAGGCCCTTGGTGCTGGACCTCAGTGTTCTGGCTGAACGATTGGGGGTGGAGACGCTCCTTTAGGTATACTGGGCCGAGGCCATTTAGGGCTTTAAAGGTCAGCACCAACACTTTGAATTGTGCTCGGAAATGTACTGGGAGCCAATGTAGGTCTTTCAAGACCGGTGTTATGTGGTCTCGGCGGCCGCCCCCAGTCACCACCTGGCTGCCGCATTCTAGATTAGCTGTAGTTTCCGGGTCACCTTCAAAGGTAGCCCCACATAGAGCGCAATGCAGTAGTCCAAGCGAGAGATAACTAGAGCATGCACCACTCTGGTGAGATAGTGCGCTGGCAGATAGGGTCTCAGCCTTTGTACCAGATGGAGCTGGTAAACAGCTGCCCTGGACACAGAATTGACCTGCGCCTCCATGGTCAGCTATGCGTCCAAAAGGACTCGCAGGCTGAGCACCTGCTCCTTCAGGGGCACAGTTGCCCCATTCAGGACCAGGGAGTGCCCCACATCTGCCCGCCCCCTGTCCCCCCAAAAGAGCACTTCTGTCTTAATCTGCCGAGGATGGAAGCCGCCATCCATCCTCCAACCGCCTCCAGGTACTTGCACAGGAGCTTCACCACCACATATATTGTGACTAGGAGGATTTTCATGGCAGTTAATACTACATTTGTGATAATAATTTGTGTTTTGCAAATACGCACTGACCCTTTCTACACTTCCCAAACTAATCTGTAGATGAAAATGTCATTACTTTTTAGATTAAGCACTGCTCTGAATTTTGTGGTGCAGTTTTCACCTTTGAATTGCATTTAATATGTATATATTTAGATAAAATATGTTTAGAAATGCATAAATTTAGAAAAAAGTGGGTGTATTGTGAGAAAATCTGTTCAAAATACATGATTACGCGTTTAAAGGCAAATTTCATGCAGAGTTGACTTTTTTTCTTTCCCCCCAAATTATTGCAAAAACAGGAAGAATTTATGAATAAACACATTTGAAAGGGACACAGCCTGGAAATAGACTGATCCATCTTTAATTAATACTACAAACTACTCTCAAGGCCAATAAGCTCGCATTAATAAACTCACCCGGCCTATTTGCTAGCTTATTAAATTCTCGTTACCAGTGCTTAAAATATCTCTTATAGACTCACATGATTCTGTAGTTTTTTAAATCAAGTAATACCTGATAGACCTGGTGATATAAGGGCTGCCAAGGTACTCTCATTACAGAGCTGCTTCTACAGAGAGCTACTGAAATGTAAATATGAGAAATAAACTTCAGGCATGCACACACACACACACACACACACACACACATACCCCATAAGCAAGAGACAGCAAACTAGAATGGATATAGTAGGAAACATGGACGCCAACTTGAATAGAATATTGAAGGGGGGAATGGTAAGCCCCGCCCCACATAATCGATTACAAGATGCGGCGCCTGCAATGCCCATCAAAGGGGGGGGCAGCCCCCTCATATAGCAAAGAGACCTCAGCCCCTAGGAGTTGGCTCCTATGGTAGAAAAGTTAATCTAACAACCAAGAGATAAGGAATATTTATCTCTTAAAACACTTTATACAATAACACAAAATGCGGTATATTTATAGTGAATTAATTGTTAAGTAACGTAAATATGTTTCTTCCTAAACAGTTGTATCTTGCGTCTGAAATCTGAGGCAGCTTACAGAAAATGTGACAAAAAATCCTATGCAACATATTATAGTAATAACATGCCAATGAAAACAATTAAGGGAACTAGAGAACTTGTGGCTCTCTGGACTACAAGTCCCTTCATGCTGGCTGGGGCTAATGGGAGTTGGATTTCAGCAGCCCTAGGGTAACCTGCTTCAAATCTTATCTCAGCCACAATTTCATATTGATTTTGTGAATGAAATGTTGGTGTTATTATTTAAAACCATTTTTATGCTTCCGTTCATCAGATTGTAGGACAGTGTGCAGCATAATACAAAAATGCAAATACAAGAAAATGGCGCATAAAACCCTGAAATGAACAAAGCTGTGTTTGATGACAATTCTTACCTAATTTACAGGGTTGTTGTATTTCAAATAATGTATATGATGTATTTTGAGCACTCGGGGGGGGGGGGAGCAATGTAAATATAAAATATTATTACTACTGTGGATAGTAAAAAAATAGTAATATACATATTTTAAAAACAGCACAGTACAAAATCAACACCATATTAAACATTACAACAGCACATACTGAAGGCTGCACTTTCATCTGTAAGTCCCATTGAACAGGCGTGGCATGGGTCCCAATTTGGCACATGACGCCATTTCCCCCAAACCAGGCCCACCTTCCCTACACCTGACATCATATGTCACAAGTGTGCGGCAGAGAGAGACATGACTGGATCAGATGCATGACCAAGTTCACAGTGGGGAACATGGTCATGCAGCCAAGTCCTACAGGAAGCAGGCTTAAAGTCACCACTCACCAGCTGATTAGCAGTGACTTAAAGCCTGTCGATCAGCAGCTCAACAAAACACTGTTCTTTGCAAGACCTGCTGTGCTTTGAAGTCCCAACAATCACTACATGACATCACAGTGACATCAGGTGACTGACAGGTGGGTAGCCCCACCCACCTGTCACATTTGGCATCTGAGGGGTACAGCCAAATCAAGTTTTCCACCATTGCAACAGAACTTACTTCCGAGGAGATATATAGGATTGCACTGCATAACTATTACTGTATTTTTATACAAGCCTTTCCCCCCCCCTTGTTTTTTTGCAGGGCAGTGGAAAATTGTGGCCTATATTTGGGGGCAATACAGTATTTATTATTAAAAGAATTTATATATAAATTAACTGCATGACTCTGGCTTCAAGAAAAAAGAAATCTAACTGTGAATCATACCTTCAACCTTTTGTTCAAAGCAGTGCATCTGCCCCCCACTAGCTAGGCTTTAATAACACAACTATTCCTATCCCATTTTTCAGAGTCGTTCTTCTCATCACCATCCTCTATCTAGAGCTATTATGAGCTGGGCTAGAATCATTTAAAACTTTAAAGCTCTTACTATCTGCACTTTTGCTCAAAGCCTTGATTTAAAATAATATTTACTACCTAAGGTCTTTTCACAAGCTCACCTAAGATTAGGCATTGAAGGCACAGAAGATTGTTCTGTTACAAGAAATCAAAGGGAGAGATAACAGTTTAATCTTTCAATTTTTAATACAAATCTTCTTATTAATGTCTTAGGCTTCTTACGCTGTTCCTAATTAACAAGAGGGCATGTTCCGGTCCATACAGAATCATCTGAGATTTGGTTTTAGTTTAATATTCTGTGAATACAGAGGATATTCAGCCTGTTAGCACACTAGCCTTTAACTTTCTAAGGCTTAGATGTGAATTTGCTTAAGATTACCAGTGAAATGAGTTTAGTCATTTCATCCCAGTCTTTAACAAAATCAGTTCCATTACAAAGCCACATTGTGCTAGCTTTTTCATACATTAAAAGTGCTTTCTTGTACATTAGGAGTGTCTGCTTAGAGGAAAAGCAGCCTTAGAAATTACAGGTGTCTCACACTTCCTGGTCACAATGAGAAGCCACTTAATTTGTGTCAGAGGACTTGGGTCTCAATTAAGAGATCTATTCTAGGCTTCCTTGGGGCTGGTGAACGAGAACCTATTCTAGTGTCACTTTATTGTTATTATAATCACATGGAGAGCCTAGGATTTCAGTATGGTGTCTTGATTGTTGAACTACATTTTGCATTCATTCTACATGCTTGTTGACTGTGATAGCCTCCTGACTTTGCGGAATAAGGTTCCCACCCACCCCCACCCCCTTTGCGACACCCCCAAAGGAACAGATTGACACTCTGTGCTCCGACAAGCATGCAAATTGTTGGTAAATGTAACTTTATCTCAGATTGCCAATGGCAAATTTGGTGACAGGCCGCTGTTAAAATATGTACACACAGATAATGGAATATTTACATTTAGAAAGCTAGGAAAATCTGAATAATAAAAACCAAAGACTTACAGCTCTACCCTAAACAGGTTTACTCATAAATATGACCGAGGCCAGAACAACTGAGGGTTAATTAAGAGGGAGTATCTTGAATGACGTTATGTTGAAATAAATAGGCCTTACGTTCAGTGCCAGATTTACGTATAAGCTAAACAAGCCATAGCTTAGGGCCCCACTCACTTGCCCCCCCCCCACAAAAAATTCACTATTAATATACTACTTCTTAATTGTATTTCAGTTCAACAATTACTTTGATAAAACACATATTTAATTATGTGCAAATGGCTTTAGATACCTATTAGGTCCATAAATTACCATATAGCATATATTTAACACACACAAAACCAGTGACAATTTGTTGTTGACCAAGGACAGCTGGACATATAAAGGGCCCCATTACCTTCAGTATCTTAGGGCCTCGTCAAACCTAAATCTGGCCCTGTTCAAGTAAATTCATTTAGGACTTAGGGCCCAAATAGTTTATTTTTCTATTGAATGTGAATTTCCAATTATGAGCCATTTTCAATAAAGGTAAATCAAGCAGCACTTGTTATGAGAACACAAAACCAGGTATATGTTCAGGTGTTTTATTGTACCGTGTGATGTTCACTGAGGTAAAATAAAAAGGGAAATCCCTTAGGACAGAATAGTTTTATTTGGCACACATTATGGAATTTCCTACGCAATTATCATTCCAATTATAAGCAGCGAAGAACACACACACACATATCTTAAGGCAAAACAGACTTTAATCTTGAACGTAGGCTTTTGTTTTGGTTGTTTTCAACTGACACACTTTATTTAAAAATGTTTAAAAAGGCACAATGTGCATCCTGAATACAACAACTACATGAGATCAAGGTTAAGGGACAGTGTAATTCTAACAAATTTAGTGACAGGTTAAGATCAAGGGATGTCTTGACATTCTCCTCAGAAAGGTCAATCTAGCAGGTCTGCAATGTAAAAATGAAGACTCTGCCATCATTGCCATGGCAAAAAGGTCAGACACAAGCTGATTGGTGATAGAATTATCAAATTAACCAATCGATGTGTGTGAGTAATAGATGTAAGCAATCCTCCGGGAAAGCCACAGGGCAAATGCCAGCTCATCAATAACACATTGCCTAGGAAAAGAAGGTCCTCTCTTCAATCCATGTCCTTTCTATTAACAGCCGTATCAAGGAATAATAACAAACAAAACAAAGGCAGCAGCTTTACATGAGCTTTTGCTTTACACAAAAGCATTGCATTTTGAAAATATTTTCTTGCATAGAGAGGTAAACAACAGAAAAGAATGGTAAGATATTTACTTTGACTGCAGCATTTGAAAGTACACAAGTCTCACCTTTGTGTGACAATCAGTGCTTTTGCACTAAACAACAAAATATGGGTGTCTTCATGCGCATTCACTGAGGAGTTCAGATTCAGAGGAGAAAGTATATTTCCTTTTAAAACCACAGCAGTGGCTGCTGCATTACAGGAATGCAAGTAGATTTGAAAATGGGATGATACACACACACACACACACACACACACACACACACACACACACACACCACACTTAGCCCACTAAAATGTCATTTAGAAGTCATGACACCACAAAGTCTTCTGTTTCCCAGCTGCCCCAAGTTCATACTCCTGACTGTAATGCTCTAATTCTATCTTTCCTATCATTCACCCCAGCTTTCCAAAAGTTTCTTCAAACAAACCAAATTCCTGTACTCAGAACTGCATGAATTTGGTGCTTAGAAGTGGCCATGTCTTTCAACTGAGACTGTTATTACGAATATCAAAGGGGAACCAAATAGGCACTGGGTATATATACTTTGAAATCAAATTTTCTAAACATCTCTTGCTACAAGCTCTTGCACTTAAGAATCTTAAACCAAACCAATTGAACTCTATAACAAATCTATTTACTAATTGTACTGATTGGATACGGAAAACCTTGCAACCTAGACTTGCACTTATTATTTCTCCATTAATCCCAGTATCACATCACCCAGATCTTTTTCCAGCAAGGGAGAGATAAGCAATTTGAACACTGGGAATCCAAAGGTTTCTGCACATTATGAGAATTCTGCACCAATAATCAACCTATATGTATTAACCAAATAAAATTAACTTTGCCAAATCTTAACACAAACTGGATTTATTTTGATCAAATTCATAGTTTTATTGAAAAAGAACATGTAAAAGCACAAGCTCCGAGACCTTTAACACAATCTTAAAATTTATTAAGCACGATAGGTAGAGGGGCGGGGATGATTAGTTTCCAAATTGAACACTTATATTGGCTTAAATTAATGTAATTTATGGATCTATACAGCCCTTTCCCCCCCTAAAAAAATGTTTAGGGGTACTCTCATCTTTACTCAAGAAAATCACCATTTTATAGTTCAAATTGGGAAAAATAAATACACTAAATGGACAAAAGTACAAAGATTCACAAAATGTTTATGGGTATGCGTCCCCCTGCGTCCCCCCAGGAAAAAGCACTGGATCTATAGAACCCCTTAAAAAGATATGGGAACTAGATATTGGCACACAGATTCTTCCCAAAGTCTGGAATAAGGAACTCATCTACACTCGTGGTTCTTAATGCTAAAAATGAGTTTTAAAAAGGGTTATGATAATCATATACCCCTATGACGTTCTTTTGAAACACCAACAATGCATTATTAAAATGTGACACCAGAGGGCACTGCAGAGCTCACTCCCCTTCAAATAAGTGGGCAGACCTTGTAGAAAAGGAAGTGGAGAAACCATATGCCTCTTAAGTTTTAGAATGATATCAAAAACTCTAAGAATCTTCAAAGACTGCGTCCAGCGAAAAACAGGTGAAGTCCTTGCAGACTGGAAGGGGGCAAATGTTGTCCCCATCTTCAAAGGGGGGAGGAGTGGCAAGAAGGGAGAGAATGCAGAGGAAGGAGAGGAGAGGTTGTCCTCCCCAGGGTTGGAGGAAGGGGGATGCGGTGGGGGCAGGCTGCCCCGGGTGTCACCACTGAGAGGGGTGACAAAATGCTGGGCGGCACTCACCGCGGGGCCTGCAGCACGCGCAAGCCATGCGTCTTTCCTGGGAGTGACGCGGCGGCTTAGGCGCCCGCAAGCTCCACACTGCCCCAAACGGTCCGCCCGCCGCCTCCCCATCAGCTGTAGGGCGGCTGAGTGGGAGGAGGCAGACAGACTCCTCAGAGGCCCCAAGGAGCATCCCGCCGTAGCTTGCCCCGCCCCTGGGCGCAGGGCACGTGCGCTGCCCCAGGTGCCTGATCGACTTGCTCCGCCACTGGTCCTCCCCTGCTGCTACTCTTACCTTTCTTAAAAAGTATAAGAAAGGAGGTAGTGGGGAAGGAAGCCCCCACCCCCTGAACTGGACAAATAATTTTGACTACTATTTACCTGAAATGGGACTCCTGTTTGGGAGGGGGAAATTAAGTGGTGCCCAGATTCAGGAATGAACGCTGAACCTGGCCCAAGAAAAGCCAGTCCCAGTGCTAAGGCATGAGTCATGTCACTGTGATGTCTAGTTAGTCTGTCAGGGAGTCTCTTCTAATCACTTTCCTCCAACTGTATGCCGGAGCCTAAAGCAGTTGCCTGGGTGAAAGAAAATGATTGTGGCGCTGACCAGTAAATGCTTCTCAAGTCATTGTTGTGTTGGAAGAACGAATGAGGTAGTCTCTTCAGCTCCTGAACATATCTTAAAATATTGCAACAAAAATATTTAAGTATTATTTTCATGCTTTCAAAGCATCCACCTCAAGATCTGATAAAAGGCAAAAGCAAGCAAATTTTCATATAATTTTTTATCGCAGGGGATGGAAAGACCGAGAAAAGTGCTCTAATGGGGCTGCCCCCTGCTTAGAGTCAGTTCCTACTGCAAACTGTGGTTCAGGCAAAAAAGTAGTTTAATACTTTCTACTCATATGGGAATTTCTCTTTGATAAGCTACACTTTTTCAGTGAAACGCCTTAAGTGATGGTGTACAGAGCAGTGCTGCAGAAGCGGAGTATCTTAACTCCAGCATAAAACACTTCTAATTCTTTACTGCACACTGTTTATCATCATTCACATGGGAATATTTTGGAGTCTTTGCCTTGTAATTAATTATACCATTTCAGCTGTGTGGAAGTCATTTCTCCAGGGACCCGTCTCTCCTATGGATTCTCTGCTAGGTTTTTAATGATCATTATGCCTGACAGCCTCATCTTCAGTGTGGGCAGCCACTTCTTCAGTACTTACCAAGGGGAATGGCTTTACTGGTACAGTGCAATGAAAGCTTCGGTAAATATTGTCAAGGTATCTCCCCCCCCCCCCGCCCAGAATACAGTGGTACCTTGGTTTTCGAACGTAATCTGTTCCAGAAGATCATTCAAGTTCTGAAACGTTCGAAAACCGAAAACTCAATACAGAAGCCACGTTTCCTGTTCAGCTTCCAAGGCGTGTTCGAAAACCAAAGCATTCGCTTCCGGGTTTATGGTGGTCAAAAAACAAAACATTCGTCAATGGAGACGTTCAAAAACCGAGGTATCACTGTATTGATATGGGTCCGGTTGCTACAATAAAGCTTGAGTCATGTTTATGTCTGACTACATGTTCCTGCAGAAGGAACATCATGTGTCACCCACTGAAAAAGAGGAGAGAAAGGGGTGAATCATTAACAAAAATCCCCTGCACCTAAAATATGCTTGGAAACTGATAACGTAAGAGTAAATATAGCAATGCTGTATGGTCACAAAACAAATAAATAAATAAACACAACAAATAAGTACAAATAAAGCACTGAACATGCAAAAAACAAGCAAACCAAAAACCTACCAAACCCCAAAATATATACAGTGGTGCCCTGCAAGACGAATGCCTCGCAAGATGAAAAACTCGCTAGACGAAAGAGTTTTCCGTTTTTTGAGTCATTCCGCAAGACGAATTTCCCTATGGGCTTGCTTCGCAAGACGAAACATCTTGCGAGTTCTTGCGAGTTTGTTTCCTTTTTCTTAAAGCCGCTAAGCCGTTAATAGCCGCTAAGCCGCTAATAGCCGTGGTTCGCAAGACAAAAAAACCGCAAGACGAAGAGACTCGCGGAACGGATTAATTTCGTCTTGCGAGGCACCACTGTACAGTGCACAACTAGATATATCAGAGGAAGCTATCAAGTCAAACTATTTGTCCATATAGCCTAGTACTGTCTATGGTGTCTGATTGCCAATGGCTCTCCAGAGTCTCAGGAAAAGATCTTTTGCCAGGGATATTGAAACCAGAAGTCTACATGGGAGTCCATCAGTGCAGGAAAGAGACCATGCCTTTGTAATATTCTGGATAAATCCTAACAAAAGGGCCCACATATTAAACCATTTCAGACTGTCCTTATTCAAAATGATTACCGTACATCAACAGGAGTGATCAAACACTCATTTGCTGTACATCAGTAACAGTGTCCAATATACTGAACTTTTAAAGTGGAATGGCAAATTCCCTGTTCACAAACAACAGATAAATACCAAATAATTTTGTCATTCCCAAGCTGCAAAATTCTACTCATAGCAGGCTTATGCAGTAGTCGAAATGCCTGAGAGTTGATGGCATTCTTCAGTTCATCAAGGGAGGGAGGGACATCCAGCTCCAAGACAGGCAGAATCTGGATACTGTCAATTGCTGTGTCAGAAGTTGGAGTAATAGGCTATGTTCCTGCAGATTTTGGTCCAAAGATATTTTCAGCACAGACGTAGCCCCCAGATAGGTGCACCCTTCTGCCCCAGTGTATTATGACACATCTTGCTCGGTCACAGGATCATTGGAAGCTGCCTTATACTAATTCAGAACATTAGGCTATCTAACTCAGTATCGTCTGCAATGACTGGCACCAGCACTGCAGGGTTTCAAACAAGGATCTTTCCAAACAGAACCAGGAGATGTGAGGGATTGAACCCAGGACCCTGTGTGATGCATGAAAAACATGTGCTCAGCTACAGCCCTTCCCCATCTCCCTCCACCACCCCTCCCCCTCCCCCTCTCCCCAAATGTTCTGCTAGTTCAAAGAGTCCTAGCTTAGCAATAAGGCTGCATCTATTATCGCAGCAATACGACACTGCTATCATCACAGTGGGGAGGGTAATAGAGCAGCACTCAGTGCCGCAATCTACTCTGCCATCAATAAATGAAACTATCAGAGTTAATGAAAGTTGTGCACATGTATCAATAGCAAAGCAGATTTCTAAGTGAGTGCAATTATGATTTATAATGTGAAATTCTCCAAATGCTGGGTTATTTTACATCTCTTTTATTATAAGTGCATATATAACACCTTAAAAATGTGAACTGGTACTCATTTGAATATGAGCTAGCTTTCTTAATGCTACCCTCTTAAAATGATCTCTTTTAGGTGCTTAATAATCCATCCATGTTGTTTGCACTGAAACACATATTCCTTTCTGTCAGAGGATGCTCAGAGCCTTGCAACTTCCCCGGATACTTATTTATTTCTCAGAATCTAATATACCTGTATGCAGGGCTTCCCAGGATAATTCACAGCTGATGCAAATTGTTGAAGCTCCATTAAACACACCAATTGTAAGGATCAATTGAACATCTGGCCCAATGGTTTTATCTAAGCAGACAATTTGCAAGAGAGAGCACGCCACAACTTGTTTTAGCTTACAAAATATTTTTATATTTATTAATTAGTCTCAGGTTCAGAGGAGCTAAGCACCTCCATATCCAATTGACTGCACTGGACTCTGCACACAAGACACACTGCGTGGAATTCAACACTGTGCTCTTCCAATTGTTCCATCTCCACAAGCATTCCAGCTTGCCAGATGGAACAATCCCTCTCTTCTCCCCCTGAACACTGTTCTGGGCATTCTCCTAACCTACCCTGACCCAATTTCAGGGAGTGTGGAGCAAGGAGAGTAGATCACAGCCCTCTTCAGCTGCTATTTATTTATTTATTTATTTATTTATTTATTCATACATACATACATACATACATACATACATACATACATACATACATACCCCGCCCATCTGGCTGGGTTTCCCCAGCCACTCTGGGCGGCTTCCAACAAAATATTAAAATACAGTAGTCCGTCAAACTTTAAAAGCTTCCCTAAACAGGGCTGCCTTCAGATGCCTTCTAAAAGTCTGGTACAGTCATACCTCGGGTTAAAGTCGCTTCAGGGTAAATCTTTTCAGGTTGTGTCCCACAGCGACCCGGAAGTAATGGACTGGGTTACTTCTGGGTTTCACCACTCGCACATGTGCTCAAAATGACGTCATGCGCAGAAGCGGCGAATCACGACCCGCCCACTCGCGGGTTGCATTCTGCTCAGGATGTGAACGGGGCTCTGTTCGCATCCCGTTCACATCCAGAGGTACCACTGTAGTTGTTGTTTTCTTTGACATCTGGTGGGAGGGTTTCCACACAGCGCGTGCCACTACCGAGAAGGCCCTTTGCCTGGTTCCCTGTAACTTGGCTTCTCACAGTGAGGGACCGCCAGAAGGCCCTCAGCGCTGGACCTCAGTGTCTGGGCAGAATGATGGGGGTGGAGATGCTCCTTCATTGATAACCTAAGGTGAAATAGCAGCCATTGATATCTTTAAGAGCCAGTGTGGTGTAGTGGTTAAGAGCGGTAGTCTCATAATCTGGGGAACCGGGTTCGCGTCTCCGCTCCTCCACATGCAGCTGCTGGGTGACCTTGGGCCAGTCACACTTCTTTGAAGTCTCTCAGCCCCACTCACCTCACAGAGTGTTTGTTGTGGGGGAGGAAGGGAAAGGAGAATGTTAGCCGCTTTGAGACTCCTTAAAGGGAGTGAAAGGCGGGATATCAAATCCAAACTCTTCTTCTTCTTCTTCTTCTTAAGAGAGGACAAATTGGATTTATCTAAATTGGATTTATCTAAATCTAGCTTATCTAAATTGGTAAAATGGGGTAGATGCTGCCACATCTTGCAATAACAAATTCCACGGTTTTGCTCTCTCCCACCTTTCAGGCAAGGTGAACACCGGCAAACATTTAGGTGATGTTCACAATATACACAGGTATGTCTGAGTTTACAGGATATCCACAAAATACACCTGGAATTCTCAGTGTGATCTCTGTGTCCAAGGACAAGACGTTCTGTGATGGCCTGGGATTCCGATTCGGAGGATGAAACAGAGGAATCCCAGCCTGCACAAGAGTCCCCGCCTCCAGGGCCGGCTGAACTGGGGCAAGGCCTAGATGCTGAAGAACCTGCACCTGTGGCAGTGCATCAGGAGCTGGCCCCAGGTGAAACCCTTCTGGCCCCAGAGAGGCTTGACGACTCAGTGGCCACAGGTGAGCCTCCTCCAGGGCCCAGTAACCCTTCGGCCTCTCCTGATCTGCAGAGGCTTAGGGCAGAGAGGCGAAGGGAACTGGTTGCCCCCAGGAGGAGTGCTCGCCTTAAGGCCAGAGGAGGCGGGGCTCCTGGGGGCCGGGACCGCCCCTGGCCTTAGAAGAGGATAAAAGCCCAGTCAGCCCGGCCCCAGGTTGCGGGAGCAACGTCGTTGTTGGCTTCGGACCTTCCTGTGTTCCTGATCCCTGCTCGGCTTCCTGTTCCTGACTATCCGGTACTCCTGTTCCCTGCTCGACCTCCTGTTCCCGACCATCCGGTGTTCCTGTTCCCTGCACAGCCTCCTGTTCCAGCGTACCTGTTCCCCGCCCGGCTCTCTGCCTCGGACCTTGCCCCTCTTCGTGTGGACTCTGCTACACCCAAGGTACCTTACCCCCGGGACCAGCACAGTTTGCTCCCGCCACACCCGCACTCCCCCTTCGTAGGGGTGCGTTCGGGAAGAGCCAGAGGCCATGGCTGAACAGGCGGCTACACTGGTGGCTTTGGCCCAGGAGAACCAGGCCTTGACTCACACCGTGCAGCAGCTCAGCGACGCGGTTGTGGCACTTCAGCAACGTTTGGAAGCCCTACCGGCTCCTGGGGCCGACGCCCCGGCTCCGGGCAAGTACCCAGTGGCTTTGCCTGAGAAATTTGATGGAGCCCCGGCCAGCTTTCCCATGTTCCTGGCCCAGGCCAAGCTGTATATTCAGGGGCGAGCCCGGAACTTTCCTGACGACCGCACCAAGGTGCACTTTTTGATTAGTTTGTTAAAGGACCAGGCAGCCAAGTGGGCGTTGCCGCTACTCAGGCAAGACTCCCCCTTGCTGGCAGACTATACGGGGTTTTGCAATCGTTTGGAGGCCGCGTTCGGCAACCCCCAGAAAGAGAGTCAAGCCAACCGGGCGATTCGGCGTTTGAAACAGGGCAAGTCCACGGTGGCCACATATACCACGGAGTTTCGGCTGTTGGCACAGGACTTGACCTGGAATGACTCGGCACTGCGGGACCAGTATCTCGAAGGGCTTTCGGACGAGGTACTGGACCAGTTGGCCACAATGGAACGCCCCACCACGCTGGACACTCTCATTCAACGGAGTCTACAAATAGACGACCGGTTGGAGGATCGTCGTCAGGCCCGGGGTCGCCGACACTCCCAGTTCACGGCACCAGCTTTTTCCGGCAGCCCCACGGTCACAACTGATTTAACGGAGGAGCCTATGCAGCTCGGGGCAGTGCAGCCACGCCTTTCCCCCGCAGAGAAGGCGCGGCGTCGGGAGGGAAATCTCTGTCTTTACTGTGGCGGAAGTGGACACTTCGCTCGGTCGTGCCCTGAGAAACGCCAGCCGCAGGGAAACCGCCAACCCCAGTAGCTGATGGCCCTAGCTACCGGGGGTCCCAAACCGTACAGAATGGGCCCGCACCAATGGACTTGCAACATCTTATGGTTTCGGTACGTTTATACCCTCCAGGGGGGCCCTGGATCCTCACCCATGCTTTGGTAGATTCAGGGGCAACCCGCTCCTATATGGACGCTGCTTTTGCCACCCATCATCGGGTGCCACTTCGGAACAAGCCAGTACCGATCCAGGTGGAAGCGATTGACGGACGACTTCTGCGTTCAGGTGCTGTCACTCAGGAGACCCAGCCCCTGGTCCTGTGTCTCCAGCAGCACCGGGAGTTGCGAACTTTGGACATTGCTTCTATGCCCCGCTTCCCCCTGGTGCTCGGGATGGACTGGCTGGAAGCCCACAACGTTCAGATTGACTGGGTCAAACGGACCGTGCACTTCCCAGACCCATGTTCCCATGCTCAATCCGGAACGCTGGCGGCCGCGCCCTCAGAGGAGGCAGCACCCACGCTCCCAGCCGTGTACCAGGGCTACCAGGACGTGTTCGAGGAACGGGGGGCAGACCAGCTGCCGCCGCATCGGCCTTTTGACTGCGGCATAGACCTCCAACCCGGAGCGCCTTTACCAGTGAGTCGCTTATATTCCCTAACAGAGCCAGAGCGCGAGGCTTTGCAGGACTTCTTGCGCAAGAACCTGGAGCGTGGGTTCATTAGGCCTTCCACCTCGCCTACCGCGGCACCAGTGCTTTTCGTTAAGAAGAAATGTGGGGAACTCCGCCCTTGCCATGATTACCGAGCCCTGAACAAAATTACCGTCCCAGACCGGTACCCCTTACCCCTTATCTCGGAGCTGCTGGAGCGGGTGCAAGGGGCACAGGTGTTCACCAAGCTGGACCTCCGAGGGGCCTACAACTTGATTCGGATCCGAGCCGGGGATGAGTGGAAGACAGCGTTTGGGACCCGGTACGGGCAGTTCGAATATTTGGTTATGCCTTTCGGTTTGTGCAACGCGCCTGCGGTGTTCCAACGCTACATCAACCACGTGTTTCAGGACTTGTTAGACAAGTACGTGGTGGTGTATTTGGATGACATACTGATTTACTCCCGTGACCCGGCTCACCATGAGGGACATGTCCGGACCGTGCTGCAGCGCTTGCGTGAGCACCGTTTGTACGCAAAGCTCAGCAAGTGCGAGTTCCATCAGCGGACTGTGGACTTCCTTGGTCACCGGCTCTCTCCAGATGGGGTGCAAATGGACCCGGGGAAGGTGACAGCGGTTCGAGAATGGGCGGCACCCCGGAACCGCAAGGACCTACAGCGTTTCCTGGGGTTCGCCAATTACTACCGGACCTTCATCGCTGATTATGCTCATCGCACCACCCCGTTGACCCGGCTACTGCGCCCAAAGACGCCGTTTTCCTGGGACAAGGAGGCAGAGGAGGCGTTTCAGGGGTTGAAGGCCTGTTTCCAGAGGGCACCAATCTTACAACATCCTGACCCCTCTCGACCTTTTGTGGTGGAGACCGACGCCTCCAGTACGGCTCTCGGTGCCGTCTTGTCTCAACAGATTGGGCCTGAAGCGCCACTCTTACCCTGTGCCTTCTATTCCCGCCAGCTCCTACCAGCGGAGCGTAACTATACTGTGTGGGAGCGGGAACTACTGGCCATCAAGGTAGCCTTTGAGGTCTGGCGCCACCATCTTGAGGGGGCACGACATCCGGTGGAGGTGAGAACCGACCACCGGAACCTGGAGTACCTCCAGACCACCCGCAAGCTGAACCAAAGACAGATCCGGTGGGCGTTGTTCTTTTCCCGGTTCCAGTTCCGGATCCGCTACATCCCTAGCTCTCAGAATCAGAAGGCGGATGCCCTGTCCCGGAAACCTGAAGACAACGCAGACACGGTACAGCAAGCAGAACCCACCACGATCCTACCTCCGGCTGCATTCCTGGCCACCCAGGAGGCGCAGCCACTGCAGGTTCGGGTGCGGGAACAGCAGCGGGTCGACGCTTGGGCCCAGGAGCGGCTCCGGGAGCTGGCTGAAGGGTCCAGCCCACAGTATCCGGGACTGGTCCTGCATCAGGGCCTTCTGCTGCATCACGGTCGTCTGTACATCCCGCCAGGGCCACTACGGCTGGAGGTTCTCCGGATGGCCCATGATGCCCCAGCAGCGGGGCACTTTGGACGGTATCGGACCACCCATCTGGTCAGTCGAGAGTTTTGGTGGCCCCGCCTGAAGGCTGACGTGGCTCGCTACGTTGCTGGTTGTGATGTCTGCCGGCGCGCCAAGGGACCTACCGGGCGACCCCCCGGCCTACTTCAGCCATTGCCAGTTCCACCGCGTCCTTGGCACACGGTTTCATTGGACTTTATAGTGGACTTACCCTCGTCTCGTGGCTGTACCTGCCTTCTGGTTTTCTCCGACCATTTCACCAAGATGGTGCACTGCGCTCCCTGTCCATCTGTACCCACAGCCAAGGAAACTGCTCAGCTGTACCTTCAGCATGTCTTCCGCTTGCATGGCCTACCTGAGCGTGTGGTGTCCGACCGGGGCGTTCAGTTCACATCCCGGTTCTGGCGAGCATTACACCAGACCCTCGGGACAGAGGTCTGCCTCTCGTCAGCCTACCACCCACAGACCGATGGCCAGACGGAACGGGCGAACGCGGTGCTGGAGCAGTACCTCCGGTGTTACTGCAGCTACCAGCAGGATGACTGGGTCGACCACCTGGCATTGGCAGAGTTCGCCTATAACAACGCGGTGAATGCGTCCACCCAGCAGACCCCGTTCCAGGCCAGTTATGGTTATCATCCACGGCTGTTTCCAGAGGTGCTGCCGGCGTCCGCGGTCCCGGCGGTGACGGAGTGGCTTCAAGAGCTCCAGTCCCAGCAACAGCTTTTGGTGGAGCAACTGCACCAGGCCAAGGAAGCGTACAAAGCCCAGGCCGACCGCCACCGCCAGGTGGGGCCGGAACTTCGCGTCGGTGACCTGGTTTGGCTCTCCACTCGCCACCTCCACCCCTCTCGACCTTCGCGGAAGTTGGACGCCCGCTTCACCGGCCCGTTCCCTATCGTAGACCAAGTCTCTCCTGTGGCATTTCGTCTCCGGTTACCCGCAACCCTGAAGGTTCACCCGGTCTTCCACAGGTCCCTTTTGAGTCCGGTGGCCCCACCCGATGAGTTCCACCCGAACCGTCCCCGACCGCAGCCAGTGTTGGTTCGGGGAGAGCCTGAGTACGAGGTGGAACGCATCCTGGACTCCCGATACCGCAGGGGAAAGCTGCAGTATCTCATTGACTGGAAGGGGTACGGACCGGAGGACCATTCCTGGGAACCAGCGGCCAACGTCCACGCACCTGCCTGCCTCCGAGAGTTCCATGCGTCGTACCCCGGCAAGCCGGGTCCGGACCCTCGGTTGAGGGGGGGGCCTGGGAGGGGGGATGGTGTGATGGCCTGGGATTCCGATTCGGAGGATGAAACAGAGGAATCCCAGCCTGCACAAGAGTCCCCGCCTCCAGGGCCGGCTGAACTGGGGCAAGGCCTAGATGCTGAAGAACCTGCACCTGTGGCAGTGCATCAGGAGCTGGCCCCAGGTGAAACCCTTCTGGCCCCAGAGAGGCTTGACGACTCAGTGGCCACAGGTGAGCCTCCTCCAGGGCCCAGTAACCCTTCGGCCTCTCCTGATCTGCAGAGGCTTAGGGCAGAGAGGCGAAGGGAACTGGTTGCCCCCAGGAGGAGTGCTCGCCTTAAGGCCAGAGGAGGCGGGGCTCCTGGGGGCCGGGACCGCCCCTGGCCTTAGAAGAGGATAAAAGCCCAGTCAGCCCGGCCCCAGGTTGCGGGAGCAACGTCGTTGTTGGCTTCGGACCTTCCTGTGTTCCTGATCCCTGCTCGGCTTCCTGTTCCTGACTATCCGGTACTCCTGTTCCCTGCTCGACCTCCTGTTCCCGACCATCCGGTGTTCCTGTTCCCTGCACAGCCTCCTGTTCCAGCGTACCAGTTCCCCGCCCGGCTCTCTGCCTCGGACCTTGCCCCTCTTCGTGTGGACTCTGCTACACCCAAGGTACCTTACCCCCGGGACCAGCACACGTTCACTGAAACACATGAACAAGAGAGACTGTAGTACAGCTATGGAAAATGAGCAAATGTCCTGGTCTTTACTGCATACAGGAAATGGATGAGAAAGCTCTCTGCTGTGGAAGGTTTCAATGTGATCCTCGCACTGCATCCCCAGGCTTCAAGTTCACATCAGCCTCTGCTCTTTTATCAGGATTAAAAATGACATGACAGCCAATGAGGTCTGGTTTCAAAAGCTGTAAAGTAAGCTGTCACCCTTCCCCCAAACTCTATGAAAATATGGAATATCTAACCATCTCTGAACAAGCTCATGGTTCTAGATTAATGAATGGCATTAACAAGGCACTGATGTGAGGAAGTACATCCCACTTACAATGTCACTAGACAGAGCTCAATAGTATAGAAGAAATATTATCAGAGGGAAAAAGTGAAAAAGGGAAGGAATCGAGGTTCTTGTTAACCGACAGCTTTCAAACTGCTAATGCATGTTTATAAAATGCTCACATCAAAATATGATTGCAGTACGTTGGATTTTTTAATAGAATACACAAAATATAAAACAGTTTGAAAATCTAAAGGGGAAAATGTCTATATCACATAGAACCATCTTTACCTATCTGGAAACAAATGCAGGGAAAGTCACTGTCTTTAGTAAGGCTGAGATACAGACACATAATCTATAATCCTTGATTATTCCGGCTTTGCCCTATACAAAGAGAACTTCTTTCTGAATTATGAACAGCAGAAACACTCAGTCAACCATTTCACCCAAGCCTGCTGAAAAACTAAGATGCATTGGATGAACCACACATAATTAAAGCTTCTCCATTGCCAAATTCCACTATATAATCATTTATAAAATACACAGAGACCACCATATTTGACCAGATGAGAGAAATCAATAAAAACAGATCAACAATGTCAAGGTATAGAATTGAAAGCACATGTTCGGTTTCAATCTCTTACTCATAAAACAGCATTACAAAACAAGTGTGTACTACTCAGCAGGTAACTGTGCAATCTAATATTCTGTCCCATTCTGAAGCAAACCAATTTATAATATGTTTTCTGCACGTGAAATTGCAAGTATCTATGTTTCAGATTTTGGAATAAAATGCAGCTGAACTCAGGAATTACTAAATAAGCAAGTGGAATACCATCTACTAAAATGCATTTGAAATGGTAGAGCAAATAAAATGCTACAATGCTATTTACTGCATGTAATTCTCCTATGCAATTCCTTTCAAAATAATTTTTCAAAGGTGTACAACTGTTATAACATTACTGTGTGAGCCTGTAGAGATAACATACTGTGTTATTTTTAGATAGATCCCGATTTTCTAATTCTGGGCACTGAATTACATTTTGCTATTATCACATCAGCACTTGGCTATCTTTTGTAGAAAATATATCCTATAGTTAAAAGTAAGATTGCAGATGCAGATTATTATATACTTTCAACAACAACAAAAACCAAACACTATTGATGAGTGGGTTAAATTTGCAAATATCTAACTGATTTCCACATTTAAGATCATAGTAGAATCATAGAATCGTAGAGTTGGAAGGGATCCTGAGGACCATCTACTCCAACCCTCTGAAATTCAGGAATATGCAGCTGCCCCATACAGGGATCGAATCTGCAACCCTGGCATGATCAGCAATGCACTCTAGTATATACTGGTGCAGTTGCTACCTATTATGTCACAGATCAACCCAAACTGGGGCTGAATGGCACATAGTGGCAGATGCAACGCAACATCCACAGCCCTGCTGACTACTCCTGGCCAGGATAGAAAGTGGGGGCCAGAAAATCACCAGTTTTGGGTTTTGTTTTTTTTGCTGCACTAGCACCAGTCTGGCTCCAGGAAACTGTAAACCCATTGCTGCCCCTGACCCAGATCCTTTTAAAAGGAATTTTCACTAGGAGTGTGGGAGAGAATGAATTTGAAAGGGCACTTTAAAATCATGGGAAACTGCATTTTTAATCTTAATGTTAACTAATTAAACACATATTTGTTTTCATAGTAAATGACTGCAGTTTACAGAAATTTGGCATCTCATATTCTTATATATTCAGCCTCCTCCATTGTGAAGAGGCAATGTGCTTCTGAATACCAGTTCCTCCAATCAGCAGGTGGGGAGGGTGCTATCGCAAACAGGTCCTGCTTGTGAGCATCCCATAGGCTTCAGGTTGGCCATGGGGCGAACAGGATGCTGGACTAGATGGACCATTGGCCATATCCAGGAGGCTCTTTTTATGTTCTTAACTAAAATGTCCATTACTCCAAAAGATCCCCTCCCCCAATTTCCACTCTGGAACAGGCAGACGCTGCCACTTATTCCTGGTTGAAAGAAATCCAGTAACAGTAGACTCCTAATACAGTGGCGTAGCGTGGGGGGTGCAGCGGGGGCCGGCCACACCGGGCGCAACATCTGGGGGTTAGGGTTAGGGGGCGCAAATCCACGGGTTAGTGGGCGCAAATTACTTGCCTTGCCCCGGGTACTGACAACCCACGCTACGCCACTGTCCTAATAGGCTGGACCAACACCTATGTTTAGCGATGTATTGATTGCCTGTGTTGCCATACTTGTTTGTGTGTCATCCGCTATAACAGAGGTTCCCAAACTGGGGTCTGTGGACCACCAGTAGTCTGCAAGCTTCATTCATGTAGTCCGAATCTTTAATATCTTTTATCTCACGAAGTTGATGGAAGGCTAGAATTAAGACACTATCGCTTTTGCTGGTGGCGAGAAAAGAGCAAATTTCTCCATCCTTTCACATTCTTATTAAGCCTTGAAAGGAGTTGAGAGGATTAGCAGCAAAGTTAATGGGAGGCTAGAATTAAGAAGTTTAACACAACAGGCACATCTACAGCATTAAATATTCATATTGATTTCTAATTTAATTTGCATTGCTTATTTTATTATTTATATTGTATTCTGATTTGAATTATATGGAATTCAAATTATAATACGATAAAATACAATATATGAAATAAGTAATAAATATGCAATTTAAAATTGTACAGCATCTAGCACAGTACATTACAATGGAGCAATGGGCAGAAAAATAATTTAAGTTGCCTGCCAACACCCACCAATATTCAAGTGGTCCATGGGAAAAATCAGCTATAAAACAAGGTATGTTCCCCGGTGTCCAATCAGGAAGTTGCTGCAGCCAATCCTGGCTCTCTGATGAGTGTCCTCAAGCCCCTGTTCATCACATTCACACATTCTTGTGTACACCAGACAAATGACACCTAAAAATAACCAAATATCCTCTTGTGACAGCTTTTTGCCAGTACACAGTTGTGTTACTGCTAGGAGACCTAGGCTAAAGTCATTGTTAAGATGCCTAAGCTACCGTGACAGCTCTTAGGAAAAGTTGTGGTATGTGCAGCTTGCTTCTTCACCAGCATTTAAGCTCCCAGTGCGGAGCAACACAGACTGGAAATCTGCCAGCTGTTCCTGCCTCCCTGCTCCCACTATGAAACAGACTGCAGAACTCAGAACTGGGCACTATAAAATCATAAGCAATCAAAGGCAAATTGCACATAAATATAAGGTATCACACATCAATTAAGAAGGGAAGTGCAAAACGTAGAACTGTAAATATTTGTTTCTTTGTAGGCTGGAATGGCAAACCACAGCATGCTTTCATCCTTAATGCCAGATCTTCAAAGCAATTTACTAAACAGTGTGTTGGACCAGATGATCCATTAGTAGTTCCCTTTAACGGGATGATTCACATGCCAGTAAAATACTTAGTGAAGATGGAAAGAAGTCTGCTATTTCTGGATCGGTCTGTCTCCAATTCCCCACTCTCATTTTTGCGTGAACTAATTTTCTCTTTTACTTTCTGTCTTCTGCAAATATATTTGACAAATACCGTATTGTTTGCTGAACTATTCTCTGCAACTTCATGTTCTGTATTTCACTCTAGCGCTGCTAATTATACTTTTAACTTGCTCGTGCTCAGACTCACATTTCCCAGTTCTCTCCGTTAAGAGGAGCCTTATTTTTTTTATCCAAAGGAATCTTCAATATGTTGCTTGTTGCAACCTATTCTCCACTTAATTCAATTGGTCCCTGTAGCTTTATACAATGCCTTTTTGCCTATTTCCTGCCCACACACTACTTTCAGGTGTGTGAACCAGCTTACAAATGCGGCAGAGGCTTATATTCTGGCTCACAGTAGCATATTCACTCAAAGAGATGCTGCATATTTACATACAGCACAATTATGGGCTGATCCAGTTGGTCTCTTGCTTGCAAGAGGACTGCCAACAGGGAGAGAGACTTGGCAGCAGGAATCTCCTGGACACAAAAGCAGGTTCCTTGAGATGTCTGATTTGGCCACAGTGACACACGCCTTGCTAGAACAACTCCACTGGCTACTGGCCAGCTTCCGGGCCCAATTCAAAATGCTGGGTATGGAATCATAGAATCAGGTCTAAGCTATCTGAAAGACCATATTCCCTCATATGAACATGCCTGGGTTTTGAGATCTTCAGAGAAGGCCCTTCTCTTCGTCCCACTACACATACAGACAATATTGGTGGGGACATGGTGGATGATCCCAGATTCTGGAACTCCCTCCCTAGAGAAGCTTGACTGACTCCCTTCTTGTTGTCCTTCTGCTGGTAGGTGAAGACCATCTTGTTCCAATGGGATTTGGGGAATTGGCTGCTTTTAATGAAAGGGCTGGTGCCATGCTGCTTTTAATGTAATTATTTCTATGTTTTAAACTGGATGCATATGTTTAATTGTCTATTAATTATTGTTTTTTCTATGTTTTTAGTGATTCTTGTTTTTATCTGTAAGTTGCATTGAGTCCCATCAGGGGGAAAGTAAATATTTACTACTACCACTAATGTATCATACCCTCCAACATTTCTCCGATGGAAATAGGGACGTCCCATTACATAATGATAATTTTACTATTTATACCCAACGCATCTTACTGGGTTGCCCCAGCCACTCTGGGCAGCTTCCAACATATAAAAATAAATAAACTTTTTTTTTTTTTAACTTCCCTATACAGGGTTGCCTTCAGACAGCTTGGGGTTCAGATAACTCCAGACCCTCCCAACATTTCTCCATTGAAAATAGGGATGTACTATGAAAAAGTGGGACACTCGGATCAAATCAGAAACTGGGGCGGCTTCTCTAAATCAGGGACGTCACTGGAAAATAGGGACACTTGGAAAGTCTGATGCATATGATAGGTGGTGGGAAGGATACAGCAGGCAAATGAGTTAGTCCCTTATAGTGCAATCTTATGCACGTCCCATTGAACTTACCCTAAGTGTTTACTAAGACACTCTGTCTTAGTCTCCAAGAACTTATACTAAGAATTTACACTTAGTGTTTATAGAATTGCAATCTTAGTGCATTACAGAGTCACAGGGGTGGCATTATAGTTAGGATGGAAGGCATTCTCTGGGAAAATAATGGTTTGTCCTGTCAGGCACCCACTGGGTGAGAGAGTCCATCTACCCAAATTTCAGATAAATTCAATGAAAAATGGCCCAGTTAAAGTTGGCAGCAAAAGGGATAACCTCAGTTCACACAGTTTTTAATTATTATTTTTTTTTAAAAAAATACCTTTTTATTATTAAAACTTAAAAAGGACAGCAACGCTAGTAAATCATAATACAATAACATTAAACATAAAAACAAAACAAAACCAGCCCCCAGATGGCTTCATCGATAACCAAAGAAAGTACAAAGCAGAGAGAGAGGCAGAAGGTAAAAAATGATAAGGAGGAATGCCATCCTGTTAAGCAGGGGAGGGTTAAAGGGACAAACCAATCTGTCAAACAAAGACATCTGCTATAAATAATTTCAAATAAAGTCATAGCTCATTGGGATAAGTAGTTTCGTATGTTGCTTGTTCATGTGTGTCTCAAAAGCCCTGCAAGTGGCAGCAAACGCCACTGGTTTAGCAGGGTTACTTTTTCTGAGGCAGCTAAGAACATAGCTTTCTTATACCAACACTTCACATTAATAACAGAGACGTCCCTTCTATCCCAGTGTTACAACCAGTCTAGCTGCAACAAAAAGGAAAAATACCAAAGGTTTTAATTACAGGTCAGCATTAAATCCTGAGGGGGAAAAGAAAAGACATAATTTGGGATTTAAGGTCACTGGACAGCCAATAATGATTCCAATTTGTTTAAGAATTTGTGCCCAGAAAGTAGCCACATGGGGACAAACCCACCGCATGTGCCTGTATGTGCCAAAAGCACCACAACCCCTCCAACAAATATGATCATTCATGTTCTGAATGGATGTTAGTCGCACAGGTGTATAGCACCACCTATGTACTGTTTTCAGGGAGTTCTCTTGAATATGGGCCTATACAGAGGAATATGGCTTAGTGTACCAGATTTTATTGCAAACAGTTTCATCCAGGGTCTCACCCAAATCTGCTTCTCACATCAAATGTAAACAAGGGAATTTTTATACCAAAAGGTGTGGTATAAACGATTTAAATACATATATTGCAACCCTATGCATGTCTACTCAGAAGCACAGCAAGACTTACTCCCAAGTAGGTGACTGCAGGATTGAGGTTCGCATACATAGGGGCTGCTTTTGAGGGCATGTTAAGGGAATGAGGAGAGATATTGTGGTTCATCAGCCACCCTCAATACACCCCTGGGAACACTCTGTTACCTCACCACTGCGGTGGGTTATCTACATGCATGGAGATTTTCATGGGCACACCATGGGCTCTGCCAGTGGAGTGGCACTTATGCCTTATCAGCTGGTCTTTGCACCCTTAATCAGTGGCATTTGGGCATATCATAAAAAGAAGAAGGATTAAATGGATCTCTCTCTCTCTCTCTAGGAAGCCTATCCTGATAGACATAAATCAGAGACGGACAGGACAGCTTTGGGTTTTTTGACACCACAGTTTGATAAATTCCTACTAATCACACTTAAAAAAAAAAAGACCTGACACAAAATGGAATAAATAAGGGAATTTTATTTAAATAGATTATACAAATTACACAATCTATGCCGATGAGGGAGCTAATTAATAATTCCTCTGGGGCAGTATGCTATGAATTAGTTTTCCTCGGAGTTGAGAAAAAAAAGTAAATATAAGTGTTTTAACTGTTAAGTTCTGCAAATGGATGTGGGTCAGGGAATGAAAGTGTGATTCATGCTGTGTTTCTCTTTATGCATTTAATTTAGTGTGCTTCTTTAACCCTATTTCAACAGCCTTAAAATGGGCCTTGTTTACTAGCATCAAATTTAGGCAAGTGGAAAGAGATGTTAAATCTTGCCATTCAGCATCGGGTGCTGTGTTTTATCCAAGTCTACTGAGATTGGATGGAGTCCAATTTGTCATCATTTAGTAAGAACCATTCTGCTTATGCTGTTTTCTTCTTCATTCTTATTCACTATTTACCCAATTATATCTATCCTTATTAGACCCCTGCTGAAGGCAGCAAGGCACTTTTGGTCATGGAAGTCCCCTAGCGTAACTTAATCCTATTATCTCTAGATAAAACAAGGATGCATAGAGCTTTGAATGGCCAAATTTAGCTTTGCTCTCCCCCGCCCTTTCCCATGAGGAAGAATGCTCTTCCCAAACCCTATGCCTGATGTAATTAAGATCTGGAACTATAACCCGTTCCAATCCTTATCCAGTGCAAGCATCACTGTCATTTCTGAAAAATGAACTGCTGTTGTGATGCAAAGAGATGACACTTTGGTGACATTTGCTGATGTGTTCAGATTTTGCGATGCCATGGCACTGTGTGGTGTATGCCTTCAAGATCTAAAATGCTTGAGTAATAAAAGGAGAGAGAGAAATGTAGAGAAAACAGCAATTGATGACATTGACACCAATATTTTAAGAGTCATTTTTCCATAAAGTGTGAATGCATTCAAGGACAGTTCCAGAATATACAGAATTATAAACAAAGATCTATAGTGAGAGTGGCTAACCAAAGTGAAGGCATAACTGGGGGGAAAAACCCTGCACACTTCATCTTACTTCATTGAGCCTGCACAGACTCAATGTGTGCGATGAAATTCACAATAATGATAGTTCACAAAGAAAGAGGTACTACACTGAATAGACAATGTATTACATACATATTTATCATTCCTTCTAATGCGTTTGGGGTCCATGTACCAAAAGAAATGGGGTCCATGTACCAAAAGAAATGGGGCCCAGAAGATGGAAGCACCAGCTTGCATAAGGGGAACCCAATGTTGGCAGAAGTACAAAACCAACCCTTTTAAAAAAATAAAAAAAGAGGGACCCTCATCCACAAAATAGGAGTCAAATGATCATCAGATGCCAGGAACCATGGAAATTTGGGTGTTAGAGAAAATGGAAGAGGAGTTGAGAAGTGAACTGGCCTCCTCGAGCCCCATATACCTTTTACTTTCACAAAGCAGTACAGGGTGACTGAGACCCCCTGATCCATCTCGTTCAGAACCGTCTACAGTGACTAGCAGCAATTCTCCAGTACTGCCTAGAAGGTAGCTTAGAACAATTTTAAAACAAAGAACTATACTATAAGTATAATTAAAATGACCAAATTAAAAGCAGCAACACAACAACTGAGTGAAATGGAGATGCTTTTAGTATCTCTGTTTTTAAGGTCTACATTTTAAAGGCAGGTGGAAATGAGGCCATACATACTTTTTCCAGGGAGAGAATTCCATAGGTAGGTAAAGGTAAAGGGACCCCTGACCATTAGGTCCAGTCGTGACCGACTCTGGGTTTGCGGCGCTCATCTCACTATATTGGCCGAGGGAGCTGACGTACAGCTTCTGGGTCATGTGCCCAGCATGACTAAGCCGCTTCTGGCAAACCAGAGCAGCACACGGAAACACCGTTTACCTTCCCGCCAGAGCGGTACCTATTTATCTACTTGCACTTTGACGTGCTTTCGAACTTCTAGGTTGGCAGGAGCAGGGACCGAGCAACGGGAGCTCACCCCGTCGTGGGGATTCGAACTGCCGACCTTCTGATAGGCAAGTCCTAGGGTCTGTGGTTTAACCCACAGCGCCACCCGTGTCCCTGTTAATTCCATAGGTAAGGGACCGATTACTAGAAAGATCTTGCATATAATGCACCCATCAGAAATGCTGAACTGTCTGCATTTAATTCTAGGCTCATAGGTGTGAGAAAGCCTCCCTCCACTCCCTCTTATAAATGCCTCCTGTTCCCCTCATTCCTTATTCTTATGCATCCCAACTAAGTACCATTCTCAGTCCTTTAGGCTCAACCATTCTTCCCCTGCACGTACAGATCTCCTGAAATTTAGGTGGATGTGATAAATGACAACAGTTCAGTTGTGTGTTGGACGGCCCTGGTAATAAATAGCAGCTTATTTTCAGATTGTCTGACATTACCTGATCATTTTGGAAGAGTAAATATAGCAAAGTATGCGTCCCAGAGACTTTGGTTTAATCTAGGTTTTTTGTGTCAAATCACCACCGACAACAGTTATGGTGGTTGGGCATTTTTTGTTATCAAATACTAAATGGACAGAGAAAATTAAGCTGGCCAAATATCACCACCAATATTCTAGGAGCCCGTGTTGATTTTAAAAAGCTCAGGGTGGTAGATTAATATTTATTTGCTTTTACTTCTGATTCTAATCATAACTCTAAACTTAATTGGCTAGTTAATTTATGAAATCAAATTTAGATCGCTGAAATTGACAAGCAGCCATTGAGGAAAGGATATTACAGTTTAAATGCATGAAGGATAGCAGTAGAAATGATATATATTCTGCTATTAAGCAAGTCACCATAAAGTGAATTACAATGAGTAGGGACTGAATGTGAACTTCTTGTTTCCTGTTCACTCTTCGTAATATGACTCTTCCATCCAATTATCTGGCCAAAGTCCAGACAAAACGTAGTTCTTTGGAGAAATTGCATCAAACTTTATTCTGTTTATAACAATAACAAAATGTTTTTCTTATTAACATGATTCTGTATAAGAACAGAGAAGCATGCCCGCCTGCAATCCTGAAAAGAAAAAAGGACCTGGTAATTCACAGTATGTATGAATGTTGATTACTGACAACCAGACTAATATCTCCTTATGGACCAAATGGACCTCCAGTGTGTGTAACTGAACTCTCAGATCTACAATCACTATCTGCATTTCTCCTGCTGCCTAAGCACTGTGGTCATTGGAAAACTGCCTTGTGCAATGTACACTTCTGCAGCACACATGGAAGGTTGGTTCTGAGGCCTATTCAGTCCAGTTCACTGAATGTCCTCCAGTCCACTCTGGAAATTGGAAGCCAGTCTAAAAGTGAATAAAGGAAGCTGCAGAGTGCTAATGTAAAGGTAAAGGGACCCCTAACCATTAGGTCCAGCCGTGACCGACTCTGGGGATGCGCACTCATTTCGCTCTATACGCCGAGGGAGCCGGCGTTTGTCCGCAGACAGCTTCCGGGTCAATGTACCCGTAGTCTAAATTGTAATTTAGACATTTATAACATTTGATTTTGTGGGTTTAAATTTGTTTGTGAATATAACAATGATGGTTGGATACACAGAACTGTGAGTGGAAATCTATCTGTGAGTGGAGATCTGGAGATCTCACCTTAGTTAGGCTTAGAGTAGACCCACTGGAACCAGTGGGACTTTTAAAAAACGTTTTGGTGTTAACAGCTCATTTCTCGTAATATGCACATTTTAGTATGCAAATCTCAAAATTTCCACACAAACAAACTGACATGGAAATGCAGCAGGCTGAACTTGATTAGAAAAATGAAAAAAAGAGAGGGACCAAAATTCATCCATACTCTTGCATGAGTGGAAAGGCCCTTTCACTTGTGGGAGGCAGTTTCATCAAATTGCCCTGATTTTCCATCCCACTGTGCCCATTACATGTTCTAGAGCAGTGGTTCCCAACCTTTTTTTGGCCATGCCCCACCTAAGAATCTCTAAAATCCTGGTGCCCACCCCATAACATATAATTCTTATTATCAAAAAGTGAACTCCTACTCACGTGGAGGAAGCATAAAAGGCCATTAACTTGGTCTAAATTCATTCTCGAATTGCCCCCCTGTGGGGCATGTTTCCCATGTTGGGAACCACGGTTCTAGAGGTTCCTTGGCCCTCAGGAGCAGTTTTGAGGGTGCTACAGGTGTTTATGGTATGGGTAGGAGAAAGAAATGTCTGTTGCATTAGTAGATTTCCACTCACAGTTCTGTGCATCCAACCATATTTCTTGGAACCTTGTAAACAATGCAGTAATAAGGCTAAGGGATTCTACTTTAAAATAAAAATAAAAATCTAATTTTGGAGCATGGGGTGGAGTTAGCTTAGACTGTTCCATGACCCAACATTCCTTGATTTCAAACATTCTTGATCATTACATATACTAATTAAATGCATGTATAATGAAAATAACATTTTAGATTCTAACTGGGAACAGATTACAAAAGTAGTTTGAATCTGATACCGATTAGTAGTCTTCTTCTTAAAAAAAAAATCCCCTTTGAATAATCAAATGGTATTTTGCCTTGGCTGGTTTTAAAAAGCTATTTATACCATTCAGTAACTCTCTTCTAATGAGCCTTCTAATTCCTTGAGGGAGTTCCACGGCTGTTATCAACTCAACAAAAATCAATTTCAGGATATCTACAAATTAAAAATATCATAAAAAAACACCCTCTTGGTTTCGAAAGGTCTCAACTTGCAAGTGTACTGACATCATCATACTTGCCTGTGTGAGGGCTGCGGAATGCATAACTACTGAAACATAACAAGCTTATTATCATTAAAAAAAATAGTTTCTGCTAAATGATTTAAAGATATGCCAAAACAATTCAATATGTATAAAAGCCACGGAATACAAGGCTAACAAGGCCATTTTCATTACACAACACTGGGAGACTTGTATTCTTGCACGTTTCCTTCCCTGTTAAATCATGTGCCGTTTTGTTTCTAGTGGGTCATATACCCTGGGGCCTTTTACACACATTAAGAACATAAGGGCCCTGCTAAATCAGGCCAAAGGCCCAGCAGGCCCAACGCCCTGATCTCTGACAGTGGACAACAAGACTCCCTTGGAAGGTGTGTAAGCAGAAGCTGTGTACAACAGCACTTTCTCTCTACCTGCGATTCCCTGCAACTGCTATTCAGTCACTTAAAATGCTATTCTTTTGCACTTCCAACTACAGTGGTACCTCGGGTTAAGTACTTAATTCGTTCCAGAGGTCCGTACTTTACCTGAAACTGCTCTTAACCTGAAGCACCACTTTAGCTAATGGGGCCTCCAGCTGCTGCCGCGCCGCCAGAGCACGATTTCTGTTCTCATCCTGAAGCAAAGTTCTTAACCTGAAGCACTATTTCTGAGATAGCAGAGTCTGTAACCTGAAGCGTATGTAACCTGAAGCGTATGTAACCCGAGGTACCACTGTACTGGACAAAACTGACACAAGTTTGTGTCTCAGCCAGTGCCAGGTTTACGTATAAGCTAAACAAGCTATAGCTTAGGCCCCCACTCTCTTGGGGGCCCCTCAAAAAATTAAGGAAAAACAACAACTGGATGTACTTTTCCAAAATATAAGATAAAAAACAAATAAAATAAAACCTAAATACAGCAACAGTGTTTTGTGTTGTGTAGGCTCCTATGATGTTAGTAATGGACCCCACCTGCTAGCCTGCTCCCTAAAATATCCCTGGTTTGCTCATTTCTATATATAGGGTGCCTACATTCTGCATGGACTGGCTGCATGGCAACATGTGCAAATGGCTTTATATACCTATTAGGTCCATAAATTACCATGTAGCATATATTCAACATGAAAAACAGCGACAATTTGTCGTTGACAAAGGACAGCTGGACATATAAAGGGCCCCATTACTTTTAGTAGCTTAGGACCTCTCATCAAACCTAAATCTGGCCCTGGTCTCAGCAATCCTTAAAGGAATACTGAACAGTTTTGCTCTCATTTCTGTGCATGTGTTGTAAAGCAGAGGAGCACTTAAAAAAATGTAATAAGCCTAACAATCTCTCATAAGCAAGAAGATAAAAGGGGGAAAACCATGCTACATGTGTGACAAAGGGTTGTACAGCTCACAAACAACTATAGGTCAGATCCTGAGCTGTACTTAGTAGACTTCCAGTGACAGTGGAGAAAAGGATGCAGATGTGATTTTTGCCAATCTTCATTCCAGCTATACCGCCCCGTGCCTCCCCAAAAGCTGCTCTGGAGGGCTGAGGGGCTTTCCAGAGCAGCTTGAGAGGTGAAAATTGGCTCCTGACCAGTCATCCAGCAGGAAGTTTCCAGTAGATCTCAGCACCATCCATGTATGGAAGGAGCCATTCTGTTCACAGAACAGTCAAACGGGATCCAATGCTATATAGGCAACTCCCTTTTTGTGCAGAGGTTGAATTCCAGATCATTGCATGCTTGCATGAAATTGCATGGAATTGAACACCCATTGAGAAAGCCAGAAAACACTCCATTCTGCCCCTACCTCCATGCCGCCCTTTTAATGAGGTCTTTATGATATTTCCGGGTGACTTCTGGGTTCGGCACTGTGTGTGTGGTGCGCACAGTTGTGCACATATCAGATGCACCTAAACCGGGAGTTGCCTGTATACCTATATTCTGAAAGTAAGATTCAAAGTTTGAAGAGCCAGCAGCAGAATCTTATGTTCAGAGGTAAAATGCCACCAAATTCATTTTTTCTTAATCAAAGTAAATGTGCATAGGGTTGCACCTTAATAAATATTATTGAAGAGCTGGGAGGAACTGAGTAGCTGGTCACTAATTGTGTCATAAACTCTTAAGTGGTGTCCGTGATATCCCCATGACAACATTCCATAATGCAATGACATTGACAATGATTGATATCTGAGGAAAGTAACCAATATTCCCAGGTACAAATAAATGCAGTGCTTTCCGCAAAAGATGCAATATCCCCCAAACAAGAGCACTAAATTAAGAGATGATGTAGGGATTGACTACATATCAAACACCAATGCATGTTTTATATACAACAGACTTGCAGAAATGGCCGTGGTAAGACGACTCAGGACATCTCCTTTATTATTTTGTCAAGTGACTGAATATAACTGGTTTTGAAGTGTCCTTTCCTTAAACATTACACTCGCTTTTCTCTTTCTCTTGTACCTTTCTGGCTTTGCAGTCTGAAGTTTAACCTTTTCACCTGCTGGAGGGCTGCCAAGCTGATGCTGGCAAGGAATGGACAAACCTGCTAATAGGTCACCAGCCCTTTAAAAAACAAAGGTGATCAGGTACTACACTTTTGAGAGCACTGTTTGGATGGGATTTTCATGGATTATCATAGATCAGAAACTTACAGAAGGAGTCAGCATGTCAAGTTTACTAAGAGAGCAGGCAAGCAGCTCATTCAAGCATTCCATGACTTTTACGCAGCATAACACCTTCTGCTCCGTAGTATAAAAAAAGGCTTTTATGGCCTTATCAAGGCACATACTTTCAGTCTATTAAAAGGGAGTTAGCTTGTGGGGAGGGAGTGGCTTTCTTAGTCCCCAGTTTATTTAAAGCAAGGATGCAGAAACACAATGAGACCCAAATCTTTAATTTACAATCCTATGCATGCTTACCTGGAAGTAAATCTCACCGAGTGTAAATCTCACCCAGGCAAGTATTTTGGGAAGAGATTTATGTTTTATAGCCCCCCCCTCCATGTAAGTGCATCTCTAAATATATTTATAGGTGCCCATTAGAGAAAATTGAACATTTAGTCCTTTTCAATATATTTTTTTCAACACTGCTTTTGGTTCTTGTTATCTTTATACACATTCTATTTCTGTTGCACTAGACTAAAAATTGTCACAGGCTGTGGAGAACTACACTCATGTTCCTATGAACGAAAATCTCCCTGCTGAGCAGATGGCTATTACTGACTGCTTTGATAATCATATAAAAAAGAGGCAAGATTCCTCTATACAGGTGACCACCTATTTGTTGGGTGCATGTGTGGCCTTAATCTAACATGGGTCACCCAGTGAATTGCCCAAGGGAGATTTCCTACATTTTGAGGCTATTTGAGGGCAACTGCAAAGATTGAGCAGTTTAGAAATTGTTAAAGCTAAGCTGCATCACTTAGGTGCAAGACAGATTTGAATCCAGCAGATTAAAAAATGTGGGTCTTTTTTACACTCTGTGCTGTGTGCAGCTACAAAATAATGAAGCTACTTAATGCTGAAAATTTGTGGCTTATGTCTTATTCAAGGCTTTGCTAGGTATTTTGTTTACTTTGTGCCCATGATGATTTATTATGCTTTGTTTATTCTCTTGAGGAAAATGAGAGACAACAAAAACAACTTTGAGAGATTCTGACTTTTGGAGAACACAATAGATCGTTAATTTTAAACCTAAAGACTCCTTATTGATTGCACTGCCTGATAAGCAGTCAGCATGTTGGATAGCTTATGTTAACACAATATGCACTGTCTTACAAAGGCCACTCACTAAACTAGTAAGCAAACACATTTTGGGACAAATGTAACGTTTGGCTATGAAGAACCACCAGCTTAAAATTAACATATTTGAGGCTCAACCATCTTATCTAGTTGCAATAAGGTCCTGACACAACTCTAAATTGTGCCAACGCCAAACCCTGTTCTGGTGAAACAACTTCTCTCCACAATCCACAACAATCTCAGAATCCAGGAAGCTGTGGTTGTCAGCGCAACTTTTCCTTGCCTTGAATATTCTCTCTCTATATACATATATATTTATATAAGAATGAGATGACTACAGGATCACACTCCCCCTCCTCTATCCCAATGAAGATGGGCAACCAATCCTGTTTCGGTGCTGAAACCAGGCCCCAAACAAGACTGAAATGGGCCCAGGTAACCTGTTTCCTCAAGGCATATCTAAAGCTGGCCAGCCACCACCCTTTCAATCACCTTGCCCAGGAAGGGAATATGAGAGAATGGGGTGGTAGTTTTCTAAAATCTCTGGATTAAGGGGCTTCCTCCTCAGGAGAAGCTGGACCACCAACTTTTTCAAATTGATGAGTATTAACTCCCTCATGCAGTGTGGCATTAACCACTCCCCGGACTCCTTCAGTGGAAAAATTGCCTGTCGTAAGTCAAAATTGACACAGAAAAGCTGATGTCAGGATGCGCTAAAATTGGCGGAGATTGGCTTTGACATTCACTTGCAACCACAGCTTCCAGCTGGTTGTCACTGCCAGTCAAAAATCAGCCCATGACATGTTCAGCATGTGGCAGTATCCTTTGCACACCAGGTTCCATTCATGGCAGTCAGTATTGGTTTAAAAAACACAGCTGCCATAGGCTGTGGTGCTTATGAAGATTGAGGGTAATATTTTTTTGTAATGTTTTAAGACAGAAGCTACAAGTCAAGTTGCGTCCAGTACATGAACATCCATCATCAAGTAGTTTGCATGTGCCATACTGGAGAAGCTTCTTGGGAAGAGTGGCTGACTGGGGAAGTATTGGATATATCCACATTATTACGTTTAATGCACATTCAAGGAACATTTGAAGTACCTGGTTTCCCCATAGTAATCTGGGAAACTGTAGTTTCCCTCTTACAGAGCTGCAATTCCCAACACCCTTAAACTACAGAAAGGATCGGAGCCAAGAAACGAAACAGAAGTGTGGAGACAAAACTGTGTTCTATGGAATATGGAATGCTTGTCTAACTGACCCAGCGTCCGTCAAAGGGATACAAATAATATTTTGCACATGGTCTGAGTATTCTCTGGGTTCCCCCCATTCTTTCATCTGCTTGATAAATAATACCAATGCAAAGCAATAAATCCAGAGGATCCATAGTATACTGAGCTCAGTGTGAGAGGTTTTCCAATAGAATTGATGGGTTCAAGAGTACAGAGTTTACAAACACCCAGCTTATGATCTTATCCAAGAAAATACCAATGTGACCTTTGACCCAATTCATCAAGTGTTCCTTGAAAAAGAGTCTGTTTGTCACATGCATGGATGCCTTTGAGGAGCCTCAGCAGTTCAAAAGAAAATCCTGCATCCACACTAGGTGCAACTCATTCTTCGTGGATTTTAAAGTGAGTCAAGTACTTATATACAAGCAAAATTAGCCAACTGGGCCTATAAGAAAAAATCCACACCAACAAAAATGTCACAAAATAGTAAGCAAGCTTTCGAATTCTCCAGTGCTCTTCTCTAGACCTTTAAGCAAACATGGAAGAGGGAGGGAAAAGGATGGTTGTGTTAAAGTGATAAAGTCAGTCTTAAGATGGCAAGTCCTATCCACTATAGAAGTTGCAGATCATAAATGTATTGTTGTATGTTGTAAGCACAAGTGTGTAAGAGAGAGAAAAACTATTGCACCTATCCATAGGGCGTACACTGACTTTTGTTTCTTTATGTCATCAGCTATATCAGTGGTAGCCAAACATGGCCATCCAGCTGTTTTGGGACTACAATTCCCATCATCCCTGGCCACTGGTCCTGTTAGCTAGGGATGGTGGGAGTTGTAGTCCAAAAACAGCTGGAGGGCCAAGTTTGGCCACCACTGAGCTATATCGTCAACAAATGCTCAACAAATGTTGTACCTTTACAACTATTGTAAGATACAATTTCCCTAGATTTCTGTCACATACACCCCACACCATCCCTACCCCCTTACTGATCAATAGTCCTATCCTCAGGACAAAATCCTTAGGAGTGGATAATTATTATTATTATTAATACCATCTTGTTGCATTCAGTTAGGTAACCATTAAATACTGATAATTTTACTGATGTGTATTTTCTGCTCAAAGACTCAGTTCTGTTTTAAAATGTCACGCATGTTGCCATTACTACTGTTTATCATTTGTCAACAAATCAAACTATCTGCTTTAGCAGCCCTCATGAGAGATTTTAAACTGTTGGCGTGAAATTCCTGTGCATTTGCGTTTTTTTTATAACAAACTTGATTGTCACCTATGATATTTCAAAGATCACTCCTCATATAGACATCATGCTGGAAATTAGATGCAGGGCTTTGCTTTCCATGGAACATTATGCAGAGGCACTCTGGCTAATAAATCTTTGTAGCTAATGCATTCCAGATGGAAGCCATGTCTCACAGATTTAACCTTCCTAAACCCTTCCAAAAATTCCTCCCATCGAAAGCTCTCTGAATGAGATATATATGATTGAAATGGAATCATTAATATATGGCAACTACATATCACTCCAGATTATAATTACTTGCCAAAAAAGAAAAAAAAGAAAGCCCACCACATATCCTGTTGCACAAATATACAGGTTTTGGGTAATCTGTGACAGAGAAATGTACCAATCACGGTTAACTCTGCAGTTTAATTCTGCCCCAACCCCTGATGCCATTAACAGATGTTATAAAGAGAACATCTACTTCTGTCACCTTAACTTTTGTACATGCATAACGAATGCTGCAAAAAAAGGGATCAAGTCTCTTACAGAAGCCACTAATTAACATCACTGTTTAATCATGTCACCATGTTTAGCAGGCTACATCATTAGTTTATGTCAGACTGAAGCAGTGAAACATCTAAACACCTACATGTAGATCCTTACAAATTCACTCATGTGAAGTGGGAAGGTCAGTGTTAGACACGACTGCAACTACACCTCTGATATTTAGAAACCATTACAAATCACCATGATAACAGGCTAAGGTAGCATTACATAAGATATCTTTGCTTCTTTGCTAGGATGATTTCCAAATCTGGTTATATTTTAAAAATCATTTATAAATGTTACAGATTAACCTTGAGTTATAGGTATTACCTTTGTTATTTTGCAGCTAATTCTGAAAGGTATATAATAAATGCACTACTTTTAAAACACAAGAGTGTGCCTTTATGCTCAAGTGGCCCAAATCTGAAAAAAAATGAGGGCATGGTCTGAAGTTCAGCACTTTTAAATGTCATTTATTTCAATGGGAGAGTTAAACATGCGCTCTCTCACCCACAATGAAATTTATGGTTTGCATTCAGCACTGGTCAGAATAGACCCTTTTAAATTAATGGATATGGCTAGCAGGCCAATTAATTTTAGTTGGTCTACTCTAAGTAGAATTTAGTTGAATGCAACTCAGTGGGATTTAAAAGTGCATCACTTTGCTGAATTGTTTCCTTAGGGTATAGCTCAATATAACATTGTAGGAAAATTGGTTATTATTTATTAACTGATTCCAGGATCATTATCTGCAAAATTAACAGAATGGATCTGTTGGCTTTCAAGACACTACTAACTCTGTTCCACAAATTTACTGCAGATACATACAAAATATTTCTGCTTTGAATATCACAATGGTGGATGAATGGACAATCCCATGATAGGCAACTGCCCTCTGACCCTTATGAACATACGGTGATGATAATTTGAAATAAAAATGATGTGAAGTTCTCTATCTAAAGATGACAGGCGTGTGATACCACTGTTTCAACTTTCCTCAGATTTATTTCTTGACCAGCTACAATCTGGCCTCCACTTTATGCACTCCACTAAACTGTCTCCTCACTGCCAAATCCAACAATCTCTGCTCGGCCTGCATTCTCATTGATTGGTTTGTTCTAGTAACTGTTCAATGTTTCCACAAGGAACAGGCTTCTTCCTCTGTTTCCCAGCTCTTCCCAGGATCTGTGGTCAACCCCCTGCTATTCACCAGCACACTTTTAAGTACCACCGACAGACTGATAATACACAGCTAACTCTACCTCCATCTGTGCTGAAGCCTGATAAGCATGAAGTACAGCCTACTCTATCCGTTAGAGCATGAAGTACAGCCTACTCTTTCCATTAGGATCCTTCAATAACTTTTCCCATGCCTGCTCAGCCAAAGGTAGACCAATTTGCCTACCTTTATAAGGCCTTAGTTGGTTTCACGCAGGACTTTTTCCCCCTGACAGTACTCACCAGTATAGATTACCATCACTTCTTTCTTTGCTGCCCATAGAATCCATTTTGTGCTGGAACCCACAGCACTTTTATCAGTAAATGAGTATACCAGCACTTCTGTATTACTATTTTTTTAACCAAAAAAGCACTGGTATCAGCTCTCTGCTGAGACCACATTCTTCCATTCACTACAATGATTCCAGCCAGTCCAACTTCACTAGGAGCTTTCCAGGGTCCTGACATGATCTGCTTGAACCTGAATACACCATGCTACCGTTTCCTAAATATTGCCTGCACTGGGCTCTGCTTTCATTGGACTAAAGTCCATTGTTTGTTCTGACTTTACCTTATGTGAGAAGAGGGAGACTCCAGCTGCAATATGATTGTCCAGACAAGGTCAGTATGTCCAGGACAGAAGTTCTGATCTTTCTACGAAACCCTTTTGTCTCTACCTTCTGTATCTAAGATAAAAGGTAAAGGATCCCTGGACGGTTAAGTCCAGTCAAAGGCGACTATGGAGTGTGCTGCTAATCTCACTTCAGGCCGAGGGAGCCAGTGTTTGTCCACAGACAGCTTTCTGGGTCATGTGGCCACCATCCTACAGTGGTACCTCGAGTTACAGACACTTCAGGTTACATACGCTTCAGGTTACAGACTCCGCTAACCCAGAAATAGTGCTTCAGGTTAAGAACTTTGCTTCAGGATGAGAACAGAAATCGTGCTCCAGCGGCGTGGCAGCAGCAGGAGGCCCCATTAGCTAAAGTGGTGCTTCAGGTTAAGAACAGTTTCAGGTTAAGAACGGATCTCCGGAACAAATTAAGTACTTAACCCGAGGTACCACTGTACACTGCTTCTGGTGTAACAGAACACCGTGACAGGAGCCAGAGTGAATGGAAACGCCGTTTACCTTTCTGCTGCAGCAGTACTCTCTGTATCTACTGCCAACATCACCACCTGCTCTGTAACACTTTGGCTTTATCCTCGATTCCACCCTCTCTTTACATCTCACATTCAATCTGTTTTATATGGCTGCAATCTCTCGTTCGTATTCCATCTCACACAAGTACTATTTGAAAGTTCCTTAATGAGAGCTTACAATGCAAACCTTCCTGGCGTATGGCATGTGCCAAGCGTGTAGGTTTGTGGCAGTACAGTTTTGTGCTAGAAGAAATTCAGCCAGACTCCAGTCCTTTAGTGACAGGTCCAAAGCATTAAGGAAGTTTCACTATATATACAGGCTTCCACTAGATCCCTAGTAGAAGGTGCAGGCTTCAAATGCAAAGCAAGTGCAACTCTCAGCATACGTACAGCACAGAGTTCAGTATCAATCTGGCAGAGCTTCCTTGCAGCAAAGCAAAGAGGCAATCTACTCTACAGCCCCCTCTTAATATACTCAAGAATGACCACACCCTTGGCCACACAGTGGCCACACAGTGACCTACTTGGCTGGTTGCCAGGTCAGTGACCATTAGACACTAATCACAAGACATGCAGGTGCAAGATAAGGGGAACACGTGCACCAGATTTTCCTTAACAGCAATGGGAGGAACCTCAACAAACCTAACTAGTATCTGTGAAGTTAATCAAGTCAACTTTAGCCTGAGAAGTTAGGGAGCCAACTTTTGATTTCAAAAATTCTGGATTAAACCAAGAAGTAGAGTCTGAGGCAGGTGGAGTCCAGCTGGAGCAGAGCAAATATGCAAAATTGTTATGTATGCTCCCATGGATGGTGTTTTCAGACATGCTAATAACTCAGCCTGCTCTTTGGTTCTAATGTGGCTGAATAAGCAGCATAGGGAAGTGGATGTGAAAGCAAACTCTATAGTTGCCACTGCCATGTCACTAGAATGACTTGTCAGAATCAGCAACCTGCTCCTTCATTTCACCAGAACTTTTGAAGAGTAGCCACCGCGGAATCAACACCTGTGCCCTGTAGTTTTTCATGTAAAAGGGTATAAGATAGTGTGTTGGGAACAAGCTCAAGAACTAGGTTTCTTAACATGTCAGCTGTACAATCCAGGTATGTGCACTAAGAGAAAATGATGTTGCTTTCACTTTTTAACAAACAAACAAACAAACAAACAAACAGCATTACTGAAGATATTATTGCCACCAATCCCAAATTTTGACTTCTCAAAACACATCAATTCCAGTAAGTTACTAAGGGGACAAAACCCCAAATTGGCTCATATTTCCCCCTTGGACTTACTTAGGCTTGATACCAGTATGGTGCCTGTACATGACAAAAGATGAAATCAGAAAACCACACAGTTCTTTTAGTTCCATGCAGACCAAATGGTAAGCACACTGGCTTCTTAAAAATATTGCTCTTCAAAGGTTAGTTCCCTTCAGAAAGACCTGTATGCTGCAGCAGCAGAAGGCTATGTTATCTGAAGCTTCACCGTTTCTCTGGCAACTCAGAGGAACCACCGCCTTGCAAGACTAGCACTAAAGGTGCACTTAGCCTGAAAGAATCGGTACATGAGCATGCAATGAAGTAGTTAAACAGCAGAGTCCAATCCTCTCGTTGGCTCAGTTACACTCCCAATAAGATTTCTGATGAAGCCAACCATATTGAAAAAGAAAGAAAGGGGGTGGGGGAGAAAATCAAAGCTTTCGCTTGTGGTTTAGGATGCTGCACAACAGCAGCAAAATCAATAACTTTTAATTCCCTGTCCTTCTCTCTGTAAACATGATGGACTGCCAGCTGCTGTGCTCATACACCCTGACTGGCATTGCATGATGTCACTCTCATTTGCTGGATGGCTTATAGAAAGCCTCTTTCTCTTTGCTGCCATGACAAAATCCAGTGCTTCTATGGGGACATGGGTCACTTCTTTCCATTTCAGAGGGGATGTCTGCAAGTGGAGACACAAGTCTTTTGATGGATGCAAGTACTTTTGGTTACATCAAAAGATGTTGGTAACTGAAATTATAGTTGTTACTTAGCAGATTGACAAATGTTAATCAGACATATGCAGACATTAGCGAGTATGTACACAATTTGCAGACATAACAAAGAATATACAAGCAAATTTGTTGGCACAACGGATCTCTGAAAGGTGCTATGCAAATGATTACAGCTTCTGCAAATGCTCATTCTGTAAGCCACTAGAATAAATGTTGGATGCCCATGTTCCAGGTACCAATTTCTTTTAAAACACCGTACAAATTGTAGGCGACAGCTGTGGCCCCATGTTAAAGCTGAGTCAGCTGAATCTCATTCTGCCATTATAATGAAAAAATTAGTGGTGGTGGGGAGAGTAGCTTCTATGGTTTATAGTTAGAAATGGTTCAACAGACTACTTTGAAACTTGGTAGCGTAAGAGAGAAAAGACTAAGGATGATCCATGCTGAATTTGGATAGAAGGCATAAAAACAGTTCATTTTGGAAAAAGTTAAGTTTTTGATGAGAGGCTCTGGCATGTTGATACCATATCAGCCCCGGGGGGCGGGGATAGAGAACCCCCAGAACAGTGCCCAGGGGGAGGGGAAATTGTTCTTTTTGGCAAGCATCATGTTGAATTCTACCTTGTGTTTTTTTTCTTCCATAAACTTTGTTGGGGCAGTAGTTCCAGAATGATTAGTTGCCAGTTGGGTACTTATAAAGTATCATGGTAGCTTCAATTGCACAATAGCTTCAGTTGTATAGACGCCATATGCCTTTTTCAGTGAACCGATGAATCTGGCATTTAGGTCCCCCTGCTCTGCCACCGACAGATCTAGTTACAAGATAGTGATGAATCTGGAGCAAACTACTGTACCATATCAATATTGCCTAAGTATTACTGCCTAAGTATCTGTTAAGGGTGTGGCTCTGAAAAAAAAAGTTAAACTGAAAGGGTTTCCCCTCCCTACTTGAAACAATATACACACACACCATGCATGTGCTTGACAAATGCGAGCTATGCATTTGTAAACAAGGGGCTGGCACCTGCAATTTGAGTGTAAGAAGAACCTGCTAGATTATGGCAATTGCCCACCTAGTCCAGTATTCTGTTCTCACAGTAGCCAAGCAAATGTCTGTAGGAGACCTGCAAGTAGGACCCTAGCACAAGAAAACTCTTCCCTCCTGTGAGTTATAGCAACTGTTAATTCAAAAGCATATTGCCTCTGCCGTTGAGGCAGACCATGGACTCCACAGTCTGTGGGGGCAATGGAACTTTTCCTTTCCCTTTGCCGAGCCATGTAAGTAAGTCAAGGCTGGGGAAGAGTTTTCAACCCCAAAGGCCACATTCCCTCATGTGGGCCACACACCAGTGTCTCTATCCTCCATGCATCTATTCAAACAGTCAATGCATTAGTGCAGTGCCATATGTCCTCCTCAGATCTGTTCTGGGCCATAGGGGGAGGAGAGGGCAGAAGTTCCATTGTCCAAGTGAGCTGATGATGCACATTAGTTAGATAAAGGTAAAGGTAAAGGGACCCCTGACCATTAGGTCCAGTCGTGACCGACTCTGGGGTTGCGGCGCTCATTTCGCTTTATTGGCCAAGGGTGCCGGCGTACAGCTTCCGGGTCATGTGGCTAGCATGATTAAGCCACTTCTGGCAAACCAGAGCAGTGCACGGAAATGCCATTTACCTACCCGCCGGAGCGGTACCTATTTATCTACTTGCACTTTGATGTGCTTTCGAACTGCTAGGTTGGCAGGAGCTGGGACCGAGCAACGGGAGCTCACCCCGTTGTGGGGATTTGAACCGCCGACCTTCTGATCGGCAAGTCCTAGGCTCTGTGGTTTAACCCACAGCGCCAACCACGTCCCTCATTAGATACTATGTAATAAATAGCCAGAGTACCGCAGTGAGCTGGAGTAGCATTTAAAAGAAATGATTTTTAAGGACATGTTTGGGTACAGTTCTCTTAGGAAGTGTTATCATGGCTAATTAGCCTCCCATACAACTAATTATTCTGTCACATATATTCAGAAAAAAATGAAAGAAACTTGGAAGCCTTGCAGGATCATTTTCCTCTTCCCTTTTTAAAAAACATATACAAGTAAACATAGTCTGAGACCCATAATATATGTATACATAAGTTATTAACTTTTTGTATATACCCATTTTTATGTTAGTTTTAAAAGATAGAAGCCATCACATACCCATCTTATGTGAAGACACGTGTAAATACAGATTGACACCTTGGATATTCATGCCAGGGAATGGCTGAAATTTAGTGAAGGAATTAAATGAACAGCTGCAGAAACTGCAGACATTTAGTCAGTCATTGCTTGGTACAGTGTCATATTGCCTCACAGGTACTGTAGATTAAATCATGACCCACTGTATGTTAACTGTGTCTACAATGCTAGCGATTTAAATGACTCTCAGTGGTGCCTATATTAATCTGAAGGCAACAGCCAGTATTTGCATGGAGGCCCCAGTGCATGTACCGGGTGCCTCTTCAATGAGAGTTCAGATGCTCTCAGTAAACTCTTTGGGATTTGCTCACTGGTAAATGGGATTAGAACTGCAGCCTTAGTCATGCAAGCTGCAGAAAGGCCATCATGAAGTTACACTAACATTAGAGGCCCTAGAGCAGAGATGGGGAACTGGTGGCTCTCCAGAGGTTGTATGACACCAACTCCATCAGCCATAACCTGCGTGGTCAGGACTGGAGGATGACAGGAGTTGTAGTCAAACAACATCTGGAGGGCCACATATTTCCTATCCCTGCCCTAGAGCAAGCAGAGGGACATGACTGATCTGTCAGAACACACCAAGATTGTGGTGAATTCATTGTCGATTTTGGGTAACACTTGGCAGCTGCTTGACACAAGACTATCCTTAAGAGAAGGTCTATACATAATAAATTTAAAGTGTATATGTGTGTGTGTGTGTGTGTGTATACACACACACACACACAATTTTTTTGTGAGCTTAACTTGTTTTAATCTGCTTTAATATTGTGCTTTAATTGTTGCAACCCACCCTGTGACCTTAGGGTGAAGGGAGCGTAAATAAATAAATAAATAAATAAATAAATAAATAATGATAATAATGAAGAATTTTAGAAACCTCTCTCAAGGTAAATTCTGATAGTCTGCCAGCTATAATAAATACTTAATTTTGCACTGACTCTGTAGGGAACAAAGATTTCCAAACACTTGATACATGCAATACAGACAACTAAAAATCAATGGGAAGCCTAGGATATGGAATAGAGTAATTGCTTTAGATACATATGTGTGATAATTGCATATCAGCTGAATAATTCATTGCTTAAAATTATTTGTAATGAATAGTAATATTGTACAATTATCACATTTGTTAGAGTAATTAACTTCAGAGATGAGCAGTTTCTTCTTGGCCTGTTGCATATGTATTACATATATGGACACTGATAACAAATACCCATGGAATGTCTTATCCACAACATAAGGTAAGAGGGGCTATTTAGCATAAATGCTGCCAATATATCAATGCTTATATTTCTGCATGATGTTTTTGCATGCCTGAGCATCATTTATCAAGCAAGGCTGTCCAGCAGAGGGCTCCTTAGAAACGGAATGTGAAGAAAAGGAAAGGCTTTCAGCATATAATTGAAATGTATAGAGATTTGGAATGCAGTATGTGTATATATGGGTAAGATTTGCCAGTTATTTTAGAAAACCGCAAACAGATTTAATGCTCTGAGGCTTTCATTGCAAACAACTTTGTTAAAAATTAGTAGGCTCGTTTAAAAAAAAAAATGAAAATCCGTGGAATAAATGTTTATGACATTGTAAGTAAACATGTGTCTTTATTTTGAAAACATGCCTGAACACTTTACATGTTACAAGAAATGGAAACTCATTTGTGCTTCATGCTCTACATGTACCAAGAGGACAACAATTCTCCTACAGTTCTTTTTTCATGCTCACATGGCACACACACACACACACACAAAAAAAGGTCTCGAGTTCATTAATAATTTTAGAAGGTTTTTTCTTCATCTTCTTATGCAATTTGACATTTTTAATCAACACAGGTTGGATGGGATTGTGTTACCCTGGGCTGTGTACAATCTGTTTCCAGATTGTGTAGACCAATTAACAGACAGAAGGAAGAACAGAGAATTTATTGAGAACTTGCATATATATGCTAGCATTCATACTGTCCAACTTTTTCAGTCCCCAAACCGAGACACATGTCTTCTGGGACATGCTACCAGACGAAATACACAACTTGTGCCTCCTACTCGCCCTGTAAAAAGTGCTTTCTTTCAGGGCGACAGCACAGTGCTAGAGATTGCAGCACCCAAAATGGATGCCGCAATCTCGTGCAAAGAAACAGGATATCCCTTTTTTCTGAGGCACTTGGCAGGTATGTAAGTTGCATTCAGACATCACAACAACAAAAATGGTTTGTTATACTGAGATGTGCTATAGCCAGCTTCAGATCTGTGCTCTGCCTCTTCTCTCATCTTAATACATGATCAAAGGAGATGTGAAGTTTCTATTCCTAGTCTGGAACAAACTCAGCCCTCCATTTTCTTTAAAATATGGAAAACACAAACCATAGGTAATGTACCTAGATAACAAATTATGGCTTGATCTCGGTTTGATGTTCTGTTTTGTTAATTAACTACAGTGTGTACAAACAACAATCGCCCATAGTTAGACAAAACAGAATCTGTGGTTTGTTCCAATGTGCCCTGAAGGAAGGGTAGAAACAAAAATCAATCAATCAATGGGAACAGTCTTTTCTCCTTACAAGGGCCTGAAGGAGTATGTGGACCCAAGGCTCTCTTCAGCACATTCTTATCACAATAAACAATTGTTTATCTTATCACAATTGTTTATTGTGGCATATAAATGTGACCAGTTCCTTGAAGCATATATCAAACCTTGATTTTTATTTATTTGCACACAGAAAAATACATCTGTATGAAAATTATTGGAGGACCTTTAATAAATTCCTGGATCATTATTTGGGATACAGGACTGTGACAAAAGTGCCAGCCAAATTAGCCCTTTGTAGTGCTCATTCATTATACAAGGTTGTGCTAAATATTAATACACTGATAAAATGTTCCTTGTATGAAAGGCTGCCTAATATGCCAAATAATGATCCAGAAATTTATTAATTAAAAAGGTGTTCAAAAATAGTAACCTGTGTTTTTTTTTTTAACAATCAAACTAAGTGTCCTTTGGGGAAAAAAAACTTGAAAGCCATTCTGCTTATCTAATTACCCTGTTCCAATGCCAAGTAACTTTAAAATACTTGTTACCGTCTTCTTAAGCAGAAATTTATTATTTGCATATTAAGAAATACACATACAGAATAATCCAAACTCCTCTGTGGCAGGGTCTCTCTCTCTCTCTCTCTCTCTCTCTCTCTCTCTCTCTCTCTGTGTGTGTGTGTGTGTGTGTGTATGGGTGGAGTATTCCCTCTGTCCAATCATAGTGGGTCCATCCATCTCTTACCTGCTAGGAAGCACCAGCAGTGTTACTCTGCTGGTGAAGAGCTCCCCCTTCTGCTCTCCAAAAAATGGCTCAGGGTGGAGTCTGAGCCAGCCTAAGATCCACAGGATGCTGCGATAGCACTGGGTCCCAACAATGTGCCAGCTCCAGGCTGGTGCAGCAATCTGCCTGCTCCCCAAAATTCTGCCTCAGCCATTGTACACAAGGCTGTGGGTGCACTATTGCTCTGTAAAGTCCTTGTGGGGTTGTGGGGAGGAGGCTAGGATTTCTCCCTATATGATAGCTCTGCTTTTAGTACTTAAACAGACTGAGCACAATTAGGAAAAGTTAGGATCTGTTCACACCATGAGTTTAACACTGCTCTTCAAATGCCATAGTTGAGTATGGCTGAACCATACATAAGAGCAGAAGGCCAATGACCCATCAGGTCCAGCATCCTCTTCTCGCAGTGCCCAACCAGATGCCTATGGGAAACATGGTAAGCAGGATCCGAGCACTAGAGCACTCTTTCCTCCACAGCTTGACTGTGTTCTGCAGGAAGTGCAAATCTAACATCTATTCAAGAACCAGCAGTATAATGGCATAGTTTGAACAAAAATTCTAGGCCAGGAGCAAGGAAGGGGCTCAACAGTCTTCCCTCCCCTGCCCTCCTCCTGTTACACGCCAGCTCTGACATTTAAGGAAATATTCATTATATTTAGCCAGAATTCCCTATTATGTCCAATCTGGGGGACTCTGGTTTAATGGTGGCTGGCAAACCTGGAAAATAAGCCAGAATATGATCCCAGTTTATTTTCATGGTTTCTAAACTGACATGAAGACCTAATTCCTTGTCTTGGACATGATGGGAAACTCAGGCTAAAATAATGCAAGCAAGGATCTTCGAACTGAGGTGGACCAACTTGCAATGGGGGAGGGGAGGGGCAAGGGAAGGAGCAGTCCGCCCCAACCTCCAAAACCCTCCTCAGCCACAAAGCATGTTGGGTGATTTTGGTCCAGTCACCATCTCACTTTAGCATACCCTACAGAGCTCTTGTGAGGGGGATAAAAAAGAGAGGGCCAAAATATGAGTCCCTCAGCTTCAGAGAGGATTGATTTAAATTGCATTATAAATAGAATTTGGGCATTAAAATACATAAATTACCACTGATTATCTTATTTAAACTCAGGCTGCAACTCTGTTACAATGAAAAGTAAGGACACTTACATGTGAATAAATAGGTGCAGGTTTATAGCCCAAGGGCACATTCTGGCACTATAAAAGGATTGGCAGAACGGCCCAAAACTGTATTTTGAAAAAGCAGCTGGCTCTCATCCCAGTGACACTTTTGAATTTTTCCAAAAAGAAGCAAACTTGGCGGGAAAACTATTTGTCTACTTCCTGCGCAGAGTCTTATTCTAACAACAAAGTAATGTAACATGGAGTTCTCTTATTTAACATAGCACTTGACTACACAGAGGGCTGTTTGAACGTGCCGCTCTTCTGGGGCTTGTCATAATGACTGACATTTTCTGATATTGAGCTAGAAATAATGTGGATATTTAATACTACAGAGTTCACCTCAAGTAGAACGGAAGTGCTATTGTTATCAGCCATCTATATTGCTGGATGATTTCACCTGACTGTTGTACAGTGGAATGAACACATTAGTACAATCTTTGATGCTTCATATTATGTTTATTTTAAACATCTCATGAAGCTCAGTTATGTATATTCTGTGCTTTCCCACTTGAATGTTGACTAAAAATCTACTTTTTAGATCTGCTATGCCACTCATGAATTTTTTACAGTATCCATCTGTGCATTGCAATCTCTATTCTCCACGGTTCCACATTGTTTTGGCTAACTAACAGGCCCATATGTTGCCTTAATGTATTTCTAAGCAATGTTTGTGCTTTTTTTTAAAAAGGAGGGAAACAAAACCTGGAAAAACCACAGGGCTAAATAAGCTATAAAGAGCATCCACATACAGTTAGACTGTCTTTACTGAGTCTGAAGACATTATGATTCTGCTGCGACAAGCAGCATTTGTCTTCATTTTGTCTGACTGTCCTCATGTGTTATTATTAGTGGCTGTCAGGGCTGCAGCAGAAAAAAAATAGCATCACTTGACAAAGAAGTTGAATGCATAAATGCTATGACTACACATCTGAAGCTGAGGAAAGCATGTCTTTTCAGATGAGAAATGTGGAGGGAGGGAGGGAAAACCACTTCATTTATAATGAAACTTTGAGAACAAAAATAATTATTTGGGGGAATTTCCCCCCTTGCCTGTACAACTAAATTCAGAGCTAATCATTAATATAAACACTTACAGAAGTTCCTTGGCACATGTGGTTCCTGCATGTCAGGTTTGTTTAAAAGGAACCAAACATGCATTTGGAACAATCACATTCATTCACTTTATTTCTTATAGCACTGATAAATACAAGCATCATGAAGTATTTATCATGAAATAGACTTTTGCTGAAATATTGAACTCCCCCCCCCCAACACTGCTTCTTTTGTAATTATTCATCAGTAAAAACAACTTTCTTTGACATAAATTTCTAAGGTGCTTATAAATATAAAACACAAGCCAAAAAATACTGCCCTCCTCCTCTAGGGCAGCTCCCCCTGACCTAGTGCCTCCCAGATGTTTGAAACCATGCTGTCAGGGGCTGAGCGTGTTGTAGTCAAAAACAGCTAGAGGGAAGCGGTTTGGGAAAGGCAGGTCTGGAAGATGTACAAAAGGTTCAGTCTCAACAGCGAGGCAGTATTGAGAAAAGGTCCACAAACTAGAACAATACTAAAATAAGATGGATCTGTTCAAAGGACCCTGGGCCAGCTATCCGAAGAAATGTGAAACGGATGATGATTATGTTTCCCTCACAAAGAATCCTTAAAAGACTAAAAACAATAAGAAAATACAAAAAAACACATTAACAATAAGGTAAAAAAGGTAAAGGACCCCGGACGGTTAAGTCCAGTCAAAAGCGACTATAGGGTTGTGGAGCTCATCTCGTTTTCAGGCCGAGGGAGCTGGTGTGGGTCCACAGACAGCTTTCCAGGTCATGTGGCCAGCATGACTAAACCACTTCTGGCGCAACAGAACACCGTGACGGAAACCAGAGCGCAAGGAAACACTGTTTACCTTCCTGCCACAGCGGTACCTATTTATCTACTTGCACTGGCGTTATTTCGAACTGCTAGGTTGGGCAGGAGCAGGGACTGAGCAACGGGAGCTCACCCCATCGTGGGGATTCGAACCGCCAACCTTCTGATCGGCAAGTCTTAGGCTCTGTGGTTTAGACCACAGCGCCAATACGTCAATGTAAAACAATCCACTAGACATTTAAAGGAAGGCATCTGCAGGGCACCGCTCAGTGAAATTCCCTCCTCCCTTTGGAAGTGTTTTACCAAGTGAGGACCGCCCCCCCCCCTAAAACTTTGTGTGTTCCCCCAAATATTATCTCCAGAAAAAATCGGCACAGCTTAGTTCTGGAAGACCAGACTATTAATGGCTAGTAGTCATGATGCCTGTGTTCTAACTCCACCGTGAGTGCCAATATATCTTTGGATATTAGGGTTTTTTGTTGCAATCGGGTTGTTATTGAAATCAATTTTTTGTATCCTTATTTTTCAGTTCTTATTGGGATTTATGTGGAAATTACTCAATTTGGTTGCATGCTTTTTGATGTGTTTGATATTTATGACTTACTTTTGTTATGTTTGTAATTATATTAATGTTGTTTTTTTTCATGTTGTAGGCCGCCATGAGCATGGGTTTAATTAGGGAAAGGCAGCCTACCAATAAAATGATGAATGGGTGAATCGGCATCTATATTCAATCTGCTCCTCAATATGTACATGTAATAAACTGAACTTCATTGCAGCAGGTGTTAAGACTAAACGAGGAACAGAAGAAGCCAGAGGGAGGAGGGAGGAGAGAGGTGCATATGCTGAAGCCAGAGTTGATTCACTCCACACACCTTCCAACAGGATAGGAATCATAATGGCCACCAGCACAGTTCCAGCCGGAAGGGAGAAGAAGGCTTAGACCTTCATCTCTTCCCAGCCACTGACTTTCTTTCTCTCTGGCTGTGTCTGGCTCTGGCAAGTCGCTGCCCTTGCTGCCAGTCACACCCAGCTATCTCATCCCTGCAAAGGAAATTCAGCCAATTTAAATTATTCACAATCCAACACCGTATCATAAGCCTCCTCCTTGTAGCAACTGATTTTTTTTTTTTAAATCCTGGCTCAGGCCTGTACCATCCACATGGGCTGCTGCTTCTCCAGGGAACATGGGGCAGAGGACAGACAATTCCAGGTAGGAAACATGGGAATGGGGGTTATTTCAGTCCACCTCGCCTCTCAGGGGAGTCTCACGGGCAGAATAGCTGGCATTAAGTTAAGCAGTACTGCCCCCCCACATGATCTATTAAAACCATGACTTACAAAAATGATCGCTTTCAAGCAGTAGGACCCTCACCTGTGAAACACGTGGAACGAGGAAGTCCCTAAGGTACACAAAGTAACTAGAAGAAGAAGAGTTTGGATTTGATATCCCGCCTTTCACTCCCTTTTAAGGAGTCTCAAAGCGGCTAACATTCTCCTTTCCCTTCCTCCCCCACAACAAACACTCTGTGAGGTGAGTGGGGCTGAGAGACGTCATAGAAGTGTGACTAGCCCAAGGTCACCCAGCAGCTGCATGTGGAGGAGCGGGGACGCGAACCCGGTTCCCCAGATTACGAGTCCACCGCTCTTAACCACTACACCATTACTATAGCGGTAACTGCCTTTTTCTAACTATCCTAATTAAGCACAGGCCCATATATTAACATGTGTACAATTAATAGAAGCAGTGCTGTTTTGAGAAAAAAAAACCTCCTAAACCTCTTGATTGGCACAACTCAGATCTCTTTATGAGACTAATAAATCACCAAGTGAGCCTCAGGTTTCAGATTGTGTGGTAACAATAAAACACTATACTATAGTATCCAAAGGGGGGGGGGGAATCAAGATATATACTAATGAAATAGTTTGACAAATACCTTTTTAGCATTTTGCTAATATATCAGTTCGGGGGGTGGGAAATAACGTAACTTCTTTCTATTGGTTCTGCAGTGAAAAGTTAAAATAAACAAGGAATTGCACCTCATATCTCGGTCAGTTCTCCAGTGTAATTAAAACATCAACTACCAACAAAAAATGTTTAAACCGTTTGATGTTTTCTGACTTATTCAGTTCTTCTTCCTTTTCCCCTACAGTGGACTTTGTATTTCATCTCGCTCAAATCTACAGGGTACAAGAGCATGTAGCTTTTTCTTCCAAGGCACTCCAAGAGGGTTTCCATTTCTCTGCCTTCTCTTATCTTTCATGTGGTCCTCAGGTAGACTATTCTTGAACCACAATCAAAGAGTTTATTTTTGAAGAGAGCGCTCAGCCTGCCATTCCAATTTATTTGGCATTTCAAGCTAAACCCGAGAGCAGCTCTGATGTCTCCAATTTCCCCCCATCTCACAAGAGTCGTACTTACTGAATGACAGAGCACAGTACTTTTGGAACTCTTCAATCAGTTAAGTATTCCTTATTATAAATCTTATTATCATGCTTGTGAAGGTGAAGAAAGATTTCTGAATGTCTAAAATTGTTTCAGCTCTGCCTCTGCGGAATAACTGGCATATTCTGAGGAATACAATAAGAACTACGTATCTGTATCTAGCTATATGTATAGGCAGATTCTAACTAAAGCTTCCGCTGGGAAGATTGTACCATGAGTAGAGTTCCATTCACAGAAGTGCTCATTTGCCCCTAAAAATGTGTTCTGGGAAGTTGTGGGGACCTTCTGGAGCAGAATGAGAAAGCAATACAGGGCGCTACAGGAGTAGTATGGATAGTTTGGCAAAACATGCAACCCACGATTCGGCAGGAACCTTATTTGAATCCTAGTTCCCTTGCAAAAGGAAGGAGCCCTTCCATTTGTGGAGTGTATTTAAATTTGAAAAGAAGCACAAAGAACCTCATTATAGATTAGTTAATTCTTTCATGGTTCTCTCTTCATGACACACTTATTTGGTGCTATTTTTCTAGAAAAAGAAGCGCCAGAACAAACCACAAACGCCTCCCTTGTTCTCTAATAATGGCAATGGAACCCACCTGAGAGATGCCGGAACTGAGTTCCGGCACGTTCTGGATGGGAAAAAAAAGAGTCCTGCACTTATTAAGATTTACATGTTTTTCCATTCACCTGTTGATTTTCAGGCTGGGATATTGTGCACGTATAAGCACTTTCTGATTCAGTGCATTCCTGAAACGCTGCCCATAAAGATTGGGGGTCTCTCTGAAGCAGCATTTCATGAGGTGTGAGGGTCTGTTGATGGAAAGAAAATCAGGACCAGCACCACCATTTGCGCACTCAGATACAGTGGTACCTCAGGTTACATATGCTTCAGGTTACATACGCTTCAGGTTACAGACTCAGCTAACCCAGAAATAGTACCTCAGGTTAAGAACTTTGCTTCAGGTTGAGAACAGAAATCATGCTCCGGTGGCGCAGCAGCAGCAGGAGGCCCCATTAGCTAAAGTGGTGCTTCAGGTTAAGAACAGTTTCAGGTTAAGTACAGACTTCCGGAACGAATTAAGTACTTAACCCGAGGTACCACTGTAATTGCATTGGGTACGGACAAAACTGTGTTTGGATCCTAGCCTCTAGCCTTTCTATTTCATTAGTTTAAATTTCTTGTAACCAGCTAAGATTATGGCTGGTGGAATCCAAAATAACTAAAATGGAAATAAGTCGTTTTAAAAAACAACAACAACCAAAAACAAGTCTATCTCATTCACAGAGGAAGGAATTAACCAACGATAATCTGCTCCACTGGACACCTGTTTCTTCATTCAGAAATCCAGACAGAAACATGGACCCTAGCCTTGAAATCAGGAGGACTTACATGCTTATAATATGTGGTAGGACATTTCCTAAGAAGAAATGCCCAGTAAAAGAATGCTTAGATTTGTTCAGATAAGGGGGAAATGTTACTAGCTCTGATAAATGCATTATAAACATTCTGGGTGACATTCAATTGGAGTAGACCTATTGAAATTAATGGGCCTAAGTTAACAATATGAATTGATTTCAATGGGTCTACTCTGAGTAATACTTAGCTGTATACCACCCTTCATGATTGTTAAAGTGCACAGCTTTAAAATCTGAACTCTGGCTGAGACTTCTCCTTACCTTCTCTTTACACTTATGAGTGGTGCTGAATAGTAGAACCCAGGGTGGTTCACAACATAAAAATACGAAATGAGAACGCAAAATACATAATAAAACAAAAATAATCCAATAAACACATTTAAAAGGCCACAGAATGTTAATCAGCCAAAAGGCCTGGTTGAAGAGAAACGTTTTTGTGGTACTCCTTTCAGCTCCTGCAAATGGTTGGATAACTTATTTATAAAGTCTGAAAAATTCCAGACCATATTTTTTATGAGATTTGTCAAACAGTCACCTGTTAAGTACCGTATTTTGCGCCCCATAAGACGCTCCGGCCCATAAGACGCACCTAGTTTTTTGGGGGGGAAATAAAGAAAAAAAATTTTATTCCCCCCCCCCCAGGTGCGGGGCTGGAAGAACCAGGTCGGGGAACAGTGGGAAGGCACGCTCTGCCTCCCCGCTGTCCCCCGAGCTTGTGGGGCTGGCGATGGGGAGGGCAGCTCTGTGCCGCCATCCCGAGCGGGGCGGGACTTAGCGCCCCGCTCGGGATGGCGGCGTAGACCTGCCTGCCGTCCCGCGACGGCAGGCAGCTCTGTGCCGCCATCCCGAGCGGGGCGGGACTTAGCGCCCCGCTCGGGATGGCGGCGTAGACCTGCCTGCAGTCCCGCGACGGCAGGCAGCTCTGTGCCGCCATCCCGAGCGGGGCGGGACTTAGCGCCCCGCTCGGGATGGCGGCGTAGACCTGCCTGCAGTCCCGCGACGGCAGGCAGCTCTGTGCCGCCATCCCGAGCGGGGCGGGACTTAGCGCCCTGCTCGGGATGGCGGCGTAGACCTGCCTGCAGTCCCGCGACGGCAGGCAGCTCTGTGCCGCCATCCCGAGCGGGGCGGGACTTAGCGCCCCGCTCGGGATGGCGGCGCAGAGCTGCGCTGGTCCCAGGACCGCACGCAGCTCTGCAGGGCCACCGGGAGCGGGGCGGAGCTTCTCCCCCGGCTCCCGGTGGCCGGGCAGAGCTGCGCTGGTCCCAGGACCGCACGCAGCTCTGCGCGGCCACCGGGAGTGGGGCGGAGCTTCTCCCCCGGCTCCCGGTGGCCGGGCAGAGCTGCGCTGGTCCCAGGACCGCACGCAGCTCTGCACGGCCACCGGGAGCGGGGCGGAGTTTAGCGCTCCGCTCCGGATGGCAGCGCAGAGCTGCGCTGGTCCCAGGACCGCAGGCAGCTCTGCGCGGCCACCGGGAGCGGGGCGGAGCTTCTCCCCCGGCTCCCGGTGGCCGCGCAGAGCTGCGCTGGTCCCGGGATTGCAGGCAGCTCTGCGCGGCCACCGGGAGCGGGGCGGAGCTTCTCCCCCGGCTCCCGGTGGCCGCGCAGAGCTGCGCTGGTCCCGGGATTGCAGGCAGCTCTGCGCAACCCTCGAGCCGGTCTCCCGAGGGTTGCGCAGAGCTTCCTGAAGCCTGGAGAGCGAGAGGGGTCGGTACGCACCGACCCCCCTCGCTCTCCAGGCTTCAGCGAAAGCCTGCATTCGCCCCATAAGACGCAGGCACATTTCCCCTTCATTTTTGGAGGGGAAAAAGTGCGTCTTATGGGGCGAAAAATACGGTACACTTTTTAAATACCTTTCTATAGAGGTGAGTCAATTAATTTGAAATGTGTGCTTATGCCTTTCCAATAAAATTCTTTATTGTGGGTCCTTTGTGTTCATAACTAGCTTCAGTAATAACCCATTTCCAGTTACAAGTCAAAACAGCCTCAGTCCTTAATGCTCTAATAAATAAAGGGCTTAACAATTGGGAGCTAATTGTCACAGTGGGACAGCCTGGGAGGCTTGTAATCAGGACCTTTTTTTCAATATTCATTTTCATACTGTTGCAAAATAATCACCTTAGGAGCTGTTTCAAATAAAGAAAATATTTCAAACTCCTACATGATACAGTGTACACACTATGTGATTTAATAATTTTAGACCAGCATTAATATGCAAAGTATTAATATATGTTTTCTTTCTCTGTCCTAACATAGCAATGCAACAGAAAAAGGGCAGGGGGAGGTCAAAATGGACAGGTCCCATCAAAGGCAAATTACTGTAAAATTCTAGATTTATTTGCTACATCTTCAGTAAAATAATAAAAATACAAAAATTAGCACAGTATATTTAGAGACAAGAAGATTAGATATAAATTTCTTTTAAAAATATGCTTATCAATCCGAATGTAAATGGTGGAATTTGGAATGAGCAGAACTCACACTGTGCATGCAACAGTTTAGCTGAATCCCACCCAAACTTTTTAATGTATTGAAAGACCAAGATTGAGCAATAGAGGTTTCCTACACATGAAATTTGAGGAGGTATGCACTTGTTCTGTTCATACAAGGATTTCTGTTTGCCTATTGGAAACAGTGGCGTAGCGTGGGTTGTCAGCACCCGGGGCAAGGCAAGTAATTTGCGCCCCCTAACCCGTGGATTTGTGCCCCCTAACCCTAACCCCCAGATGTTGCGGCCGGTGCGGCCGGCCCCCCCTGCCCCCCCACTGATTGGAAACAGGTATGTTCTCTTCTCTTGTGCCCCACATCCTCCACAAGTCTGCTCTGGGGAATTCAGGGACACCCCTAACTGATATAGGGTTTGGGGGGGGGCACACAGGCGAGGAGAGGAAGGTAACATTCCATTGTGCAGAGAAAAGTTCTTGCACTGATGGAAAGAGTGCATTGAATTCTAACAATGGTGCTAAAAATACCCAACCTGCTGTTTTAAACTACTTTCCTTCACAAGTATTCACATATATTGGTGAAGGTCCATCAGAAAACAAAACCATGTACCTGTCGGCACATTTGAATCAGCTCTAAAGGATTAATAATAAAGAATGCAACTTCTTCACAGATTAATGAAGAAAAATGTATCATTCATTATCTTCAAAATAGTTGCAAATATAAAATAAAATGTTTTTAAAAACCTTAGAATTTTTGTTTTGATGCCAAAATTGACAGCATTGTCTCATCTTACACACAATACAAGCTAGAGGAACATTGCCTTCCAACGCAGGCTGCCTGAGTACATTACTTCAAAGACTAGTTCTTACCCAATGTTCAGTCGCATCAGGTGAATAGACAACATGGTAATCAGCATATTGCTTTCCCCCCGAAGTGCAGAAGCACAAAACAAAAGCCTCTGTTTGAAGTCCCATTAGTAATACTCTGGATAACCCTACGGATATGAAATACTCTGTATACCGAGGTCATGACTCATGACCTCAATATCATTTGCACATCAGTAGAATTATAGCCAGTGTCATTACTTAGCATGGCATTAGAACAACCAGTATTCATTTGTACCTGAGTGTGAGAAAACATCCTTATGTACCTGCATTACTGAATAACTGAAAGCATATGAAGATCTCTACATCAAACCTGCTCTGTGGCTGATTAAATATGGCGAATATCTGCTGGAATTCCTGGTCATTCACCCTTTTCAGCATCCTAGCAATGCCAGTGTTTGGAATTCCTAGCCCATGTTCTCCTTTCACAGACCAGATCCAAATGTGATTCCGCCTATTGACACATGGAAGATGTCTCCTTCAACAATCTTGTTTCGCTTGCTAATAATGGGAATATTTGATGTTGTCCTAGAATTCCAGTTTCAACTAAAGTTGTAATGGATTTATACCATGCTAAGATGATGTTTCCTTACTATTATTTCTTCACTGAGGCTGAAAGACTGACCTGCCATGGCATTTTTAATTTACTTTAAGAAGACTGCCATCTACGGACGCGGGTGGCGCTGTGGTCTAAACCACTGAGCCTAAGGCTTGCCGATCGGAAGGTCGGCAGTTCAAATCCCTGCAACGGGGTGAGCTCCCGTTGCTCGATCCCAGCTCCTGCCAACCTAGCAGTTCGAAAGCACATCAAAGTGCAAGTAGATAAATAGGTACCGCTCCAGCAGGAAGGTAAACACCATTTCCATTTGCTGCTCTGGTTTCGCCAGAAGCGGCTTAGCCATGCTGGCCACATGACCCGGAAGCTGTACGCCGGCACCCTTGGCCAATAAAGCGAGATGAGCGCCACAACCCCCAAGTCGTTCGTGACTGGTCTTAACTGTCAGGGGTCCTTTACCTTTTCACTACCATCTAACAGGGACGTCATCAGTATTCACCAGTCCACTTGCTGGTCTTGGCTGACACAATCTGACTCATCAACTGAAGTTCAAGATGATTAAATAAGAACTCTCCCAATTTCTCACACTCAAAATTTTCTCTCTTTCCAGAAGTCTACTATAGATTCAGCTGGAGCTCCTGAGAAACTAAGAACCCCTCTCTTGGTTTTCCTCAAAGCTGATTGACAAGGAAGAAAATGTGTTATGCATTATTTATAACAGAATTTGTAAGAATTTTCTCAAAGTAATATTCTGAAAGTGCACAACAAAGTTTAAGTAAAAACCAATAAAATAAAATAACACAAAACAAATAGATAGTGTGACCTCCAAAATGTCTTCAGAAATTAATAGGTCTTAAAGAAATTAATAGGTCTTAAAATAGGACTTAAGACCTATTCATAGCCTTGGGATATTTGCACCCCTGCCCCAAATAGTGAGCCACTAAACTGCAGGTTGCAGTATCTACCTGGGCTGTGAGCTACTCTCATGCTCTAGACCAGTGATGGCTAAACTTGGCCCTCCAGCTGTTTTTGGACTACAGCTCCCATCATCCCTAGCTAACAGGACCAGTGGTCAAGGATGATGGGAATTGTAGTTCCAAAACAGCTGGAGGGCTGAGTTTGGCCATCACTGTTTTAGACTAACTCTGCTCTCCCCAAGATGACTGCAGCATCTTCTTAGACAGGAAAATGTATAAGGAGGCTTCAACTGAGTCTTTCCTTAGCAACATGGGGTGCGTATTCAACTAAGTTTTAGACCCACTGAAATTAATGAACATAATTAAGTCAGGTGTGTTATTTCCAGTGGTTCTACTCTGGGTAGACATTTGCTGAATTCCATACATGGTATTCTGAATATTTGATGCAGTTGTTCTTCAGCTCTGACTTCTGTTCCTCTCTTTGAGGCTGCCTCCTGGTTGGTCCTTTGTTCCTGACCTACTCTTTAGTTGTGATTTCCAGTTGCACTTCAGTTCTGGCTTCTGGTTTATTACTCAATCCTCACTTGTTCTCTGGTCCTGCCTTCTGGAGTATCTGAAGCCATGGCCTATCAAGCCCAGCCCTGATGGGAAGTCATGTGTGGGAAAAGTTGTTTTCTCAAATATCCTAGGTACAGACTGTGAAGGGCTTTGAAGGAAAGCACCGTCATGTTGACTTTGGACTAGACACACACCAGCAACTTATGACAGGGCTCATACCAGATTGGCATTGTTTGCATCCTGCAGTCAACATTTAAAATGCCATTGTCTGCAAATTCTCTGCTTGCTCTAACTGGAGTTCTAAGAGGGGGGAGTAAGGAATGAGGGAGACAACCTATTCTCCTTGGGTTTGTGATTCTTCTTCACCCACCAGCATTATCAGTAGGAAGAGTGGGGTGGACATAATACAAGGAAAGAGTGATCCTTTTAACACCTCTGATATCCTCTAAACAGAGGAACTATTGTCTATCAGGCAAATGAGACCCTCTGTCCCCATATATCTGAAGAAGTCATAATTTCAGGAAACTGAAATTATTAAAATCATGTGCACAGAGAAAAACTTCACAAAATGTTTTTGCAAAGTCCCAGATAAATTTTGCTGAGGCAGGAAAAAAAACCCCTACTTCTAGAAAATTAAAGTATCTGATATCTTGAATCAGATTCCCAGCCCCATTAGCTGCCACATAATTTTGTTGCGGAAAATGTGTGCTTTGCTTTTTGTATCTTGAGCATGTCAGTGTGATTTCCATTGTTTTCAATTCAATAATCATACACACAAAAGCATCCTAGAGAACAACCATATAGATGATATAAGCACCCAATAAAGAAAAGAGATGATAGAATAATATGCTACAGAATCAGTTATTAAAATAATAAGATCAATATTATCTAATGAAGAGGTATTTTAAACTTATTTTTAAAGGAATATGCAGGTACAAAAATGCACCTTAAAGAAAATGGTTCCGTACTTTGGTATGAGACAATCCTCTGCACTATGAACGTGCTAATAATTTATACTTTTGGTTCTGAATTTGTGGAGTAAACAATGACATTAGGTAGTCATCTTCTTTTAAAAAAAGTATATATAGTATGCCCCATTGGTGCAGCAGTTTTTAAATTCTAATATAATTTCAAGGTTATTATCTATTTCAGAACAACACGGAGGGTCAGAGTTCACAGCAGCCAGAATTTACAAACCTCCAATGGGTTTTGATTGACAGCAATCAGCATCTCTTCAGCATCACTGAGGGAACAAAGTACAGGTCAAGACAGCAGGCGATTTCATCTGTCATTTTTAATTATCTAAATGATATTCACAGACAAAACCTTTCCCATCTATCAGGGCATCACATTACCATAGACAATGTTTGTTTAAAGAAGGGGCCATAAAATCAAACAATTATGAATGCAGACAAGTCTTGCTATTGACTGCATAAATAATCAAGTGAGATTTCCAAAACTCTCTCCTAATGAATGGGTAGCTTGCTGACAGGAAGTAGTAAGTAATAATACAGACAACAGTCTAATGTTCTTATTGACTTTTACTAAAGCTTGGCTACAGTAGCAAGGGTTTTTTTAAAAAAAAAATGACGTCAAGTAAGGTTTCCATAGGAGCCGTATTGATAGCAGTACCCAGCTAAAATACAAGTAGTTAACTCCTGACCTTATAGTAGGACCAGCGATCCCCCTGAGAGAGCTGAACGCTAGCAGTACAATACATCATGAACTAAGCCAACAGCCTCAGGGCCCTGACAACATTACAGCACAGGGAAAGGGTCCCTTTCTTCTGCCATTTATAACGGTGTAATCTGCAATAATTCAACAGTAGCCTTGGAAATGAACTCAGTTTGAGGTTGTTAGATCAGTAAATAAAGCTTTGTACGAAACAGAGATGGAAAAGTAAATATCTAATGGAAGCTCACCTACAACATTGCACATCAACCCCAACTTTAACCCCAAAGAAATCTGTGCACCTGAACTGAAGCCAAAAAGGTGATTATTTTTTCCAGCTCATGGCCTACTCTACTGTTTTCAAAGGAACACTCCAAGTTTGAGATGGAACTGAAATCTAGTATTACTGGATAGCAACGGATTTGTGGCTAGGGCCTCTCCAGATCTATTTCAAACAGGAGCTGGAGTTATCAGAGTCTACAGGTATATAACATCAATTCAGAAAAGATCGTAAGGCTTCTCAGAAGCAGTCTGTGGGATCTAGTGATGACAGAAGTGTCCTTGTTCAGGTTCTTAAGGCATTATGCCTGAAGAGGAAATACTAATCTAGGTTGCGATCAAGGGATGTGCACACTGACCCCACCCCGCAACATCCCATCCCTGCCCAATTTATCAGGGCTCCTAATCACATGGAGGCTTCTATTTTCATCCAAGATAATGTGGGTAGAAACCTCTTTCAGACCTTCCTTGTTCAACATAGAAAGGTCTGGAAGAGAAAGGGTGAGGCTAGCATGTGCCACCGTCCACGAAATTTCCTGCTTGGGCAAAATGTAAGAGCAGGGCTATTGCCATGCACCAGGGGGTAGAGAATATTGCACAACCTTTGCCAAGGTGGTGCCTTCTAGATATTTTGGACTACAATGCCCACCAGCCCCAGCCAGTGGCCAGTTTGTTGTGAGTTGTCGTCCAAAACACCTAGTGGGAAGTGGACTGGTGAAGAATGTTCTTGGGCATATATAGAAACAGATTAAAATTAACACATACAGTATATTTATGGGGGATTTTTTTGTTCCCCAACCTTCTAAAAGTTGGTCCACCTGCCTCACATAGTGGCTTATTTCACATTGGGTAACTGAACGAGGGAGCCTATTGGTTCTGCTCTGCAATTAATATTTTAAAATTAAGTATTGAACACAGCAGAATAGGGTTTGCTGAGCACAGAGGTGACAAAGCTGCTTTCTGTAGGGATTAGCTGCACAACTGATTTCCCCACAGTTAATGGGCAGTGACATCCCTGCTTTCTGCTTTGACTGGCTGTGTGATCAAGTTCGCCACAGAGCTTGCACTCCTCTGCTTTCTGCAGGGGGCAGTTGTGCAACTGAGTTCCCCTTGGGGATCTTGGGGATGTAGCTGATCCAGCCTTGTATCTACCACCTTGAGGTCACATATAGGGGCAAGTGGGCATGGTTTGGGGAAGACTGTCTCACACCCATGCCAGGCCAAATTTGGCCCGCAAGCCGGAGGTATTAATGATTACAATCAATTATATAGTAGCTGCATCGTATAAAAAACTCCAAACAGGCATCAGAAACTTCAGACTATGGATGCACAAACATCACTTTTATAAGACAAAACTCCATATTTTCATATTATTCTTTTTAAAAATAATTTTCCTCTTCTGTACTTCTCAGTCCTTAATACTTGCTCTTCAACATACTATTATGTATTATATGTAGATAGCTCTCAGCAACCTTACTCCCAAAACATGTAAAAAAATATATGTATGATATGACTGGACTGTTTAGTTTAACTCACCATTTAGTCCCATGATTTAATCCTGCCTAATGGATTATGCCTCCCTTTAATTTTTGGGGGGAGGAAATTAATTACATTTGCTGCTTTCTCTTGTATGATCTGCTTCTTGTTTTGGTAGTCCAATGATTCAACCCCACTTAAGACTGCAGTACAACCATTAAAGTCTTAGGATGATAGAGTTTTAACATATAGGAGCTTCAACAGAACAACTAGTGAGCTGGTATAATGCAGCGGTAATGCAAGGTGACAGAGTTTAGACCCTTCAGGTCAGGTCTGCCCATGTTAAAATAATAATCAGAAGACAAGGTGGGGAAAGTATCTGCCCATCTTATTTTGCGACTGTTATTTAACCAGGAGCAAAGGTGAGCCAAGCAGGAAGATGCTATGCTTGTGAATTTATGGTCATGTAGGCAAGCCATTTTTAAATCTAAGAGCAGTCACAGAAGCTGACATTTCTTCTGCAAAGTGGTGTTTCATGAAGGTTAAAAAGGCCAGAACACAATTATTCGCCACAAGCATATAAGGCATCACAAGGTCTAAATAACGAACAGAAAATGTCTTGGCCTAAAAAGTAAAATGTGATATTAAAGGTAGTTCAGAAACAGCAGAAATGTAAACCATGGGTGTCTGGAACAAACATTATGGTTGGGTTTGGAAGACTGCAGTCCTCCATATGTTGTAGGACTACCTCTCTCATTATTCCTAACTACTGGTCCTGCTGGTTGGGGCTGATGGGAGTTGTAGTCTCACAGCATCTGGTGGGCCAGAAGTAAGTGAAACAAAGAAGAGTTTGGATTTGATATCCCGCTTTATCACTACCCTAAGGAGTCTCAAATCAGCTAACAATCTCCTTTCCCCTTCCTCCCCCTCAACAAACACTCTGTGAGGTGAGTGGGGCTGAGAGACTTCAGAGAAGTGTGACTGGCCCAAGGTCACCCAGCAGCTGCATGTGGAGGAGCGGAGACGCGAACATGGTTCCCCAGATTATGAGTCTACCGCTCTTAACCACTACACCACACTGGCTCTCAACAAAGGGGGGAAAACCACCCTCTCCTGAAGAAACAACACCCTGCCATATTCACAAGTGTTGAATATTTACAGGTGCTATAAACACTAGCCATCTATGACATAAAAAGGACTCTGAGAAATGGAATCCTAAGGAAAAGAAGTCTGTTACTATTATTATTTTAAACTCTTAACTGAAATGTTGGCTCATGAAGAAATTATAAAGTCCAGGGATACTTATTAGGTTGAACAAATTATTTCCCCCCTATATTTGCAAATTGCAAGCATATTATAAAGAGCAACAAACACTCTGAACTAAAAACACCAGGTTTAAGCAGTCACTTACTGAAAAGATAGTGAAATCTTTAAAAAATCACCCATCAACACATCATAGTTTGATTCCATGCCATTTAAATAATCTAGTAATACTGTAAAAAGTTCTGCAGTGCTGACTGAGATCAAGCTAGATCTCACTCTTCTCACAACTGAAATTGTAAGTCCTCCACATATTATTATTATTTATTAAATTTGTATACCGCCCTATCCCTGCAGGTCTCAGGGCAGTTCACAGGATAAAATCACGAAATAAAAAGATACGGCATCATCAAGAAATGGGAGGTGCAGAAATAATGATCACTGCAAGCAAATAACAACATTTGCATTTGTCTCTACATTATTAGAAGAAAGCATGTATTTATATATAGAAAAACATGTTTTGTAAGAATAGAGTACTCTGGTAGCTTTAGAGCACTATGGTACTGTCTGGCTGACCCATGATTCATTCTTGTCTGTTAAAAACGCTGGGAACTAGGGGACTGATTCAACTTTTGTCGCTGCTTTTTCACCTACCTTACAGAGGTATGTGTGTTTTGTTTGTAAGTGTGCATATTTCTCTGACCACAATAAGTCAAAGGATTACTCACTTACTGTAATTATAGGTCACCTCTGCTCCTTTCCCCCACTGATCTTAGTTCAGTCGAAACTGGAATTTGGGGGCACAGGGAGGTTCATATTGGGGAGAATGCTTCCTATGATAGCCTGGGCTTTAGCTGTGAGACCCTATGCGTTGATGAAACACTGTAATTCTTCTGCACCGTGTTCATCATGTTACTATTTCGTTCTGATCTTATGGGTGAAAAGGATTTAAAGGCTTTGGTCTCTAGTTCAACTGGATTTAACAGAACTTACTCGCGAGTAAATGTGTCCTGCATTTGCAGCCCCTAATATTATGCTTGTGGTTTACTGCAAATTGAATGAAAAGGAAATGTAATCAATGGTGCTGTGCACTGCATTTGGAATACTGCCAGCTGAAGAGCTTGACCCCAGACCTTTAACTGCCATAAATATTCTCGGAAGGGAAGATCCCTCTGTAGTTTCTAAAAAGCTAGAAGAATAACAGAACATCCCCGAGGATCTATTTCAAGGTTATCAAAGATGACCTCAATGTTTTTCTACTTCTGGCAGCAGACTTCTGCTGCAAGAGCAATATAATGCCCAAACACTGTGGCAAATTCTTTAGTGCTTCCCTGGCTTCACACACAAACACACACACACAACCCTTCTCTTTTCTCATGATTTTTGGAAAATACAGTCCCCAGGGGATTTGGCTCAACTTTAAATTTCAGAAGCTCCATATTATGTGTCAAGGAAAGGATATAGGGTTTTCATCAGCGGAGAAAAGTAGATTCTTACATAAAAGCAGGTCCTTGCGTGCTTGATTTTTCCTTTGTGCTGACTGATGGTGGGTACACACTAGAGTTTTAATACATATGTGGGTCACACAGACCCCGTTTTTCTGAGGCTACTTCTGTGTACTTTCATCCACACACAAACACTTCCAATTTTATGCCTCTGAAATCTATCTCTGTGTTTCCCATCCACATCAGTAGGTGGTGCTTGATGGGGTGTATTCATTTTGTGCACTACTGTAAAGTCAACATAACACTTTTTCCCAACAGTTAACACTGGTGTTAACACTGAAGTCATATTAAGAAATTACTTTCTGGTTCATCAGCCAGACTCACAATATTTTTGGATTTTGAATTATTTATTTATTATAAGATTTTTTATTCCACATTTCTATTCCAAAAACACATAGCTCAAGATGGATAAAATAACAAAAATTAAAAGCAATCCACAATTAACAATAAAATAAAATATACTGATGGAGGATGGTATACAGATTTAATAAATGCAAATAAATATCTCACTTTCTCTCCAAAGACACATACCAGGGAGCAAAGAAAATTAAATGGAAATTAAATGGGAAGCTTTAAGCATGAAACTGATATGGGTGAACAAGAAGGATCTTTTTGTGCCCCCATAATCACATATCAGACGGTAGCAAGAAACATGAAACGACCGCATCTACAATAAATACTGAATAGCAAAGTTGTCTGGCAGCTATAATATGGTGAGCCACCTCTTCACCTGCCTCTTTTGATGGCTCTGACGCTCCGTGGCAGGGCACATGCTAGATGACCAAGGTTTCAGACTCACCTTCCCATCTCTGGGAAGGGTGGGGAAAGACTCGTTTTTAGAACCCAAGAGAGCAATTTGCAGTCAGTGTGGACAACACTGAGCTAGCAGGATCTACCTTGACAGAGTATACATCTCACACAATCTGTTCCTATTTGCATTATGCCATTTCAGTCTAGCTGCATCTTATTTCGTCTCCAAAGGGCACAATATAAGAACGCTCATGCATTCCTAGCAGTCACGTTTTGACCCAGACATTCCTTACCAAAGCGTGTGAATTTAGTTTTAGAAGAGCTAGTTTACACTTTCGGGGGGTGGGGGTGGGGAGTACTGCCTTAGATGTGCTGTACATTAGTTCTACAGAAGCTGCTAAAGGTTGGGCAGCCAACTGCTGGAGTAGCACTGGCAGATGCAGGTTCCATATGCTCAAGAATCTCTGGATGGAATTCTTATCCATCGCATCTGCATGTCAGCTTGTCTTTGCTGGCCCCACTGCTGGCTTTGTTGATAAACCCAATTGCCTGTCTGCTGTGTGTCAATTTTCTGTGCCCTCTAGTCATGTAGCTGAGACCTCAGGTAGCTCTCTCCCACTAAGGAACAATATACGAGCGATCTATGCTTCATTATGCCTACATATAGCTTGCAGAATGCAACTCTTTTTTTAATTAATTCGGTATTGGTGATTTGCAGGTGCAGTAAAAATGAAAAATGTTTTCGGAGCACAAATGGCAGTTATATCACCCGCAATATTTTTAATCTTAAAAAAAGTAGTTTACTCTCGAATAACTATGGAAGAAATTGATATATGTAAATTTGGACACACCTGGGGGGTGCGTCTAGAGTTTGTAATGCACGAATGTTTTTTCAAGGCTGCAAACATTTTTACAATTGCAACTTAATTGGTTTGAGATTAATACGCTTTACAAAATAAACTTTCAGATACAAAGAACTATGGGAAGAATTCCATGCCTCACTAAGGTGATTGTTCCATCAGAGTGAGCATTTTAAATCATCAAATAGAATGACTATTCCCTCTTCTCTCCTGTGTATTGTTCCAGGGGTTCTCCTGATTCACCTGAACCAATTTGAGGGGCATGGGGTGGGGGTGGGGCAGAGGAGATGGGGGAGCCCCATTAGGGACTTCTGCTGATGGAATTCATCAGTTAAACCCTCCCCTATACTACTAGTTTATGCAAAATTATTTCCCCCCCCCCGAAACAAAAGCATCACATGTCACATAGCAAACTCACATGTCACATACTTTTCAAACCTAAGCAAGCTGGGCAATGTTTAAAAGGATCATATATAGTATGAAAAGCAGCTGTTAAAAATAAATAAAAATCAGCAGGCTCAGACAAGCCCTTACCATGCCTAAAGTATTTCACTGGATCTTGGCCAAAAAGAAAGGAAGCTTCTCTTTCAATTAACCTCCATGTTCTAACAGAGTGACTATGTGAGCTGGGCACACTCCTCTAATTTTGTGGGCCCGTCTCTTTAGTTAAGCAGCCTCTTCAACCCAGATGTTGAAAATGCACAGCTCATTCACTTGCAAATCTGAGAATTCCCAAGGCAAAATTGTATCCCTCTACAACAGATAGTCTACCTTTCCTAGCTTTTTCCTCTTGCTATTCCAATCAGCCTCTTTCAGCTACTGTCCTCACAGCCTTTTTAGCTTCTGTTCCTCCTCGTCAATGGAGCCAATAGGACTGTCATGATTCACAGACAGTTACAAGCAACAACAATACAATAAAATAATACAGGTAGCTAACATGTTGTCCTACAGACATGTGCCTGTTGCCTGCTTCTCAGCCGCCCATCACATTGGCTACTTCTACAATACCATAACAATGTTAACATTACAGAACATGAATACAAGCTTTACATTAACTTTGTCTACTTCAGAAAATGTCCTCCCTTTCAAGGACTTGTTCAAAAGCCAATCCCATGAATGACCATGAGGCACAGTTCTTCAGTCTTTTCAGATAATAAAAATTAATCATGGAAAGAAAGAATTACTGCACCCACTCTGTGACAGAATTCAAACTGGTTTTGTCTTCTGATAACAAGGCACTGAAATCCCACAACATGGCTGCTCCATAGGAAAAACTGTGCAAAAATAAATTCCTCAACTCTGGCTGGAACCAGGCTTTGCGAAAAATGCACGGCTACTTCTCAGAACGGCACCTCCTGCATCCTTTCCTTCTCTGGTAACACTTAGGAATACAAAATGCACAAGATGATTTCACTGGACTCTGAATCCACCTGCCACTTGAAGCCGGTTAAGTGAAGAGGAAGCAGGAATTATCAGGAGTGTGATAACATCGTGGTGGGCATTGTGTAGGAGACAGGAGAAAACCAGGGGTTCCAGTTGCCAGAAGCCATACATTTTCTATAACATGCAGTTCCACTGTCAGTCTCTTTTCTGCTGCCCTTCCCAAGGGTTTGTTTAGCCAATTAAAAGGTTTACAAGCCAATACTAAGGCAACAAGCGAGGTAATTGTTCCAGTGTCTGTTTTCCAGATTTACAGTGAATAAGAAGCAGGTATTAACTGGGCTCAGTAGGGTGGTGTGTGCCATGTATAGTTGTATTTAATTACTATTCTAATTAAATAATTTAGCTGTGAATCTCACTGGGTGACCTTGGACCAGTCACTGTCTCTCAGCCAAGCCTACACCAAATAGTTGTTGTAGGGTTGAAATGGAGAGGGGGAGAACCCCGTACATTACATTGTGCTCCTTGAAGCCGAGGTGGAATATAAATGCAAAAAATAATGTATCTCACATTTACTAATGACCACTCAAACAATACTTTAAAACTGGCAATCTCTTCATCCAATGTTATCTGAAAGCATATTGTAAATGATATTAAAATGAAAAAAGGAACAGTTAACTTTGTCACCCACGTTATCAGTAATCTCAGCAGAGTGCAAACAAATGACTTTCTTAAAGTGCAAAGATTTCTTTTAAAGATCAATTAATTTTATAAGTAAACAAATCATCCAGAAATTGGATGTTTTAAATCATCCTGACCTGCGCTTTGCAATCTTTATCCAATATAGGGCTCTCTCTCTTTTTTTGCAGAAACAATTCACTATTCTAGGTTATCTATGTTTTAAAGTAATTTTACATCTGCAGAAAATAAGGCTAGAGCCCCAAATCACGACTGAATGAAGTCACCATTAAACACAGTTTTGTTGATGTAGCAGGGGATAAAACAATCCCTCTTCAACCTCTACAAGCTGCAGAAAGTCCTCCATTTCTGTTAATGACCCATTCCTTGTGTCTGATTCAATACAGCCCACTGGCTATGGAAATGACAACACTCAGCGGGTGACAACAAAATGGTCAACAAACAGTGCTGAGATATGTCATTTTCTTCAAATACTTTCTCAAGGAATGAAATGACACACTATGGTATTCAGTATCCTGCTCAGATCAAATATTTCTTTATTAAACGAAACTACATGTACCATACTTGCTGTATAAAATGCAGGTTTAAGTGTGTTGCTTCAAGCTTCAATTGCAAAACAATTTGATACTTGCTTCTTTGGGGAGCGAGTGGGGAGGATGTCTACAGTTTCCATTTAATATATTTATCCTGGACAGTGATCACAAAGATACAGTGCCTTTGGAAAAAAAGAACTTTGAAAGGAAAGCATTTCCTTACTAAAACCAATCTACTATAGCTAGACCAACTGGGGTGTGGTATCTCCATTTGTTCTGCTCCACTGTTTTGATATGCAGTGGACTGCTGCAATGATGTAGAAGTAGGGTAAACCAATTTAATAATGATGACAAAACAAAAAACCCAGTGCACTAACTTTGGTACCATTGACAACTTCCATCTAGGAGCAAATAGCAGCTCCGGGAGATGATTTTCCATGATACCAGCATGCAAGGTGAAGTGGTTAACCTCCATACCACAACTGGCCCCAAATATTGGCTCTGTATTTTGAGGCAATATTAATTTTCAAAGTTAAAACAAAAGCAGCAAGGGAAGAATACTGAAGAAGAAGCTACAGCCTGGGGAATTGTACTATATGGTGATACTGGCCCTTCAAGACTATACCTGTATACTTGAAGGAGCGTCTCCACCCCCATCGTTCAGCCCGGACACTGAGATCCAGCGCCGAGGGCCTTCTGGCGGTTCCCTCATTGCGAAAAGTGAGGTTACAGGGAACCAGACAGAGGGCCCTCTCGGTAGTGGCACCTGTCCTGTGGAACACCCTCCCACCAGATGTCAAGGGAATAAACAACTATCTGACTTTTAGAAGACACCTGAAGGAAGCCATGTTTAGGGAAGTTTTTAATATTTAACGCTGTACTGTTTTTAACACTTGATTCAGAGCCGCCCAGAGTGGCTGGGGAAACTCAGCCAGATGGGCGGGGTATAAATAATAAATTATTATTATTATTATTATTATTATTATTATTATTATTATTATTATTACCACTCCAAAAGAGGGACTACTTTTTGTAGCTGAGGAGGGAGTGCTAGTGCATAGATAGCTCACAGCAGAAGGTGGTGTGTGTGTGTTTGTGTGTTTTGAACATAATAAAGATTATAGGCCTACAACTCCATGAGAGTCATCCTTTGAGAGCTACTCACACCACATGACAGAGCCTTTATTGGGCTCCTAGAACTGGAATGGGAGTGCAGTGAAATTAGAGGAGCAAATAAGAGGTAGATTGGGGCTCAGCCAGACTTCCTTTTGTGCCATGTTTTCCAGGTGCAGCTCTGAGCTTTCCAGGTCCAAGCGTGTTATTTGTTGTCATGCCACTTTCCCTGGGGAAACCCGTTGTTGATCGCTGAATCAGAACAAACAGCAATGGGTTTTCCTCAGAATGCCGTTTGTTCTGATTCAGCAATAAGCAGCAGGTTTTCCCAGGAAAAGGAGTGGGACATTAAAAAAAACAACACCCAGGCCTGGACCTGAAAAACACGGATCTGTGCCTGGAAAATGTGGCATAAAATAAAGTCTGAATGAGCCCTTAGTCTGAGCCCTTTTCATAGAAAATTGCTGTGGGAAAGCCTGGGAATAGCAAGCCAATTACACTGGTCTGTTTTACAAACCTGCACAACTTGGTAGCATCACAAAGCTACATGGGCCAGGGATGGGCAACTTGGGCAATTTGCAAGGGGCCCCTGTCTTGGTTCTTGAGTGTACCATTGTTCACCAATGGTGAGTGAATGCCACCTAAGATTTCCAGCAAGGTGCTGCTGGAGAGTAACTTTCTGTAGCAGTTACCACAGGAAAAGCTGTAGGAGTGGTACAAGGCCAGGCCTTAAGGGAGGAATCCTGAGTAAGTAGAGGGTTAGCAATAGGCGAAAATCAGAAGACCTGTGAGACTAGTAAGGAAAAGGAAGCTCTGCTAGAAGGGGGCTTAGATCTGGAGAAGGTACTCGGGAGAAGCACAAGACCCATGCTCCCTTATACTCCCAAACAAGGGCTGCCCATGAAAATTTGCAGTCCATGCATGCAATAATTCTCACATGTGGCCCCTAGCTTTGTACACACATGCATGGGTCCTTGTAGGGGGCAGAAGCAGGGCCCCTAACATCACACCTGCCCTAGGCCCCATAAACCCTCTGGGTGGGCTACAAAGCTGGTCATGATGGCAGGCCCAGGGTACTATTTATCTTTGGGCTGGCCTTGCACAGGATGCACAGATAATAGGATGTGCAAGCTATCTTGGTCATACAGTGAAACAAAGACATGTCATCCATCTATACCCAAAACACATCCAACATGATAGTATTGCACCAAGCAAGGTACAACATGTGTAACTAAATAATAATAATAATAATAAATGCTGACATCCTTTCAATGGCTCCTGAAGATGTCGTCTTTTCCAAGGAGTCTTTGGTTTAACTATTTCCTGAGCAGCTACGCCTAAGCATGGGTAACTCAAAGAATCACATATCCTGTTGACCTCCACTTCTTTTTCTTTCCCACCTCTGCATCACCCCCTCCCACATGCTGAATTTTCTATTGTAAGCCCCTTGGAACAGGTACCCATTCTTTTTTACTGATGCACCCTGGATGTAGGCAGAATTTTTCCAATGGTCTATCGAGGGTGAATTTGTATTTCTAATATGTTTTCTAGTTAACAGCAATGAAAAACATAAAACCATTACCAGAGCTGGCATCAATGCATAGCGCTGATATATATCATATCTAAATGACTGATGGTTTTCTCTGGAATGGAAAAAGCAGATATGATGTACTCAGAAACCTGTGCTTGAAATTGATGATGTATATACAATTTTCAGAGTTCCTTTCATCTTATAGTATAATGTATATACAATTTTCAGCGTTCCTTTCATCTTATAGTACAGGAGGGCATTGGTTATCTGGCTAGAATCCTGAATGGAAGCCGTTTCATTAGGGGGTGAGGATGCACTGCAACATTTTCCAAAGTCTCATTAGCCATGATAGTTAAATTGAACCTCCATATTCAGATGCAGGAGATGCTAGGGACAAACCACCAGAGAGGGGTGCTGCCTTCATGCTCTTCTTATAAGCATGGCTATTTTTAGAAATAGGATACTGGGTTAGACGGACTCTGGAGTCTTATGTGCAAGATAAATGAGTGAAAAAGGGAGTCTAGAATATATGTTCAAGAGCATATCACTGACCCTGTCCCAGCATCACTGCATGTGCTGCCTTTGATGTATGGGTTTTCAGCTATATTTGCATAGGTGTTCTGTGCAGTTGGGATCCCTGTGAAATTGGGGGCTCCAACTGCATGGAGAACCTAAATGCACACAATGGACCTCTTTTTGTAGGATGTGTGAGATTCGGAGCCAAAGCCAATGGCAAAGCCCTGATCCTCCTCCATCCATTTACCCTACACAAATGGAGAAGGTGTGAATAGAGCTTTCTCCTGCTATACTATGGCTGTTCTTATAGGAATGGGGAGATTAAGAATAGATTGTGTAGCGTTTTGGGGGGAAACAGCATGGTCTCTTATAAATACTTTGCTCTAACACACCCTTTCTCTTCCTTTCTTTTCATCAATACCTTCTAGTTCTTCCCTCTGTTGTGATCAAAATTATTATCTACCCCTCCCTTTAATTCATATTGCAGCCTCTTCTGGTTGTTCAGTTGTCTCCCATGCTAGGTGGTTTTGATTCTTCTTTCAGATATCACTGCTGCTATCTGTTCATCAGATCACTGCTTAAAGCAGAGCAAAGAGAGGGAGTAAAGTGGGGTGTCTGCTAAACTTGTTCTGTTCTTCAGAAACTAATAACTTCCATATTCTTAACTACTGTTGGTCTAGCTTAACCTCTCTGTTCTACATGCTTGCATCCCAATAGCCTTTCCTGGCCAAGGAGGACAATTCTTCACTTAATATGGTAACATCTGCACTGTTTTACAATGGTGCTACATACAGAAGAGGGACAAATACCATCAACAAAATTGCATTAGTCACCGGTGCACTAAATCTTATTTTCAAATGATAATTAACTTCGTCTCTGAAAAGTCCCCACCCCTCTACCAATAGCCATATTTATTCAACGCTAAACATTCTACTATAGATACAGGACTCATATCAACATTAATAACATCTTAAGGATAGTGTTTATCCTTAAGCAGTTTTAAGGTTAAGCACTATTGTGTACCCATTAGCAAGTTTGTCATGTTTATGAAAAACAAAACAAAAAACCAGCGCTTCAAATTGTGTACATTTTAAGCGGCCATACCATAAACTTCACTTTTGATTGTTTTACAGTATAAAATTCTAAGGTATCCTGTTTGGTTTAAGAAATTTGAAAAGCAACTTATTTAAATATGCGGAATTATCTTGAGTTGTTCATACGTGAACTTAAAAGCCGTGCAACACAGGAAAATTAAGTAATTATGCCTCCAAGTTATTTACTGCAATTAAGCTCATTTATCATATGCAAATTAGTGCAAACTGGTCTCATTAGCTACTAAATTACTCAATATGAGCTGAACAATGTAGCACTCCAGTTTGTAATGAAAAATCCCTGTAGAGGCAAGCAGGATCAATTAAGCTAATTTGCATATGCAAATATATCATCTAACTTTTACTTTTCCCTATATTTAATCCTACAATTTCTGGTCATTCTTGATTATCTAAAAAGGATGGGGTCAATCACCATCTTCATGATATCTTAGTCATGCAGTTGCAACTAGAGGAGAGGTCCTGTACAGGTTGCTGCATTCTATGCAGACATTTAAGCCTAGTTTATCATAAGATTATTCAATAAAATATTTTAGCATTCATGCAGGAAGAAATTGCAGACTATCCAACCCCAAACCCCAATTTTAGCCAAAGAATTTTAGCCAAAAGTTGAAAGTGTGATATAAAGAGACAAATCCACTAGGATGTCTGAATGAAGTTAAAAACTTTACACTCATTAATTAACTGGTCTTTATTCTGAACAAGCTATTCCAATTATAAGTTCACCAACATTTTTCAGCTGTACAAAATATGCAATTTCCTTTTCTTGTTTTATAAAAAAAAAACTTATGCCTTTTGCCCCAAAGCTGCTGTGATTTTCATTTTGATTGTATATTTGCTTTTGACACTGCCTCTCAAATATTCGACTGAGTAACACTGTCCTCCTAAAGAATCTAGATGTAAAATAATACAAAATGCTGTTTTATTTAATTTTTTATGACAAATTTAAAATTAGATTCATCAGGTTGAACACTGGTCATTGGCTGTAATAATAGACAGACTGAATGATTGATTAGGTGGCTGTCAGCAAATTCATCATATCATCATAATGAGAGGATCTGTTCTTAGCAGATATTTATCTGTCTGTCTGAATGCATTTATATATGCAAAGATAGGTAGGTATGGGATTAACAGATAGGGAAAGCCTTCTCCCGAGAGAAAATCTTGGACATTCTCTTACGTCTGAAGGCAGTATGGGGAAGTTTTTTTAAAAAATGTTTTTAAATGTTTTATTATGTTTTTATATATGTTGGAAGATGCCCAGAATGGCTGGGGCAACCCAGTAAGTTGTGCGGGGTATTATCAGTAAAATTATCATTATGGAATGAGACATCCCTATTTTCATTGGATAAATGTTGGACGATATGGTGAACATTGGGAGACAGTCCTATGCGAACTCTTTCCAAGTTCGGAAAAGCTGTTTTGGAATAAGATCAGATTTACTGATCACTGCTGGCAATTAGGGTGGTGGGAGTGGTAAGAGAAAACCATTAATGTCTGTGAGAAGTTCTAGTTAGGGAGAAGTTTTGAGTCCCACTGCAAAGCTTCACAGCAGTGATCTGCTCCTGGGGCTGGAGAGCCATGCAGCTGTGGCGGAACAGGGTCCATTTCATTGGCAGAGCATCTGCTTAGCACATATAAGGCCTCAGGTTCAATCCCCAGCATCTTCAGGTAAGGCTGGAAAAGATTCCTGCCTGAAATTCGAGAGAGCTGTTGCCAGTAAGTTTAGACAATACAGAGGTAGACAGACCAAAGGTTTGGTTCAGTATAAGCCCACTTGCTTTGTTCCCCTGCCCTCCAATCTATCCCCCTAACTAATTCTGCAAGAAGCTTCTACTCTCACACCTTGATCAGATGTAAGTGCAAGTTAAAGGAGGGCAGGCACATATGTATGCTGTAAAAGAAACAAGCAAAAGTCTAAAGGATAATTTGTGACATACTGTGCATAAGTTTCGTAGGCCAGAATCAACTGTCAGATAAATGACCTAGATCTGCACGCCAATGAAAGAGCCACAATATATTAGTTAGTCTTTGAGATGCCATGAGACTCTTAGTTATACGGTGGTACCTTGGTTCTCAAACTTAATCCGTTCCGGGAGTCCATTCAACTCCTGAAACCATTCCAAAACCAAGGCAAGGCTTCTGATTGGCTGCAGGAGCTTCCTGCACTCAGGAGGAAGAAGCGTCAGAAGTTCGGCTTCCGAAAAACATTCGCAAACCGGAACACTTATTCCGGGTTTGTGGCATTCAGGAGTCAAATTGTTCGTCAACTAAGCCATTCAATAACCAAGGTACAACTGTATTCGGGAGCTTGGGCTCCAGCAGGTTTCCCTATTGGCACCATTAAGTTTCTGTGCTTTGCTACAATCTGTTATATAGCATGCTAAAATAATACACAGCATTTTCAGATTCTCTTTATCAGTTTGCATCCAATTATGATGTCATCCAGGTTCTTTTTTTATTGTTAGCCTTCTCTACATGTCACTTAAAAACCTTTGGGTTTTAAGTTGGATAAAAATTAACTGGAGCAATTTTAGATGTCCAGTGCTGTCCAGGAGGCCACTCCTTAATATATATTAGGTATAATAATAATGGTAAGGTAAATACAGAAAAAACCCCACCATGAAATAAATCTAGCTACCAATATAGATGATAAAATACTTATAACTTCCCACATTTCAAATGACGCATTCTATCTTCCTCTAAAAGTCTACAATAAACACGACTGTAAAGAAACATCAAATAATATTCAATTAAAATTCTATCATAATCATCTGAGATGCTTCAATAAGGTCAGGATGAACAGTACACATTTTGTAAATAGCACTCTGATGAGTTGTATACAAATCTAATTTAATTAGCACTTTCTAAATCTTTGTAATGATGCAAAATATGGGCACAATCCAAGCTCTTTAAGCACTTTTAAGTGTTGCTGATTTAGCAGCACAGAGGTAAGCAGCTCGAGTTCTCCTATTGAAATCAATGTGGCTTAAAAGTAGCAAACTTTGGCTGTATTGTACCCTATATGTTAATACGTTTTCATAACAAATTAAACAGATTACACAACAGAATGACCTGAAAGCTTTAGCTCATTTATCTTTTCTTAGATATCAACAAGGTAACAACGCAACAAAATCCCTGTGCTATATGCCAGACATCATATGCAATCTTTATATGTTTGATACGATACATTATCATGATCCGCTGGCAGAATAAGAGCATGCAAGTTAAACTTGAACCAAGGTCACACAAATAACAAAATCACTTAATTCACAATCTCAGCATCCTAGAGAAGCTCATGCGGCCAATAGTTTTGAATCATTTTTAAATTGCCTCTAAACTTTTCTCTAAAGCCATAATGAAGCTTTAAAACATGGACATTACTCATACCGGTTCTGAAAGCTGCAGCTGCATAATGCAGGACAACAGTCTCCCCATCCTATCAGTTTACAAAGAATATTTCTTATTGCTGATATGTTGTCTCCCTTATCTTAAGATAGCATTCCATTTTGAACAAACTGATTAAGCGAGCATAAGCTTCTGATAAACAGTGGTTATTTTCAGTGCAGTGAAAGAGCCCATAATCAAGTTAATTTTAAAAAATATCTTGACTAGCCTGACAAATTATGCCCATTTTGATCCTATTGCTTGGATTGTGATTCTGTTTAGGCTTCTTGTGTCATAACAAAACCGCAACACATGCACAGCGCATAAGCATTTGATAATCTGTTTGGCACATACTACCTAAGAATGTCATGAAATTTTGGGGAACACCACACTGATTATCTAGTACATCTAAGATCTAGAGGACATGCTATCTTCTAAAGAAAGATAACTATCGTTTTGAATGTGACAGTCAACAGCAGTAAAAAAAGAGAAAAAGGTGCTGGAAAACTAAAAACAGGAGGAGAAAATCAAAACCCAAAATGTGAACAAGACAAAAAATATATAAAAATTGTTTTCATAAAATAGTGATTTATACTTAAACAAATGCACACAAGCATTTGGGGAGCCAACTGCTACTTCACAGTGCAATACGACTAAGTTGTACATATAATACTTGCCCTCCCTCTCTCATTAACATTCTTTCAACCATGGCTTTCTAAAAAGGAAAAAAAAAATGAATTTGTAAAAAAAACCCAAAACTCATCATACAAGCCGCAATAACATCACACAGTAGCCGAATAATTGACAGAACTCTTAGATCTCATTACTAAGTATACTTAACTTTCGTTTTGTTTTGTAAAGCCATTGTTTTTACCTGTAAAATGTGGCTTCCCAAATGTGACTCAAATACTTCAGTGGCAAGTGCACTGGGGCTTCTCCTGCGCTGGGCACCTATAACTGAATAAAAAAGCAATTATGTTGCAATCTCTACACATTCAGTCACAATGCATCCCTGATCTGAGACCAATTTATTGTATGTATTATTCATTAAAACGTTTCGTTCAATCTCACATTTGAAAATCACTATTAAATAAAACATTTGGGGGAACGCCACACAGCTCACCAGAACCCTGGTTCTCCACTTGCCCCTCAGTGTGCAGGGAGCACAACTGGTCGTTGCAGGGAATGGGTCACAATGTGCATGTCTTCATATCCTTGTTTAGCTCTCTTCCTCTGCTTGGCCATATTGGATGAGCTCCTAAACTCACAGGGCTTGGCACAGCAGTGTGGGAAGGCTCAAAAGACAAGCAGCAGTATAGATCTCCCATTTCCATCCTGATGATGTGCTTATGTACACGACTGTGTGTGCACAAGGAAGAGGGAGTTGTGGGGAAACAGAGCTCTATGGGGGTCCCCCTATTCCTGAGTACTGTGAATATACAGGGAAGAATCATTATTGACAATAATTTCTTGTTAAGGATTTGGATTGAAATAGTGAGATTGAATGGGGGGGGCGCGGTTTCTAAGGGTCTAGGATTTGAACAGTCTTCTTCTTCTTCTTCTTCTTCTTCTTCTTCTTCTTCTTCTTCTTCTTCTTCAAAACAGAGCCTTTGTGTAAAGGACTCCATCTCAGGGATCACACCAGCAGAAATATTTTGAGGACAGGACTGAATTAATGCGAATATGCAATAAGTCCAAATAACAGTATGATACATGTTTTGCAAGTCTATGTATCCAAAGGGATCTGTGGATGTACAAAACATTTCTAAAATCAGCAGGGATGCCCTCAGACTAAGGGTCAAACTCTATGCAACATTAAACACATGCTTGATAATGTGTGTCATTCTTTCATTAAAACAAACAAACAAACAAACAAACAAACAAACAAACAAACAAACAAACTTTAAATAGTAGCCATGGTGAGGAATGAGACAGACCAGGATTCAAGACAATGGTGTTTGAGATGGTGAGCAAACATTTCCTCCCATGATGTGGTCTCAGGGAAAATTCTTCCGCCACCAAACCACAATTCAGCCTGGAAAAGAAACAGTGGAAATGGCTGCTTCTGTCCCATGCCAAATAACAGCTGTGTCTGCGTGTTTGTGACTAAAAGCAGCCACAATGAAAGAAACTCACAATACCAGACAACACATTTAGTCTCTAAGTTTTTTGGTGCTAATATAACCTGGGCATTGCCCCCTCTCTTTGTTTTATCACGGCTACATATTTTGTCTCAACCCTGTGTCTTAAAAGCCAAGGATCTAGCTCCCATCTAAAAATTAGGGCCAGGAGTTTTTAACTCTTTTTCTGACTGACAGAGAAGCAACCAGTTGCTTTCCTCCTGACTAAGGCTCATATTTGCAAAAGGAAGCTGGATCTGGCTGGAACATAAGTTGAGTGGCAACTGCAGTGGTGGATAGGGGAAGAATTGAGTGCTCTGTCTTGATTTGCACAAAACAAGCAGGGCCAGGATTTTAAAGAAACAAGGTTGAGATGGAAAGTGCAGTTCTTCCCTGAGTTGCAATGAATGTCCTTCTGAAGAACTTCCTCTTTCCATGCCCGATGACACTATAAAGGCTGCTTCCTCTCCCACAAAAAAGGTACAACACAGGGTGCATTTGTTCAAAGCAAATGAAGTAGGTGAGCAAGGCTTGTCACTTTGCTAATCCCAACAGCTATATGTATCTTGATCAGGGTGGGGGAAGGGGGGTGCCAATTTTCTTTCTAATTTCACACCTTCATTTCCTATGCTTGATGCATTTCCCCCAAACTGTATGTTACAACCATTTAGAGAAAGATTTATTCAAAAGCCAGGACAGCCAGAATGCACAAGAAGAAACAACATTTCTGGGAGTGCTAATGGAGAGAAGTGAAGAGAGCTGTGCACCAAGATCTCTTGCAACGTCAAAGAAGATGCCATCACACAATGCACAGCTCTCAAAACACACTGTCAGAGAGTTGCCCTCCCCATACTGAGCATCCTGAATGATTCACCGCAAGAAATTTGGATCCAACCTCTTGGAACATGTGGTGCATCCATTCGAAGCAGCAAAACTGCTTTGATCATACTACCAGAGTACAAATGTGATAGGAGCCTAGTTTTGATGCAGCACCCCCACATTCAAAACTATTTTATTTCCAAGTATTAATTGTGGTGAAGATTTTAAAACTATATGCAGTGGATCATTAAGGGGTGCGCAGACAAAGAATAAAACATTGTATTACAGAGTTTGATTTCACGTGATCCCCTGACACTGCATGAAGACACAAAACGAGGTGTCACAAACAAAGGAAGTTTGCTCCTTCACCTTATAGAGAGAAGGGAGACTATGGCTAGCTGGGACTCATGCTCAGTTAAGGACATAGAGCTCTTACGTGTGTGGGCTTCCACTTCTGTGGAAAATATATGCTTACAAACTCCCTTGGCAGTGAACAGAAAAGGCCTTGTGTGGGTGGAGGCTTCAAGTATTCACTTTCATGTCTACAAGGAATTCCTAGACCCAAGTGAAGGTTTCTAGCGTGTAGAATGCTGTTCTAATGGAATCTAGTCTTACTACCAAATGTTTAATTACACAACCCATATAATGTGAGGCACTTAGCAGCAAGCCCAAACATAAACGCACCTTATATAAGCAGGAGTTATTGTAATACATAATGTCTTGTTGGTACCAGTCTGATTATCAATCAATCCAGTGAAAAGAAATTTTAGAGCAATGATTTGTAATGCGCTCTATAATATCAAACGTCAAATCTGATCTCTGCACACAAAGACATATGACACCTACTGACAGGAGACTGGGGATATTGGTTTAGAAGTGTAACATTACGGATGTTACATGTAATTTCTTTGCAGGAAGCATTGCACTGTTTATATTGAACAACAAATTTACTGCTGGAGTAAAGTAATAGCCAGCAAAATTAGAGATGGTGAACCAACACTTTGTGTCATCTTCATCTGCACTTAGAAAGGAAATCAAGGTCATATATAAAACCAGCTCAGTCTTTCTATTTTATATAGGAGTATTTATTGAAATAGTACTTTGGGAGAAAAACAACAGATTTTTTTAAAACGTCAGAATCATTCATTTCATAGAGGGGCTGAACAGAAATGTCACAGTAGTGCCTTGTTTCAAAGTAATCTCTTTTATTTTGTCTTTTCGCTCTACAAGATGATTTCCACTTCTCTGATCTTGAGTCATTTTGCTCTTCCCTGATTCCGTCACTCATTCCCCCCCCCCCCCAAGATAAATTAACTTCTGCAGTTTCAAGCATTTTTGGTGAAGTGCAACACAACTTCACAGCATATTAAATTAGATTTAGTAGGGTTGCCAGACACGAAAACAAATGGCCTTCCTTCCCTTTTCAAGACCTTTCACTATAAACTCTATCCCCCATAAGAAAGCATTAAAAAAAAAACCACAGTCAAAGAAATCCTTTCTTCTTTTGGTTTGTTGAGAAAACCTCCCAACACTCTTTTTAGTTGCCTGTGGAAACTGCATGTTTGTTTAGGAAAGCTTTCACTCTTTTGATACAGCAGTATCCTGGGAAGGATGGTAGGATATTAACATCAAGTCTGAACACTGTTATAGAGCATCAGACTACACTAGCTTGTAAAGCAGAGAGACCTAAATCTGTTGTCTTGATACCCACCCCCCTGCTTCTGATCCCTAAGGTTCATGTTTATGACATTTGCAACATCTGCTACAAATGCTGAGGTAAGTCAGGCACAACCTTATTACTTCCAATCTAATGCTCTCTTAATCCACAGGGCTTTTGTATGCCACAAGTATGTCAAGAACCACAGGATCTACATGGGGAAGGATGCAATACATGCATTTCTGAGATTCACAGTCCATAAAGGCATGATGTTGTAGTTTTAAAGTCCTTTTAAATCTACTGTCCCCTTTGACCACAATTCGTCACTCCCTCTAGTGCACGCCCCTCACCTCAAAAATAAAATAATTATTACAGATATTATGACATTTCCAGCACACATGCCAAATGCCTGTGTGGCATAATTTAGCTTATTACTGAAGGATGTCTTTTTAAAAAATGTTAATGACATTTTAGTGAAAACTTGTAAACTTTTGAAAATTTCATTTTTTTAACAACTTGTCATTTTTCAGCTAGAATTATTTTGTTTATGTGTTTATATTAAAATGTATGGGTCCCATTTCTGCCCTTAGGGCCCCCACAATAGCATACAATCCTATTGGGGATGTGGGTGGCACGGTGGTCTAAACCACCAAGCCTCAGTCTTGGGCTTGCCAATCCTAAGGTCGACAGTTCGAATCCACACAAAGGGATGAGCTCCTGTTGCTTTGTCCCAGCTCCTGCCAACCTAGCAGTTCAAAAGCATACGAGCACAAGTAGATATAGAGGTACCACTGCGGTGGGAAAGTAAATGGTATTTTCATGTACCATAAGTGATTTAGTCATGTTGGCCACATGACCTGGAAAATCTGTCTGCTGACAAATGCCAGTTCCTTCGGCCTGAAAGCAGAGACGAGTGTCACACCCCATAGTCAAATTCGACTGGACTTAACCGTCCAGGGGTCCTTTACCTTTTACCTTACAATCATATTGAAAAACTGGGCCCAAACTAACAAAATAAATTTCAACAAGAATGTTGTACACCTAGGCAGGAAGAATCAGGTACACAAATATGAGATGGTGGACACCTGGTTTACCAGTAGTACATGCAAAAAGGACCTATCTAGTGGTCTTAGTAGACCGCAAGCTTAACATGAGTCAATTTTCTTCCCAGCCTTTGTTGCCATTAACTTTTCAGAATGTCACATTTATGTGTGTAGGTTTTTAAAGACATTATGATCACTGACATCAGCTGAAATTTGTACTCTGGATTTTTTAAATAATAAGAAGAAGAGTTTGGATTTGATATCCCGCCTTTCACTCCCCTTCAGGAGTTTCAAAGCGGCTCACAATCTCCTTTCCCTTCCTCCCCCACAACAAACACTCTGTGAGGTGAGTGGGGCTGAGAGACTTCACAGAAGTGTGACTGGCCCAAGGTCACCCAGCAGCTGCATGTGGAGGAACGGAGACGCGAACCCGGTTCCCCAGATTATGTGACTACCGCTCTTAACCACTACACCACACTGGCTCTCAATATTAAATATTTTTAAAAACACAGATGCAGCTAGGATGCATCAACAGAAGTACAGTGTCCCACTCTCTTCTGCCTTGATCAAACTACACCTGAAATACTGTGTCCAGTTCTGCACACCACAATTTAAGAAAGGTATTGACAAGCTGGAACGTATGCAGAGGAGGGCAACCAAGATTATCAAGGATCTGAAAGCCAAGCCTTATGAGTGAGTTGGGTATGTTTAGCCTGGTAAAGAGACTGAGGGGAGATATAATAGACATTTTCAAGTATCTAAATGGTTGTCACATGGAAGATGACTCCTTCGGAAAATGCTGGACTCTCCTTCCTTTTAAGCACAGGGTTTAGGCAGGGGTTTTTAAGCAGAGGTTGTATGGCCGTCTGTCATGAATGCTTTAGTTGTGATTCCTGCCATGCAGGGGGTTGGACTAGATGACCCTCAGAGTTCCCTCCATCTCTACAGTTCTATGATTCTAAAAAGAGAATAAAAGTGGGGTCATGGAGGAGTATTTTCATACAAGAGAATGTGCCGGGCAATGCCAACCCAGGAGCAGAAGGAAGCAAAGAGGTACAGAAAAATAGCCAATATATGGAGATAGCAGAAAGGGGAAATGGATCAAACAAATAAATATTAAATCAAATGGGAGGTCATCTGAAAAGGGGGGTTTCAATGGAAAGTATGGAAATGTAACTATTGGCATGGCACCAAGAAGTGATGTACTACATGGTTGTGATAGAAATGCAAACAAAGACATCACATTTCTACAAATAACCCCAAACCTCCCTTGTCATAAATTATCGCAACTTTGCTTCCCCCTCCTTCCCCCTTGATGCATGACATACTTCTTGATGAGCCATAAAGACAATTATGTCATCTACTTCTTGTCCATTATAACGTTTGGCTCTGTTTTTGTAATCGTCTATAAGAGTGCCTTCCGTTTGCCAAGAAAACAATCAAGCAACTGTTGATTGGAAACCATGCAAACAACCCATTATATAGCAGACTGCAGTATGTGTTTTACTATGTGAGAGGTGTGGTAAATATCTCTTATACCTCCACTATCTTCAGGAGGCAGCGAACATCCACTACTGTGTCTTTGTAGTCAATGAACTTCTGCACACAATGAAATCCTGGTTTGATGAACCGTGATATATAGGAGTTCTGTCTACCCCTTTTGATCACAGTTCGCTCCTCCCTTTGTGCGAGCTGAGAAACAAGCCAGCAAGCCACAGTTAACCATACCTTCCCATTATGTTTCAGCCAGCAAACTAGGATTAATGGCTTTCCAGCAAGCCAGGACATGAAGCCGTAATTTAAAGCTGATTTACAAATCTTACAGATTTGGAAGCCATTGCCATAGTTTCCAATCCACATGTCATGGAAGCTGAGGTTACCTGTAGCTCAAATATGAAGGGAGGACTGTAGCAATGCTCTGTAAATGCTTGAACTCTGTTGGCTCCTCAAACATGATCATGCTCTTCCATGGATAACGTGAATGGCTCTGCTACTCAAAACATTCATAGAATCATAGAATCATAGAGTTGGAAGAGACCACAAGGGCCATCGAGTCCAACCCCCTGCCAAGCAGGAAACACCATCAGAGCACTCCTGACATATGGTTGTCAAGCCTCTGCTTAAAGACCTCCAAAGAAGGAGACTCCACCACACTCCTTGGCAGCAAATTCCACTGTTGAACAGCTTCACCTTGTTCCTTAAAGAACTGAGTTGAAGGCCCATGGATTGATGGTTTCTGTTAATTTGCTTCTCTTGTCATCCGCCTCATGTCTACCCTACCAACCCTCTTCCTGGTTTATTTGCTTTGAGGTGAACCAATATGTTGGGGCATATTGGCCACCTTGGAAGTAAAGCACATTCAGTTTGCTACTGGACAGTGGCCAATTTATTTTTTCATTTCAAAAACAGTAAATCATATGAAATTACAAATTAATGTTGCCATTATACGGAATCATAATCCAAGCAGATAATTTGCACTGAAACTGGGCCCCCAAAACAACGGAACACTTTACAGTCTTAAAGCCATAACTAAATCTTATTATTGTACTTTATGAATTCTTAATTTTCCTACCATTCAGGCAGGGGAAGTTATAATGAAGGCTAATAAATGAAGTGGGACAATCAATCAACATTTTGAGGAAGAAATATGCATCAGATGCCAAAACTGAACTGAGTATAATTAACCCAAGGTTCTCATAAGAACTGCCTTTGCAACAAGCCAATTATTTTTGCTGGTTTTCCAGATGCTCTTTTATCTATTCATAATGGATTGGGCGGGAAGGCAAAATGTTACTATTTTACCTAAAATAAAAACAATGAAGTTTGAAGAAACCTTCATATTTACATATGTTCAATCCATCACAGATATGGGTTTGAGACACTACTGATGATCCATGGGAATTATTTCAGTCTAGAGGACAACAGAATAAATCGTTTTGTTGATTATTCCAGACTCTGTAGCAATCTTTGGGGTTACTACTAATAAAACTTGACTACATACTACATTAAAAAACTACCCATTGAGTGTACAACTCCTTGAGTGTGTTGGTTTCCTTTTACCAGAGCAAGAGTAGCCTTTGCAGACTGCTATTCGGCTCCTTGGGTGTTGTTATATGTTTGTTTGTTTGTTTGTTTGTTTGTTTGTTTGTTTATCAAAAGCCCTATAATTTAATGACATATGAGAAATAAGGAAATAAAAGGTATTCCCTATATTTCCTTATTTCTCATAAGGAAATAGTGGGTGTTATGTGTTGTTCTTCATGGGGCAACATTTATCTCCAGTGTTTCCTTATCTCCTATAAAGCTACTGGGGGAATTGTCCAGTGGTATTGAACAGGATGTCAGGAATATGGTGACGGCTCCAAAGTCTACATTTCATTGACTGAAATCCAAGAACAGTTATCTCTGTCTTAAATCAGTATATGAGATCATGGTTGAATAGATAAAAGTAATTCAGATGGAATCCAGAGATGGTATACTTCTCTCCCACCCCTTTCTTTGTGCTTTGGGTACAGCCATACATTTAAACATTCAATTTGGGTCTCGGAAAACTCTTCTTATATGAGAATCCACCCACCTATTAAGATCAAAGTTGCCTTAGTCAAGATTCCATTGTTTAATAAAACCTGTTACCCCTTCCAGTTTGGTGTCATCTGCAAATGTGATGGCCATCACCTCAATTCCTTCATCCAAGTTGTTTATAAAGATGCTGAACAACAATGGGCCCAGGACAGAACCCTGTGGCACCCCACTTGTCTCTTTGGGTTTGGTCAGTCAACCAACTACAAATCCACTTAACAGTTACCTCCTCCAGCCCTTATTCTTCCTCTCAAGAATAATATGGAGGACTTTGTCAAAAGCCTTCGTGAAATCAAGATACACTATGTACTTCCCACTTATGCTAGAAAACCAGTTGTTGACCCAATATAAATAATAAACCACTCTCTATTAGCTAACCCTCTCTATTAGCTAACCCATATTACCAAGGGTATGGAAGTTATCTTTTGGTTTGTTCCAAGCCTCTAGCTTCCTAAAATAATCCCAGAAGCATTCAGAATATTGATGCTGCCATTAACAGAAATAATTGTCTTCTGAACGGCATATATTTAGATTTCATTCACTAACAACAGTTCTGCAGAAATGGGAAAAATACAGCATGTAATTCCAAAAACAATCTGTTTCAGTTTCTGGCAGAGAGCTTTAGAATGGAACATGATCCATTTAACCCCCATTTATCTTTTTCTCTCAAACACTGTCAACAAATTCCCTTTTCCTACCACCTACCAAAACTTAAGCCTTATATTTCCCCCCCCCAAATGGTTAGCAGTGGGGAGCAGTGATGGACCAGGACTTGGGGGTCACTATTGAATGGATCTTGGTCCTTCCTGCAATGGTCTCCATCTGACTGGCACATGATAATACAGTGTAGGGCTTCTCCTCACTATTGTAATAGAAGCAGCAAGTTCACACACACAGAGGTGCTGTCCTATTCCCTCTTCCTCAGTTCCGAAGTCTTCTTTATGATAGCTTTGAGGCATTGGTTTACAGTCAGCTAGCCAGATAGTTGGCACAGCTGGAGCTAAGTCAAAACATGGTTTAGCTCCTGGCGGTAGCAGTAGCAACAGCAGAGCAATGCACCCACAATTCTACCCCATGCCCCACCTTTAAGCCACGGTTAAGTTCATTTATGGTTTGATATGACCTGCAAATGAGGCCTATGTATGAGGTGGAAATGTGTCAGCATTCTGCATTTACTTTCATTGAATCTCACCTTGCATGTGATGATGCCCAGTCACCTACTGTAGATTTTATATATGTAGCAGAAATGCACAAGACACTAGTATAAGATTCATGGTGCTATATGAACAGGTTAGCAGGCTATTGCTCCCCCTTCAACACATACATATTTAGAAATATCCCTAGAGTATCCTGCTCAGTCTATTCTATAATGATGATGGGCTTTACCGTGTTTATTGTTAGCCCATCTGGACAACAGATGTGGTACTTAATGGCTGCAGTGTTTCTTATTATAGCCCAGTGAATATTTTTAACTGAGACAATGGTCTGACTGACCAGTCCTTGGAAATATAGAGACTTCTACCTAGTTTACTTATGCAAACACAAGAAAAGAAAACTGATTTAGGATTTATTTATTTATTTACCCATATTGTGGCTGAAGGCTTTGAACAGACCCAGAGCATAAAATTTGCATCAGTCAAGTACTGATCTTGACAAGCCTCTATTGAGTCCATTAAAAGAAGGAAAGCTGCCTGAATTTCAAGCTTGGAGGCCTCTAATTACCTCATGCTTAAATTTAACTACGAAACTCAGATAAATTGCTGCATTAAAACTATAGACGATTCTCCACCTGATTTGTGCTGGTGAATCTACAACTATGTGATGCTGATCCTAGTGAGACATCTGCACAACCTTAAGGGGTTAAATTTGAACCTATTTCTAAGCAGCATAGAACGGTGATTTAGTTTCACTGATAAAGCTATTGGAGATTATCTTGGCTGAAAAGCAATACGGCTATCATAGTCAAAAAGAACACTGGTGGAACTGGAGCATCATAGTTGATGAACAACATATCTAATCAGATGTAAGTCCCATTGAGTTGAATGAGCTTTATTCCAAGAAAAGTGGGTTTAGGATTGCTGTCAAAGTCACTGACTACTGTATTGTATTTGTACAGTGCAATCCCATAGATGACTACTAAGAAGTAAGCCCCACGGCGTTCAATAATGCATACTCCCAGATGATTGCAGCCTTAACCTTTTAATTCTTATTTTGTAATTGTTTAGTTGGTAATTTGAGCATTTCTTGAAAAGATACTATATAAGACTTACAGACAAATTAAAAGTATATGAGTGGCATCCAACTAAGTCATACATAAAATGGGAATACTCTAAGAATGACCGGTGCTGAATACCACCCATTTCCCCCCCCACTGTGTTTCGGTTTTTGCCCGGTCTGTTACATTCCTCAGCTAACAGCTGCTGCATATGGGAATGAAGGGGTAGGTTTATGCAGAGGTGTAACTTATTCTTGTACCAATCTGAAAAGCCCCATCTGGAATCCCACGGTATCCCAGTGTCATTAATGTGTGGGATAAATTAACAGCAAAGACTATGTTCCTAACCACCAGTGTGTTAACTTAAAACTGTACATGTAGCCAGACTAAAAATGTTCTGTTTAACTAATTGCTAAAGATGACAAATGCTGAAAATAAACCTAACTATTCTGCCATTAAAAACATCCATATTTTATCCAGTGAAAACCACATAGCAGTAGTTTTTCCATGCCAATATTATCCTGGGCTATTTATCTAGTTACAAACTTCTACAGACATGAAATATTTTAAGAAGTTCTCTGGAAATGGCCTGAGGTAATTTCAAACTTAACAGACCCTGTCCCACCAGAGCTCATTACACTGAATTTTATAACAAAGTACCCTCTACTTAATTTTCAGAGTTTAGCCAGGCGTACCAGAAATGCAGCTGCATTAAGTGCAATTAATGGTATAATAAAAGCAGTAGAGGGCTGTTTAACACTCAAGAACCAGCAGTAAACAGAGGCTTCATGTTCTCTAACAGTCAGTGATGTGTCAAAGTGCCAGAAGTAAAAGATTTCCTCTACTTAGAGAGAAAAGGAACATTTCCCACTGAAGACAAAAAGTATGCATTTGTAAATGATCTAAAAATGATCCCCTCCAGTTATGCCACCAGCATTCCTCACTCCCTTTGAGAAAGTGTACACAACAATAAACCCATATTCCCTTCAGTGAGAAAAAGAGGCAAATTCAATTTCATAAAAAGAAGACTAACAACAAGTGACTAGTATAACACAGAAAATGCCACTCTACCTACTATACAGTTAAACAAAAAGGAGGCAAAAATATCACTTCTGCCAAATGAATTAGTAATAAATTTTGTTTCTTTTAACATAAAAAATAAACTAAGTAAGTAGCAGGTCTTAAAACTGATAGTAAAATTATGAAGCTGACCTGCCTGTGATTAGCAAACTTGTTTTTTTGGGAAAGCTTGACAATACAGAATTATAGGATCTGAATACAAAGGGGAAACCAATTATTTTGAGAACTGAAAGAGCCTAATCAACTTTTTTTAGGGGTTTGTGTTTTTTTATAACTTTACATATAACATATTCTCTATGGGTCTTGTTTGATAACATCTTCTTTATTAGATTCAATTAAAAATGACAGTCATGAGCAATCCAACATATAACACAGGTAATCAACAAGGCAGTACAGTCGTACCTTGGAAGTCAAATGGAATCCATTTGACTTCCAAAACGTTCAAAAACCAAAGCGCGGCTTCTGATTGGCTGCAGGAAGCCAATCGGAAGCCACGGAAGCCCCATCAGACGTTTGGCTTCCAAAAATAGTTCGCAAACCAGAACACTCACTTCCAGGTTTGTGGCGTTCAGGAGCCAAAACATTCAAGTACTAAGCTGTTCAAAAACCAAGGTACAACTGTACTGTCTTAAAAATGAATAATGCTTCACATGTAGATTATTATTGATTATAACCATATTAGAATATTTCAATAGTTTTGCCCTCATCTTTTCATATCCTTAACCAAGTCTTCTCTAAATGTGATCATATGAAAAAGTCTCACTATATTTGCTACATATCATATCATATCATATCCTAAATACCAAAGATGTATCAGTGATGTCTTCATTTCCCTCTAACAGCTTGCAACTCATGATTTAGCTTATGTCAGCAAATGATACTACTACTACTACTAATAATAATAATAATAATATGTCAGCATACAAGAAACAACTTCTAATTTCCTTTTCATGGATTTTGTAAACAATAATAGAACTTCTGGATTACCAAAAAGGACATACGAATCAGTTCATCCATCAAAATATTCTAATCCAAAATGTATTTATTATAATTAGCAAATTAGCATTCCACCAAATGTGTGTGTGTGTGTGTGTGTGTGTGTGGTGAGGAGGGGAAATCAATTGTTCGATAATCATCCTAGACAGCCCCTGGTAGACATTTTAGAGAACGCTGAGTTGGATGGACCAATGGTCTTGACTTTGTATAAGGCAGCTAACTTCCTAAATGGTAAGCTGACCCAAGTTCTGCATCATCTGAACCAAGGTTGCCAACGTGATGCCTTCAAGATGGACTACATTTCTCATCTTCACAACCACTTGCCCCCATCCGCTGGGCAGATGGAAGTCGTAGTCCAACAACATCTTAAGGAGCATCTCCACCACCATCATTCAGCCCGGACACAGCTCCAAGGGCCTTCTGGCAGTTCCCTCACTGTGAGAAGTGAGGTTACAGGGAACCAGGCAGAGGGCCTTCACAGTAGTGGCGCCTGCCCTGTGGAACGCCTACCCATCAGATGTCAAGGAAATAAACAATTATCTGACTTTTAGAAGACATCTGAAGGCAACCCTGTTTAGGGAAGTTTTTAACGTTTGATGTTTTATCATGTTTTTAATATTCTGCTGTGAGCCGCCCAGAGTGGCTGGGGAAACCCAGTCAGATGGGTGGGGTATTATTCTTATTATTAATAATAATTTGTTGCTGCTGCTGCTGCTGCTGCTGCTGTAATTCTAATAACAGCCTCTCTTGTCCTGTCTCGTGCTGCTATGGTGGTTCTCCTGATGCACAAACACCAGAGTCAGAGTCTCTTGCACTAGCTGACGTCAGCAGGACTCATTAGCTGAATGCAGCCCCCCAGTCCCCTGATTCCTAGCTGTAAATAATGGTAATTTCTACATTCCTTGTTTTAAATATTTTTGAACTGGCGAAAAATATTCTTGGGCAAATATTGAAAATGTGCTTTTTAAAAACAGATTGAGTTCACGTGAGGAAGCATATATATATAAAGTGGAACCATAGAACAATATAATGAGGAGCAGAAAAACATTAAAAGGTTTTCTTGAAACAGTATGCTTCTACAGGTGTAAGAAACCAATTCTTGGAAAAAAAAGCTTCACGTTACGAAGAATATCCAATAAACTAATAAATCACTACCAGTAATGCTGTGCTTCTCAGAATGTCAGTGCAAAATTAATGCATAGATGTTGACATAAAACTTAACTAAAATATAAAAATACATTCTGGACAGACAAGGATAACTCAATGATAAGGCATTTTGTTACTCCACTAGTCTTGATACTATAATCATGGTTATATAGTTTTCAGGAGCTATAACACAAGGAGCAGTTATGGAGGACTACAAATCTGGAATTCAGGGGAAATATTTAATCAACATTCATTGCTCATTAAGAATGCCAGAAAAAAATGATTTTGGGCCCTTTCCAGATGAAAGTATTACAAAGGAAATACTATCATCTGAAAGGGGTCCTATAGTGCTTTTTAGCAGTCTTAATGGGTAATGAAACAGGAGCTAGAATCCTGTCATTTTTATATGTGTGGGAAGCCACCCAGAGTGGCTGGGCAACCCAACCAGTTGAGTGGGGTATAAATAAAAAAGTTATTATTGTTACACTTTTTGTATTCTGTGTAAAATGTTCTGTACAGCTTATTTCTGGTCTGTTGGCTATAATAAACGGCTGATGGTGAGATAAAAGTATTTTGGCATTTGCAATGCTCATTGTTACTGAGATATTATGAGGGATAATACTTTTGAAAATTAGAATTTGTTCCTATTTTCCTAGTTTGAAGAGAGAGGATTTCCCCGATGTGGCAAGACTATCCACTCCATATCCATTCTGTGGGGCCTAGATGTTGCACAATTAGGATACTATTATAGTAATAACTAAAACATCACATTTATTTTGTTGTCGAGGAAAGCCTTGGAGTTCCATTAAAAAATACGTAAACCCCTTTCATCACTGAAGCATGCCAAAGTATGTCATAAAATGAAACTTCAATACTAAAGTGCTGCAGGGTGCCATTTAATTTCTATAAAGGCTAATGATGTTAAGAAAGTCCAATGTCTTCAGGATGCTTAGAACTTGCTTAAAACCACCACAACAGAACAGAACAGAACAGAAGATTCTAGTAACAGCTAGAATGCAAGCTAAATAATAGGAAAGCCTTGAACAATGTGGTTGATATGCAGGGGCAAGAAAACCTAGAAAGACCAAGAAGACCGCACTGGGAAAGAAAGAAAAAAGAAAGAAGGGCGGTAGAAGCACTAACACTCGGAAAACAAATATAAGTTTCAAATAAGATAAATTGTAGTCATATTCGCAAGGAGACCCATTTGCCCCTTCCTTCAGGTCACAATACTGTCAAGTAAAAACTGTCCTTAACCGACAACCTATTCTTTTTGAATTGTGGTGCTGGAGGAGACTCTTGAGAGTCCCATGGACTGTAAGAAGATCAAACATATCCATTCTTAAGGAAATCAGCCCTGAGTGCTCATTGGAAGGACAGATCGTGAAGCTGAGGCTCCAATACTTTGGCCACCTCATGAGAAGAGAAGCCAATCGCCATATTGTTTTATACACCCTTACAAAATTGCCATTTAGCCTATGCAGTTTGTTTTCTGGAAATCTGACGTCTTAAAAAGTTTTATTTCTCATGGCCATCACTTTTTGGAAATTGGCGTTCTCCACAACAGAGAGGGCTTAGCATGTCCTACAGCATGATGCTACTTTTCTTCATTAGTCTAAAGTGATGGGTCTCAAAGGGTACAGGGCGTCACACTGGTGTGGCAGGAGAGGATGGCAAGTGTGACAGGAAGATTAGAGGACAATCAATATTTTATTTTGGGAATGATTCGTGTTCTTAGGTAGCTGCATTGTTTTATACTTTCTGGGTGTCCCATGATCGTATTATTAGTATTATTTTTTCTTATTTATTTTTTATTTTTAATGACATTTTTAATGTTTTTAATATTTATATTTTATTTGAAAATTTTCAGTGAAAAAGCTGAAGAAAAACACAAACCCGAAACACAAAGTGGTTGTGTTCTATGTCATAAATCAAACACTGCTAGGAGCTTTCCAATGTATTTCTTTTCAATAAAAAAATTGTGGTGCAAGCAAATTTTTATTCTAAAAGTGTGCTCCAGAGAAAAATGTTTGAGAACCACTGGTCTAAAGGTATCCCTCCATCTTTCTGCCCTTATTTCAAATAGCCAGTCAGAGGATCTAGAATACTTCTGCAGAGAGATTAAACAACAATAACAGAAATCATCCCCCCTTGTTGTTGTTTAATCTTTAAGAAGAAAAGCAATCAAAAATAAATTGAAAGAAAAGGAAAAAAAGCTTCGGTTAATTTTACCTCATTTGCGCTATTCAGGAATAGCATACTATATCGCCATAAAAATGCTTTAAAAAAATAGTAATCCCCCCATATATGGGATTTGTTTGTTTATTATTTCTACAGTCATATACTTTGTAACTTAATGCCAGCTTTCACCCAAGTTGGTCTTGGCAAACAAAAAACAACAACACACAAACATACAAAACTACCAATATGGCTACCAGTAACTACTACTGTATCCTTGTGGAATTATACAGCCAACTAGGGAGCAGTCGTGAATCCATCCAACCATATGGCTGTAAGAGTAGCCAGCCAAGTGGCCATGTAGGGGAATCAAGTATATTTGCTGAGGGCAGGGGGCCCACCTTGGTACAGCCAAACAGCTGTCTATTCTGGGGTTTACATGCCTTTGGTTAAAGGGATGTGACACAGTTAATGCAGCTTTTGGCTGGATTAATTCAATTTATAAAAAATTAAAAGAACCACAATAGAGGCTCAGTTTTTTTGTACAAAATAGTCTTGAGGTACCTGCATCCCTTTAGAATGTTTTAAAACTTAACATAGAAAAGGAAATCCTGTTGTACAATCAGAAAAAACCCAGCAACTTTTCAAAACTCTCTAGATTCAGAGAACCACACATATGCCACAATTAAATAATGACTCATTCCAACCAGGTAAATCCCTACAGAAATATGCCTTCATGTGATGAATATTCAGATGCAAAGGACAGAAAAAACATCTAGTTAGTTTTTTCTTAACAGAAAACCCACTTTTATTGGATTTATGTACAAAGGCACCTTCAGTCCCTCACATTTTTTTCCTCTCACAGTGCTATTTTCAACAATTGATTTTAGTGGTTACAGTGTCAGACTAGGATTGGGGAGATCTGGGTTCAGATCCTCACACAGCCATGTACCTTATCAAATGGCCTTGAGCCAGTCACCTTTTCTCTGCCTATCCAGACTTACAGTGTTGTTTTGAGGATTAAATGGTGGGAAGCAAGCCAAGTATGCTACCTTGAGCTTCTTGGAGGAAATTTGAGAAATATACGAAATATATTTATCTATCTAGCTCTCTATCTAGATGCATATATTCTAGAGTTGAAAAGCAGCACAAAGCAAATATACCTGAAATAGAATGTCATCCGTTTGCACAACCTACTTTCACCTAAATTATCATTTCAACTGCTCTTATACAATTGTACCTCTCCCCCTCCTCCGCAGCCCTAAAAAAACACAATTTGAGGGTGAAAGAGGAGACCGCAAAATATGGTCTGAAGCTCAGCATCAAAAAAACGAAGATCATGGCCACTGGTCCCATCACCTCCTGGGAAACAGAAGGGGAAGAAATGGAGGCAGGGAGAGATTTTTCTTTCTTGGGCTCCATGATCACTGCAGATGGTGACAGCAGTCACGAAATTAAAAGATGCCTGCTTCTTGGGAGAAAAGCAATGACAAACCTAGACAGCATCTTAAAAAGTAGAGACATCACCTTGCCAACAAAGGTCCGTATAGTAAAAGCTATAGTTTTCCCAGTAGTGATGTATGGAAGTGAGAGCTGGACCATAAAGAAGGCTGATCGCCAAAGAATTGATGCTTTGAATTATGGCGCAGGAGGAGACTCTTGAGAGAGCCATGGACTGCAAGAAGATCAAACCTATCCATTCTGAAGGAAATCAGCCCCGAGTGCTCACTGGAAGGACAGATCCTGAAGCTGAGGCTCTGATACTTTGGCCACCTCATAATAATAATAATAATAATAATTTATTATTTATACCCCGCCCATCTGGCTGGGCCTCCCCAGCCACTCTGGGCGGCTTCCATAAAAACCAAAAATACAATAAAATATCACACGTTAAAAACTTCCCTGAACAGGGGTGCCTTAAGATGTCTCCTGAATGTCCGGTAGTTGTTTATCGCCTTGACATCTGCTGGAAGGGTGTTCCACAGGGCGGGCGCCACTACCGAGAAGGCCCTCTGCCTGGTTCCCTGTAGCTTTGCTTCTCGCAATGAGGGAACCGCCAGAAGGCCCTCGGCGCTGGACCTCAGCGTCCGGGCAGAATGATGGGGGTGGAGACGCTCCTTCAGGTATACTGGACCGAGGCCGTTTAGGGCTTTAAAGGTCAGCACCAACACTTTGAATTGTGCTCGGAAACGTACTGGGAGCCAATGCAGGTCTTTCAAGACCGGTGTCATGAGAAGAGAAGACTCTCTGGAAAAGACCCTGATGTTGGGAAAGATGGAGGGCACAAGGAGAAGGGGACGATGGAGGCCGAGATGGTTGGACAGTGTTCTCGAAGCTATGTACATGAGTCTGACCAAACTGTGGGAGGCAGTGGAAGACAGGAGTGCCTGGCGTGCTCTGGTCCAGGGGGTCACAAAGAGTCGAACACAACTAAATGACTAAACAACAACAACATTCCCAGGTCAGCTACAAATAAAACATTCAAACACAACAATCAGTTAAACTGAAGGAAGTTATAAAGCACTGCAGATCAAAAACATACTGACAGATCAAAGCCAAGTTCAGTTAACTTTTTTAAAATTAAAAAAATTGATCAGCAAACATGAAAAAAGAAAGCAACCACAAAAAGTATTCGCTTGGTGCCAGTCAAACCTATTTGGGGAAAGCACTACAGAAATGGGCCACTGCAGCTGAAAAACCCTGTCACCTGTAACAACCCATCTTGACAATAAATGTATTATTATTATTAATAATATTATAATTATTATTATCATCTTCAGAAGCTGGGGGGGTCCACAGAAGGGTCTTGAACAATTATCTTAATTCAGTGATAGGTGCATTTATGCACGGATAGGTGCATTTAGGTGGAAATGCTATGGTTCCTTGTCTTCATAGAGATGTAAAGCTAAGCAGCAGCTGTTTTGCTTGGAAATTGATCAATAATCAATGAAGATGTTTCAAGATTGGTGAGATGTGTTCTATAGGGTAAGGTCCCATAGGCAGTCTAGCACCTGTATTTTTTTTGCACAAGTTGGAAGTTTCTGAGAAGTCTTTAAAGGCAGTCCAATGCAGTAACAAGTTACAATCATCACATCTGGATGTTACCAGGGCAGGATAGCTGTGATCAGCTAGTGGAAAGTGCCGTGCTATGTTTAAGATCATGTATAAATTCATCTTGTCTTCTTCCCTTATGTTTAAAGTTCTAGACAAATGATCAGTGCTCACATCTGCACATAGTTTGCATGGACTGAGCTTCTGCTTATTGCCCCTCATGCAGCCCCTTATTGATGCCATTGCTAGTCACACCAAATAGCTGGATTTTGCTTGACGATGTTTTATAAGTGGGTAGCATCATGACCTTTAAGATTCAGGGCGATTATGTGAGAAATCATGTCAGCATGATCCCATTATTTTAATTATGAGATAATTAAAATACTCCTTCAAAGTCATCATACATTCTTCATTTTTGAAGCTAAATAAGCTGACATTAAGACACAGATTCCAAGTGCTTATAGTTATCTAATTTTTCTAGCCAACAGATATAGTCTGGTTTCGGTATCAGTTTTGGCATGGAAACAGCTTTGGATGACTTAGTTTGTCAGAAGAAGGACACAGACAACAAACCCAGTTAATTCTCTTGGAGAATTAGCATTTCATACCATCATCCACAGCACCCTTCTAAATAGACTATCTGCAGTGGTTCTAGCCCTACACAGATGGTCAGTTCAGGAGATGAGGCAAAACCACTAGGCCTTTTATGTTATGGACTCCAAAGGGTAACACTGAATCAGTACCTAGCATCCTTAAGTGGAGTAGATAAGGGCCACTCCAGGTTCAATCCAGACACACTCTAAATTCAATCTAGACAAGATGGTAGATGGTTCGTCTGACATGAGAGGTGGATTGCAATCTATTCCAGATAGGATTTCACTCTCTCTAATTTTAAGGACTGCAATGCAGTGGCTTCTGTGATACATGTCGCCTTCAACCACATGTGACTGGTGAGCTGGTTTCCCACCCTGAGGGTGTCCCAACTTGCACCAACAAAGACAAGCAGCTAGATTTTATAGTTCTTTATTGGTGAGTCAGTCGGTTACATCAGCTCCTAATGTGCAAGTGATATACGATAAAGCTCCTCGCTAATTAGTTGTCTAAGCAAATGACAACTTCAGACAGGAGTGCCAACTTGAATAAAATGGAAGGGCAGATAAGCCCCACCCCACGTAACTGATTACAAGACGCAGTGCGCGCACACCATTCGAATGGCAATACCCACTACCTCCTCCTACATTAGCCCCTAGGAGTTGGCTCCTATGACTGCAAATCTGTGCCAGTCTCAGAGCGTTGGAGAAACAGAGTATTCATGCCCACCCCTTGTCCCTCCTTAGCTCATGCACCTGTCAGTTCCTCCTCAGAGGTTGCTCTAAATGTTCCCATCTCTTCAAACTTCTCCTCAAGCAAGGTGATAGGGGGAGTGGGTGTTCAGGGGATTCCGAAGGCATGGCATCATCCACAGATTCTACAGATTCCAAGATCCCTTGTGGCTCTTCCCGCAAGTCCTGCTTCCTTCCTCCTTGCTCTTGCTGGCTAGTCACCTGCTCTGGTTCCCCTTCTTCCACCTCTGCCAGGAACCAGCTCATGGGTGGCACAGAAACCCACAAATCACTGGTCCCTTTTGCCAGACCCTCCTCTTCTCTCTCCCCTCTGGATGCACAACCCCCCACTCCTCGGGCTCCTGCCAGTCCCTGACAGAGGGCGGTAGTTAACCACGTCCTGCTAACATTCAGACTACAGTAAATTCCAAAGTAAACACCACCTGAAACTGCCAAGGAGTTCTCTTCAGTCACGTATGCCGCCTAAGATAATCTTGCTTGGTGCTCTGATGCTTTTTTGGAGGATATTATTCCCATACGTTGACTCCTCTACTGCAATCTAAAACTGAGGGTGCAGGAATGTTTAATGAGCTCCTTCCTCTTTTCTCCTGATGACATCAGGCCTTCAGTACCCAAGGGTCTCTTTGCCCCCTTCTCTGTAACTGTGGGGTAAGGGAAAAACAGGGGCAGAAACTACACAAGGACATCTTTAGAACAATCGTATTCAACAGTGGTTATCGGTGGTTCAACGTTTTGTTTCTGCTGTCATTCAGTTACTGACATCTGTAGAAACTAGGATCTCTGATATTTCATTAAATTCTTTATCTCTATGAAACATTATAGTATAACCCAATTTGTACATAGCAAGAAGACAAAACAACAGATAAATCAGAAGAGCCTCACAGTAATAAAACAGGCTAGCTTTCAAAAACACCCTTCACTTTGTCCATCATATGATACTATTTAGGGTATATAATACCGAAAGGGCAATCGGATAATCACACTAGAAGCAATTTTAAACCACACTACTGCTGAAAAGTCAATTTAACTTTCCAGCTTTGTAAGACTTTGTTATTGCTATTGTTAATTATTTCTCATTTAATGGGAAATTGGCAACAAGGTCCCCAACTGTCATTTTAAATCTGCAATAATATCATGTGAAGCTTTTCGTCCTTATTCCCCAGTCCTGGATTATCAGAGCTAAATGGCAGCTCTAGAATTACCAAAGCTCAGGGGCAGGTACTGTTACACAAATTGCCAATTCAATTAACAGTGTGTAAATGCTCCACTGGCAGACTGAGGGAAGGACGGCCATTTTGGCAAGTGTCATTCCTAATTTATCAAACTGTCAAACCTCCCCACTCAGGTGCCCACAGTCACTGTCTGCCTCTTAATGTTAAATTGTGAAGCTGCAGGAGCCATCCTTGTAGTTTGACAAGGCACAATACTCAAAACTGATTTTAAAATCAAATGTACAGTTGTCTTAATTATTCTCAATATAAATGATGTTTTAATTACAACTTTAGAGTGGGAATATTTAATCAGGATTCAGCACTACGCTTCTGGGCAATGGTCTTACCTGCATTTGATAGCATTTCATCTTGTACTGCATATGTGTGCAGTTTGATAGGAGGTTTCTCAGTACCGGCAACCAATTGTGCCATGCTGGAAGAAACTGGGGGAACCATTTGAAGCACACGGAAGGGGAGATTATGGACACACAGAAGGCAGTGACGTCATGGGAGAGAATGTAATGAAGCTTAAGGTAAAAAATATAGGAGCAACTGAAAGCAACCAAAGGGAATGGATATTGTAAAGGAATGGCCCCTAGGGAAGGGGAAATGAGAGGTAAAATTCAGGTGGTTTTGGGGATGTGGAAATGCTGTAATCACCGTGATGATAGAATTGTAGAGTTGGAAGGCACTGTGACGATCATCAAATCCAACCTGCTGCAATGGGTTCCATAAGGGAATTGAACCTGCGACCTTGGCATTATCAGCATCATGATCTAACCAACTGGGCTATCGACAAGTGTATTGATAATTGCAGGCTGTCTCTGTCTAGATAGAACTGCAGCTGGTATATCAACCTAAGTTGAGATAAGGCCCCTGAGTCACAGATGTTACATGTGTCTCCAGTGAGGGTGCTGGGTCCAAGAACATCCCCAAACTATGAACTCAAATTTCCAGTGAGAGTGCAATATCCTTTAAATATCCTCCTCTCCAGCCGAGGAGAGCGGTGGCAGCTCTCTGCCACCAACTCTGCACTCTGCCCCCAGGTCAGATGTGACCTGGGAGCCGAGCTACAGTTGAGCTTTGGCTGGGTGTGAGGAAGCTGCCTTGACAGCCCCCTTACACACCAGAGCCAGGCTCTGATGGGAGCCTGTTGTGGGGGTGCCTGGTCACGCCTCCTCCATAAAATGTGCCTGGGGAGATGGCACCCCCAGCCCCCCACACCCCATCACTGGGTCTAATGTATCTAGATGTTCAATAGCAAGGTATTGCCAAGAGATGGGGCAATGATTCCTAAGCATCATCTTCTGGAATTGACCATCTTGCACATTTGTTACAGCAGGCAATTGAGAGCTCCACCTTATATCTTCCTTCCGGGACCAGACTAAAAGAAACATCTTACCACTTGGGACATTATTTCGGACGGCACTGAAAAAATTCAATGGGTAGTACTGTTACTCAGTCTACGAAGTAATATACCAGTGTCATTCATGGTCTCAAGATAAAGGGCTAACTGTACAAATTCAGAACAAAACAGTTGCAAGTAAAATCTGCTAATTATGGGTGTCATCTCCATTAGGTACTGAAGCATGTCTCAAGGGCCCTGAGCGAAAGTTCAGGTACTAGTGAAATAATGCACTCTTTGTTCTCATTTGTTTGATGATTTAGGCTTAATTCCTCCTGTCTTTATCAGAGAACTTAAACTTGACCCAATTAATTTAATGCTTGAATTAAAATGAGCAAGAAAAGTGAGCAGTTATTTTCAAGACACAGGATAAAGGCAATATAGCACAGTAAGAGGCAATTTCCCCCCACAGGCACCTGAGTTCCTTCCTTTTGGTATTTATTCCTGTAGAATGTATTGCTTTCTCCTGAATTTCCGTCAGCTCTGTGGGAGACAACACCATCCGTCTTATTTCATCTTTTAACAAGAACTTGATGAGGTGACAAAGGACTGATTCTTAAAAACACATTACCTGTTATGTGAGGCATTGTGTGACAGGAAGAACTATCTTACTGACAGGCACCTGACAGCAGATTTGTTGATTTCATGGTCACTTCATTTAAAGTAACAACAGGGTGAAATATGCCATCTGATAATCTGTTTGAATGTTGACTGTGAAAAGCACTTAACATTTCTGCCAGCTATTACTACAGAATCTGTTCCTCAATATGTGCAGTTTTGCAGGTCTCATTAATAATTATTGCATATACACATGAACACATCTACACAATTTTTTTACTATTATTATTATTGTTATTATGAATTTTAAAAAAGTAAATCTAGGAGTTCCTAAAAGTAAAAGATTCAAAACTTAACATTAAACTACAGCTTGTTTCAAAGCACTTGTATGGAAGTAGTCTGGTGGCAAAACTCCATCCCAAGCAGCAATGCAACTTTGAAAATGCTTCTGCCAAAGCCCCTCACCAAGAAGCTCCCATTAAAATCTAACAGCCATGGAATAAGATAACTGGTTCTCTTATGGATCAGTAACTGATTAAAAACCAGAATGTTGAGCGTAGGAATGAAAAAAGGCAGTTTTCACAATAGAGAGAGGGAAGCAAGCCGTGTCCCCCAAGCCTCTTTAATGGCTCTGGCACTGTTTCTGAATTGAGATAGCCCAGTCAAATTATTCAGAATGATGCAATCCCTAGAAGACTAAGAAGAACTCCACAATGATCTCTTCAAACTGGTGAACAGACAACTGAATGCAGCTGAGGGGGAAAATGTGAGAAAATGCAAAGTAATGCACACTGAGACCAGCCCCGCCTTCCTTCTTCATATATTTATTAGTGGAGTATTGACTGACTGTTAAAGAGATTTCCCAGGAAAGAATTTCTGGGAGTCATTGTGTAAATAAATATAATTAACAAAATAATAATGGGATGTAGGAATGAAAAAGTCAACTTCAGCATTAGGACTTATTAAGTAAAGGAATAGAAAATGAAACAGAAATCATTATAATGTCAGCTTGTAAATCTAGAGAGTAGCCACATTCAGAATACTCTTTAGAGCTTTCATCGTCCCACCTCAAAACAGATCAGATGATGCAGAAATAAGCAACTAAATGGTTTAGGAGTTAGGGAGCAAAGCAGCTTAATTTGATAAATTAATGAGTGACATTGTAGTGGTTCATGAAATTATAAACAGTGTTAAGATTAAAATGCATCTTAAAATCTGACCACACCACATCAACCAGTGAAATCTAGATAGGCAACTGAGTATACTTATGCATTACAAAGCTTCATTGAGGAACCCTATGGTCACTGGGAGTCAGACTGAGGGGTCCAAGGAGGTACAAATGCTGCTCTGCTGTTGTGGAGAAGCTCGGTTAGTGGGACAGCTCTACGTGGATGTACTGATGGGAAAGGGGGCAAAAAAAAAAAAGACATTGGGAGTTTCTCAAGGTGAGTCAAGGTGGACCCAAATCCCCTAACACACACCCATAGAGCTACCAATGATTGGTGTGTACATGCAAACGTACACATGTGAATATTTAAAAGCTCATCACCTCCCCCTTCTGCCCTTGCCACAGCAAGCTATCACAGAACAGGAAGTGGTGGGAGCTTGGACATAGATTTTCTTAACAAAATAAAATAAATTTAATTTAATTTAAAAAATCCTTCCTTTACCAGTAAAGGTAAAGGTAAAGGTAAAGGGACCCCTGACCATTAGGTCCAGTCGTGGCCGACTCTGGGGTTGCGGCGCTCAGCTCGCTTTATTGACCGAGGGAGCCGGCGTACAGCTTCTGGGTCATGTGGCCAGCATGACTAAGCCGCTTCTGGCGAACGGAAGCAGCACACAGAAACACTGTTTACCTTCCCGCCGGAGCAGTACCTATTTATCTACTTGCACTCTGACGTGCTTTCAAACTGCTAGGTTGGCAGGAGCAGGGACCGAGCAACGGGAGCTCACCCCTTTGTAGGGATTCGAACTGCCGACCTTCTGATCGGCAAGTCCTAGGCTCTGTGGTTTAACCCACAGAGCCACCCGTGTCCCCAGTAGCACCTTAGAGACCAACTAAGTTAGTTATTGGTCATAGGATCGTTCTGTACCATATGAAATTCAGGGTCACATGATATAATTATCACCACTAGATCAGAGGACCTAATAGGGGGATGAGAATAATATTTCATGCAGGATAGGTATTACAATAGTTAACAGCCATGAAAGTTAACGAGACCTCCATATCTATTATGCAGTCTTCTACCCTTAATAGTAAATGACGGGATGGACAGAAGCTGAATAGCACAATCGTGCCGTGCTTGTCAGTTTCAAGACTATAGGACTCTGCTCAGAAGTAAGCCTCAATGAGTTCAATGCAACGTATGTGCATAGGATTACATATTTCACACTGAGCACTTTGGCAAAAGGGCAAAATAATGTAAAAAGCAAACAAATAGCGAAATAAATCCATCGAGCCAATTTTTATATCCCATATGGTACTGTCCTTACGACAGATGACTTTCACCATGTTTTAAACATGCGCAATTATGGATCCACTAACTTGTTAATAGGTTACTGCCAAAATATACATTTATTTTCTATATTCGGCAAAAACCTTTATATTCCCAAATTAAATTGCTGCTAGACAAAGTATGCCTGAAACTTTTGTTTGTTTATAAGATGCAGGGAGTTATCAAATGACAAGCGATGCAATATTCAGATCTGAACATGTTTAAGATTACAGTTTACTGAAGTAAACATGCTTAGCTATTAATATTAAATACAGGAACCAAATCTGCCATACATCTTAGTTACTTGATTACACAGTCCCTCTCTCCCTTTTTTGACACACACACAAAAACAATAAACTGCCTACTTGATTTATACTGGCTCACAAGAGCCACGATGAAGAACGCTTTGAATACCGTTATGCTTTAAAGCTTTTAAAAACAGCATTAAATATGAACCAGAAATAGGCTGGTTAAAATTTATACTTTCTCTGAGAGATTTTTGACACTTTCAATGCTTGTGAAAGCTGAGGGGTTGACGGCGCTAGTCAAATACAGTTGAGTGAGCAGACTGCCAGCATCCCACATTCCACCTCCAGTGCAGTTCAACCGTGACATAGAGGGACCAGCCTTCTCTCTCTCTCTCTCTCTCTCTCTCTCTCTCTCTCTCTCTCTCTCATGCACATGTGCGCACGCACACACAGAGACGGTTTCAGATATTTTATTTGCTAATCTTTCTTCACAGCTAAGAAAAGCGCAGTTCTTCTGTTCAGTTCATGTCACTGGTTAGAGAAAACACCACTGCAGATCACAAGATAGTTAGAATCATAGAATCTCAGAGCCGGAAGGGACCCAAGGGTCATCTAGTCCAACCCCCTGCAATGCAGGAATCTCAGCTAATTCATATTAACAGATATGTTATCATGCCGTAATTCAGATTGTGTTTGTTTCTCCCCTCACAAATTGTTTTATTTCTTAAGTTAATATTCTGTGTAAAATTAGAAGAAGCTACCAAAAGTGACCAAAGATCATGCTGTTGTTGGATCTGGACTTGGGAGCCCAGGGTTCAAGTCATTTCTCAACCATGAAGGTCACCAGTCAACCTTGGACAAGGCATTGCTATGAGGATCAATGTAGACTACACTGTATACTGTGAAAGGTGCTGTAGAAATGCTAATTTTTAAAAGGTCATTCTTGCTCAAATAGACCTTGGCATCTTGAGATAATAAAGTTGTTTAGCTGTAATTGTTCTCCTGGAAAGCAGTATATGCATGGTGATAGGATACCCTCCTTTGCAGAAGTGGGAGATGAATGTCACCTCTTTTCGTCCGACTTATGTAGACTGGCATCCAGTGTCAAAAAACAACACAATAAGCTGGTTCCCAAATTTGTATTTGGGAGTGGGTGGGCGGAGAATCTACTGGAGAGAATTTGATGGGTGGTGCTTAACTTTTCCCAATTACTGCCCACAGAACTCTGCACACTACTTCTACTACTACTACTACTATTACTAGTTGTAATGATAATTTTATTATTATTTCTACCCCGCCCATCTGACTGGGTTTCCCCAAACACACGCACACACATTTTTCTTCCATATGAGGCTAATTTCTAAACTTCAGTAAAGAGAAACAGCTGAAAAATAGCTGAGTGGGAGAAGGCATGGAAAGGGCTAAGTATTTCCTTCTGCCTGCCAATTAGACTATGCATATGCCTGCCCTCATATTAATTAATATTATTGGGTGTGGTTTTTTTAAAATCCCATACCTCCAGTGGCACACTAAGACTTCCCAGGGCTGTTACACATACAATTAAAATACTACAATATAAACATACCACTCTAAAACTATACAAACACAGCAATATCACCATACTATTAAGCAAAGGGTTTGGAAAGCCACGTTTGCCTTGTAGTTCCACTCTCATATCCTGAATATAGGTAACTCGCATCCTACGTAGCGGTTACGTTCATGGCTATCACATGTATAAGCAAAATTGTGTAAAGCCAGAATACCCCCTAGAAAACCATTAAGACCTAGAAAAATCGTAATTAATAAATGAATGAATGAATGAATGCTGCACTTACCAGTGAGGGGCAAATGTGGCTCTCAGTCTTCCTTTTCCACTCCCTTGCTAGATGATGCTGCATATGATATGAGGGCCAGGGGGCTGCCTGGTAGCCAGAAGATGTATTGGGGTGTGGTTCAGATCCAGAGGTGGGTTTCCCAGGCACATCTGCTGCTGGTGGTGGTTTATTTGTGAGGGATATGGTGATCGGCAGTTGCTGTTGTCTCTTGAGCTCATCAAGCATGTTGTTGCATGGTCCCAAAGTGTCTGTAATTCCATGGTTGATCTTGAGGTTGCATTCCATGGAGGGGCAAAACTTTGCAAACAAAAAATTTGCATGCTTTATTACTTGGAAGAATTGAGAAAATTCCTGCAGGTTCCAGCTTGCTGTCTCATGCTTACCATCCTCATGCTCATTCTGAGCTTGATCTGACCAGTTCTTCCAGCTCTTCAACAGTCAATACCTGTTGGTCCTCAACTACATCTTCCACTTCTTCCTGGATGAGGTCAACAAAGCCATCACTACCCACTTGCGTGGTCCTCTGCGCAATGTCCTTCACCTCACTGACAATGTTTGGAAATCCCTTGAAATCATGCACACATTCTTTTCCCAAGTTCCATCAACAGGCATTCACTGTTTCAGGTGTGATTGCACCCACTGCCTGATTGACGCAGGTGCTGCAATAGGCAATGCTGAAAGACTTCCAGCATGTTGTGAGGTCAAGATTTGGATCAGCGTCCATCAGATTCATCATCCAGGAAAAGGTGAGCTTTGTGTAAGCAGCCTTGAAGCAGTGATTCACACCTTGATCCAGAGGCTGCCATTTTGCAGTCTGAAGCTTGGTCAACCACCTCTCTCGAAACTCCTCTGTAAGTCTCTCTGGCCTCTTCTGATCACCCTTTCCAAAAGCTTCTTCCACACCCAAACACTCTCACGATGGCTGCTGGCCATTCTTTCCTGCTCTTCCGACCCCCTTTCCCCCCGCAAGTGCCATTTTCACACAATTTTATTATTCTTTTTCCCTACTGCGTGCCATTTCTGCAACATTATAAAAATTATTTTTTGGCAATGCATGTAAAGCTGCGACTGTGTATGTTAAATAAGTGTAAGATGTGAACTACCTGTACAGAGCAAGTTGTTTCTCCCCAAAATGCGTTTCCACTTCCTTCAAGCAAACAATGTAATCACTTTTAAGTGTGATTCAGTGGCATTGCTCAAAGAAGAAGAAGAAGAAGAAGAAGAAGAAGAAGAAGAAGAAGAAGAAGAAGAAGAGCAAGCTAGCTATAATTAACCCCTTTTAAGTCCCATTGGTTTGAGTGAAAAATGCTTAAACACATTCTTAAATATCTAATCAAGTGTGCCCATAGCTAGCAGCATGGGAAGCTACCTTACACCAAGTCAGACCATATTTGTCTATCTGGCTTACCATTATTTGTTAAACTGGCAGTGGCTTTCCAGGATTTCAGATATGAGCCTTACTGAGCCCCAGTGCTTTTTTTCTGGGGTTACACAGGGGTATGCATACCCCTAAACCATAGCTGTCAAACGTCCCTTATTTGGCGGGACAGTCCCTTATCCCAGCGCCATGTCCCGCTGCTGTCCCTTATTGGTGATGTCCCTTAAATAAGCTACTGAAGGTAATGGGGCCCTTTCTATGTCCAGGTGTGCTTTGTCAACAACAAATTGTTGCTGTTTTTTTGTGTTGAATATATGCTATATGGTAATTAATGGACCTAATAGGTATCTAAAGCCATTTGCACGCAACAAAATACTTATCAAAGTAATTGTTGATCCCTTATTTTCAAATCTGTAAGTTGACAGCTATGCCCTAAACATTTTGTGAATCTAAGTTTGGCCTCAATGAGGGGCGGTATTTCAATATGAGTAGGAAAATGAGAGTACTTTTAAACATTTTTTAAAGGAAAAAAAGCACTGCTGAGCCCTATGTGAAGATGCCAGGGCTTGGTATCTTCTGCAAGTAAAGCACATGTTCCAGTTGTTTCTTTTGAGAGTGGTGAACATCCCCAGTATTGACTGGTGCTCAATAGGTTGTTCCTAACGCACCCTAAGGTAGTCAAACACAGTTAGATGTTACCATGTGTGGCCTTCCCTGTCCCTTCCAGATCATTTGAACAATTTTAGAGTCTTGGCGGACCACTTAACACATTTTGTTTCTTCAGTTCCAGAATTATCATTAACACCAGAATTGTCTTACTGAGATCAGGGGGCCAGGGATTTATTAGCTTATTATCAGGGGAGCAGCATGGGGGTGTCAGGGGCCCCAGGTGCACAATTTTCAAGGGGGTACAAACCACACACACACACACACACACAGGTGCCCCCAGCGTGGCTGGGCCCAGTGCTCTTCTCCACCCAACAAGGGCCACACTGGCTAGCTGGGCTCCACCCTGCACAGGCAGGAAGGTGACTCAGCTTTGCTCCGATGCGGATGGGGTCACTCCAGCGGCGTCGAGGGCTGGTCTGGCACCCTGCCACCCAGCACATGCGCACCCCAGGCACTAGGAACTGGCGCTACGCTGCTGCCTATTATATAAGATGGCTCTGTGGGTCAAACCACAGAGCCTAGGGCTTGCCAATCAGAAGGTCGGTGGTTTGAATCCCCGCGATGGGGCGAGCTCCCGTTGCTCGGTCCCTGCTCCTGCCAACCTAGCAGTTCGAAAGCACGTTAAAGTGCAAGTAGATAAATAGGTACTGTTCCAGTGGGAAGGTAGACGGCATTTCTGGGCGCTGCTCTGGTTTCGCCAGAAGCGGCTAAGTCATGCTGGCCACATGACCCAGAAGCTGTACACCGGTTCCCTCGGCCAATAAAGCGAGATGAGCGCTGCAACCCCAGAGTTGGCCACGACTGGACCTAATGGTCAGGGGGTCCCTTTACCTTTACCTATGTTCAAAATGGCTTTCATCTCCATTCTTAGATTAAAAAAAATAAATCACAACAATTCTGCAACATATCCACAGACCATCTGAAAAGGACCTGACAGCTGGTGGCCCACAGGCCAAACTGAGAACAGCTGAATTAAATCATCCATATTGTTTGAAGGAGCCCCCAAAAATAAAGTCCAAAACCTGTCCACAAACTAGGATTAGGTGCCAACACCTGTATCCACCATCTACATCACCTGAGTAGCTTCTGCTCTCGTCCACGGCATGCAAAAAATATAATTGGCCAATTGCCATGCTGTAGGCCTGTCTTGAGAAGCCACTGGAAGACAATGGGTTCATAAGGTTCAAAAGCTGTTTGTCACATGGGTCAGAAAGCCACAATCTTCACACGAGGACCTTGCAGTCTCTGGTGCTAGTGTGGAGCCTTTCCAAAGACCAGGAGATATATGTGGCAAGCAGCTTTCAGTTGCAGCACAAAGCCACCACCATGTGCAAGCTTTTCCAGATGCCTCCCACATATATGGGAATCAGCTCTCAGAGATAGCTGCTTTGCCAGAAGGTGACCACAAATTAAAATTCCCGCCCATATAAGCCACACTATATGCTGCGAGTTAATGCACTTAGCTCCCACGATCACCAGTCAGACTAATGGGGCGCGGGGGGGGGGGATTTAACATACCTCAGACTCAAGACTAGTGCTAGCAGTTTATTGCAAGACATACATTTTAAGAATTAGAAACCTATAAATAAGTTAGAAATAAGAAATTTGCACAATTGTATTTGATATACTGGCCAAATATCACGATTAAGTGTGCAACTGTTCAGCAAAGCGAATCCCGGCTTAGGGATAGGAATTGAAATCAAACTAGATTCAACAGGGGTAAAACACAAACACACATTAAAATCAAACAACCAAGAGGTATGATAATAATGTTGACAAGCAAGCATGCCTGTCTTTGAGATTTTATTAACTTCCTGCATTATATCAAATGGAGTTAAACTCCAACTGTGAAATGTCTTTGCTATCTGAAAGACGAACATTTTTTCCCCCCTTTATAGCAGTGAGTTGTACATTTCATTGCTTTCATCTTTATGCCATCTGCAGGATATTGGAAATGAAATGAAAACAGAAAGGGATTTTTAACACGAGGGGAACACCTGATGTACAAAGTTACTGAAGCACCAGGCATGTGTAGTAGTGCAAACCGTCCCTACTACAAGCCTTTGTTGAAAAGGACCCCCCTGATCTTTAATGCAACTAGCAAACAAATAAACCCCTCCTGTCAGCAGGGGAGGGCCACTGCTCCCCTAGATCATTAAGGAGCTCTATTCAGACAAATCCCTGTCTAGTGTCCTTGGCCCAGTCAGAGAGAAGGAAGGCAAATGTGCTTTCATACTGTACAGCTTGAAATGTCACAGCAGGATGAAAGTTGTGGAACAGACAGCAGAGGGGAAAAGATGTGGTGCTACATAAGGGGTAGTGTTCCAACAATGAAAGGCTGGTGTTTGAGTCTGCCAAACAACGTAATGACTCAGCCAGGCAGAAAAATATTACCGCCATGGGAATACTTGGAACGTCTCAGTTTGAGAGTAATTAGGGACTAAACTACACTGGCATGCTTCAGTGATGAAATGAGAAAATAACCAATACCTCTGTCAAGTTCTGATTGGGGAGTATTAAATGAATATGGGCTTCGATCATCTCTGACCACAAAGTAGGAACTGACAATAATTTGAAAGGATCGCCCCCTTCCCCCATAGACCGTCATATTATACAAAGCAAAAGTGGAAACCCCTCCTTTGTTTGTCATTATTACTGGGGTTGCATGTAGATTATTCCCCAATCAGAATTCAAAAGATTAAAAGCTGGGGGAAAGGGCAAGGTTGTCATTTCATCCTTTTAAACTATGATGTTTATGCTTTTTATTATCTACTATCCGCCTTGGTGGACTACTGCAGCAGCTATTTGCCATTTATCTATAAATAATTTGGCCAATGTTCATCCTGTACACTCTATTGAACATTTGCATTGCGGTCAAATTTGTACTCATTAACCAGTGTAAAATGACTTTTCTCTTTATTATTGTAAACTGGCATTATAATTGAATTAAACACTCTCAGCAGCATCTGCCATTTTAAGAACCACCTTAAAGCAAGCTTGACAAAGTACGCAATATAGATCTACCAATAAAGTCACACTCCAATAGCTCACTATTTTGTTTCAATGGCCAGATCAGTTTCTTGGCGAGCGGGGAGGACAGTGAATGTGTATGGGCAAGAGCAATTATTTATATCTGAAAGGTTTAGGAAGTATAAAGCACAAATACCTGTAGAGACCATGTTCCTGCATTATTTTACAACAGAATGTTTTTGAAACATAACTGGGCACTTGTTCAACTTCATACACAAAGACAGACACTATCATATAAACTTTCACTATACAGAATGCAATTTCCTAATCTGAACTAATGTTGTAGGATAAATTATATCTCTCCAATGCCTGTACAACCCCCATTAGGCCAGGTTAATAAACTCTAATAGATGTAAGGGCTAATACAATATTCAGCTATTGACATAAACATAAATATAAATTTCAAAGAAAATAACCTACTTTAGTAAAACTACCTGTGCAATAAAAATTAATGAACTCCAAATGATTCTGCACATCTCTACCAAATTGCATTTTGAGGCTCACATCTTTAGGACATGCTGGGTGGTTTGATGCATTCCCACAATTCATCTTTCTGCTAAGCCGGTTTTAATTTAAATGCAATTAAAGGCTCAAAATGAACATTATGTATTAGATAAAGGCCCGAATCTGCAGACTATCATAAATATGATTTTTCAGAAAAATTAATTACAAGCCATTAGGGTACAAGTCATCTTACTGCAAATGTTAAGTTAAACTGCAGAATTAGTTTACTCGTTTCATTAAATGTTAAATACTGATGTTAAACTCTGCTTTGATGTCAATACAACAGGGCAGTTTAGCGGGAAGAAAACCTCACTTCAACATTCCCTGGACTTAAAGCAGCAACCCGAAGGATGTGAAGTCTCATTGAAATCAAGGGTTACCACTTCAGTACAGTAAATGGCCTGGACATTTTTATGACATATCACTAACTTTTGTATTTATTTATTTATGTTCTAAATAAAACATGAAAATAAATAAAACAGTTCATTTTTCTTTATTACCTAGAAGGCTTATGCTGTAATAGCGATGTTCACATAGACCAATAAAGGATGAAGAAGGAAGGAAAAGGTGATAAAACTTAACCAAGAAGCTCAAGCTTGCAATTTTGACACTTGCTGGGAGCTGGAAATTCAGTGCACTCCAGGTACACAAGCAACAACCCAAGAAAGAACTGTTATTTCTCTCTTAGAGCAATGTGACATTCCTACTTACAATTTTAACTTTCAAGCATGTGCTGCAGTATGTCAAACTAATCCAAACCCCTGCTTTCAAATATACCTGCAAGCCTAGAAATCATTGCCATTTTACTGTGGTTCAGGATTCATTTAATATTGTTTGTTCTATACTTGTTCCAGTAAGTATAACAGTTTTAATACCAGATGAAACTTCAATTGTGATTCATTTTGCAGCATATCCTTGTGAAGCAAGCATTACATTCTCCTGATACAAATGTATTAAGGGAGCCTTGAGAGAGACAAAAGAGTTTTATTAAATTCACCTGGTTCTCTATCTTGTTACCTGCTGTGTTCTTCATAGCCTACATACAGCTATTCTACTCACTCTGTAATCTAACCCCAGCAGATTTGGGGAAAACAAGGCTTGTGGTCCCCCCCCCCTGCACCCTGAAAGCAGACATTTTTAGAAATACAAGATATATCAGAAATATTACTTAATGATCATAGGGGTTTTATCTCTTTTGGGGGGGGGGGGAGGAGCAATATACTTAGTGAAATCCAACCGTTTCCCCCCTGAAAACTATTGCAAAACATTGCTACTATACCAAGTAATTTGAATGAAGCACAACAGAAATCCACGGCCGTTTCTTTTTTTTTCAAATATTCATTTAAAAAACAATGAATTTTATTGGTTACATGTCAACTTCTTTAAATGAATACATCTCTTAATTCTCCTTACACACATTTTTTACTCTGACAGATTTGCTTAAGGGATCTGTTCAGAGTAAAACCACCACGCTTTTTCAAGCAAGGTATTCTTCGCCAAAAGCTGGATGCTACAATTGCAAGCAACTAAATATCAGGCCTTCTGTGCAGCAGCAGATCTACCTGGGACAGGAGCGCACACTGATGAATTGAGTGTTCACATACGAGTTTGGCTCAGCAAATCTCTGTTTGGCAATGAACAGGGATCCTTAGATATGCAACCGCCTCTTAAAATGACAGACAGCCATATGTAACATAGGATGATGATCATTCCGATACTGGGTTGTTGTCAGGATGGCTGAGAAAGAATGTGAAATTCTTCGAAGGCTTAGTAAAAAGTGCTGCAGTCCTAAAGTCTACGAACCTACAGTAAGACTTCTGTCTAAGTAAATATGAAGAGGATTGAGCTGTATGTCTTGATAATAACCATTCATGGAGGAATAAACCTGTGCAACACAATGTTCATTTTTCTCTTTAGCTCCTGGCCAGTATGACAAATGCACACATTCATGCACTAAAGACTGATGATAACTGAACATGTAAATGCTACATGGCAGATTTTTGAAATGAAAATGTTGTTAATTAGCTAAAGATTTTGAGCTTTCACAAAAAGAGCCGAAAAGCGAAGTACCATCTTTTATCCATACAATTCCAAGTCCTCAAGTATAATGAGTAAATATAGAATAGTAAACATGTCACATAACCAAATGCAATGATATACACTCCATAGTACATTTGCAAGCTTTCTGCTGTTTGCCCATTATATCTGTGCTTTCCAAGTAGCTGAGCTACTAAACAGGTGTGAAAAAGCCAAACATTGCCAAGCTTGGCTGCCCATGAAGCTGTTGAAATCATGAGTTTCCCATTCAAAACAAGGTCTCTCTGTGACAGCAGGAGTGTATATTGAATATTTATAGACACTATCTACTGAATGATGAGTGTATTGCCTATTATCTACAATTAAATTGTTATAAAGAAATAAAGAAAGCTTGTAAGGGGCACAGATAAACATTTGAACAGCTCCTTTAATTTATATTTATTGTCTTTGTATCTAGATATCCACAACTAGAGCAATAACATGCATGCATGTGCGCACACGAACACACAAATGTAAAGGCCAGCAGTAGTAATAATAATAATAATAATAATAATAATAATAATAATAATAATGGTCTTCTGCTGCTTTTAGAAGATGTTTAAGCTTGGACTTGGGCAAACCTCTAAGCCTTAAGAGTTTTGTGTAAAGGACTTTCCTAAAAGTGAAGCAGACATGGAAAACACATGCTTTCATGCATGATATTGTTAGCAGGACGGAAAGTCATAAACAGAATAGGAGAAGGAGGTTGATATTTAAATAATTGTGCCTGGATAGCTACAGAAAGCCAATGAAGACTTGCAGTTTGTAGTCGAGACAACCAAACCATAGTCCTGGAATGTGTAGCTTTTAAAAGCTTGTAAGTAGCTTTTAAAAGGGTGCAGCAGTGGCAGGTGATGGAAGGAAAGAAATGAAAGCAATATAGATATGGAATGGTAGAGGGATCATAGTATGCCACAGATAAATGTTTTGTATGCCGAAAGTCCATGGCACTGATTCCTAGCACCTCCAGGTAGTAGTTAATGGGAAAGGTATTTGCGTGAGACTATGGAAAGCCACTGCCAGGTGTCTACTGTCTAGATAAGAACCAGAAGAAATTGTTTATGTATGTGACTGAAGCTGCCCAAATACTGTTAGCCCAGAGATGGAAAGAAAATACAGTTCCGACCAAGGAAGAGTGGCAGATAAAATTAATGAACTATGATGAATTGGCAAAACTTACAGGAAGAATTAGGCGCCAGGAAGAATCAAACTTTAACAAAGAATGAGGGACGTATATAATGTATTTGAAAAATTACTGTAAACAACTACATTCATTAGTAGGTTTGACAGAAAACGTGTAAAAAAGGAACTAAGGATTGATTAAGGACTTATAATAATTGAAATTAGTGATGAGATGCAGAATGAAAATTAAAACATAGGGATCCACAAAAGGGGGAGGGGGAAGTCAAAAGGGAAATTATATTTGTATTTTGTTTCTTTATTGTTGTTATTGTTTGTAAAACTGAAAATGCTAAAAAAAAATAAAAATTTAAGAAAGAACGGGGCGGAGGAGATAATGCTAGGCTAGATGGACAAATAATCTCATCTAGTTTAAGACAGCTTCCTTTGTGAAATGTCTTGAAACCCAGATTGAGACTATATACACATTACCGTTCATTCGGGCTCCAGTGTGCCCCAACTGCTTGTGACTGAAGCTAACTGCACATAATGTTAGACACAATTCACATGTATGCTGTATTTTCTTGTGAAATATTGCTGTTTGATGCATTTTCCCCTCAAACCAGCTTCCATTTGATTTGCAAAGTTGGTGTTGTACACGTTTGAGACGTTGTGCATGCACACATGACAACACATGCACAGACGACAGTTCATTGAATAGGAGTTTGTGGGGGTTGCAGGTGCAGGGAAACAAATCAGATAGTGAGCATTGGGAGAAGACATTCTGCCCACTCTCTAGTGTGTACGGCAATGTAAAAATGTGACTTGAAATGCAGCAGGGATCTCACTGTGTTTAAAGCCGCTATTGTGCGCATATCCTTAGACAGTCAACTGCCCCTACAAACATGTGAGACCAGGCAAGTGATCTAGCCTTAACCCCCAGGTTGAGCACTAACACATGCCACACATGAACCAAAATGTTACCACTTCATCCATATACACAATGATCCCTTGCATCACTATAAGCCATCTTGCTTTTCTTGGAAATTTTCCATCCTAGTTGAAATTGCCACCAAATTTCACCTGAAGCAAAATTTGAAGAAGGGTCTCAGGAGTAACATTAGAGGGGTTTCAAGGCTAGGAGAATTTCTCAGAAATTGTTTCTCATATCTGTAGCCTATCACTGGGTTTTGCTTAAAGGAAAATTTGAAGCAGAGGTTCCGCCTCAAGTGAGACACCAATTTCAAGGAAAGCCAAGAGTTTCGTAATTAAGTCACACACACACACACACACACAGTGGTACCTCGGGTTACAGACGCTTCAGGTTACAGACACTTCAGGTTATAGACCCCGCTAACCTGGAAGTAGTACCTCGGGTTAAGAACTTTACCTCAGGATGAGAACAGAAATTGTGCGGCAGCGGCGTGGCGGCAGCAGGAAGTCCCATTAGCTAAAGTGGTACCTCAGGTTAAGAACAGTTTCAGGTTAAGAAAGGACCTCCAGAACGAATTAATCAGAGGTGCCACTGTGTGTGTGTTCTGTTTCTTTGACTCCACTTTCGATATTCTTTAAGGTCAGCATTCTTTCTTTTTTCAAAATCTTATTACAGCCCTTATACAGTCTATCACAGGTTAAGTTTTAGAATGAACAACTTTCATTGTGTGTCACTGTGCCGTGGATAAAATTTGCATGCCGGACATAATTTTTAAAAAACCATAGCTCTCTACTCTTGGCCAATGGCAGGGCAGACCTCAACTGTATCCCCCCCCCCCCCGCATTTTTAATTAAGTGGATTTGCTTGAAATACTTGTTATTTAAAGAGGCTTCCATATACTTCTAGTTTATCAAAATAGTTTCTTGCCTTCTCTTTTCTTCCACACGCACACTACTTTTACCTAAGTGAATTTCACTTGCTTAGACAGCAATGCCAGTTCTGCAACTGTATTCATTTCTTACTTTAAAATGTTTCTGATGGCAAACTCACCACACTTGTTTTCACAAAGGTTTACCTTTCACCTGGGTCTCTGAACACTTTGGTACAGCTTCACTATATACAGAATTGCTAAAAGTACACCTCTATTAAGTACTACTGTGTATTGGAAAAGACTCCTTTCCGGAAAGCCATTCTATAGGAATATAAACTTTATTTTCTTTGCTAGCTTCAACTCAAGACTACTTTTCCCTTGCCTCTTCAGCCTGGTTACATAGGGTGGCATTCACTGCAACACACACACACACACACACACACACACACACGTGGAAAAGAAAAAGAACAGAGGTCTAAAGTCCTAATGACAGCAAATGGCTGTTTTGGAGACCAGCTGGTGGGAAAGCAGAATTCTCTAAAATAAATTAATCAAATTTACATGTGCCGAACTGAGAACTGTTAACTACCCCTTGACAGAAGTGAAATATAAAGAAGAAGCTGAATACATTATAGGAAAGTAGCAAAACTTACAACACAACAAGGCAAAGAAAAACGGGAGGAGAAACTGACCTCAATCACAGATGTCAGCAGGAACAAAGTGAAACACTCTGGTAAGTGGCAGCCAGCAGAGCATTCTCCTCTGATGCTGATGGGCTCCCTGATTTATACGCAGTCTCGTAGCACTCACATACACTAGCTGTTTTCTGTTTAATAAATCAGATCTCGATACCCCCGGCTATAATCCCCATCTTGCAAATGTTTATTTGCTGCGGTTCTTTATAATAATTACTTCAGCCACTTTTACATCCATTGCTTTTGGGGGTAGGGATAACTACCTCTTTTTCCTCCATAGCTCATTATTACTAATTTTATATGCATCATTTTTGTAAAACCAACTAGCTCTGCTATAAACCAGATGTGAAACAATTCATCATTAGTATCCATAAAATTTGATCTCACTCATGACCTTGGGTAAACTACACAGTATTTTTAAAGGAGTTCCTACTTTCCCTCATGCCAGTTCATATTGACATCCAGTTACTACTCGTTACTGTCTCTCAAAACACTGTGTTCTCCAATTACTTTTCTGATCCTTCGCATTGCTCTCTGCTTCTAGTATTGGCCATGTTTCATTTATAGATCTCTTAGATTCATTTATCATTTCTTTTTCGCCTTCAACTCCTAGACCTGCAATTTAAGAGTCCTAATTGTTGAACATCCATCTTACATAAAACTTACCTCTAAACTTTTCCCAGGTTTACAAATGAATGAGCCATCTCTTGACAAAAGATCAAATAACCTAGGTGATTCATTATACACTACAACACAGTACATTCCATATAAAAACAACTAGGAGGAAAATCACATGTATCCAGCATTTTCTGAAGTTGTTCCTTTGGGCCTATGAAAAAAGGCAGGCGTCTATTCCATTTCACCAACACCAAATGTGGGGGATCTTACAAGCCTTCCTCAAATTATATTCTAAGTATACTCTGCTTCTTTACCACCTCATAATTCTGCTGCCACCATAAAGCTTCCAACAAAAACTTGTATCCTTAGTATACCACCAACATGAATTAAGACTACTGGCATGGTATAAACTCACAGAGATAATTATTTGCAAGATAAAACACACACACACACACACACACACACACACCTAATTTATGTACAGTGGTACCTCAGGTTAAGTACTTAATTTGTTCTGGAGGTCCGTACTTAACCTGAAACTGTTCTTAACCTGAAGCACCACTTTAGCTAATGGGGCCTCCCGCTGCTGCCGCGCTGCCAGAGCACGATTTCTGTTCTCATCCTGAAGCAAAATTCTTAACCTGAAGCATTATTTCTGGGTTAGCGGAGTCTGTAACCTGAAGCGTATATAACCTGAAGCATATGTAACCCGAGGTACCACTGTAGACTGTATTCGTAGTTCTCCTGGAAAGAGGAAGAATACCTGCAGTTCTCTCTCTGGTCAGGAACTTACTGGATAGATACAGGGTTGAACAGTCCCTTTCAGCAGTCATTCACAATTCGTTTTTCAGCTTCTTGTGACAAATGTGCTCTCTCTCCGCCCCCCCCGCCCCCGCTGTCGTAGGCTTGCTTCAGTTTTCCTTGAAATCATTGTTCCATACTACACAGTTGCCTTCTCTGAAGTCTTCCTGAGATGAACTGCCTACTGATTTCACTCTGGTCAAAAGTTTACCCAGGAAACCCCTTCTGGAGTCTTCCACTCCTTACTGGTTCTCACGGCTTCTGCCTTCAATGGCCTTAGTACTTCTCCTGCAGGTGACCACCAAAAAACACTCTAGTCAAACTCGGCCCTCCAGATGTTTTTGGCCTACAATTCCCATCATCCCTGATCACTGGTCCTGCTAGCTAGGGATCATGGGAGTTTTGGCCAAAAATATCAGGAGGGCTGAGTTTGCCTATGCCTGCTCTAGTCAGGCAGACCCCGGACAGAACAGTGACTGACCATATGCACAAGTTTACTTGGGATTCTCTGACAGATGGGTCTGAATTACATCTGTTGCTACCAGCTCATTGGTCTATAACTATGGACTTATTAGAGCTAATGGAAGGTTCCTGAATTGCAACATGAAAGAATTAAACTTTTGAATCCCCCTGTTTAATATAAAAGATGACAGGTCTAACTGTGAGCCACTGTTAAAGCCTATAGCAGCTTTTTTCACAACTGTAGCAACTGACAGCAGCTGGGACACAAAGCAAAAGTTTGGGTTTCCACTAGCCTTTTCACCTTTCATGTAAGCACAGTAATTTTATATCTATAACCATTCCTGTTTCCATACCAAGAAAGTAAGAAGAGCTCTGTTGGATCAGGCCTAAGGCCCACCCTGCTCTCACAGTACCACAAACAGGACCTGAGCTCTCTCCCCAGTTATGGGGCCTGCTCTCCCAATTTATGATTCCCACATTTTTTTACACCACATTTTGAAATATTTTACCTCAGAACTTTTTTTTATACTCCACAAGGCTGCTTTGCATATTACAAAAAGGCCGATGTACTTGTGCTTCTGCCTTCCACTGATTCCTACACAACAGAGAACACATGAATATCTCTCTCCTTACACCAGTAAGCTGTGGGATTCCAGATGTATGCAGTTCACAATTATTTCTCCAATGGAAAATATGTGTAAGCTTCCTTTTTCACGCGCCATAAGAAAGTGGAAATGCGATTGCACTCATGTACCTGCTTGCTGCCATTTCTCATCATGTGAGAAACAGCCTTCATTAAAAAAAAACAACCCAAAGCATCTTACTATCAGTTACTGTGTGCCAATGAAGTTTAATAAAGAAACATGTCTGCATTCTTTAGTTCTATAACATAGGCATGTTACTGAAAAATCTCTAGCAATTCCCAACTGCCTTAGACTGGAAGGGTGAGTTTCATTGTCATGGCTGTGACTTTCAGATTTTGTCAGCAGCATTCTGCATTGTAATTAAGCTGTTTTTCAGGATCAGTATGTATGTATTATTATTTATTTATTACATTTCTACACTGCCCTTTATCCGAGCATCACAGGGCAGCTTACAGTATAAAAACACAAAAATATACCATAGTAACAAACAAAAACAATAACACCCCCCCCAGTTTAAAGGGCCATAGATTGGTTAATTGGCCAAAGGCCTGGGAAAAGTGGAATGCTTTTGCACGGCATCTAAAGATATATAACAAATGTGCCGGGGAGCCTCCTGGGAAGAGCATTCCATGAACTGAGTGTCAATGCAGAAAAGACCTGTTCTCAAGTTGTCAGCCTCTGGACCTCTTGTGGAGGAAGGAGGTACACAAAGAAGAGCCTCAGATGATGGCTACAGGGTATGGGTTGTTTCTTATCTATCCTTATTTCTTCACTGTGAGGATCAAAAGCAGTACACTCTGTCTCTGTACTGCAGTATGTTTGCACAACTACAAATTAAAAGCCAATTAAAAACAAGGAGATTGCAAAATGCAATGAATTCAAAACATTTTCACAATCCCAAGATTAATTTACTTTTAGCCATTCATTTAATCTAGAACATAAGCAAATAATTCTAGCAAAGTACTTCTGGCAGTAAAACAGGACATGCCATTACTATAACTTCTCAAAATATATGAGAGCTTTTAATCTTTGCCAATTTGGTACCTAATAACCCTGTAAAGTAGATACCATGGTATCTATTTTCTCTAAATTAGTAGGTACAGTGTTCCAAACATGCCCTTAAAAATAGTAAATACTGTACCAATTTGCTTGAAGATATAATCAGTTTGCTTTAAGTTTTGCTACACAAATTTTTAATGATTCAAGAAAAGGTAGCTTAAATAACTTACAATAAAATTTGCATAAAATTCCACAAATGATAGATACTGAGTAGGCACAGGTGGATCTCTGGGTCGAAGAAGCAGGGACCCACCCATCCCCAGTTTCCATTAAACAGTGTCTTGATGAAGAAAGACAAGTGCAAAAGCAACCAAAACAGAGTGGGAATAGACATCTTGAATACTAAATGCTGCACTAAGAAATTAAACACTGTTCCAGCTCTTCAAAGTAAATGTGAAGGCACGGCCCATTCACTTCTTGTCTCCTCCTGGTCCCAAGACTAACAAAAAAGAAGCAATCAGGTCAGGTCCCAGATGCTTAATGGAAGCCTGGTAGATTTCCCCCCCCTCTGGGATGGTGAGGGAGGCATGAACTGAGAACATGATGAACAAGATACAGTACTATCAGCATCCAGGGTGCCACAATGGGCAATTTCATTCCACGAAGGCTGAACGCTGACATGTACCTACCAAAATCTTGGCAACTACAGTTGCAATGTTCCTGCTGGAGTAAAACAGAGCTATAGCTGCTAGCACCCTTAACCAACTACAATTCCCAGGATTGGCCGGGGGGGGGGGGAGAGAAATGTACAGTACTTTAAATGCATGGTGTTTATGCAGCCCAAATTGAACACAGGACGTACAGGTTTCCATAGGTTAGGTTCGAAAAAGAAATCTCTCCTAAATAGTAAGCTCTGCACTGGTATGATTCTACTTCAACAAAGACAAGAGTCTTAAAGAAATCATGGGAGACAACTGTCTCAATTCATCATAAAAATGCCAAAACAGCATCAAAATAACACAAAATAAATGCAGTGGCCATATGAGCAATTGTCACTAAAGGACAATCCTGATATCAAACCAGAACACTGTGCAGCCAAAAGACTGTGGTGACATTAAAACTCTGTTTCTCTGTTATTACAAAATGACAATATTGTTTTTAGTCAATTTCTCTTAACCAGATTGACAGAATTACAGGTTGACATTACTGTGAAATTTTATGATGTATCATGTTAACTGTGCCAGTTTGATTAGCCTTGATTGACAGCTAGTACCTGCATAGCAAGTTAAATAATCTCAGAAAAACACAGCGCCTGCATCCCTGGCATTAATATAAACATAATGATAACTACAAGTTACAAAAAGTAGCAACAACAATAAAAAAGGCAGTATAAGGGGGGGGGGATACAGATACATTTATTTTAGCACCCATTTACATTCCCAGTAATATTCTCTATATTTCATACACTTTTGAACATGTAATCGCAGTACACTGAAACAGCATACAAATAGAGATATTTACTCTATTGAAATAGAGTCCCAGTATCCTGTTCTACCATCTTGTGGTATTATAACTTTAAAAAAAGCAATTCAGCCATCTCAGCATGAACAATCACTGTATCAGAGCCATCATGTTAACTATAATGCTTATAAAATGCCCATCTATCACATGAACAGAAGAAGAATGCTTAGCAAACTAAGGAGAGATTCAGTTTTTTCTTACTCCTGTGTCCCTGTATGGAATACAATGTTCAAATAGGGAACTGCTGATCGAGAGTGTCTAATGCCTCAACTGAGTTAGTGCCATGGATCTCTGGATTACAGAAACTATTTGTAGATCAGGCTCTTTGACTGACTTGAAAATAAAGCAGTAAACTCAGATTTAACAAATCTGTTTAAGATTGTGGAAGCCACACATTGGCACAATCAGTTAGACTTTCAGTGCCCCAAAAATGCTGGAAGTCAGCAAAATGGCAGCCTACGGTTTCAGCTTATTTAGTTGGCTGCGGAACTGTAACTTCCATTTTTTTATTAATATTTATCTTTTTAAAAATATATATATAATCAGGTTCAAAATAAACTGTGGTATTTTAAAATCAATTAATTGTTTGGCACAGTAATATATATTATGGTTTAGTCAGTAAGGTATTGGTGGTTTGGGGTGTGGCTGTTTGAAATATTTATTGTATGGTATTTCTGAGATGTAACCCATTACAGTGAAGAGTAGATAACAAATTATTATTATTATTATTATTATTATTATTATTATTATTATTATTATTATTATTATTATTCCATGCCCGTCTGGTTTATAATGCTGACAATATTTATAATACAGTAATATATAATCAGGGAAAATTGCTTAATAATGGATGTTAGGGCAAAGAAACAACAATGCAACCAGATCAACAACTTTTTGTATGTTTATGGAGATAAATCCAATGGAGGAGAGCACCCATTGTGTTTTCACCTCAGCAAGTGTTATGCTGACAAGTGAACTTTTTTCTAGCGCCTTTTCTTATTTAATTTTTTCACTTTTCTTTTTTGCGGCGTATTTGTCATTTCTGAGGTGCATAAATGACAGAAAGGTGCCTGCCATCAGGCAGCAGGGCCCATAATTTTGGTTGGCTTTGCTGATTTTCATCATGTAATGGTTTATAACATCATGAATCTATTACCAAGGGAGGTTTGGTCTAGTCAGTCACCCATGCCTGTTCTATCTTTACTCACAATGAGACAATAGCCCTGGTTGAATAAACTTGTAGACCACTGGGAATTGCTATCCCTTCATCTAGAAAGCCCTTTGAATGCACTTCCTTATCTGGCCATGACACCCTTAAAAGGTTTCTTCCCCAGTGAGAAACGGGAAGCAGTTAGCTAACACTCTAAACTCTTTCTGAATGCGACGTATGGAAGAATTTGCTTCAGCATTATTTCTGTACCTAAGGAAGTAAGAATTCTATGATGTGAAAATTTCCCCACTGGGAAAGCGACTGCTTCTGTACATGAGGTTCAGAAACAACATTAGAGCACAATCGCAAAGGTCTAGTGTCTTTCTTTCCTGAGTAGAATAGCAGAAGCAACGTGTAATGCATCGGGGTCCAAGCATTTTGAGGGGAAGAGTTATACAAGGTTAGTTAAAACTCACTGTTGTAGACAGCTTTCCACTTTCCCTCTCACATCATCAGTATTCAAATTAAAATGTGTTCTTTATATGCAATATACTTAAAGGACAAGGTCTGCTTCAGCAGTCAAATCAGAAATTGTTATTTCCCCGTGGCTGCGCAGATGAATCTACCTATATAATATTGTGTATGTCTTCAAACTCCCGTCTTTCTAGTCTTTTCCTGAAATACTTGTTTTCTGCTCTTCCTCCAGCACTTATTTCTGCCAGAGTATTAGTATAAATCAGGGTGGAGGGAGAAGATTTAGGGAATTGGACAGTGGGCGTTCATTGGTTGGGGGACTTAAAGAGATTCTCTGCTACAGGAGTATTAAATTCCGCCCTGTTTTTAAGGCAAGCCACACAAGCCTGGAACTATGAGTCTTGATGACATTCCTTCATCCTTCAGTGCTTTGGAACTGGACTATGGCCCCAGCGTATGTGAGCTGGCTCACTTAATTTTATCTACTTGAAATTTTTTTGGTTCACAAGACTAAGTGCTTGAAATTAGCATAGAAAGTATGATGTGATGGATGAGATTTGTGTATAGGCTCTAGGTCACACACCGAAACCTCAATACTTAGTCAATATTTCTTTCAGAAGTTTCCTCTGTAATTCTTAGGAGGCATAGGCATTTGTGGATCACAAATGGTCCAAGCAGCCTAGTACTTATTCTCCCACTTAGCTTTCTCTCCAAGAGGGCCGGCAAGCAGTGTTCTCGCCACAGAACATATCAGGAGTAAATAAGGCAGGTCTAGCCCTCTTCCCAACACTTGCAATGTCCTAGCACAGGGTTGCAAGACCCAAGTAAACCCAGCTGCGGGGAGCATGCACCCAAGGGCCACTGCAGTAGCAGCCACCTTTCTGCTTCCTTCCCTCCTTTCTTTCAGCATGCCACAGCTACCTATCACTGGGTCACAGAATCGTGGAGTTGAAAGGGACCCCAAGGGACATCCAGTCCAACCCCCTGCAATGCACGAACCTCAGCTAAAGCATCCATGACAGATGACCATCCAACCTCTGCTAAAAAACCTCCAAGGAAGGAGAGGGTTTCTACTGTGCAGCTGAAACATTATTTGCAATGTTCCTGCTGGAGTAAAACTCTATGAGGTTATTTGTATTTAGAAGTTTTGGAATATCCTTCTCTTCATGATCCATTTGTGCAAGTCACTTTGACTAATAATAATAAAAATAATAACACGTTCCCACAACTGGAATCCGTTTAGAATCCCATTTCAGTATCTACAGCCACAACAGGACCTGTAAGTCTACAATGGTTTGACTTCACCCCCAAAGGCACCCATTTTCTCCCGAGACAGACTGATGCCAGCAGGTTGAAGGAATGGTCATATAAACAGAACCTTGATCATTCTTTTTAGGTGAGGTTTGATGACTAGGAAACACTTTGGGTGAAGCTTCTGAATTCATACTCTGATGCTCAAACCATTTTAATTAGTCTCCTCTTTGAATAGTTGGCTTGAGTTGCTTTATATTTGCTAATTATAATGTTAAACATTTTGCTCCCTGAAGTACAACCATAGGAACCAATTCCTGGAAACAATTTTTGTCTAAACATCTACTACTTGGATATAATCAAATAAAAATGACGACTAGATAATCATTGGGATTTTTCCAAATTCCTGTCACTTCCAAATCATGCATATGAAAGGAGAAATCCCTTCTTAATTATTATACCCATTTGATTTTGTTGGAAGTCAGTTTTCTGATTTTTGCCAAGATGAGAAGGATCCTATCCAAGTCAAGTAACTATTTTTCTTTCCATGAATTTATTCCATGTGATTAAAGAGTGTACAGAGAAAAGTTCAAGTAACTCTGCCCATTAATGGTTCCTTTTTTGAGAGAGAGAGAAATTAACAATAAATAATCAGTGAACAATCTTAAAATAGAGGAGACAACATTCATAGGAGCTAAATAAAAAATTATAAAAATTTAAAAGGGAAGATCATTATAGTCCAGAGTCATAAGAGCAGAACATAACCTATGCCATGACTGCAGCTTTAATCTCTAAATAAGTATTTACGCATTACGGAAGCAGCAGTTGCACATAAAATATTTTCAGGATACTTTTGAAGAATACACTTGGATAACGGGCAATAATTATTTGCAGATTTATGGTTATCATACCTGTAAGTTTAAATATAAAGCTTTATCAAAATAATTTCATAGAATCATTTCAATGATCAAAATTAATGTGAAACAACTGATGTTTCACATTCCATGGGTACCACCTCCCTCCTAAGACTGCTCAGATTTATTTTTGGTGATACACTGATAGGTGTATGATTCTCCAACTGTAGCAGAAGACCATCTTTCAACAGGTGTTGAAAAGTTTATCATACCATGCTATAGGCATGCTAGAAATGGAATGGGTACATGTCTCTATCACTAAACTTGTACAGCCATGGTGTAGAAAGTTTAGTGATTCCTGCAGTGTGATTCCTGCTCTCCTAATTATTGGTCACAGCAATTTTACTTTGTGATTGGGACTGGGGATACTGGATCATACTCCAGGAGACACTTTAGGGGTATGAAAATGCTTGTTTGTGAGACTTTTCCTTATCAAAAAGACTTTTGCACTGAATAACTAACTTAGTTGGTCTCTAAGGTGCTACTGGAAGGAATTTTTAAATTATTTTATTTTATTTATTTTATTTTGTTTAATATGCAATAAAGGATGCTTTGCCATTGTGCTGGAGGGGATGCAGGGAAAGAGGATTGCTGCTCAATATGTGGTGGGACTGCCCTCTTGCTTAGCAGTTTTGGAAGGAGGTGTTCTCCGAACTAAATAACACTAACAACCAGAACGTTCACTTGGATCTGATACTAGCTCTGTTCTCAGTTGGAAGTGGTGTACTCGACCTCCAGTATCTCAAATGGTAGAGATACCTCCACTGAATGGCATGAGGACTGTAGAAATTTATTTACAATTCTGGCATTTCGTTTTCTCCAGGAGACCTGTATTATTTCTTGTTGATGACGTTATGCTTAACTCTTTGAAAATCAGTAAAAGTTGAAAGGAAAGCTCATCAAAACCAGCTTGCCATTAGGTATAGAGTTGGGGTTTTTTAAATACAGTTCTTTATAAAAAAGACCACAGTCTCAGTGGGCTGTTTTCTGGAGTTGTTGCTCTTTGAATATAGAAGCCTTTAAGTAAAAGAACACAGAGTGGTATCCAATTGGTGTTCCTCAGAGGACAGGAGGTGTTCCTCAACTAAATAGGGAGGAAGGCAATTTTGGGTGATTCTTCCTCTTGCTTCCACCCTGTCATGCACTCCCAAAATCTGCTCCAGAGGAAGCCCCCCCCCCCCCGAGCAATTTTTTGCGGGGAATGGAGGGGTTAGGGTTGCAGGGAAGAGGAGGACTCAGTGAACCCCCCCCCCTTTCAGTTCCATGGATAGATGTATTTTGTGTGTCTAGAAAATCACAAAAACAACAAGCCTGGGGATCTCTGACTTCATAAATAAGGTATTTCACATATTAAATCTGTTCATAATTTCCCCCATTGACTATTCACAGAATAATAATATTAAAGCAGTTCCCTTTATTTTGCTAAACTCATAAAACAACAGCATAAAAGCCTTCCTATTTTCCTGCAGTACCTGAAAGCATGTAGCATTCCTCTTTCTTCCCAGCTACAAGCTAATTCACCAACAGACTAGTTAAAATACAATTAGTCCAATTTCACATTTCCAAGCAGCCGAAAAATTTCATGTTATTTCAGTCACAGTGGATGGATGCCAAGTTCACTGGAAACAACCCTGCTGATTTATCTAGTCCATTTTAATACTTTAGAAATACTGTTAAAACATGGCTGTCCTAATTACACAGGGATCAGTGCACAGCGTCCCTCTCACCCTGGATTCTCCCAGAAGGACTGCAATCACCTGCCTTTCCCCTAATTTCACCATGCAATTCCAACTAATTTCATCCTAGTACAGTGCTGTCAGACAACTCCCATGTCTCTGCGGTTTTAATCGATTAGCTCAATGTCTCTATAATGCATCACCAGCTGCCAGGCAAAGAACTGGACGCTTTGCAAGCATTTCAGCTAAAAGACAGTTTAATTACTATACCAGCATCTCAAAGGCATAACACAAAGACTTGGAAGGGAATTATTAAAAAAATTGGTGTCAACAAATCATTTAATAACTGAGCAAACAATGACATGCAAAAAGCTGGAAAAGATGAGAAAGTCAGATTTTTTTTAAAGTGCGTTTTTAATAGACTAATGTATTCAGGAAAATAGACTGGCATGGTATTGCAGTTTACATACCAAACTTTTGCTTTACAATAATTCTCTCATTGGAAATAAAGGCATGTTTCCAAATGACACTATATTAATACCAAATTCTGAAGACAGAAAAAGGTAGAGCGTGTTAGGAGGGAGTTGAAATAAATAAGACATCTATATAGGAATTCACAAACAACCGAGCTTGAATGCAAACTCTAGTTACCTGGTAGCATTTTCTACTATACATGAGAATTTGCATGAGTGAGCATGATGGCCAGAGACTGTAAGAAGGAGGGGGAGAAATTAAGGTGGTCTTAGCATGCTTCTTCTTAACAATGAAATAATGTTTTGAAATGTAACACTTTTTTTTTTAAGTTACAAGAATTATGACCATTCTCTTACAGAAGAACTTCCAAAAGACCGAGAGCAAAGAAGCAAGAAATTTGCAGAAAAGAAGGAATGAACAGAACAGGGTACAACGTTCTTAAATGTTAACTTGTGAAACAAATGGTTTATGAGCACTTGCTTTAGTTCAATTTGCTCTGTGTATCCACAGCAGTGACCAGAGAAGGAATGACCACTGGGAGGAGCGCAGAAAGAAGAAATATCATGGTACACCTGCATTAGCACAACTGGCGCCTTCATCTGCCCCAGCTGCAACAAAACATCTCCTCTCGTAATGGTATCTACAGCCCCAGCAGCCACTGTAACTCTCCAACTGTTTGACTTCACTTCCAAAGGCACACTCTTCCACTGTCTCCTGAGACAGACAGGTGCCAACCACACCTTCTGACTAAGGCTGCAATCTTAACCTCTTAATCTCACTTACCCAGGAGAAAGCCCTACTGAACCAAATGGGATTTACAGCAGATGGCTAACCATTTTTACTCAGAAGGAAGTTTAAGCCCACCTCCTTTTTTTTTTCTTATTGTTGATCTGAAGGAACAGGTACCAATTTTATAACAGACATACAAATCAAATACAGTACATGCACAACAAATCGAAACAACGGTAAGGAACGAGGAATAACAAGTAAAGCATAACGTTCTTCAATGAAACTATATTACAGAGTGGATGTAGAAGAGTTTGCTTTGGACTTAATGTGCCAGAAAAAGAAAAAGAATAGGCTAGAGGGCTGGGGAAGGTGCAAAGCATGCAAATATAATGGTGATCATATGGCGTTGGATAACCATGATATCAGGGGCGCAGGTGGCGCTGTGGTCTAAACCACGGAGCCTAGTGCTTGCTGATCAGAAGGTCGGCAGTTTGAATCCCCACGACGGGGTGAGCTCCCGTTGCTCGGTCCCTGCTCCTGCCAACCTAGCAGTTCGAAAGCACATCAAAGTGCAAGTAGATAAATAGGTACCACTCCGGCGGGAAGGTAAACGGCGTTTCCATGCGCTGCTCTGGTTCACCAGAAGCGGCTTAGTCATGCTGGCCACATGACCCGGAAGCTGTACACCGGCTCCCTCGGCCAATAAAGCGAGATGAGCGCCGCAACCCCAGAGTCGGTCACGATTGGACCTAATGGTCAGGGGTCCCTTTACCTTTAACCATGATAACACATTCAGAGACTTGCAGTACATATCTTTGCATGCTATTGGCAAAGACATTTTGCCACTTTGTACACCACTTGGTGCACACCCCAGCTCAAGATTATGGGGCCTGGGAGCTTGCCCCAGTAGCAGGTGTGGTACACTTTTGTGGAAGTTTTTAGTTTTAATTTCTTCTTGTAGATGTGTCTAAAGTTACTAGGAGCCTCTGCAATGAAAGATCTGACTTTTCAGCAGGTGTCCAAGTCACAGTCCCTCGTGTACATGTTACCCACACTCAACGCTATAGCACCAGAGGGCCCCAAGCAGAAATGGACCAGAAAGATTAGAATCTCTCGTGCTCATGCATCAGCATCCACTAGAAATTCTAATCCTATCGGTAAGCCCACTGAACTGCTAATAAAGCTGCACTGGTTTAATTGGTGGTTATTTGAATACCTAATGCTTTCTGATGATCCCCTTATACACACTTAATACACATTAAGGAAGCAGTTGCTTTATGATTGTTATTATTTTTCCTGAGTGCAGACACTGCTTTGAAGAACACCTGAGGTTTTTGTTTGTGTTTATGAAGGCTATGTCATACGCGATTGGATAGCCTTGTGATTTATTGTTGCCACTTCATAATGAATAAGAGAGCCACTTATTCATAATATCTGCAAACAAATTTAGCCACTTTACCCTAGAGAATATCCACTGAGTTTTCCAAAGTCTGATTAACAAGTGTCTTGAGACTGTTGTTCCCAGGGCTATCAACCTTTAGTTATTCCTCCCTTTAATTGTCATTCAAGGCCAATTTAATGACAGTAGTGCTCTCCTGGTCTTCCCACCATCCACACATGTTCAGTTTGTGGTGAAAGAAGCCGCTCCTCCATGAAACGCAGCTTCAATTTTTCAAGTTCTTAACTAATTGTAATAGAAATTTTAAAACTAAAGGGAGTGGGGATATATTGTGTCCTATGACACTTTCCCTCCCGATATTGGGCCTGCAAATTCTTTAAGTATTGTTTCTGATGCATTATTTGATAACAACTTGGAGATTCAAAAAGTGTTTAATTCTTTATCATGCATCTTTGACTTAGATATATCAGATGTGAAAATCTCTGTTACTAATTTAAATTACACTATTCCCTCTCCACAGGCAAGAGCGATATTGGTTTGTTGAAACAGTAGTGAATCACATTGAAGTAGTGGGCTACAGTTTATATAATATGTCTAAATAACTATTCTATTTTCCCAGCATGTTGCTGTATACTTTAAGTATTAATATTATGACTCTATCGTATAAGAACATAGCTTTTTATTTGAAATAAATTTTCCTCGCACTGTACTTTAGCAATGTTGAAAATAATGCTAAATTCTAAGTAGCTATCAAGTAATAAAGCAGTATCATTTACCCTAGCAGCACACAAGAAATGTGTTCACCTAGTCATAAAAGACTCGTGAAAGAAGCCTGCAGATACATCATTCTCATGCAATGATGACCTTGCAAACTAATAGTTCTAGCTGCGAAGTTTAGACACAGGCTGCATCTCATATTTCCGCTACATTCATTGTTATTTGTGTTGCAAGAACTGTATGTAAGGTCAGATGCCAGAAGGAACTCTACTTTTATTATTTATTAGTTTTGCACACACATGGGATCTCACTTGTTTGAAAAAGAATAGGATTCATATGAGATACTACTATACAAATGAATATATTCATTCTCTCTCTCTCTCTCTCTCTCTCTCTCTCTCTCTCTCTCATACACACACACACGTTTCGAGATGCACTAGTGATTCAGTAATAAAATTTAGAATAAAATTACTCAACAAAAAATCCCAACAAAGTCACCTCAAATTTCTAAACACATACAAATTCATGAGGATTTGAGTTGGGAGTCAGTTCTTCCCACAATGTTTGATTTAAATCCACATCATTTAAAACCACAGTAATAGAAGCTGAGAGAAGATACAGATCTAGTTTAGAAAAGGAACCAACAAATCACAGGACAATGTCAGGGGTCAAGAAAAAGTCTCATCCAAAGAAGGAAAGAGCATAAACTCTGGCAAAACAAATATAATTAAAAAAGGCAAGCAAAAAGGTCTTTGAGCAGCATATTTCTAAAAGCATTAAGCTTCTTTTTAAACCAAAATACATACCGTATTTTTCCATGTATTTGGAACTATTTTGGGGGACTCCAAATTAAGAAAACACCCCTCAGCACTACCCGTGTATAAGACGAGCACCAATTTAAAACCTATTTTTTTGGTTAAAAAACCCCTAGTCTTATACATGGAAAAATATGGTACGTTTTAGAGATGAAACTGGGCAAGAAGGTGGCTCATGTATAAATGTAAGTTATTTGTGCAGAAGAAGAAAAGGGTAGTGTTGAACAGACACCTCGCCCCCCCAAGTGGCAGATTTCGACTGCCTCTTTCTTGTATATGACATATCTGGATCACTTGTGTGAGTTCTGGGATCTGAATTCCCTTACATTGATTTCGCAACTTTATACAGCATACAAATTTTATTATGTGATTTGATATCTAGAGCTGTAACATAATTTGATCCAGTTACAGCATGCTCCAAAATGCCTTTTACCAGGCTGCATTGTGCAGATAGAGCTGTTGCAGGATGAGTTAAGGCAGGACTTGAGGGGCACCAACTGCGGCTGAAATCTACCTTACAAGGGTGTGAATCAAGATATTGATAATTTGGTAATCCTGGCAACTATCTGCAAAACCAGCACAATCTTGAGCAAAAACACGGATTGCTACTGCATATGAGAAACGAATGTGCATTTGCAACATGGGTAGGCAAACTAAGGCCCGGGGGCCGGATCCGGCCCAATCGCCTTCTAAATCCAGCCCACGGACGGTCCGGAAATCAGCATGTTTTTACATGAGTAGAATGTGTGCTTTTATTTAAAATGCATCTCTGGGTTATTTGTGGGCATAGGAATTCGTTCATCCCCCCCCCCTAAAAAAAATAGTCCAGCCCACCACATGGTCTGAGGGACAGTGGGCCAACCCCCTGCTGAAAAAGTATGCTGATTCCTGATTTGCAACATGTGATGGGTGAATTTCCCTTGACTCAATTCAAAGTTGCTTCCCCTCAACTCAATTTTAAATTTGGAAAGCCTGTCATGTGCCTGCTGATCTCACTGGGAGTTCAACAGGGTCTGAATACCTTCAGTATCCAAGCAGTACTTCAATCCCCCTGTAAACTCTTAGAATATGAATCCCCCCACTTCCAACCAACTTACTGAGTTGCGCTTACCTTTAGGTACAGGACAGCAATAGCAATGGGTGTTTCTGCTTGGCATCAGAGAGGTTGCCACTGCAGCGTTCTAGGTTCTAGGTGAGGGAGGGATGTTTTCCAGACATCTCTTCCTGTTTCCCCACAACCAAGTCGATTGGTGGAGAATGTGTCTCTCAGGGTCTATGGAGACTGGGAATCTGTCACATGCTGTGTTATAGATATCTATGAAAGAGTAATCTCCTAAGAAACTTTGCCACCTGTGCTTCTCCCCGACCTTATAAGTTGGGAGTGAGGGCAGAGAGCAAGTGTGAAGGATCAATGAGTGGGTGCTGGCTAATGACAACAGTAAGGGGAAAACCCAATATGAACTCAGCCAGAATTACGTCACAGGCATGCACACACATTGTGCATTTGACATCCACCGCTTTTCAATTGCAGGCTTGTCTCCCTTTCCCCCCTTGCTACAATCACTGCTTCAGCTCCAATTATTGCTTCAATTTTACATTCTCCACTTCACTGAAACTACTGTTAACAAGCTATTTAATGAATATTGCACACTAAATTGCATGGGTGCCATATCATCCTCATCCTCTCCAGCCATTTATTTAACTCTGAAACCACTGGTTTTTTCTTATTCCTCTACAGAAACATGCACATAGGTTTCTGGAAGCTTTTTAAGCACCCGTAGTTGCCTTCTTTGGGAGGTCCAAAGAGATCAGGGTTTGCTGAATTGAAAACTCATTCTGAAGCTAAAGAGGAAGAGTGATGGTAATGGATCACATATCTTGCTCCCTGATGATGTGGGAGACCAAGCTGTATGGTAGAAGTTTTAATTTTTTCATGTTTTTAGCAACATCCTCAGTATGCAGCCATTGCACAAAAAATGAATACCTAACATTTTATATAAGGGGGGAGCACAAACCAGAAACATTAATGAGGATATTTTCCATATCCCTTATCAACCCATTATAAGTAAGTTGTAGCACAGCAGAGGTCAAGCTTTGTGAGGCTGAAGGAGAATTAATGTTTAGTAAAAATGTAGCACCTAAACCTGCACTATATGGATTTATTCTGCCATCCACTCATTAACTTCCATAGAGATATCAAAATGATAGCCTCAACGCACAACAGTGCTTATTTCCCACTAAAAACAGATGGATACATGCTTGCCATTGCCAAGTTGATGCAACAAGTTCCGTTATTAACGCTGTATGATGTTAACATACCACACAAGATCTGTGGGCAGAAGTTACAGTGAACACACATTCATCGTTATGAATGCATATGCAGTGTAAGAGATGTGTATGTGCTTTCTGTCACAGAATATCTATGCAGACGAGAAGCTGGATAAATCCGCGTTTTACACCACAGGAACTATTCTTTCCTCTTTGTCTTTAAACAGTAACAATACTTACAGTCTTAGGGAAAAGAGAAGCTGTACCATGTGTCACAGGAGGTAGAAGCAGCCCTAAATTATTGCATTGTACTATTTTATGTATTTATATTCAATGCATGTTTGTGTGCACTGCTGTTTTGAGTGGTGTAGGCAGATCTGGGCACAATCTGGTCAGCCAGAGTCATAGAGGTACTCACATTAGTGTTTAAAGCCCTAAATGACTCAGGCCCCAAATATCTGAAAGACCACCTCCTTCCCTATAGACTCTCTCACACACTAAGATTGGCAGAGGTGGTTCTTCTTGGTAGTTCCTCAACCCTCGGTGGAGGCTTGGTGGGTGGTGGCCTGGGAGAGGGCATTCTCTGTGGCAGCCCTGAAGTTGTGCGTCTAGATGCGTCTAGCATCCTCATTATAGAGGTTCAGATGAATGCTGAGCACGCACCTCTTCACCCTGGATTTTGACACTCAAGGTGAGTATTTTTAGGACCCACAATTTTCTTGATGAACTTACGTTTTTTTAAATTGTGTTTTAATGTTGTAACCTGCCCTGGGGCCTTAGGGTGAAAGACCAGATAATAATAAAAATAATGGGGGCTTTTTTCAGTTGGAACTCACTGGAACTCAGTTCCAGCAACTCTCAGGTGAGAGCTATTGCAATATAAGAGAACAAGGGAGGTAGTCATAGTGAGTTCTGGCACCTCTTTTTCTAATAATAATAATAATAATAATAATAATAATAATAATAATAATAATGCTGTTCTCCTAGAGCAATCCATGTTCTATACCCTATGCCTGTGGTTCTGCTTGCTGCCTGTTCAGTGCAAACATTTACTGTGTGACATGAATTCTAAATATTTCTACACATCTGATCACAGGATTTTCTGTCCTGTTCTGATTATGGTGTCAGGCTTGGGGGATTCTCTCCTCCCCTGGAAGGATCAAGGATCAAGGAAGAAGCAAGAAAGTTTGTATTTATGGTTTTATTCAGTTATAGTGGTGCTAGACATAGAACTCAGTCCTCAACTCCATAGTGACATTGCTCACTTCTGAGTTCCTGCCCTTCCTTCCCCAGCAACAGCCTGTGGCCCTACGGGTGACTTCAGGAGTCAAACGTCTTTGAGCCCTTTAATTCTCAGTGAGCGGCGCATTCGTGGGGATGGTGGCTCTCCTATGCTTTCCAAGGACGTCTCTGCTGGCAATTCTCCCACTCCACCCCCCACTTCTCCTAACACTTCATAACTTGGCAGCTCTGTGTTCTGCTGCAATTCAATCTTTCTCCTTCTTCTCTTGAAACTACTAGGGAAGGGGGGCGATCCTCCCCACTCCCCCTCCTCGTCCGAGGGAAGCAGGGGAGAAGGAGGGGACGCTTCCCAGCCTTCCCCTTCAGTCCAGTCCCTGACATATGGTCTGGCTTGCATAACACATTCAGGCCCCCAAGAAGGAGCTTGCAGCTACCTGGTTCCTTCCTGGTCCTCTTTTGCTGCTGTGCCACATTGGGCAGAGCCAAATGTTAATTTAACGGGGACTTGTAATTAAACTCTTTCCTCACTGAGCAAGAGCTGTACCTAAGGTTTGTTCTTTGATCTTTATTTATTTAATCTACAAATCACTTCCTTTACAGCAGGCTTCCTCAAACTCAGCCCTCCAGATGTTTTTGGCCTATAACTCCCATGATCCCTAGCTAGAAGGACCCAGTGGTCAGGGATGATGGGAGTTGTTGTCTCAAAACAGATGGAGGTCCGAGCATCTCCAAGCAATTGCACAATAAAGAATAGGGAAAATAAAAGCATTGTGTTTGGTACCACCAATGATACATAATATAGTGATGTCAGCATGGAAGCATCAATAGATTAAAAAATACATCTTGATGAGACTTCCATTTCCTTTTATACCTCTCACTTTCAGCTAGAAAACTGAAGGCGCATCAACTCCAGATGCAACAGGGTGGCATCTGGGAACATAATGACAGCAGCCTACGTAAGCAAGGGGAATAATGTCATCCTGATGACCAACATGCATGCATCTGAACATGAGGGTTAACCAGATGGGTTTCATTGAGGAGTGATATTCCAATACAAATAGGAAAATGAGAGCAACTCTAATGTTATTTTTTTTAGAAAAAAAACACTGGTTTTATTAATTCATTACATTAAGACGCCATGAGTACCTGGTTGAAATGGAGCCTATACATTTGGAAATAAATTAATGAAAAAGGGAACTGTACAGAAGTTGAAGTAGTGTATATTAGAATATCTGTAGAGGCAAAGGTGGGTTGGATTTGTGTTCAAAGATGATAGGCCTAATTTTTTTTTACCACAATCCAAACGGTTGCTGTAACTGGATCAGGCAACTGCATGAGACAGAGCTGAAATAATAGTTTTTAATACAGTTTATCCCTAAAGCCCCAATGTTCACATACAAATGCTCAAAAATTGCCTACTAGTCAAACATAATGAAGAGTTTTGATCTTTTAACACTTTCAAAATGGCTGTAGACCTTAGCAGTGCAGACCCAGCCATTATTCTTGCAGAGATTAATGCATTTTGTTTTTTCCCTATAACACCACAGAGATTGCTTTGATGGATTCTCCCTTTTCCAATTAGGTACGGCAGGGATATAGTCCAACTAGCACGGGGACATACAAACCATGAACACCTGGACTACTATCTTTATATAATTAAGAGCTGTGTTTCCATTTGCATTTCTTCCCTCTCTTCCCTCATTTGGTCCTTGTCTCTAATGACTTACAATCTGATTCAATGACCACACTGAGTTGCAGTGCTTGAAATTAGGCTGATTCAGAGACTATGCACCCTGTCGGAAACTGGATTAATGTGTTTAACATGGTTAAGCAGATGCCCATTTCTCTGCAATAAGGAGCAACAGGAATGTTGGTCACTAGCCCTATGAATGTCAATGCAACTTCAGTATCTCCATCATATTCTCAATGTGACGTATACACCGTTCCTAATCACCCTACCTGTTACATGAAAATTAAGTGTTAGCAATTTCAGAAACATATACATCCAAATAAATATACCATACTTATGATGCCTATGCAAATCAGCTAAGGAACATGTTTCTGCAAGTTGCTGTTTTTATTGTTCTCAAGTCCATACTCCACAATTCGTAAAGCTGTGTTCTCAAGCCTATACATTTTACAGTTTTGAAATAAAATTAGGGAGGAAAGGGGCTCCACCAGCATTTCATGGGAACTTGCATGAAGTGCACTGATCTTCAAAAAGAGTGTTCGGACCAGCGGATGAGGAGGATTGATAAAATGGGTAAGATACTTAAAAATGGATAAGATACTTTCAGCTGTGCAGCATGGAGAATTATACAGACCACATTATTTATCTACCTTCGTGTTAGTTTCTAATTCAACACCTGCGGACAAACAGGAGAAAACCAGTCCCTAAAAAGTACAGTAAGAAAATAATTAAAAGCTTGCAAAAAATAAATGCTACATGGGACAACTGAATGTTGTGCTTACTTACTCAAGTAAACAGAAGAAATATGAGTTATACATATAACTGACTTTGAAAGGAAGAGTAACAATTCCATAACATGATGCACTGTCCGAAACAGCAGCTCATTGACCTGAACCTATGGATACCTGCATTATTGTCCCTCCTTCCACTCAAACTGGTGGCTCCACCAGCACTGCCCCACCAGTACTGGCCTATCTGCACCAGTCTGTGGCCTGCTTGGGTCTGGCAAAAGCAAATCTACAATCAGCACAAACTTGAGTCCTGGATTTTTAACAGGAAGAGTTTGTGAAATGTCAAGTGGGACAGAATTAGATGGCTCTAAATAGGGAATGGTAGGGTGCCATTTACCTGCAACAGTGCAACTTACTGTTTGCCAATCTAGCTAAAGCAGTCCCCCAAGGACAGAGCTGTTTGGAGGCCAGGCTAAGAATCTGAATCTTATTAAATAAAGGGTCTGCAGTAAATGTTTCACTGACTTGCTGTTAGCCAAGTGACAGAATAATCATATGAATATTGCAAGCACCATGGTGCTACAGAAAGCGATGGTTATCATTCCCCAATCCATTCCTTGATCATTTTAATGCTTATCATATATTTTTGTATACAAACTTGTACGGAAACAGATTGGACTCTTTTGGCGTCTGGCTCTTCCCTACATGCTACTGCAGGGATTTAGCCTTCAGAATGTACAAAACAGGAATAACAATACAGACAAGTTTCAATTTTTTTAAAAAAGATAAAGCTAAGGTTTGGTGTAGGAAAGAATATACCTTTGTCCAAATTGATCTCTAGCCAGGATAACAGCATCTGTGAATGTTGTGCATATTTGTTTCAGATAGAAAGAAGAGTAATGCTGCTGCTTTCTTTCAGTATATACTACTCCGCTTGCAAATCAAGCTGGTTTTCATTTTATTTCTTGTTAATAAGGGCAAATGGGCCAAACTGAAAAGAGGAAAGGGATAATGCTAAGGAGCATGATGGGAGATGAACACGGCTTAATGCAGATCCTATGCTTCCTCAGTTGTGAACCCATCCTTCCCTGAAGCTGATGGTGATCATCATTTAAAAATACTTATTTCATAAGTAACTTGTCAGGAGTGAGAAATTCAAGCATTGATGTTTTAGGTATAAGTTGCTTAACATCCTTCCTTAATGGTTAACTGGTGTCTGTTTTTAACTTTTTATACAGTTTTATTGTATTATTATTATTATTATTATTATTATTATTATTATTATTATTATTATTATTATTATTAACCCCACCCATCTGACTGGGTTTCCCCAGCCACTCTGGGCAGCTCCCGACAGAATATTAAACAGAACAAAACTTCAAACATTAAAAACTTCCCTAAACAGGGCTGCCTTCAGATGTCTTCTAAAAGTCAGGTAGTTGTTTATTTCCTTGACATCTGGTGGGAGGGCATTCCACAGGGCGGGCGCCACCACCGAGAAGGCCCTCTGCCTGGTTTTATATTTTATTGCTGCAAACTACTGCACTGTTGTGTCTGACTGCCACTCCGTCCTTTTCTTTGTCTGTTAAAACTCTTGATCCTATGTGGTGACTGGCTACATTTTGGCTGCCAGGAGATTTGAACCCTGGTCTCAACTGAATTTTGGAATCTGAGGCTGTGGGTGTTCATTACTGCCCTCATGACCCATGAGGTGATCTGATGAGGAGTGTGCTATGGGCTCTTGCTAGAAGTGTGCTCATGCACTGTTTAATGCACTGGAAGGAGCTGCAAACTATGATCCAAGACATTATCATGCTGTTTCTGCTCTCACAGTTCCCTCATGGGTAGCAGTGTGACAAGTGGGTGGTGTTGGACTGGCCAGACATGCGGTGAAAGTGTCCATTAGTGTTGCTGCATTATCTCTTGTTCCTACTCCTATTGTTTTGCTTTCCACTTTACATCTGAGTGCGCATAGGATTTTGACTGTATTACCTTCGTGTAGCAACTGCCAACGGAGTGGTGCCATAGGACTGGCCTCTTAATTGAAAAAAAATAATCTAAAATTATCAACTCTCTAAAATTTGATACCAAACCAACTACTGTAGATCTCCTGCAAGCTAATATCTTATGCAGAAAATCCATATAAATTGCATCTTTAATAATTCCTCATTTAGTACCAATCACATTTTGCTAATTATTTCAAAATACTGTAATCCTACATTATTTATATGTTAATTTTTTTATCCTAGAAGAACAAGGCAGAATACCGTGGAGGTGCGTACAATAAACATTAATACTGAATATACAACTAGGTGAAGCTACTATAATTATGCAGCAAAAGACTCATTTAGGATTTGGATGACACTAAGCATACAACATACGTACTGTGCTTTGTCTTAGTAAATACTTGGCCCAGAAAAAATTAAGGTGGCAAAAACAAAGCTTGGAAATTATGAACCATATTTGCAACCACAATCAAACCTGAATAATTTCAACTGTAAAGATCATTCAGATAAATGTAACTGATGGCCTCATCCTCACAAGGTGCATGTCAAAGTAAACAGACAGTCCACTTTAGAAAGTGTCTAGTGAATTGATTTAACAAGTTTAATGCGAGCATCAGTGTGGGGCTATTACTGATCGTAAGCTTTACTGATGTTATTTGTTCGCTTGGAAAAATACCGCTCTTTGGAATGAGCACATTAAGGCTAAAATTGCAGAGAAAACCCTATTACAACTTTATTGCTGGCAAATTGGAACCAAACCTTGTCTGTATATCAATTACTTAGAGTTACCACAGAGATAAATCCTTTTTTTTTTTTTGTATAGACTCAATCTTGAAGACAGTGATGAGAAGCTCCTTATTATACCCTACCAACATCACTAGGTTTTCTTAGCAATTTCAAGAAATTGTCAATTAAGTTCTTTTTATTAGGTTCCAAAAGCTGTTAAGTCAAACACATATCTATCATAAGGCTTGTAACAGCATGTTATTTAGGCAAATTTCAATGTTTCACTTTTTCATTATCCACCTTCCCAGTCCCTAATCAAAAGTTACTATAAAGTGAGTTTCCAGCCCTGAAGTCTCATTGGTTTATTAAAAAAAAAATCAAATGAACATTCATTAGTTCCAATTAATCTTACCTTTAATTGAGAAAGTAAATAAAAGAAGAAGTGCTTTTGACTTACAGAAGATTTGTTTGAAAGTTTTAAAATGACCTTGGGTAAGATATGTGCCTTAATATAAGATATCAATTCCTCTGTACAACAAATATAAGAAAATATAAGGTTTTGTTTTGTTTTTCCAAAGGGAAGTACAAATAGTTTCATTGTTCCTTTGCTATTATTTCAATAAAGCAAGGAACTGTGATATCAAGAGGGACAGTATACTTTATAGCCCAAAGGAACTGCAAAATTGTGAGAGGAGCTCTACGCCTTGCTCTCTAAAGCAAGAGAAACTCAGCACATTGTAGAACAAGTAATGCTAGTTTCCAGGAAGAGCAAAAGTGTTTCCACATGCAGGAGAAACACAATAAAAAGTCATACAGGTCAGATTCCACAGCAAGTAAATAGACTTGCTTAGCCTCCTAGCCAGACATAGTATGTCTGAGGGGGTGGAAAGGGAAGGAGAGACAGCCTGTAATTTTGAAAAATAAGTATGGGTAGCCACTATCCAGCAGTTAATAACTTCTGCGTTTTCACAATATTTGTGTTTTGCAGTTTCTAAAGAAAAATTAGAATCCTTCTTGCTGAACAGTCATTTCTTTGCTCTATTTTTTGTATAATATCAGTCCAGAAACAGTTTACTTTGGATCCGTGATTAAGGCTGAGTCCTATACTGTACCCACTGGTCTCTAGTAACTGCCACCAAAATCAATGAGACTTACTTCTGAGTAGATATTTATATGATTGCATTGTCATTTACTTTACTTTTACAAGTCTAAGGATGCTAAGTATAGGAATAGCTGAAGCTGCCTTATACCGAGTCAAGACGATCTACCTTGTCCAGTATGATCTTCTCTGAGTGACAGCAATAGATGTCATTTCCTGATCCTGCCATCTGGGTTCCTTTTAAACAATTCTCTCTCATACGTTTCTTAGTGTCTACTGTACTTTTAGCTTGCATCAAGACTGGGCTATTTCCAAGCAGAGGGTTTTTTGTCATTTAATGGAACAACTCTTTCCAAATTTTAATAAATTGCTATTTTATGATTTCTAATCCTTGCTAAATGTGTGGGCTTCCAAGCTTCCACCAGCATTCCAACTACTTGGTCACAGACTACCAACATCTGAAGAGAAAGAAGGTCAAACCTGTCATTACGATGGTGAAAACTAATCATGGTGACAAAAATAAGTTTTATTTATTACCCTTAATACAAGAAACCTTTGCTGTGGAATATGATTGTACTGTCACTGCACACCAGAGATTTTTAATCCCCAATCATTTCAACTTATTTTACAGTTCATTACCTTTTCAGTTAGATATTGCAGCAAAGATTCTCCTGAGCTTACACAAGAGCTTTTAAAAGCTGCTATTTTTGTATTCATTTTTTCTGAAATAAAACAGGAAGCGAATTTGTACAGAGGTACAATATACATATAAAAAACTGGAACTAAAGACTCTAAATAAATAATCTACCTAAATTATTGTTAGGGAGGGGATTTTTGTAGTTACAACATTTTAATTATGATCAGACACACCCTTCCACTCACGTGTTCTGGCACTAGGAAAAGCAAAGATGGTACACCACATACATTCCAAACAAAAGAGAGCTTTCTTAAAATAATAATATAAATTTTCATGGCTGGCTGGCACAGATTACCTGTTATGATTCTCAGAAGTTCTAATAAGTGTCACTGGTGAAAAGGTAAGCAGTTATACCATAGTGAATTCTGCCCTTTAAAATACATCATATATGGGCATATTTCATGCACCAGTGCTCCCAGGTCTCCTTTGTATTGACAGATCACAGAGTTCATAAGCAAAATAAAAATGATACTCAGCACTAACTGCACTACAGGAAGTGACAATATAATTGCACATGCTGTTCTAGGCATCTTGTTTTAAGACGACAGAAAGACGTTATAGGATATGGCCATGGGGTAAGAATGGAAGAAGTTCATATAACCTAATAAGAGGTCAAAGTTGTACTGAGGATTTGCACACGAATGACTTTGGTGCAAATATAGGACTTCAAGCAGGCACAAAACGTCATGTCCAACAAAACTCAAATGTGACCGTTTCAGTTTGTTCATGGATATTTCTTTAGCATGCTCAATCTATGCCTGAAGACCAAGTGATCCACACCCCCACCCACACGTGTCCTCTCTTCTAAGTCCTTTTCCATTTTTTCTTCTCCCATAAGATGGCAGTATACCTGTCTCCTACTTCATACTTCTCATACTTTCTGCAGCCCTTTCCCACACCTATATACCAGCTAAAAACTGCTGATGGTCACAGAGAGGATGCAAAGTGTTCCAAAGTGAGACCAGGGCTTTGACAATGATCACTAGCTTACTCCCCTGGAAAAAAACCCAAGAGCACTCAGAAATACATCAGTTTCCATCAGTCTCCAAGTGTTGGCCATTTGAGTGGGCCTACCACTCCTTACGGGTGTGGAGGAGGGATGCCAAATAACAAAACAATAACTCAGCCATGACAAGGGTGTGCACTGCACTCCCCCTTTCCACAGTCCATCTCTTATATCACATAGGGCAAAGACTACATCAAGGGTGTGCCCTGCCTGATGTCTTGAACTGATGACCATTTGAGAGAGACCCATGGTGGTCATGGAGGCCATGAAGTCTCTACTTGGTTGAGCGGTAACCTCTGCGTAGATAATGAAGTCATCCAGGACAACTGCAACAGTACCCAAGAGACCACATCAGCCAGCCCAATCAATGACACTGTTGCATAACAGGGTGTTAGATAGATCAGCAGCACCTGCAATTTGTCTTTCTGGATCAACACCAGGTACAGACCCTCTACGCTTGTCCGAAGATGAAGAGGTTTTCTGGTCAATAAGATACTCCTTTTATGGGCAATAGCAACACCTCCCCTTTAACTACCCCATCTAGCCTGATGCTGTATCATGATTCCAGGTGGGTAAGGTCAAGTCCACGTAGCTTACTCACTCAAGTCTCAGTAATGCAGGCCAAATCAGCCATAGAATTCTCATGAGAAGAGGATCTAATTATCTAACCCCACTTGGAATACATGATTTCACAGACAGAAACCATATTGCAAGAGAGGAAGTCTCTGATCTATATTCCTGTATTTCCTTGAAGGATAGAAACAGCCAAGACTGAAATAACTGCTAGCAGGGGGTGACAGATTGTTCATCCATGAGATAGACACATGAAAATGTATTGATATTCCATTTCATAGGTTCTAAAGTTGAGCTCTGCTTCAAGCTAAGCCTTAACGGAAGCAAGTAAACCAGATAAAAATAAGCATATACTTGCGTGCAATGTTTAGTGCAGATATTTATAGTTACTTCAGCCTAGAAATAACATGAATATGACAACCTATTTGTATGCACACTTTGCTCAAAACACCTCTTTACAATTAATGAAAATGCATCATCTCACAAGATCCAAAACCCTTATTTAAACGGACTCTGTAGAAAATTTGCTGGTCCAATTTAGACTTGCTGGTCCAGTTTAAGAAGCAGGAGGATAAAGTGAACGACCTTGCCACAGAATGAGGTTTTTCTCCTAAAGATACTAGGATCAGAAGTGATTGAGAGGAAACAAGCAAGCTTATTATGATTATATCTTAATTAAAGTATCACTGTCAATTTAGATGAGACAAAGGGCCGTAATCCAGAAGATCCCGTCTTGTTGTGGCAAAGCTCCTGGCAGAGCCTCCATGGTGCTGAAAAGGGTCAGACTGACTTGTAACACAAATTCAGAAGCGGAGAGCAGGTGTTCAGGTCAATCAGCCAAGCCCAAAAAGGCTGGACCCCACTGGGCAGGTCCTGAGACAACATACCTACTGCTGTTCACAATACGCAATGGATCTCCAAGAGGAGGTTGACATAATGGAGGACAGGACTAACAATAGCTGCTAGTGAGGATGGCTATGCAAGACCTCCAGTCCTTGGGAAACAATAGTAGGAGAGCTTTAGTGTCCTGATCTCTTGCTTTGGGCTTCCTGGAGGCAGCTGTGGAGATGCTGATACAGCAAGCATCTTCTGAGAGCCAGTGTGGTGTAGTGGTTAAGAGCGGTAGTCTCCTAATCTGGGGAACCGGATTCACGTCTCCGCTCCTCCACATGCAGCTGCTGGGTGACCTTGGGCCAGTCACACTTCTTTGAAGTCTCTCAGCCCCACTCACCTCACAGAGTGTTTGTTGTGGGGGAGGAAGGGAAAGGAGAATGTTAGCCGCTTTGAGACTCCTGAAGGGGAGTGAAAGGCGGGATATCAAATCCAAACTCTTCTTCTTCTTCTTCTTGTTCCTCTGTCATAAAGGATGGGCATACTCTAAGTGGCTCTCTACTGCCCTGAAGCAAAGGCCCACTGATCCCCCTTCCCAAAAAGAAATCCCCTACTTTCTAATCACTGTTCAGGAGTTATCATTTCAGCAGAGTGGGCAGAAAGACAAGCCACTTGGTCACAGTCCTTCCCTCTGTGGTGAGATGTATCGTATTCTATTTAAATTATAGTGATTCTTTATAAATTATTCGGCATATACAGATATTATGCAAATCTGCATCATCCTTTTTTTTTTTTTTTTGTAAGTGGCAATCCTGTGCATGGCAGAACCGCTATGAACACACATGGCACAACCGCCTATGCACACTCACTGCTCACTCTGCACTTTTGAGGTAGTTGTTCCCAGAGCCAAACCACAAACCACTTTTTAACTTCTTTTAGTTGTTGTTGCTGCTGCTGTGAAAACGAAGGAGGAAAATAAGTGCTTGTCAGAGTGCTGGCTCTCAGGAAGAAGCTTCACATTTACGTGATCTAAACCGAGTATAAATAAGATATAGCATCATCTGCTATCCACCCTCTGTTTTCAAACACAAAGTCCACAGTGCAACACAGGATTAAGCACTTTTAAACATATTAAAATTAAAAGGCTTAAATAAACTTAAGTATCCTCTGGGTTGTACTCAGTGATGCTTTGCTTGATAGCATGACCTGTAAAGTCAGAATCAGTCCAATTGAGTTCAATGGGGCTTACACTCAGGTAACTGGGTACAGGATTGCATCCATAATTAAGCAATGGATCTAAAGGAGAATCCTGCATAATCACATAAAGGAATTATAGCACAATATTTATATCTTGCTACATTTCGGGGGGAAATCCTTTCTTATCAATAAGAAAATGTTAATAAACAATCCTAAGAATCATATACCTGGCTTTATTGTCTTATTTCAGATTGGCAGATACATAAAGTTGTCTTCAACTAAATCATTGTACATGCAGAATGACAGCCCCAAAATCCATTCCAAAACATGGGGGAGGGGGGCACACACATGAGGGTGAGGTCAGGGAGGGGAAGTTTCACTCTGATCCTGAAAGTTGTTCCATGTGCACCTGATTTAGTTGTGTACATCCCACATTTCAGCCTCCTTGGCAGAATACTGAGCAGTTGGCCCTGTCCAAGTAAATAGACTAATTGCCCTGAGAATCCTATATAAATGAATAATTCCATGGCTGCTCAAGGTTGCTATAATCAATTCATAAAAAGACCAGTCCTGGGAATCGCCTTACTGACCGCCATATCTACATCCATGAAAAGCTGGCCCACTTCTTCTAATAACTTCAAGATAAAAGCAGGGTTTGTCAACTACATGCACACATAAAATTCCTGCAGGCAATTCAAGATGTGGAAATTTTAACGTTCAACACAGGATAGGATCTCTGGAAATTTTCTCTACCTTAGCTTAAAATAAGAACAAGGCTGATCTTACCATTCTTGTACCTCTATCAACCTGTAAGAACAGGAATGCTCTGTTTCCGTGGTTGCCAGTTTTTTTATCCAATATACCACTTAAACACTGTTGAGGGTTTTGGTGGACCACTTAATTTTTTTCTGCCTGTTGAAGCAATTGCAGTGTGATCTGCTTGGAGCTACATGATTTTTAACTGTATTTTTATTGCTTCTTTTATGTTTTATGTTGTATTTTAATGTAATGCAATTTTATTGTATTACAATTTGAGATCAAATTGTAAGTGTTCTTCACAGACATACTGTGGGCCACCGCAATTAAGCTCACACTGGTGGTCTACAGTCCACAGTCTGAGAACCTCTGCAGTATTCCATATTTTTATCTTCCTGACCAGTAGGGATTTTTGCTATTGGAAATGCTATTGTTCATGTACTGGATTGCTCTCTTTAGCAGGCTTCTCCATACAAATGAAGCAATGTCCAACTTTCTTTGTTGTAGATCGCCACATAGATATTAAACTAGCATAGATTCCTTGACTAAGCTCAGTCTCAAATTAAATACTGCTTATAACAGGGAGTAGGGGATACTCATTTAGTGTTTATTTTTGCTTCCTTCCTTTCTTTCCTCCTGCTAACAAGAAGCTGAGCCTCTTGCATCACATCTGATGGAAAGACATGAAAAACGACAATTAATAGCTTAGACTTGAAGTACATCAGTAGGTTCTAGAGAGCTTGTTTTAAATCTAATCTAATTTTAAGAAAAATGGAACATGACAGTTTTTTTAAAAATAGCTTTGTGGTATGCTGGTATGTTTCCCTGGACTGGTTGATAACTGTTAAAATGAGCAGAGGACTTTAACAAAATGAAAATTATTTTTATTTTGCATCAATATGAACGTCTAGAATCTTGTTTAAGAAAACTATTCACCATGCAAAGTTTTTTAAATGCACAGTATCAAAGAATAATTTTTGACATTTGATTCATACATGCTTATAAAGCTCCAAGACAACATGGTTTAATTATAAAACATATTTCTACTGCCTTAGTCATGCCAATTAAATTTGATTGGATACTTTCCTTATTCAACAAGCCCCTTTCATGTCATTTTAATTTACTGTCAAAGCAGCCTGAATATTGGAAACTAAATTATTTACTACAGTCCATAAGCCAATAATGTTCCATTTGTCTCGTACAGAGAGAGACTAGACTAACAAGATTATTAAGGACATTACTTGTAATAGCGAATGTCCTTCACTTTATTTGAGCTTCATGCTGTGCTTTCAGAGATCATACTTCAAAAGAGCTCCATTTCATTCCGTCACAGAACCTCTGATACAAATTATTCTTTGCTAGCTTTGTATTGCACTGATCACAGAGAAAGCAAACTTGATATTGTTGGGCAAAAGCAGTGTCTCATTCTCTTCTAAGATAACTAGACTAGTTTATTTATGCTAAACACCTTTGATGCACACTCTTATGCCAAATAATGTAGAAAAGGGAAACTCTGCTGAATTTATTAAACAACAGCAACTCACATTCTTAATTCACAAGGGTTTTGCCTTTGATTGTGAGAGTTTTGAACTCAGTCCTGAAGCCGAAGTACCAAGGATTCAGTCAGTCCTACGATTTCTTAAAGCCACCAGAAATAAAATAAAATTAGAATCACTTAAAGTGGGGGTAGCTAACCTCTGGTCCGGTGGCTTAATCAGCTTACATTTTCTTTTAATGCTCCACCCCAAGACCCTACTGATTTTGGCAGTGATGGCAAAAAGAAAAATTAATGATAGACAGTGGTGGGCTGCCCAGCCAAGTAACCAGACGAGGATGCAAATCAATCTCTTCTGATCAATCTTTTGATGAGCTGGAGGGAAGATGACAGCACCTATCTTTAGATAATCTATATAGATCAGGCATAGGCAAACTTGGCCCTCCAGATGTTTTGGGACTGCGATTCCCATCATCCCTGAACATTGGTCCTGTTAGCTAGGGATCATGGGAGTTGTAGTCCCAAAACATCTGGAGAACCTCTAGTGACGGAGGCACACAAAGAAGGGCCTTCAATTATGATCATAGAGTCTGGGTCAGTTCATATGGGCAGAGGCAGTCCTTGGGGTATTGTGCTCCTGAGATGTTTAAAGCTTTATAGGGGAAAACTAGCTTTGAATTGGGTCCAGAAACTAACTGGCACCTAGTGCAGTTGGCCACACAGATACTGCAGTGTGAAGACACACACAGGTAAAGTACTGATTAGGAGAAATGTACCTGCAACTAATGTTATAAAATGACAGTCTGTGTGGTCTGTACGTGAACAAAGCTACTTGTAGGATTACACAGAAACTACAAAACGAAGACGAAGGAGCAGGAAAGGCATAGGGTTCACACTAGGAGCCAAAAACAATACATGACAGCACACTCTAGATCAGGCATAAGCAAACTCCAGTCCTCCAGATGTTTGGGACTACAATGCCCACCATCCCTGACCACTCTTCCTGTTAGCTAGGGATGATGGGGATTGTAGTCCCAAACATCTGGAGGGCCGGAGTTTGCCCATGCCTGCTCTAGATCTTCAGCAGAGGTCAACAAGAGACTTTGTTGACAAATGTTAAATCAGAGGATTCTGGTGGATGAAGATAGCTAGAATGGAGGGCAAAAGTCTACAGTTACAGTGAGGCTCAAAGTGCAACCCTTGGTTTTCCTCATGCAAGGAATAAGATGCAGCTGCAGCACTACAAACCTCTATTTGCATGCCTGTGGAAAAAGCAAATGATATGGCATAGCCCGAATATTCCAGAAAATACATGCACCATGCATTTCAATCAATGTGCTACCACAGATCCACACAGAATTACATTACACCACTGTCACAAGAATATGGTCTTCTAGATTTGGATTTCTGGACTATATACACCCCCTTTCCCTTGGATTCTCCCTGCTTTCCCAGTATATTCAACAGAAGTGGAGCATATGCAACAATGAACGCAGTTGTCTGCCCTGAACTTCCTTACAATATTTAGATGAGTTGTTCACCTTTTTAAACCCTTTTAAAACAACAGCATGAATTTTTATTTCCCTCTGTTTTTGTTTGTTTGTTTGTTTGTTAAAAGGGAAATATATTTTATAATTTGTTCAATTAAACTGAAGCAATTAGAAATGCTCCAGGAATGGAAGTAGGTGTGCATCGTATGTTGTAAGTTGGAGTCAAGTTGGTTTCTGCTGAAAACTGGCAGAACCTGCTTCTCTGAGTTTGATCCCAGCTACGAGAATAGTACATTAATGAAATTCAATGAGAGAACTACATAGAGGCTCAACTTCTCAGATCGCTCAATTCCGTACATCTTGATGGACAAAGAATAACACTGAGAGCTGAGGTGCCGACCCTTACCTTGGAGTAGTTCCCCCTGAATTTAGTAGGACTTACTTCACAATAAACTTGCCTAGGAAGCCCAAGATAAATCACGTAAAATATATGGAACCTTGTAGAAAAATCATTTTCTAAGTGTTACTTGTTTCTAACAACAGACAATTGCTGTATACATCTCAACTTCCCTGTTCATGGCAATAGTTCGTGGCATGATCCCCTGAGCTGATAAATATTTTAATACTAGTTTCATTTTATGACGTGTGGAATGAATTTATAAGAAAGGATTTCTGTCTTTATGACGATGTTATAAATGCATACACATGATTTAAGTTATATGTGCATATACAGACATGCAAGTCATATTTTATGTGAAAAGGAACACAGATATAGTATTTTCATGGATGGACTTCCAATGACTTATTCTAAAATACATTGAGCTGTAATTCTTTTCCTAGGTTAAATAAAACACCATATCATTCAGAATCAGCACCAGTGTATAAAAGGGGGGAGGGAATTCATCTCTGTGGAAACAAAGAATTGTCAATCTGAACATATGAACTGCCTATTATCAAATCAGACCATTGGGCCATTTAATCTAGTATTGTCTTGTCTAGTTTAGTTGCAATTCCCAAGGGATAAGTAAGAGTTCTTTCATAGCACTGCCAGAATGTTTTGAGATACCAAGAATTGTATCTCAAACTGTACTGAAAGGATGTGATCTACACCACTGGCCTATGGACCTTCTTCACTGCTGAGTTATGGAACCTGAGCACATGAAAGGAAGGAGTACTTGAAAATTATTTCAGAAAAGAAATGACAGGTGTGTGTTTCAGATTGTGTGTAACAGAATCCTGTCTGGACTACAACTGCACACCAATTTACACCAAAATCATTTTATGTGCTGGACTAATACAATTGTGGTGAAAATACTCTATTATTACAACAACAACAACAATAAAAGAGGTTCACATTGGAATGTCATCACTTTTCCTATCTAAAGCACATGTATGTTTAGAAAAATGAGGAAATAATAAATTCATTCTTACATTTCAGTAAAAGAATAATGTGTGTATAAAATAATGTTTTTCCTGATTGAGGTTTATACATGATGCTCCATTTTAACTGAAAAAAGTGAAATAACTAGCATGTTGCCTTCTCTGAAGCCGAAAGCAATTTCCTTTTCTAATTTTAGTTATGCAAAGCCTATGGGCATCATCAGCATTTAGTAATTAGTTTTATAATTACTGCTGTTTTGCTCACTGTCATTCAATTTTTCTTACAACATGGTCTGGGATTGAAACATCCCACATCCACAGCTGTGTAAATTGCCATCCATTTATAAGACAAAAAAAGTAACATTCCACATTTATCATTATTCAGGCAAAAATTTGTTACTTCCACTTAGGTGATGCTTGGAGTACATAAGCTGTTTTCTAAAATAGTAAAGCGAACATTTAAAATGCAGTAAAATGTATCTGGTTTCAAGGGGCTTTATGATACAGGTACTAAATAGTACAAAAAACCCATTCCCTTAAATAATATAGTATATTTGGGGTACAAATAAATATGTTGATGCCACCCCACTCTGAACTGCTACTCTGAAGACTTGTAGCATACCGGTTCACAGCTATTATAATCCATGGGTAATTTGCTAATGATTTTAATACTTTTGGTGAACTGTTATTATTATGTATATACCACCATCATTACTGAGTAACATAAACAAAATCCCCTGAGGAACTTACAGTCTAATTTTGACAGTGGGAACCAGTAAACCAAACACATTTTATCTGACCACTTTAATCTCCCCTGGTATCCGCCAAGGTCATAATGCCTAGGTTCAGCTGCAAGACTAAGATCCAGGTTTGGCCTCTATATGCAATCATGCATCAAAGCAAATTCTACCCTACTATCCAGGTTATTTTTTAAATTGTTATCTGACCATTTAAAAAAATGTATTAAATTTATATATTGCCCTTCATCCCAGGACTGCAGGGTGGTTTACTGTACAAAATTCAGGCGAAGGACAGTATATGAGTATTGATTTAAGTAAAATAACATAAATATTATAACTTGGATGTTAAGAAACGCTCGTGGAAGGGAAATGCCAGAAGCAGATTCCCCGCAAATTTCTGAATAGTATGGGACATGGCACAAGCGGCTGAGGGGGAAATTGCCCAAAATTGGGTGGCGGCACCTGCTAGGAAACCATTTAGAAATAACTGACAATTGAAATTAGAAGTGAAAGATGGGGGGGGGGAGAGAGAGAGAGCATTATAAAGTGTATTGTGGAACTCTTTTCAGATTTATGTTAAAATAGCAGCTTTGCTGCCTAGTTAGAGAAGTCTGCTTGTTTCCACCAAGCTCTATTTAGCTATTTGTAAGGAAATAGACATTATAAAAACATTGCAAGTCTCTAATGCATTTCCTGATCTGAAAGAAATTTGGGGTGTAATGCTATGGTTTCTGGGAAAGGTTCCCATGGGCCCACAGGATTATGCAGAGCTCCCATTCTCCAAGCAGAGAGGTCTGTCCTCAGAGAAGGAGGTCTGATCATGAAGCAGAAGTAGAAAGGTCTGGTGTTGGTGAAAAAGAAATCTGTCATAATGGCAAGTGAACACTTATTTAAGTGATAACGTTCAAGGTACTACTGGTAAATCCAATGTCAATGAAAGAGAGAGTCCAACATCTGCTGAGGTAGTAGGATTCATGATTGATTGATTGATTGATTGATTGATTCAAACACAACTTCAGCATGCCTTGGCTATTTTTTTAATTATTAAAAGATGGACTACTGTATAAGTCTTTATAACAAACAGCATACATCTATTGTGACTCCCATAAACCGGTGCATAATATGTTCTAGTAGAGGCTTTGGGGAATCTACCCTCTGCAAATACAACCCCCGCCAATTCTGGTTGCTCTAATAGTACTGGAAGTATACAACACAATTACCAATGAAGAATAGGAATCACAGAGAAAAGAAGACGTTGTTTTATAACACTGTCAAAGAAGCCAAGGAAAATAGACTGTTGCCAGAACTATAATATAGTTGCACAATGTAAGGATAAACATTTCTTCATGAGAACTACATTGTCTGTTAAAGGGTTAAAAAGCGAATAGACTAGCATTGTCAATCATGATATTCATAAGAATAATTAACTCAGTATGTTTATTTGTCTACTTTTGCTACTTGATTAAATGAATGACTGATGACAGGTTCCTTGTTTTCCTCCTTTTTGTCAGTATAAACGATCAGTATTAAACTAAATGGCAGTATTCAAAATAATTATAATGAAATTAAAATACAGTGTGATTTATTTATTTTACTTGAAAAATACTTATATACTACCATTTCATTAGAAAAAATCAGTGGCATACAACAAATACACACAAACATTCACTTATCTGCCTACCTGCACGTATACAATAAAAACCACATAAAATCAGTTGCCTTTGGAGGCCTGCAACTTATTTAAATTATTTTTTTCAAAAAGACAAATATTATATGAGGAAATAACTGGGAGCAAGCCCACCCTCTCTGCTTATTATTACATCCTTACAGTGGGATCACAGAGATGACTTGTGGAGAGAGAAGAAGGAGAAGCATGGAACAAAGAGAGAGAAGCAGAAGCAGTAAGAGATTCAGAGAGATCTGCAGGGATGTCCACTGTGGTAGGGCTGGAAAAGGAACTTATTTCATTGGCTTTCTGCGGTAAAGGTAAAGGTAAAGGGAACCCTGACCATTAGGTGCAGTCGTGACCAACTCTGGGGTTGCGGCGCTCATCTCGCTTTATTGGCCAAAGGTGCCGGCGTACAGCTTCCGGGTCATGTGGCCAGCATGACTAAGCCGCTTCTGGCAAACCAGAGCAGCACACGGAAACGCCGTTTACCTTCCCGCCGGAGCGGTACCTATTTATCTACTTGCACTTTGACGTGCTTTCGAACTGCTAGGTTGGCAGGAGCAGGGACCGAGCAACAGGAGCTCACCCCGTCGCGGGGATTCAAACCGCCGACCTTCTGATCAGCAAGTCCTAGGCTCCATGGTTTAACCCACAGCACCACCCGCGATTTTTGCAGTAGGCCAACCCTATTTGACATTCTCAAACTAGACTGCAGTTTGGAACACAACTATTTTGCAGGGCAGCTGCAATCCCAAAACAAGTACACAAAAATACGCATTCAATGTTAAAAATGTGTACAAAGCACATATTTTCGGGGGGGGGGTCATTCAAAAGCACTGAAAAATGCATATTTTGCAGATAGAGTGCCTGCAATGTTTGTGTAAAATTGACAAAGCCTGCCCAAAACTAGATGAAGTCTTTGATTGTGTGCTAGCAAAACTGACGTGACTTAGGCTAGTTCATTCATCCCTACACTTTGGGGCAGAAGGAAGCGGACCCCCAACAACATAATAAGGAAGGAGTTACAATTTTAATTCTATTTTCTCTGTTAATGAGAACAAAAAATACCATTCATAGGTGATACAGTGATGAGGGCCTTTTGAGTTAGGAGTAGCCCTCAGAGGGTTTAAGTTGTGCACTCCTAATACAGTGTTTTACAGCAATCCAGCTTTCAGTCTCTCATGTGTCATATGAAAGTTACTGAGCTGAACTGGCCGTACAGAAATCTTTCAATGAACAGGATGCTTCTACAGCAAAGAGGAACAGGAAAGGGGCTGGGATGGCAAGCTTCCCATCTCCCATCCATTATCATGGCAGGAGCAATTCAAATTTGGGTCCGAGTACATTTCAGAAATTTCCTTCCTGTTCATTTAGCTAAGTGAAGACATTATGAATTTGCTTTGGATATACACCAAATGGGCTAAGGACTCTTAGCTCTCTTTGGCCTGATCTGATTGTTCAGTGTTCCACAAAAAAAACCAAAAACCTCCTTTTTTCAACTGAGGTCACAATGTTCTAAAGAAGGCTCTCAGCAGCAGTAGCAGCCACAGTAGAATGATACTCAAAATATTGAAATGTTGCTTTATAATTCAATGAGGCAACTACATGTTGAGCATTGTTTACTTGTAGGACCCCTTAAGATGACACATTTATTTAGTATCCATCCTGATTTACTTGCACAAAGCTTACAAATAAGTTCGATTGCACCCCATCTTTACAGAGCCTTTTTTTTAATGTGCAGGGCAATTATACGACTATGCGAATTTGTGTCCCATTCATCCTGATTTGTTTGTGGTGTGCATTTCCTTGTCACTTTCCAAACCACAAAAAGTCTGATACAAGTAGATTTGCTGTACTAGGGTAATAGAGCCCTTTGATCCTCTTTAATGGTGCAAATGTACATTTCCTGATACGCACTTGAATTTTTCATGTAGTTGAGCGTACCCCATGTCCCCTGCCAAGCAGGAAACACCATCGGAGCACTCCAGAGAAGGTTATGGAAATTATGAGGAACACTAGAGTACTTCCCCGCCCCTCAAAAGAGCCTTTCAGTAAGGTCCGTGGCACCAAAAAATGCTTCTCTTCAGTGAATTCTACAATTACAGAAGCACATTTTCATCCACTGTGGAACAGTTGTCCCCAAATAGTGATGGAATACCCTGGTTCATCCAGGACATTCTCATTAATATATCCATGGGGAACCATTGTACGGAGACAAAATTTACAGCCTGGAGATGACCTGAAGAGGGAATTATTCCATGTTAGTACTGGATTAAAGGACACAGAGTCCTAAATTAAGATAATTGCTAACGTAGCTTCTTTTCTCTCTCTCCCCAACAATATTTTGTCCCTCAGCATCTCTTGGCATATGGATCCAAAATTCACATGTATTAAGGACACGATTTGTATTTGCGAGCACACACATATGCACAGCACTTTAATATATAGGAATGGTTATCATTTACGCTACCTGCTGACATTAATGCAACAAGGAAGGGAAAAGGATAAAATGACACCTTAGATAAAATGATCTATTCCAAGTGGATTAAGGGAGTCCTTTAATGAGGTCTTGACTAGAGTATATAAAATTGTACGTAGGTTGAAAATAAGAATCAGGAGCGGGTATAATACTAGCATAATGCTGCCATATAATGAGCTGAGGGAGAGAAGCAAAGAGGGGCAGGGACAACTCTCTTCTTCCTCGCAATGACAGCAAAGATGGAGGTGGCAGGGAACCAGAAGGTGGCGGAGGCAAGGTCCAATACTACACTGAGCAGAGAGTTGGGATGGGAGAGTGGAATTTATTTACACCAATTCATAGATCCTTTGGCCCATTCCATGTTGTATTAGAAATTATGGCCTTGAAGACGAAGGATGAAATATTACCCCACCTCCCCAAAGGTTGAAACAATACTATGGTAGTGTGTGTGTGTTTAACTATTTTTAGATGTCTTTTAACATGCCACTGCTTTATTTTAATTGTGTTGTTCTGACACTGATGTGTTTGCCACACTGGGCAGCTTTGAAAGGGTGGGATAAATTTAATAAAAAACAAAAAAATATATAGTCCTTACCCAAGTTCTTAGTTGCATGAATTTCCATCATAAAAATATTGCTACCTACTGCAGTACTCGTAAACAGCTTATTCCCTAAGTTGTTTTGCTCTGTTCTTCAAAATGTAAACTAATTTCAAACAGCTGTGTAACCCTTAACGTACATGCATTTTTCAATGGCATAATCTTTTGTCTTTGCATCATACTTGTCATCAGAGAGATTTTAGAGCAATCACTAAGACAGAGGAAATTATGCTCATTGTCAACAGCAAGCATTTTTAACTGCTTAATTTAGAAAAATGTCCCTATTATATGACAGCCAGCTGACAAATATATAGATTTTGGGTGAATACAATATAATGTATTATATCATCTGGTCTATACACTACTACACTAGTCTGAACAACATTACTATACATTATCCATCAATCAGAATGGTAAAGTGAAAATTAAAGTAATGTTATAACATTGTTTTCCATTCTATTCTCCACTCCCCTTATTTTTGCACACAGTCTGAACATGGAAAGATATGACATGATGTTAGAAAGCAAAACTTTTGTTACCTTACCTGTTAAGTCTTAGCTCTAGTCAGGATCAGGAAGACATCCCAAAATGGCTGGGATGGCAAGAGACAGGAATACAGGAAAAATGGCTGAGCTACCTGTTCTCCTAACAGAATGAGCTGATTCCCTCTAGCACCTACTCTCTGGATGTTTTGCATGCATCAGTGATGACTGCAATAAGTCACCTAGCCAAGGTTGATCTTTACACCTTTGACACTACTAGAAGTATGAATTTCACAGCAGGCTCATATAAGCGTAAAAACTGGGAGAACAGATTTTAATTCCACATAGGGAACCAGTGACTAGTAAGGGGACACCATAACTTCATGAAAAAGCTGCCTATTCATGTAGCAGAGGATGGAGATAAATGTAGCTTCTGCTTTTGCTGTAAGATCCTGATCCACCCCTTCTTTTAGTACTCCTAAAATAAGGAGTACTTATGGATCCATAGGGGATACCATCACATATGTGATTTATGGACACCATATAGGTGGGTAGAGAGGACCTGATCATACTACACTTAGGGAGTTAATTGGTGCTTTTCAGGTTCCAAGCTGCTATAAAGCTTTGGAATACTTAACATCTATATAGCAGTTGACTGGAAATTTTGGAGGAGGAGTGTCAAGATAGGCTGGACTTCTGAAAACCATAGACTCCTAGGCGTGCTAATTTGCTGAAGTATCTGCAGGAAGGCGATACACAAACTTTTCCGGTCATGTTGCCATTAGGTATCTGCAACCTCTTATCAAGTAGACAGGACTATGAGACAGAGACTCGAGTGCATCTGATGATTTTCGTAACATTAAACAGATCCAACATCAACAATCTGAACCTGATGTGTGAAGATTCTAGCACTGGAAGTCCACTCCCCCAGGCCCAGAAACCTTTTATTTTACCAGTAAGACGTGATGCTTGTGACATTATACACAAGTTTCATCTTGATAGAAAAGTTTTGATCTGCCCAGAGAAACAAGCACTCCTTTGAAGAGAGAACTAACCCTTTTTCCAATTGGATTGTGTTCAGTTCCTTGATGGTATTGTCTACTACATAACCCACAACAATTTTTTATCTAGTCTTGGAAAACTAATAGGTTCAGATAGACTAATCTAACAATTGATATTCTAGGAGAGCTCAACTTGCCTCCATGTGCCAGCTGAAACAGACTAGTCATTCATTCATTCACTTCTGCCCTATTTTTTAAGGGCAAAGTCCCACTGTCAGAATTTAAAGAGTTGACATACTAAAATCACTATAAAGTATATATAGAGACCAAAGCAAAATAAAAATAAATAGCACTCAAAAAACTAAAGCAATTATCTAATAATTCTTTCCTCTTTAAAAATGGCAGGCTGAAATTTCTGAAGAAAAATCTCTTCCACGTTATCCATGAAACAATGTCCCTGAATTAACCAAAATGTCACATAGCTCTGCCAAATCATGACTGAAAGATTACACACATGCACACCAGACAGGGTGCAAGTTAATTAATTTGTAGTCTGCTGCAAGGGTATAAGAAATCCTTTAGTGATACTGAGCATTGTCCTCTAGTATGTCTTCCAAAGGAAAATATTTTGGACAGTTTCAGAGAGATTAGGATGCTATCTAGGGTCACATAAAAGGGGCGCACCAGGCACAGTATGTATAAGCTTTGGCAATGCAGATGTCAGCAGCCTGAGAGGGCTACCCTCTCTTCTTGCTCTGTTACTTGTAGAAAGAGGGTCTTATTCTCTGGAAACCTGATTTGTTCTATCCATCACCTGTTAGCCAGAAGAGCCTGAAAATAATAATTATGCCCAGCTGGTTCACTGCCACACTTATTGTTACTCAACAAAAATCTCTTTATCAGTCAAGACTTTCTCCTCCTAAATTCCTCCTAACAAGGCGGACTTTCGTCTTGCAAATTTCAGTGGTGCCCTGTGCGAGGCCAGAATTCAGTGCCTGCCCATCCCCACCTCTTGCCTCCCATTCTGCTCAATTTACTATGTCATAGCTGCGATACCCTGTGGTACCCTTCAGGCTTGGCACCCAGTGTGGTTAGAACTTGCTCCACATTCAACTCTATTGTGGGTCTTTTAGTATCACTGTTGTTGCAGCTGCAAGAACTTGAACTGAGACCATCTCCCTCCACGGAGGCAGGACTCATTGACTCAGAGGGGATAAATCCTCTCCCCAAGAAGAAAGTGATGCTGAATCTCTTTTTCATGCTATCCCAGAATGCTGTCCTGATCCTGATGGAGGAACTTGAAAACGAAGTAGCAGAAACACCAAAGGAGGACAAATATTCACAAAGCAGGATGAGAAATACCATACATGATCCTGCTTGTGTACATGCTTATACTTTATTGTGTAAGCTACTGAGGGTGATATACAGCTAATGTTGCACTAGTGAAAAAATCAGTGCCAGCTCAGTGAGATTTCTTCTCTCTCTTCCCCCTGAACATGCAGGGGGAAATCCTTTCACTCACAGAATGATCTGCCTATTGAATATGTGATTTTCCCATTCAAGTTCTTCTAAGGTAAGTGGAGGTTGTATGATAGCCACAATGGATGGGCTGCATTTTTACTTATAGAATCATAGAGTTGGGAGGGACTCTTAGGGTTATCTAGTCCACACCCAGACAATTTATTTACCAGCTTGAAACTGGGCTACAGCCCTTCAAGTGTCCTATGTAGTCACTTCAACTCATTGAAACCACCTGGAGATGACAGTTTTTTGAGGTGTAGGCATTGTGTTCAAGAATATAGCAATCATGGACAGGAAAGTGAGAGATGAAAATGAAAATGAAGACAGGAAGGGAATAACAAATACATGCCAAAACTGATTGGCAAGATTCATATAAGATTTCCTTGTTTCTTGAACAACATTTTTGCAAATGCAGAAAAAAAAGCTGGCTGAGGAAACTACTAAAATTTTGATAAGAACTGAACATACTGTACATTTTGGGTCACTTAAATAATTAAATGTCAGTTGATACTTTACAGTTTGTGTTTATTTTTTTCTTAGAAGGTTTGTCCTTAGGCTATAATACTTTTATTAACTAGGGCTGCAATCCTACATAGCAACCTGTGCATGAGGAAAACTCTACACACAGCTGGAAGTATCTTTGAAGTTTCCACAGCACCACTTGTACCACTAAACAATCCATTCTGAATTGAAAATTGGATTATTTATTTAAAATATTTAAAATCTGCCCTTCATCTAAGTGGGATACAAAACATATAAAAGAACCTAACAACCAAAATTATAAAATAAACAACAATAAACGAACCACCTAAGAAATAAAAGCAGCTAGAAAGATCACAGCAGGCTACAGTTAGCAACTGGTTTTTTTTTTTTTTTTTTTAGAATGCATTAAAAATACATATAACTAGTTGCCAAAATGATAGCAATATGTAAAGGGAGAGTGTTCTACAAACAGGGCACTGCCACAGAGAAGGCTTTATCTCAGGTTGCCACATAATGCCCTCTCCTCCAAAGATTTTAAGAAACAGGCAGACTGATATGGATGAGCTCCTTCTGCTTGTACATATAGCCCAATGTACTTATTTTTCTAAGTCTTTGGGGTATCTAATTCAGGTTGAAGGAGGATCGAGATTTATAGTAAGATTATTTGGTAAAATGCATAGATATATATATCTGTGTATCACTGTTAAACATGAACTGTTATCATTTGAAAGCATGAAATGGAGAGATCTGGACTTATTGGAAATTTAATTATGGTTAATTTCAGTTTTTAAAATGCAACACTGCAGGAATGCTTGACTTTGCATCTCCTAAGTCTCCATGAACTGGTTAACATAAAAAATTAACATACAAAATGGTCATCAGGATAATTCTAAATAAATTCACTGTTTAAAAATGTGTATTCACTGAATTGTGTGTAAATAATCAGAACAAAATGTGTATGTATTGCTTATCTGTGTGATACGGATGATGAATGAAGTGTGGCAGGCAATTCTGCACATCCATGTGGCAATGACCCATAGGAAACAAAAGCCACTGTTTCCATTTGAGACAAATGAAAGCAGAAATGACAACTAAAACATGTCTATGAGGTGCATTCAACTAATCCAAAGAGAGAATCAAACAGGCAGTCATGCACAAGAGTACATTTAGTGATTTCTTATCATACCCTGAACATGAAAAGGACTTCAGATTAGTTAGAATCAATCAATTCAGAGGGAAAAAAATGTTTTATTTCATTTGGATAAACAACAGTAATCTTAAATCCTTTCTTCATAAAATTTATATAAATTATGGGTCCATATAAAAATTATGGGTCAGTTCTAACTGACTCTCTTTGTTGATTCATTTTAAACCAGGCATAGGCAAACTCGGCCCTTTAGATGTTTTTTAGGACTACAACTCCCATCATCCCTGACCACTGGTCCTGTTAGCTAGGGATGATGGGAGTTGTAGTCCCAAAAGATCTGGAGGGCTGAGTTTGCCTAAGCCTGGAATTCAATGAATTTAAATCACTTGATTTCAAGGAATCTCTCTGTGTGTAAGTATAAAAATAATGACTAACAAAACATAATTTTAAAATTCTAACACACTTGTACCTTGGTTTCCGAACAGCTTAATTCTCGAACGTTTTGGCTCCCAAACGCCACAAACCCACAAGTGAGTGTTCCGGTTTGCGAACTATTTTTGGAAGCCGAACGTCCGACGGGGCTTCTGCAGCTTCCAATTGGCTGAAGGAGCTTCATGCAGCCAATCAGAAGCCGTGCTTTGGTTTCCGAACGGATTCCGTTCGACTTCCAAGGTATGACTGTAGTAAAACATTTCTGCATCTTCCTCCATCCGTTGCTGTGGCAAAAAAAAAAAAGCTTTTTCCAAGGTGGAAGTTACAGAGCTTCTAAGGATGAAATGCTCAGGTGGCCTTCATTCGCCATAGCTAAGAGATGCTGGTGCTATCCTCCAGCTTGAGGCCAGGCAGTGTTAATGGGTCCAGCATGTACATCCATAAGTTCTGCCTTTTCTCTAACATTGTTGGATTGATCTGTTGGCATCGCCATAACAATTATTGCTAAGTCAGAAAGGCTGTGATTCTCAGAATTAAAAGTGTTTAGCAACCAGTTGCTCCACTTTTTTGGGGGGGGGGAGGTCAAAATCACGCTTTTCTTAACTTGTGCCTGTGTCAGGGTTATCGTTGCTGTCAAGATTAGATCCCAACAATGCTACATTCTGATTCACCTTGAACCTGGCCTTTAGCTATCTTCCCCCAAATTGGCAAAAACACCAGATGCTAGTCATTCATGCATTTTAAAACATTTGCTTTAAATTTAGAACCTGCCTTATTTCTTATTCTCAGACACTTTTTTAATTAAAAAAAGAAAAAAAGAGAAGAACAGAAAAGAACAGAACAGAAAAAGCACCAATAACCAAAGATCCAAAAGGCATGCCAAAATCATACAGTGGTACCTCGGGTTACATACGCTTCAGATTACATACGCTTCAGGTTACAGACTCCGCTAACCCAGAAATATTACCTCGGGTTAAGAAATTTGCTTCAAGATGAGAACAGAAATCGTGCTCCGGTGGCGCGACAGTAGCAGGAGGCCCCATTAGCTAAAGTGGTGCTTCAGGTTAAGAACAGTTTCAGGTTAAGAGCGGACCTCCGGAATGAATTAAGTACTTAACCCGAGGTACTACTGTATTGGGAAAGATGTACAAATTAAACAGCTGTACAAGTTCTTCCACTTCACTGCCACAACTTTCCATTTCAGTAGCAACTCAAAGACACAAACATAAGTTCAGTTTGGAACGGAATCTAGGCCCACCCATTCATAACTCTTTGTGAACATGAATATAATTTTCTTATAAATTATACTTAAAATAAGCTTTTCAAAAACTACCAAGTGCTAACAAAAATAACTGTTCCTCTAATTCTTCTCACTGGGGAGTTAATTCCCTCATTAGGATGAATCATTTTATTACCTTGTAAAGCAGTATGCTACTTCTGTGGTTGCTTAGCTGAAATCTGCATCATTAGCCCACCAAAATATCAGCCCCATTCAGTAACCTCAAGAGCTAGACCCCACTGAAAGCACATGACACTTCAATGTATCGTATGTTATTAGTTTCATAAGTTATTTGGAACACATCTGCAAAGGAAACAAATGTTGTAGGACCCAAACCAATGGATTCAAGTTACAAGAAAGGAGATTCCAACTAAACATCAGGAAGAACTTTCTCATGGTAAGAGCTGTTTGACAGTGGAACAGACACCCATGAGAGGTGGTGGACTGCCCTTCCTTGAATGGCCATCTGGACTAGATAACCACTTGCCAGACAATAGTCCGATGGTAAGGATGCAGTCCCAACACAGTGCTTTCCTGGGCATTCTTGCTCACCTGCCCCAGTTCTTTGGACAAAAATGGGCACAGGGCATAACCCTATGCAGCTTCGTCTTCAATAAAGGTAAGCTGCTCCAGATAAAAAGAAGTTGATTATAGGCAAGTCCACATATTACAATCTGTGGGGGGAATTTTCATCTCGCCTCCAAAGCAGATGAAAAGTTTGGGCCAAATAATTTAGTCTACCTTTAATTACAACATTGCAGCTCTAAAGAAGAATACCAGCAAGACTCATTAGAAGGTCTACTTGCTTTGATCTTACATATGAATATTATGAGGATTCATGAATAATAGCAGCGAGAGGGAGTAGTTACATCTGTCATGCTGTGGGAACTGTGGGTAGTTGTGGGGCCACAAACAGAAAAGATTAATGCAACAATTAATGATGAACCATCCATCCAAGAGAATTCCGTGAAATATTTCTCCACACCAGAATATTGAGGAGCTCCTGAAGGTTCCTGCCATATTGGGATTCTTATGGGATCCATTTAGCATGCTTTGTTGTTTAGTCGTGTCCAACTCTTTGTGACCCCCATGGACCAGAGCATGCCAGGCACATCGGGCATGCTAGACATACCTAAATGCCAGTCATGTGGCTCTGTCAGGGCCTGAAAGCTTCTATTCCTGCTGAGGTCTTTACTAGACCATTCCCATTCCTTTTTCTAATTACTTCTAGATTGGCTAGAGGACATCACTTGAAATCAGGCTATGGCTTCTAAAACATGCCATATTATGGAGGTTTTCCAGGATCCGGAGGCCTCTGGGAAGATCTGTGTGTGTGATCTGGTATGCTATGCATCCCTATTCAGATTCAGAATGAATCTGATGACAGATTTTTTAAAGCAATCTTGAATTCTATGGTTCCTACTTTAAACGCCAAATGCATTGCCAAGTCCAAGGTTATTAGTGAATTTGGTACTGAGTGTCATTTGAAAAACAAAACTCAAAATTCTATGTGAAGGTAGTTGTACGTTTACAATTCCAGGTTCATGGCAGAACTAGAGCATATATTCACCTTCCAAAATTAATATTTAGAATACAACAGAATATGACATATGAGGCTAAAATAATGGGTATGACAGATCTTTTAACAGTCACATTGATAATAACGGTTTGTCCTAAGTATGTACTAGCCACATAATTGTTCTGTTTAAATTAGATCTCTGTTTCCTATACATAGAATGAATATCATTTTATTACATATTTCTTTAGTATTATATCTGACATGAATCTGCATTATAGGATAATTTTATCTTGATCTTGAAGTCAACTACTGCAAAACGAGTATATTATTGCAGTCAGTTGCTTCTATTCCCCAAGTAACAATGACTGGGTGTGGGGGGAGAGCTGAAGTCTGCTATACTAGAAAAATTATCTAGCGTTAGCAAATGTCATCTCAATGGCTATTGCTTTTCAGATTAATAAAAGATAAAATGTTTTCTAGATGTCCTCCAAACAAAGATTACTATGAATAGAGAAGTGCTTAAACCAATAGTAATGACAATGAAATTTCTTTAAAGGTTACAATAATCAGTTATTTAGCTGAACCACAGCTGGAAATGCATGGTCATTCCTTGAATAATGTATATTTGATCTGGAACAATACATATCTTTCTAAAAACAATGGCGGAAACTATCTCTTGCTTTGCAATTGTTTAACATATCATTTCCATGAAGTAATTGACTTGGGAAATATTACACAGTGTCACCTGAATGTTCTTTCTGCAAGCGCAACTTGGAATAATCCATACAAAACATGCATAAGAAAACAAATTCATCAGCCTTTGTAGACAGGGCAGAGCAAAGCACCTTTCTGAAGCTCTAAATTAAAATGATTAAATTGCTATAGTCATCAGGGACAAATCTAAAACTAAGCTTGTATATGGAATTATTAACAAGAACAGCCATCTCATTGTTTCAAATAGCCATGGTTTATACAGCGTAAGTATTTCTCATGCATTCTCCAAATGCCTTTAGGAGCCCACTTGGGCAGACACAAAGTACTGAGGAGAATAATAATAATAATGATAACAATAATAATAATAATAAATTTTATTTATATCCCACCCTCCCCAGCCAAGACCAGGCTCATAACATCAGGTATAAAAACAACTGATTAAAATACAACTTAAAATGCAGCCTCATTTCAGTGGAAGCCCAGATCAAAAACTGTTTGGGAGAGAAAACGTCAAATCTTCACCAAGGCCAACTATCCAGACTGGTCCTACATGGGCCAGAAAAACCCAGGGAAGTCCCCAAATAGGGGTTCCATCACAGAAGGAAAAGCAAAGAGGGGATCAGGCTGATTCCAAGCCAAAGCCCAGTGCTTTTATTGTAGTTTTAGGAGCCATATTGTTATACTGCTGCAGGATATTTATGAAATTATTTATCCATTCAAAATAGAAATAGAATACCATGCTACATGAGAATTAATGTATTTTTATGTCTTATATATTTGGGATAATTTCAAAAAGATGTCCGTAATATGTAACGGGTTTATATTCAAATAAAACTAGTGAAGAAAGGAAACTTAGGCACTGATGAGCTGATCCCACATGTAGCAGCTTCTCACATAAAACCTAATGCCATTTACCAAAATAATGCAATAGTGTGTGTTTTATATGATTTCAAATAACCTTCTACAAACTGGTTTTATAAACCTTCCAATTACAAAGAAAAGGTTGTTTTGTTTTATTTTAATTTTACTGAGTTTTATACTTGCAAAAATGTAAATTAAGTTACATATTGAAAAGAGAAAAATTACAAATTAAACATCCCACTCTCCCACCCTCTTTTGCACAACCTGAAAGCATAGTTCAGATCTAAAGAATAATAGCAAGGTTCATGTAACCACAGAAGGGGAGAGAATCCCAAAGTTGCTAATGTCAATATAAAGGAAGGTGCTAACACAACTATATATTGTAGAATGTGGCCAGTACTTTGTCCTGCAGCCTTTGTGTGCTGGATAAACCACCACCAGTCTCTTAGACCATGAAGGTCTCTTAGGTTTTTTTTTTTTTTGTCATTTAAACATTGGTGTCAATTTTTCAGAAAGTGATTTATCCCAAATTACATTAAACCATTTTTGTACATTCAAATGTACTTTTGCTCCTGTCCATTTTCTGGCTATCAATATTCTTGCTTCAAATGCCTATTTAACTCCCACAGAACCACACCACTTGAAAAAGAAATCCCACACAGAGTGTTTTTCAAAGGAAAGAGTAATTTAAGGTGGAGAGGCAATCTCTTTGCTAATCATACAACAGGAAAGGACCAAAAGGCTATTAGACTGGACGGTTCAGCCCATCCAATCCAGATTACCAGAAGCAGAGAGCAGAAGTAACAGGCGCTCCACAGTGCTAAAGGGTTTGCAAACACAGTTTCAGATTACTGAAGCAAGTTAAAGAGGCTATAATACAGGTCACAAACTGGGAGGGTATCTCAGCAAAAGTGTGCTCCCAAGCCCATAAAGCAACAGGAACACAAGGCACTTACAGGAGAATGCTGTGCTCCACCACAACCTTATTTTCTCCCCTCTCTACCCTGGAAAACGTCCACAGGCCTTTCCCCTTCAGTTAAGCTCACTTCTGGTTTCAGAGTTTCATTTGGGTTAAAAATTAGTTTAAAACATCCAGAAGGGTGTGTGAAGACAGATTAAGCAGCCCCTACCTGTTGCTATTGCCTGTCCTTTCCAAATATCCCATTTCTCTTCCTTAATATGAGAGCCCTGTCTTTCCTTTATAAACCACTTCTGTTGTGAGCAAACATCTTACTAACCTATATTTAATTATGTCAGCTGTTAAAGCCTAAATAGAGGAAATAAAAAATATTTCAGGACTACAATGGAACACAATTTATTCAGCTGAATAAAAAGTGAAATACATCGTATCCTTTTTGAACATATCCCTCTTGAAACCAACTGCAAAACTTATTTGGCCCTGCAACTTCAACAGAGATTATTCTAGCTTTGCCCCGAATTCAAAACTCAAGTACACAGGTTCTGCAAATCACGTAAATCCAAGTACATACTCTTTATATGAATGTAAAAATATTTATCAGACTGTCAAACGGAGAACTCGGATGGCTTGAGAACCATAGGCTTGTTGTAGAACCAACCTAGCATTTGACATACAGGAAGTGGTTGCAACTACTCTGCTCTAGGCCTGGTATTCACAACAGTATATAGAACATCACCATTATTAGAACATAGAATCAACTGAAACATACAGGTGCCAATCCACATAAACGTTACGATTTCTAGTTCCTAGGTAAGAACATTAAATGCTACATCATCTTCTGCATTCCTTATTTCAGATTCAAATAAATTTTTCTTTTTGTTGGAATACTTGGGAACAGTTGGAATACTGTTTAGTGTTATGTGAATAAGTCTCAGACTCCCTTCCCTCTCGTCCTCTCCATGAGGCGATTGGAAGCATTTGCTTCTGTTTTCAACAAACCAGTTTCTTGTGATGCACAAGCTGAGACAAACTGTGGTTAGTTTTAACTATGGCTTGTCAAAGCAAGCCAGCTTCAAGAGATAGTGACTTGGCTGGATAAATCACAGTTTAAAATAATCACAGTTCCCAGTTTGGACATAATAACAAACTGGTTAACTGAAAATGGAAGCAAATGCTTCTGATCTAGGGTTGCCATATTTCAAAAAGTGAAAATCTGGACAGAAAGGTTTCTTTTTCCGGACATTTAGCTGATTTCTGTCCAGACGCTGCTTGCGGCTGCAGTATTCTGGATATGTCCAGGAAATTCCAGATGTATGGCAACCTTATTTGATCTCCTCATGGCTACGCCAAAGGGGGTGAGGGAAACAAGAACAGTATTATGTCCAAATGAGACTGTTCTGTACTGCACAGCTACCACTGTAGTTAGAAATAGTTTTTACTCTGAAGACAGCTGTCCAGTGCTAATTTTAAAAAAAATCAGAAATAAATTTACACTTATCCGTTGTGTAAAAAACACTATTTATTGCACACAGGGTTAAACAGCACAGCGCAGTTTATACTTCAGAAACACAGTTATGCATAAAAAAATGAGTGACTAAAGTAAGAAAAACTGGACAGAATCCTGTTGTATTTACTATCAACAGAGATTATTTAAGAAAGCTTTCAAAGGTGAGTCATCCTTTTCTTTTTTAAATTTCATGCTCACCATCACCCAAAGGAGAGCATGAGAAATATGCCTGAGCACTTAAAACTTCCAAGCTTCTGACCCCTTTCACCTCCATCACAAGAAACTCTTTCCTGAATTTGATATAGATGTAGAGTGTGGTAATGTCATGCACGTGGAGTAAGTTACAAAAAATCCTTGTCACTCAAGAGTCCGGATTCGAATCAGTGCACTAAAGTAATGGGCTATGAACATGAGGAGGGGAGCCTTTCACACATTTTATATATAACTTACAATTTGTTCAAAATGTGGACTTTAGTTATAGATAAGAAGCTATAAAGTACATTTTAGGTTCACACAAGTTCATAACACACAGTGAAACAAACAATAACCTAATACCTGAACTCTGCTTTGGCTTCTAGTAACTTAACTTTGGTGACATAATGTATAAATAGAAGTGTTTGTACCCAATTTTGGGTCCTTTTTAATATCTGGTTTGCATTTATGCTCAATTAAATGATTTAATTCCTTATAATTTCAGGCAGTTTTTTGAGAAATTGCTTTCCTATCTGTTGAGTTATGAAATAATAAATAGCTTAAGATCATTATAATTGTTATCTCTGTACACAGGATCCAACAAACTAACAGACTTTCCTCTTTCACAGTGACATACAGCGGCATTTTTTTCAGTCAGAAGTGTGAAAATTGTAGGGCTGAAATCCTATGGAAACTTGCTTATGAGAAATCCCTTCTGAACACAGTGGAGCTTACTTCCAAAGAAACATGCATAGGGATTGCACTACATGACTACAATCCAACACAGAATTAAGTGTGCTTAAGATCACAGATCTTCAATGGATTCAGAGGCATTTAACTCTGGGTTGAACTATAAAAAATGCATACTTAAAATTCATTTTCTCAGTACAATAGCTGTGCTGAGATGTCTGTTTTAAAATAAAATATAAATAGAATAAGAGTTTTATTTCACCTTCACATGGTGTCTTTCTCATGCAGACCTCAGATTTCCACATTTGTATCCCTTTAAAGGATTTGATATGCAGGGAAAAAAGAAAGGATGGTAAACATTTCAATTTAGAGATCAGTACTGGCTGCCACATTCCATACACTATGATCATCCAACTTCATACCTTTCACTGATGTGTTGGGTGGTGGTCCTTCCATTCGCAAGTTCCACGGCGGATCCCCCTGATTAGCAAAGTCCCTCATCTTCAAATAGCTAATTGTTAGTCGGATGATGGATGCCTTGTCAAGCTGGCTGGTAATGGCTGCAGGGAGTGGCAACAATTTGGCCAGCTCATAGAACTCAAAATTTTCCTTCCCCCGGCGAGAACGAGCAGCATCTCGGGATTTTTCCTTTCTCAAGGCTTGTAAACTGAAACAAGAATAGGGTAGGGCATTCATCAATATTGTGTTCTGTCAAAGTTCTAATGTAAACATTTTCCAAATACAGAGATGAAATTCTTGCACATATAAGCTTGAGAAAAATACTGAATTATAGTTTACTCTTTGAACCCGATTGAGTGTGTACTCTTTCTAGAGATGACCGACAAGTAACTTGTTATAATACACAATGTCTTTTTTTAAAAAATAAAATCCCACTCTGCTACAGATGTTTTGTCCAAATGTCAAACGATAAAACTGAGAATATGATACCATAAAAGGACAGATGGAAATATTTCAGTACAGAGGGACTGTGTGTTTGGCATAAAGCATAATGCTATCCATTAATTACTATTAACTGTCTTTCAATTTTAGCAATAGCTCTGCAAACAGCACCATAGTCCTCACTTCCCTAATACTTGCTGCAAAGTTTGCTTAGCAAACTCAGTCTCATGAGTTACCATCCGTTATACAGTATGGTGAGTAGCAGCTGGTGCTTCTCAACTCCACTAGCTCACAGAATACAATTCCTTGTGTTACGCCACACTTTCTCCAAAAACAATAAGAGAATCCACAGCTCAGTCACAAAACAGATGCTTGGAAAAGGTCTCGGGTTCAGTCTCTGGCATCTCCAGTTAGAATTAGAAAAAGACCCTTACATGAAGCTTTGGAGATCTACTGATTGTATAGAACTGGTTGTATTGAACAAAGGTGGGGAACCTTTCTATCCATGCCTCAAGACTGCATCCCTAACCTTGCCTCTCACCAGCCCTGATCCATGCCCTACCCAAGTGGTTTTCCCTGGCTAGAATGTTTCCTTGAGGTAGAATAATGCCTCTTGCTTGCTTGGATGGATGGATATGTAGCTCACTGTACAAAGGTTTAAAAAGTCGTATCAGTTGCTCCACTCACTTTTGCCTTTGGTCCCTCCCACCACCGGCATGTGGAACCTCAGAAACTTGCCCATGAGGAAATGTGGCTCTTAGTTTGAAATATGCTTTCCCATTATTGTCTGGACAACCGTGAGCTAGGTGGACCAATTGTCCAACTCTGTACAAGTTTCTGCACAAGGCTCGTTCATATGTTCCTATCATAGGGAGTTTTATCCAAAGTCTCTTTCTCGACTGAAGAGGCTTCACTTCTTTGGACAGAAGGAGTCTTTTTGTCAGAAGGAGGAGTCCAACCCAATAATTTGGCTCTAACCCAACAATTTATTTTAAAACCTGTCATTGTCACTTCAAAACACTTCCTCTCTCACTACTCCAACAAACTTACAAATATGGTATCCTTCAGTTCCTCCCACAATTTCAACCACAGCTATACTCATCCTAAAAAACCTGAACACAATACAGCACGCATAGTCCCCCTTCACATTCACTCAGTTATGTCCTTTTAATTATGACATTAAAGGAATCTGTTCCACTGCAGTATAGATTTATCAAATTAAAAATTTGTAGGACAAACTGCGAAGTTCTTGAATTTCACCATCCACAATGCAAAGTCAAAAATCATGCTTTAATATGCAAATATAGGGTGCAGTCCATGCATTAACGAGAGGGAACTGACATAAGACCCCTTCAGTCTTTCCCCCTTCTTGGCAACATGTGCATTGCTACATTATTTACTATGACAGCAGTGTATATCCATTCAACAGTCCCTGTTCTCTATAGGCTACTGACTCACAAATTACTTTTACTTGGAGCCAGAGAGAAGATGGCTCAACTGAGCCCAATGAAAGGAACATTTGTGTGCACTGCACTACTGTTTACTGCCATAATTAGGCAGTTACAGTGTTATCCTATGCTCAGAAGTAAGATCCACTGAGTTCAATAGAGATTACTCCTGGGAAAGTGCCCATGTAGAAAACCTCACCCCATTGATTTTAATGTGCCTACTCTCAGGTTGACTAAGTCTGGATCCAACCTTGTGTGTCTTGCTAACTTGTTGCAGTTTTCTTAGCACAATAATAAACCAGTCTCAAGTCAGTTTTACTTTTCCAGAAAGTCAAACGGTTTTGTTTAAAACACCGCAGATAGATGCCATTATAAAACATTATATTTATATTCATATTGTGCTAACATTGCCTTTTTAATACGACATCTAACATTTTGTTTGGTACTGCTCCTTCCATTCTGAGAAAATTCAAAAATTCATTCAGCTATTCCTGAAATGCGAAGTGTCACCCTGCCATATTCTACACATCTTACCAAAAGTCTTTTGAAGTGACAGCACTGTAGTTGTAATAAATAGTGATTGGTTTGGAGGGCTATAACCATAAAATAAGGCCCTAGGGGCTGAAAGGTTGTTGAGACTATGATATAATGGCATAAGCCAGTGGGAATGACACAGCTTGTACATTAATCTAGTGCCCATTTGCATTAGCTAGCATTAAAAAGCAGAGAAGGCTACGCGCTGTCTGACATGGTGGCAGCCAGTCCCACTTCCCTCCTTGTCTCCTAACCTTGACGCAAGAATTGCAATAGCAGTCAATGTAGGGCTGTGTTTTCTTTTGCAGTGCTAATCATGGCTGCCTGTCTTGGCTCCTGGCTCCTTCCCAGGCACCGTCAGAAAGAGCATGTAGACGTGGGCAAAGGAAAGTGGAAATGCAAAAGGCATTTGCATGAAGGCAGATGTCAGGAAAGGGCTGCAGGGTTGGGGAGTTCTCTGCCAATTAATTTGCTGCAGTACTGTATTGTTAAAATTCAAAATAAAGATATATATATATATATGCCTTGTTGGTCTAATTTCCAAAAAGAAACCCCTAATACCGATATTTATTTGATAGAATCGGAATCTTCTGAAGGAATCATAATGAGTCAAAGACAAAGAACGCACCACTTGTGGCTGTCGCAATTGCTTTACATTTCCTAATATCACTTAAGGCAGCATAATTATCATGTTAAGTGCTCCTATCATCATAGTGGTAGAATTTCCCCAGTGGTAATGTTGGGCCTGAAAAAGCACAGCCATCTAGCTGAAATTACAGGAGAAATGGAGCAAGAAATGGACCGCTAGTCAACACCAGAAGATCTGTACATAAGAAGCTGCCAAATGAGACTGACAAAAGAGGTTGAGGTGATATCTGGCAGTTTCAAAGGCCACTGACTGTTCAGATGTTGTATGAGTCCTAATCCCCTTGTAGTGATGGGGTATGATACATCTGGATAAATTGAAGGTAAATTGAGATTAAGAAATATCACAGAACAAGGATCAGGTGCTGGAGACTGGGTTATTTCTGGGGGCACATCCCTAAAGTGCAGGCATTGCCCTTTTTCTAGAAAAAGAGGTGCCGGAACTCGCCATGAGTGCCTCGCTTGTTCTCTTGGAATGGCAATGGCGCTCACCTGAGAGGTGCTGGAATTGAGTTCATCTATTAGTTCCTCCTTGGCAGGAGGTGTTGCTGACTTGGTTACCTATGTCTCTAGGGGCAAATTCAACATGGAAGGAAATGAAACTGAAGCCATTCTGTCTGTTGGATGCAAGCAAATATTTAATTTTGAAACAAGATAATCTGATGGCAGTTGACTCTGAGAGAGAAAAGGTTGTGTGCAGTTAAGGTAGTTAATAGCCACAACTTTTTGGTTCAGCAAATAAAATAAAATGGGCTCTATCCTACGAAAGATGTTGGGAAAGATTGAGGGCACAAGGAAAAAGGGACGACAGAGGTCGAGATGGTTGGACAGTGTTCTTGAAGCTACAAACATGTGTTTGACCAAGCTGAGGGAGGCAGTGGAAGACAGGAGTGCCTGGCGTGCTCTGGTCCATGGGGTCACGAAGAGTCGGACACGACTAAACAACTAAACAACAACAACATCCTACGAAAGTGTATTTCGCATTAAATTTGTTGGTCTTTAGGTTGCTTTGCAATTTGTTACAACAAACTCACACTGTTAGCCTCTAGATAAACTCCAAGGAAAGAGAATGCACAAGCCCCCATGGCATCTCATACAGGTGGCATCTGAACTCAGGAGTTCAACAATTGTTAAGGCAATATTTCTGTTTTATAAAAGTGGTGTTTTTTCCAAAAAAATGAGGAAAAAGTGTCTCTGCAATGAAAAAGAGTAAGGTTAAAAGCCTTTCATAATTCTCCTTTAAAGATGCAACAACTAAGATCTAAGGAGAAGTCAACTGGTCAGATTTTTTTTATAGATTTTCCCTACTTGTTTGCTTAGGAGAATCTAGCACTAGACAGTTCTACTATTTATCAATTAATCTGGAATGCAGGCTCAAAGAAAGAAGGCCAACCTGTATTAAAAATTCAACTATTAAAAATTCATCAAAGCCTTCGTCATTTTAACTCACAAACCTTTGAACACCTGCATACTTGTCAGATCTCTGGTCATAGTTAACAGTGGAATCTATAGTTGCTGCAGAACCTTCACCACTTCTGACATGAACTGCATACGAATACTTACTTGAGGGTTAAACCTTTTTTTAATATAAAAAAAAAAAATTTAAAGCAACATAATCCCCAGGAAAACTGCATTACTCTGCCAAACTTTTCAGTCTGGTTACTAGGCAAACTTCAGATTTGGTCAGATTGGCCATTTGCATTAATAATTATTCAGATCCCTAATTATTCTTCCCCCACCAAATAAAAAATGCTGTAAATATCAGCTTCCTCTCAGGGCAAAATTTAGGCAGATCCGTAAACAAAACTATTATTTGTTATTATCTAGAGTGGCATGGGCCACAAAACGAAGTTCTTTAATCCTGCCCAAGAAAAGGTAATGGTTTCAGAAGCTTCCCTTTAATGTGTGGAAAAAACTGCCTGGCATATATGCTGGAAGTTAAAGCTGGAACCTTCAAGTTCAAGGTAAGAACTCTGCTGCTTAACTAATGCACTGCTCATAGCTGTCATCATTAATTTATGTTAGCCTCTGTAAACATCAAGAGTATAATAGGCCAATTTCACAACTAAATATAGATGCACATTTTGCCCTTATATAAATGGCAGATTGCTGCTGTAGATCATCACTGCAGCAACACGTCAGTAAAGATGCACTGTTTGATGGTCTGATGCTCACACAATATATAAAACCAGTTGTAATGGTTGTTTGGAAGCAAAGTGTAACACAGCAGCAAAATTTCATTTGTTCCACAAACTCAGGATATATTAAGCTTGGCTGACAAAGACTGTTTGATGTGCTAAATCAGTTTGACCTTCATTTTTGCTTTATATTTCCAATTTAACACATTAAATGACCATTTTTTGGCTCTCTGCAAGAAAATACAGAACCGGGTGCCATTTAAAATGCCTCAGCTATACAAAGAAAAATAAAACATATGTTTTAGTAATTTATCTTTTAACAATCAGATTTTGCAAAGCTTTAAAGATCATATTAATTACAGCCTACATTTTATATGAGCAGAGATGATGCTTAAATTCCAAGCAATCATTTGAGGTATTTCTGGATTGAAATGGCCTTGGGAGATTTTAGCTATAGGTTTCTCTGTTTATAAACCATCTCTTTGCATTAATGCACGTATGCTTCAAACATCAATTAAATAAATTGCTATTGCCCATGTCATAATCAATAATAGTGGCTGTTTATATAAGATCCAAATGCTGCAAGGATCATCCCCCTTTTGAACCATCCAGTTGGCAGCTAAAATATAGTAAAATACAGCAAAAGTGTAGATTTAGCTAGGAAGAACTACCTCGAGTAAGGAGCACTTTTATTTCAGAGCAACTTGTACATTTCACACCTTAAATTTCTATTTACAAAATCAGCTAATCACTTCACAATTGAAGTTCTCAGAACAAAAAGTTATCAATTAAAGTGGTTGAAACTCCAGCAAATTATCATTTAAGAATGAAGTAATTGCTTTCATCAGGGCAGAAAAGCCCGCCAGAACAGAAATGTCACTTTAGATTAGTGTTCTCACTCCTGAAGCAATGGATGACACAGCTGATATAAGACTAAATGCCAAGACCAATCAATTGCTTTTGTGGCTCTGTTCTGAGCTGCTGTAAAAGGGGCCATTTTCCAGGATCTACTCTTCATTATAGTAAATGCTATCTCCTTGGTAACATAATTCCATTTCTCATAAATTCTGTCTGAGAGCATTGTCCTAACAATGGATGTTTGTGGAAAAGAATGCTGTTGGTTTAACGCAAAGAATTAAGTGTGAACGGCTGTCAAAGTACTACAGTTTATTTGTTCTTAAACATAAATTGAAGTCTTCTCCATTAAAAAGAATACTCGTGTGGAAATGAGAATACTGAACCAGTGTAATATATTGTATTTGAAGGTGTTGTATAAGTGATTTAGAGTTTAGACTTCTTTTATATATATATACACACACACACACTTGCTTTGTCTCTGTTAGGCACCCTGCTCTTTAACAGAGATTTGTCAGTGTAAAAATAGAGTAGATAAACATTCCACTTACTTTCCCAGCAGTGTGGTTTACAAATGTGAAATTACTGAAGAAAACACAGTCTCATTATCATATGACATGCTATTTGTTAGCAACCTCATCTGTGTATAAAAGCTTCCTTTGAACTGAGCGCTGACTGAAAAATATCTGTACTTCAATTTGTATTGTTCATCTTCCTAAAATACCAAGAATCTGAGTTATGGGCTCTAATTAAAAAGATATCCGAGAAGCTAATTTGGTGGAACAGCAGCAATTTCCTATGTGACTCTTTTCATGACTGAAGTTTACAAACAAATACACATTGCAGCTTTCAGCTGAGAGTCAGAATAAAAAAGTACTTTGTCATAAAAAGGTACAGGGCTCTATGAAAAAAAGAAGTGCTCTGCCAAATGTCTCCACATGCTAAATGCCAGAACATCCTTCCTTGTGGTAGGGGCCCCATTTGGATATCCTGTTTCAGGATGCCATGATGCAGGTAATGGCCTTCTCGTGTGTCTGTCCCCATCGTTCTGCCTTTGTACCAACAGCAGTGGTTCCACAAGGTGCAGGTTAAGAGACTCGCCATGTGAGAGATGGGGTCCTCCCTTAAAGAGTATTGCAGTGAGACCTGGAAAACTGACACCCTGTGTTGTGGGTGGGTACAATTGGTCAGCCACAACACCTGATTGGTAGGTCCCTCAAAGCTGGGTACAATCTGGCCAAAGGGACGCAGTTTAAACAGTTTGAGAGACCTATTTATGCCCATGCACATGACCCAGAGCTTCCTCTTTCGGTGCATGCATTCGGAACACCCGCCTACCTCTCCCTACTTTTAGGGCTTTGCGCTTGACCTTGCTATGCCGTCGTGTGTCATCTGTCGTTGGGACAGGGGCACGGCAGGAATTTTCCCCACTTGGCTGATGCCACCTGGGTTTTGCCTGCCACGTAGCAAATCGTGACAACTTGTAAGGTTGCGGATAGGCTCTGGTTCAGGTGATAGGGATGGGAGAATGGTCTCGCCATCCCTATGTGAAGGATATTCTGTTAAAGGAATACAGGGACTTGATGGTTTGGTCAACCCCTGTGAGGGGGTTATGCCCATGCCTGAGTCCAGGGGGACATTTGGGTGGCGGAGTTAGCCCGGTCCCGGCTTTCAGCTTATCCTGGTGTTCACCCTTGGCTGACCTATGCTGGTACCCTGGGTCAGCGCTATCTGCCTGGCAGGGAGCTAGTCGAACCAGAGCCTATGCAACCAGTCACTTTCTGTAATCAATAAAGTTGTGGCCTAAATTCTGCCAAACACCAAAACCAAAATTTGAGTCATGTGTGAATTTATTTAGCGGGGAGGTTTCTGGGTCTGAACACGCAAATAGATCTACGTAGAAAGCCAGTTACACACTGCATTGTAAGGGCCCCTACAACACAGAAATTGTTTTCAGCAGCAACCACACAACTACAGTCATACCTTGGTTCTCAAACGCCTTGGTATGCATACGTTTTGGCTCCCGGATGTCAAAAACCCGGAAGTAATTGTTCCGGTTTTCGAATATACTCTGGAAGTCAAACGTCCAATGCGGCTTCGGATTTGAGTGCAAGAATCTCCTGCAGCCAATCAGAAGCCATGCCTTGGTTTTCAAACTATTCCTGGAGTCGAATGGACTCCCGGAACGGATTAAGTTTGACAACCAAGATACCACTGTACTGTAATTTGTGAAGCTGAGTTTCCCAGCACTATATTTAGCTGAAATCCTAACCCTACTTATCTGGATCTAAGCGCCATTTAATTCAATGGGACTTACTTCTGGATATTTAGTTTAAATATTTATAAACCACAGTTTCATATGAAATATAACAAGGCAATAGACATGGTTAGGAATAGACATGGCCTTTCTCCCTCCCCATTAACACTAGAACTTAGGGACATCCGGGGATACTGAATGCTGGAAGATTCAGAAGAGCTTCTTCACAAAGCACGTAGTTAAGGGATGGGATTCGCTCCCTCAAGAAGTAGTGATGGCCAATAATAATAAATAATAATAATAAATTTTATTTATATCCCGCCCTCCCCAGCCGAAGCCGGGCTCAGGGCGGCTAACAACAATCAAATAATCAAACAGTCAAATAGTCACACAATCTAAAAATATTTCATTATAAAAATTAATTAAAATCAAATTGATGGCAACCAATTAAGCAAAATTCTGTGCAGGTTGCCAGAGGAGGGAGTCAGGCTGCGCCCTGACCAAAGGCCTGGCGGAACAACTCTGTCTTGCAGGCCCTGCGGAAAGATGTCAGGTCCCGCAGGGCCCTAGTCTCTTGTGACAGAGCATTCCACCAGATTGGAGCCGCAGCCGAGAAGGCCCTGGCTCTAGTTGAGGCCAGCCTAACCTCTCTGAGGCCTGGGACCTTGAGGATGTTATTATTTGCATGTTATAGGATGTTATAACTGGGACAGCTTTAAAAGAGGATTAGACAAATAAGGATGATAAGGCTATCAATGGTCACAAAGGCTATGTTTTACCTCTCCTGTAGGAAGCAATATGCCTTTGAATGTCATCTGCTGAGAAACACAAATGGGGAGTGTTGCTGTGCTCAGGTCCTGCTTCTCTGCTTTCCACGGACTTCTGGCTGGCCCCTGTGAGAACAGAATGCTGGACTACTGGACTGTGAGGTCAAGCACTGACCTGATCCAGCAGGTGCTTCTCATGTACTGTTATTGATTTTTCATCTGCTTTTATTTCCTGGCCTACACTGAAGGCCCCTCTCTCCACCACCACTTCAGCTCCAAAATGATGAAACATCACCACCTAGCCTCGCCACTCTCATTTCCCCCTTCCACTTCCTTCAGCCTTTAATAGTTAATCTGTAAATTGTCTTTTGATTTATTTTCTCAGTAAAGGCTCTCTTTTTCTGGTAAAAAGTTCTGATCTTGCCTCTGTTGCTCTTTCCTGAACACCTTTGGGGGGGGGGGGTCACTCTATTATCCAGATTTCAATCAAAGTAATTTATGTGTGTTTTCATAAATGTGCCAGTTTCTGAACCAGCTGTACTGGATTGATAGACAGCAGCCTCTTTCCAGTCCAACAGAGCCAGGCTTTTGGAGGAAACCTAAAAACATAAGAGGAGTCCTGCCGGATCAGACCAAAAGCCTACCTTTTCCAGTATTCTGCTCTCGTAACAGAAAAACAACCCCCCTAGCACATTTTGAGCTAAATTCCCGCCAATCATTCATGCTCCAGAAGGACTTTTTCCTTGAGCATGGAAAAGTAGATTTCACAAATGTGCCTCAATCAAGAGTGGTAATTATTTTATTATTATTCTGGAATTTGATAGTTGATTTATCTTGCCCACAGCAACCCAAAGTGACTTACAACCAATGGGTAACAAAACCCATCAGTCACTAACATCTACTGAGTCTGTTTTATACTTGCAAATTATCATTTCTGTTTGCTTAAGTTCAAAGTTGGCTGATATGAGATGAGATGCCTATTATGATATAACTATTATTATTATGTCATGAAAATATTAATATATCATGAAAATACTATTATATCACAAAACCTCAATGTCTAGCTTTTAACAAACACACTTATTATCCAGTAACTATCAGCTGTTCTTCTTAAGGACTCTAATGGGCAGCTGTAGAGAATAATCGTTTATTCTCTAACATTCTAAAATGCATAACTTGACCTGAAAATACTGCACCCTGTTTAAAATGTGCTCTCTGAAGTGTCAAAAGATATTGCAAATCCGTGGAAGGGACTCTATTTTGTTGTAAATCAAAATGTTTTAAATGTTTATCAACCAATGGGATTATACCTTCTCTTAGGAAAGCAGTGAAGTGTAAATAGAAGTGTTGATTAAAATCCATGAAGAGTCATTGGTGATTTAAATCAACTTGATTTAGAGATGACTTTGATTAGAAAGCATTCCTTCTTTGTGGAAATGTTAAGAGAATACCTGAGATGCGGCAAAATAAAAACAAGAGACAAAAGTACTTCTTAACTCTAGGGGTTTTTTTGTGTGAAAGTGTACGTTTTAAAGAATGAAGAAATTATGTTAGAATTCCAGGCATAATAAAATTGGATGCCTGTATTCTGCTTTCTTCCTCCACTTAACCAATATTACCACAAGCTATTAAGTACTGAACTTGGCTGGGGGGGGCTTTTTCGGTGTAATCGTCATATTTCCTCACAGATAACCTTTTGGGGGCCACATGGTACTTGTGAGCTGAGCCAGAGGCAAAGGCTGGTGGTACAACGGGTTAGATACCTACATTTGTACAGTAGACCACATTTCGAGTTACGCAAAAGTCTGAGGTTTTTACACACCCAGCCGCCTCTCTATCCAGGCAAGCAAGGGCATTGATCAAGTTCAAGGGGATATCAAACCAGACAAAAGAACTCAAGAACAGCACAAAGCAAGGTGTTGAAGGGCGTGGTCTAGTGTCAGGCTTTGGGGAATCAGCTTCCTCCCCCCTGGCCATAAATGAGCAGATCAAACAAAAGGAATTCTCACCAGTTTGTTTCTTTAATCAACACAGCGAAGAACAATAGAAAGCATCTAACCAGAATGGCAGTGCTCCCAATAAAAGTCACCTCCCCTGTCCCTATTAATCCACGTCACTCCTACGTTTTGTAATCTGAATTTGTAGTCTCTGTGCTTTCTGTTCTGACACTTTGGGGAAGAGGGGTGGATAGTATCCAGAGACTGTGAATCTGTTAACTCTCTCTCTCCCCCTCCTAGTGTTTCTTCTGCTAGCTGTTCCCCATCCAGTATTTCCCAGCTTCTGCCTTCTGAACTATGCCCCTCTGCAAACCACTGTTCCAAATCTATACTGTCCTCCTGCTCCTGGGAAGTTTCAGGATCAAGAGGAGGGGGTGGCTCCCACCATTTATCCTCAGTGCAGCCCTCCTCAGCACGGTCCCTGACATCTAGGGATAAAGGAAGTATTTGCAAGTATCTGAAATATATTCCAGCAAGAGTAAAAAGAAGCTTTTTATTGAACAAATGTGTATATTCAGCATAAATTATTTTTCTATTGTTGATGGTTTTACAGTGAAATCACTTCAAGACATTTTTGTGTGAAAGAGATTTATTAATTGATCAAATAAACAAATAAATAAATAAATAAAATTAGCTTGCCCACTTCTAAGGAGAGAGAGAAACACGCAGACCAGCCAGCATGACCAATGGTCAGTGATTATGGGAACTGTATCTGGGGAGCACCATGCTGGGTAACCATGATGTATATTGACTTTATCGACAGATGATAACAGGTCATGGGATCCTAAATTCTAGGGAGGTGGAAAGGCCTTGAAGTTCACTACTCAGTACAGAATATGGAATTCAAGATGGAACTACAGCTTCCTTTATGTTTTTTCATTTAAACATTTTTTTGGGGGGAAACAACACATCTGTACTACTAAGACGAAATGGTGAAATAATTGTACATGAAAATACACTGCAAACACCATTGTAGCAAGTCTATGGTGTTGAAATCATGTTTTTGTTTTTAAAATCAGTTTTAATTCTTTGGTTCCACTACTCTTCAATTCTAAACAAAAAGCTTCGGACGCCATCCTGAATTTGGCAATGCTTTAATGAAGGCGTTTACAACACAGATGTTAAGAATACTTGTAGTATCTTTAGCTCCCCACTATTCCAATATTTTCACTGCAGCTCACTCATGTATTTGTGCCAAACCACTTGTATTCCTGTGATATTTAACCCTTTTATGTAGAACCATCCTAATTCTGATTAGCAAAGCACAAATGTAGAGGAGTCAAACAATCTGTATTCTACTAATATCTCAATGTTTCACACCAAAACGTTTTCATTCTTGCTTGTAAAATATGTATGTGTAGGAATGATAATCTATGCAGATGAAAGTCAACCAAACCCATGATGCAGTGAAACCACAAAGCAGCCACACACAAAAACGACAATGCCTTTAATTGAGCTGAACCATCAGCAATGTGGAAGGAATGACAGCAGAGATAGAGCCCAATCATATTTAAATAAGCAAAATGATTATCTAGGGGAACTTGGTTGCTAAAGTCTGGAGCTGAACATAAAACCACCTTGCACATATTCCACATTCCTGGTAGTAACGTGGCAGTGTTTAGGGCATTTCCTCCCTCTGCTGCAAGAACTGAGCTGCATGACTATAATCCTAAACACACTTACTAGGAAGTAAGAGCCATTAAATGCAGTGGGATTCAATTCTGGTTTTTTAATATTATTATTGAAAGGCAGGTACAGTGTGCTAAATATTAATAGGTATAAAGCAATCAATAACAAAGTAATAATTTGATGTCCAACTTTAATCTTTGTCAAAGCAATATATATTTAGTCTGTCAACAGCTCTCTCTCACACATAACAAATTACCATCTTAAGGTATTCCCGTAGTCAGAAGATATTGACGTCAGACATAAGCAAGGATCTTTTCATCATACTGAAGCATTAGTGTGGGATATTCATCACCATCCATAGTTGGTGCATTTCTGAGTGCTTTGTAAAGCTTATCTGCTGACGAATTCTCCTTCCAAAAGGAACTGTGAAATTGAAACTGGGAGCATCTTATCACAATAATAATATTTTAATTCCATCCTTAGATTTGCAGTGTTTGCTGCAAATGCACCCTACCAGATTCAGATTAAAATCCCGTTAAAGGTCATCGTGCAGCTAATAGTACTTAAAAATACTAACTGCAATACTTTGCTGATGCTTGTGCATCAAGGTTAGGGTATGAAAAAGAAAGGGTAAACGAAGAGACTATCAAAAAGAGCTATTATACCTGATGTGCTCCATACAAGACAGATGAAATATGAGCTTCAGTATTCAAAATAGAAAGGATACAATCTTATGTCTGGTTAACTTACAGGAAATGGTTCCAGAGACGCTTTTATACTAACTACAGTGATTTGAGCAATTTTTAAAAATAATACCAGTCAATTTCTCTCCATTATTCTCTGCTGGCAGAAAATAAAACATTTTTCTTTGAAATGATTGCCTTTGGTTTTGTTAAATCATCCAGTCTGACAACATGTGGTCACCATTTTCACATGATCTTTCTGCTTCTCTGCAGAAGAATGCATTTGCAGTCTGATCCCTGATATAAATATGTAATACAGCTCCAGTTAAGGCTATTTCTATTACTTCAAGAAAGAAAGGAATTGCCATACTGTATTATGAAGAATTCAAATTCACAAGGATAATAGTCAGATTCTTAACATATACAGCATAGATGTTTATATTAGAAAAGAACTAATACTCGTAATTCCTCTTGGCAATGGCAAGTATGCATATCTTTATCATGTACAGAATCTCATTCGGTACTTGTATTCATTCCAGTGCTTTCAGTGAATGTTATACAGGAGTGCTCAGGGACTATCAGAAAATTAAATATGTTACAACAAAATGCAAACCACTCTATTTTTAGGTATCTAGCATGTTTTACAATCTCATTACAACTGAACAAATTAAGATCACCTACCTTAGTCTCTCAAGTAGAAGTTTATGTACAATAATAATTCTATAAATGAGTGATTAAAATGCATAGTCACTCCAGTAACGTGACTTGAAAAGAAGAGTTACAGAAGTTAATGCAGCTGTAAATTGGCAAAACTTCAATAAACATTATTTTAGGCATTTTTTTGGGAAAAAATGCATAAAATGTTATCATGTTCTTTATCCTCCCTGTTTCAATATTGCCTACTCTTCAAAATGAAAAGTTGTAAGAAACTTTCAGAGTACTTCCATCATATCCCTCCAGATCTCTGCCTGATAAGAGCAATGAGTTCCATAGTAACAAGACTGGCAGCTGTGACTTAAAGACATAGAGCTTCTGCTAATATTCCAATTATTCATACACAGGCCACACAAAGTGGGGTGAATTATGGCTCTTGAAGGCAAAAAAACAAAACAAAAACCCTTCACCCTGCCTTCTTCTAGGCAAGAATTGACCTGCCTGTTTCATAACTACAGTGGTACCTCAGGTTACATACGCTTCAGGTTACAGACTCCACTAACCCAGAAATAGTGCTTCAGGTTAAGAACTTTGCTTCAGGATGAGAACAGAAATCATGCTCCAGTGGTGTGGCGGCAGCAGGAGGCCCCATTAGCTAAAGTGGTGCTTCAGGTTAAGACCAGTTTCAGGTTAAGTACAGACCTCCGGAACGAATTAAGTACTTAACCTGAGTTACCACTGTATTCCTGGAAATATAGGAGGAATGTACAGTGGTGCCTTGCAAGACGAAATTAATTCGTTCCGCGAATTTTTTCGTCTAGGGAATTTTTCGTCTTGCGAAGCACGGTTTCCCATAGGAATGCATTGAAAATCAATTAATGCGTTCCTATGGTCAAAAAAAGTCCAAACAAAGCCAAATTTGGTACAACAAGAGTTTATTAAGTGCTCTTTAAAGTCACACATACTGTAAAGAGCATTTCAAAATTCAAACCCAGAATTTTTTTTAAAAAACAGCAGAGTGGCCCAATGGTCACAGAAAATCATAAAAATGCAGGAAAAAACCACAAGCTTCCAGATTCTTGCAAACCCCTCCCCAACTGTTCCCCCAGCCAACAAGCACACAGAAATTCAAATCCAGAATTTTTTTTAAAAAACAGCAGAGTGGCCCAATGGTCACAGAAAATCATAAAAATGCAGGGGGAAAAACACACAAGCTTCCAGATTCTTGCAAACCCCTTCCTAACACCAAATCCTTGATTGTAGACACACTGATTTAATGCTCAGACCAACAAAAACAGAGCATGGCCATCATGTGGTATATAACAGCTTTGGTTACCAAACTGTCCCAGCATAATAAATATTCTATGTATTTGTGCAGAGTTTTCCAGCAGCATACTGAATGGATTTCCTCATCCTAAGATTCTGAATCAAACATGATACTAAATAGTGGCACTGGCTCCAAACATGATACTAAATAGTGGCACTGGAAACATATATCTATTGGGGATGAGACATGCTAGAATTCTTTTGAATCTTCTGAGGAATACAAGGGCAGAATTTCAAGTCAACCCAAACAGGATATTGAGAGGATGTACTCACTGCTAAAGGGTTTCTCAAGGACAGCCAACAGTAGATGTTAACAAAATTAATCTGTCTACTGTGTAAGGTTAATAATAATTCCAAGATTCACATTCCCTGTTATTGAAAACTACATTTACTGAAGAAAGTGAAACTTGTTTCTGAGCGAACACTCATAATATTGCACTCTATGCATGCCTACTGATTAAGCCCTGAACTGAATTCAATGGGACTTAATCCCAGATAAGTGGCCTTCATGAATTTAGTTCTTTATTTAAAAATAAGAATTTGCTTTATTATTAAGACTTTAAAAGGACGATAGCACTAGTAAGTCATAATACAGTAACACTAAACAAAGTATTTTTTCTTTAAGTCGCCAGAATGGCTTCGTAGAAAACAAAGGTAAGTACAAAGCAGAGATGGCGGCACAAGACAATAAATGAAAAGGAGAAACACAGTCTTGTTCAGCAGAGGTAGGTGAGTCAAACAAACTCATATGTTACAGGTATTGCCAAATAAAGTAATAATTCACTGGGATAAGTGGCTTCATATGTTGTTTGTTCATGTGCATCACCAAAGTCCTCCAAGTGGCAGCAAAGCCCCTTGTTTTATTAGTCCCCTTCAAAACCTTAAGATGGCTTAATTTTTCTGGACAGCAAAAAACAAAGCTTTTTTATACCAGCAGTTCACATTAACAACAGAAACACCCTTCAGTCCCTGTGTTACAAAGCAGGCTGTTTCGTGTATTTATTATGACAGCAATAACCCAGATAAATCAGTAGTTGAAAACCCTCATATGCTGCTACAAGTTGAAAAGAACGCAGAGGAATATACTATTCATGGTATATTACATGAAGATTTGGGGAAATACTCTGCAAAAGAGAGTGGATGACTGAGAATCTCCCCACTCCTCACTATCCTTTCTTCTTTTGATTATATCCATGTTCCTATGCCCTTCTCCCTCATCATCCAAGACTATGCACTGGTAGTAGCAGAAACAGAATTATGTAGAGATAGCCGCTTTCTAGGCATAAAAAATGGTGGCATGGGGAGCACTGGTAGACTGGATGGAAACAGTTACAGTCGTACCTTGGAAGTTGAACGGAATTTGTTCTGGAAGTTCATTCGACTTCCAAAACGCTCACAAACCAAATCGGAGCTTCTGATTGGCTGCAGCAAGCCAACTTGCCAAGTTGTTGCCTAATTCTTTGTTAAGTGGGGTAAGAAAGAAAGAGCCAGCTTACTTCATAGCTGGGCTTGCTCAAAACAAGGTTTTGCAGCCAAATTCCTATGTTTTTAATTCTTGCTGCCAAGGGTGGGATTTTAAAACTCTGTTCAACCCCCACACGTGGGTGCCTGGAAGGATAAATCACTATTAATATATCCTCTTCTACCCATTAAAACCCATCCCACACTTTCAGACACTGCTAGAATGTTAGAAATACTTTAAATTGAGCAATATCTTTTTTGACTAATCAAGTATTTGCCAGGAGCCGGCTGAAACACTGCATCGTCATTATACATGTAAAATTTCATAATTATAAATAATTTTAACATTTTATTCATATACTGAAAATCAGCCGGCAAGATCATTTCACACTACCTGCTCCTTCAAATGGAAGGAACAAATCAACGTGCAAACTATTTTTGCAGATCCCATTGAGACTATAGAACTATTATTTTTTGAAGGAGGATTTTTAAAAGGATTATGTTATGGGTATATAAATCACTTATTAAAAATCCATTTATAGGGAAAATCTGAGAATGCTGTGACAGATAACTTCAAATTAATCCTTGAGATGGAGATTGCACTAAGATTTGATTATATATTTACAATTATTCTAAATCATTAAAGTCTCAAGAGATGCCATTTTAAAAGAAGCTCTCATATCATATTCTGTAGCTGAAAATATAATGGAATTAAAGAGCCACTATCTCCTTACTGCTGGCTAGAGCATCTGAGACCACATTCTTTCCTTTAACCATGGTGTTTATGACGTCTTAACTAAAAAACTATGCATAACAGAGCTGAAATCCTAGGAGTATTAACACTGCACACCAGCTTTTCAGTTAAATCCTTAACTTAGGCTGCAGTTCTACACACACACACACACACACACACACACACACGCACACACACACACACACACACACACACACACACACACGTTCCACTGAAGTCAATGAATTTATGTCTATTTACATGAAGCCATTGGTTTTTATCCAGAGTGCCTCTGTTGAGCAGACTAGAGAAAAAAGCCCCATAAGAAATGAGGCTAGAGCAATATCCCAATGGGCAAAATAATCTTTCCAGGAATGTTCTTTGGAGGTATAAATGTAATAATAAATACATTAAATTAACTACAAGTCATGGTGGGTCTATCACATGAGAGATTGGTGAAGTGGACCTGCTGCCAAGGGAGTCACTGCCACTTACCAAGAGGGGTGAGGCAGTGGCAAAGTCAAGATTATTCAGGCACATCATCTCCATACAGTCGTACCTTAGTTCTCAAACTTAATCCGTTCCGGGAGTCCATCTGACTCCTGAAACCGTTCAAAAACCAAGGTGCGACTTCCAATTGGCTGCAGGAGCTTCCTGCACTCAATCGGAAGCCGCGTTGGACGTTCGGCTTCCGAGAAACGTTCACAAACCAGAACACTTACTTCCAGGTTTTCGGCGTTTGGGAGCCAAAATGTCCGAGTACCAAGGCGTTTGAGAACCAAGGTACGACTGTATTTCTATCCTGCCTTTTCTATCCTGGCTCAAAACAGCTTACAACTAAAACAGAAACAGCTCAAAAAAGAAATCATTAAAAAACAATTGAACACACACAGGATTGCACTGTAAAAACATTGTTTTAGACATGGGAGAAAAACATTTGTTTAAAAGAAGTGCATATAGTCCCTTCTCTGGTGAAAACCAGCTTCTGTAGTTAACACAGCAAGTAGAAGAGGGCTCAAAAAGCAATAGTGCCTCTTAACTTGGAACCTTTTTGTTATTTTGATCGGTTTCCTCTCTTCAAACTTCTCACAGATTTAGTCCCCTTCAGCCTTCACTAATACAGTAACTGCCTCTTAATTATCTCTTCTCCAGATGAAACATACTCAATACCATCAACATTTCAGCATAGGCAAAAGCATCAGATTGGCTCCACTGGTACATCAACACATCTCTGACCTCACCAACACTTTACTCTTCTGTAACTCCACCTCACCAGTGGAGCTGGCCCACCCATGAGGCAGACTGAAGCAACTGCCTTGGGTAGCAGATTCCAATGGTGCAGTGCCACCCGCAGTGCCACCCATCCCCATCAGAGAAGCAAGCAGGAGCAGTGGCGACGGGTTCCTGCAAAATCTCATGAGTACCCCGAAAAATCTCACAAGATCTTGCTGTTGCTGCCGCTTTTCCTCATCTCTGCAGCACCACCGCTGGTGCTTCCCACGCCACCTCCCCACCCCGCTGCCAGTACGTTTCCGAGCACAATTCAAAGTGTTGGTGCTGACCTTTAAAGCCCTAAACGGCCTCAGTCCAGTATACCTAAAGGAGCGTCTCCACTCCCATCGTTCAGCCCGGACACTGAGATCCAGCGCCGAGGGCCTTCTGGCGGTTCCCTCATTGCGAGAAGTAAGGTTACAGGGAACCAGGCAGAGGGCCTTCTCGGTAGTGGCGCCTGCCCTGTGGAACGCCCTCCCACCAGATGTCAAAGCAATAAACAACTATTTTACTTTTAAAAGTCATCTGAAGGCAGCCCTCTTTAGGGAAGTTTTTAATGTTTGATGCTGTACTGTTTTTAATATTCCGTTGGAAGCCGCCCAGAGTGGCTGGGGAAACCCAGCCAGATGGGCGGGGTATAAATAATATATTATTATTATTATTATTATTATTATTATTATTATTATTATTATTATAAGTGAGAAGTGGCTGCAGCATCAGCATCTCGCCAGAACCCGGAAGCTACTTCTCCCGGAAGCTGCATCATCCACCAGGAAATTATCCTACGCAAACGCCACTGAGTAAGACTGGGTTGTTAAACCCAGCATCCACACCTAGTATGGAAACACAAATGTCATCCCCTTTCCAGACATTTTTACTAGGCTGTTGAGCCGCCAGCGCTCAGCTTGTCAATTGGCTCTGCAGATGAAATAAAGATGGTGGGCAGCTGCAACTTTGCTTGATTTTTTTTTACACAGCATTGAGCTGAGCAGTTCCAGTCAAGTGGGTAAAGGTAAAGGGACCCTGACCATTGGTTGTGACCAACTCTGGGGTTGCAGCGCTCATCTCGCTTTATTGGCCGAGAGAGCCGGCGTACAGCTTCCAGGTCACGTGGCCAGCATGACTAAGCTGCTTCTGGTGAATGAGAACAGTGCGTGGAAACGCCATTTACCTTCCCGCCGGAGCGGTACCTATTTATCTACTTGCACTTTGACGTGCTTTCGAACTGCTAGGTTGGCAGGAGCAGGGACCGAGCAACGGGAGCTCACCCCGTCACGGGGATTCGAACCGTCAACCTTCTGATCGGCAAGTCCTAGGCTCTGTGGTTTAACCCACAGCACCACCCACGTCCCTAGCCTAGTATAAATGTTTGAAAAGCAGAAAGGGCAGGTGGCGGGGAAAGGATTCATCTTCCCATGGCTGTTTCATTAGCTTATTGGGGTCACCCGGGTGGCACTGTGGGAGGCAAAGGGCCCCTAGCCCAAGGGCCACTTCATTTCTGGAAAGCTGGTCCAGAAAAGCAAGCCAGACATCATTCATTTCAATGGAGTGTGTGCAATATAGATTCCCAGTGGTTTGTGCCCCCCAAAGATTATAAACTGATCAAAGAATAGTCAAGCGCTCTTGCTCGTGAATGCATATACTTTAAATACTTTGTAAGTGTCAGTATGCAACACTACAGGACGCTCAACTTTCATTCTTTTCAAATAAATCTGAAAACAGAACTATTCATCTTTTTAAAGCAGCTGACATGTTGCATAAACAGGACGAATAGATATCTTTTTCTAAGTTTAAAAAAAATACAATATGTAGGGTGATTTATTATGCAATTTATCTCTTGCCATCTCTGTACTGTTGATAATTTAGATCCACACTGGGCAGTTCCTACACCATTAATATTAGCCAGATGTGCTTCACTTTAAGGCTATGATTATTTTAAATGTTTTAAAATGTATGCCATTTATCATTAGTACCATGAAGATGACATTCATGTTATGGCTAAGGTGGTGTCAGCAGATTTTATAAATCCTTATTGTAGGAGTTCAGAAGTCAGACATAAAAATGGCTACAGGCTGAAACGTTGCATGTGGTAGCTTGCCATGGGAAGCAATTTTTTTTAATGTCAGAGCTTTATTCAAATGATGGGGAAAGGGACTAAAATTGTTAGTACCCAAGAGTACATTTTCTGACATTACCATTCAAAAATTACTCAAACAATAAATGTAGAAGGGAAAGATTTTTGCACATACAGTATGAAAATGTTCAAGACAATTATTTTGGGGAGGGGTGGATTTCACGGTACTTTGTTTCTGAAATACCTTCATAGTTTGGTGGTTTTTTGTTCGTGTTTTTTTTTAAAAAAACCTCATTTCCCCAATTTACAAGGAAGTAAACAATCAAAGTGAGGGTGAGAATGCCTGCCTTAGTGCAGATTTTGGGATAAACAGATTTAAGACCAGGATTTGAAATTGAAAGCATTTGGGATATCATTCATGGGCAGAAAAAAACCAGCAATGGTTTGCTTTGATGATTGGTGGGAGTCAGAAAGCATTGGACAAGGATTGTAACATGCTAGACACAAGTTACTGGAAGATGTACTGGCTGAGGGCTGATGGAAGTTGTAGTCCAGGAGGGCATGAAGTTGACAAAGGATGACTTAGATTAATCAATGCTGTCCTAGTGGCAAGTTCGACATGCCACTATGACTGCTAAAATAAGAAATACAGATAGAAGGATAGTGATAAGTGAATGGGAACAACCAGAAGGGTATTTAAAACAGAGTGGTATAAATATAAACCTACAAGCAAGGATTAACCTGTGAGCACCAGCAAACAAAACATAAGAGTTAAGATTAGAGGGGGAAAGAGGCGAAAATTTAGGAGTTGTAGCACACCAAAGAGGGTAATATAGGATGTCAAGGAAAGATGGGTTGGGAAGTCCACCTACAATCAGATAGGAGAAGACAAATGTATCAAAAGCAAGTGTAATCAAATGTAATTTAAAACTGCATAAATAGTAATAATAATAATAGATTAATTAATGCACATGTTAAAGCAGAATATAGGCAATTACAGCACGACCCTACAAGTCCCACTGAACTCAATGGGGCTTAGTTCTTAGTTGGCATGTATAGGATTTCACTGTGAGTTGTTTTAAAATGTTATTTACCTAGAACCCTCCACAACACTGTAACGTAGTAAAATGTCTTCTACATTGTCTGTAATCTTGCTCATATTTGTGTAACGCATGACGTAATCATGCTTATGTACGAACTAAGAAGGCAGAGAAGGGAGATTGCATTATGTACAACAGGGAAAGCCAAGATGGAGACCTCCAGATGTTGCTAGACTACAGCTCCCATCATCCCTGACCATTAGCCATGCTGGCTGAGGCTGATGGGAGTTGGAGTCCAGCAAAACCTATAGGGCACCAGCTTGGTGACTCCTGATACACAACAGAAAAGGGAATGATTTATGCATTAACTGCAATAGGATAATACAGAATGTAAACCATTGAAGGCCAGGACTCAAGAGAACACACAGATTTCTCAAGTGCTGGAGTTTTAAAATAAATAAATTACCATCCAGCTTTAGCAGCCTTTTGAAATATTTGGCTGTTGCAAAACCATCAGAGAAGCTCTTCTAAAAAAAGAATCCTGTCATCCCAGCCCCTCTTCCCATAAGCGCCACGAGTTTCCCAATGCCCCTTTGACAGTATAATCAGTCAATTCAATCAGAGAATTTCTATACTACAATGGTAATTTTCCTTCACTTTTTCCCTTTACACTGTCAGTTTCAGCCACCTGCTGAAAGCAGCGATGTGGAACAGCTCAGTATTAGCTCTGAAATTAGTACCAGTCCCCAGTTAAATACTTGGCACTTGCAGTGTGGGGTAGACACTGTTAATGGCATATAAACTCATCAGTTCCAATCGGCACATTACTTAAGCAAGTCTGCTTCTAAGTTATCCAGAGAGCGCCTTGCTGGATAAAAAAAAGCCACATGTCAGTGTAAGTATTACGTATGGAAGAAACAACCTTCAAATGAAAACGGAGCTATGTATCATGCTAAATCATATCTACATGCTAAATAATAGCTTGCTAAAAGGTGGGAAATATATGACAGCCTTCCCCAACTGTGTCCCCTGCAGATGCTGTTGGACTACAACACCCATCATCCATGACCACTGACCATAGTGGCTGAGGGTAATGGCATACCCTCCAACATTTCCCCGATTAAAATAGGGACATCTTATTCCATAATATGGATGTGGGTGGCGCTGTGGGTTAAAGCACAGAGCTTAGGACTTGCCGATCAGAAGGTCGGCGGTTCGAATCCCCGCGACGGGGTGAGCTCCCGTTGCTCGGTCCCTGCTCCTGCCAACCTAGCAGTTCGAAAGCACGTCAAAGTGCAAGTAGATAAATAGGTACCGCTCCAGCGGGAAGGTAAACGGCGTTTCCGTACGCTGCTCTGGTTCACCAGAAGTGGCTTAGTCATGCGGACAAACGCCGGCTCCCTCAGCCAATAAAGCGAGATGAGTGCCGCAACCCCAGAGTCAGTCACGACTGGACCTAATGGTCAGGGGTCCCTTTACCTTTTATTCCATAATAATAATTTTACTATTTATACCCTGCCCATCTGATTGGGTTGCCCCAGCCACTCTAGCGACTTCCATCATATATAAAAACATAATAAAACAATAAACATTTTTTAAAAAAACTTCCCTATACAAGGCTGCCTTCAGAAGGCCCCGGGGTTGGACAACTGGGAGCTGAATTCAAGAATACTGAGAGAATGTGTAGAAAAGGCTGATTCATGATTAAGCTATTTTTCTTTTAAGAACCATTATATAATTTGGAGAGCCATTGAAAGAATTATGGTGAACGGGTCTAAACAGCATATCAGCCTCTTTCCAACAGTGGAATTTCTACTGTGTACACAGTCAGTAGGACTGCTTAATATCTCACACATCCAGTCCTTGCCCTGGTCTCCTCAGCTCAGCAGGCGGACCATGTGAAAGAGTCAGGCAACAGTGATGAAAGGCATTTACTATAGACTCCTTGCAGGGTCATCAATGGACAACCTGTACAAGATTTGTGCTTTAAATAATAAATGAACTAAACACCTTGAGGTAATTGGCTGTGTGAAGCCTCACACTAGGCCAGATAGGCTTGTCTGTACAAAGTAAAATAAGATTAAATAATATATGAACAGTGTAGAGCTTTTCTAACCAAACTAATTCTACATCCTTTTTTTGTAAAGAGCAAGGTGTCTATGAGCTGAGATGTTTTCATGATTTTATGAGGAGGGTCATGATGTCTGTCTTTGCTAGTAACTCAGCCACTACCCAGTTCTGTAATAGCATCTTCTACATCTAGAGAACACTCAAGAGCAAAGAATTCAGTTGCAAATGACTGAACTAAAGGCACAAAACTATCAGGGGGAAATAGGAGAACATATAATAAAAGCAACACAACCATTTTAAATCTCCAGCAAGTTTGAAGGGTGTATACTTCATGGTCTTCCACAAGAATGAGACAGAAAGTGAGGAGGCAGTAAGCTTACATAGAAGTTCTGCAAACAGGCTGCAAATTATGGCATTTCTAGGGTCTACTCAGAAGAATGAATTCCATTTTTAACCTAGAGGTTATTACTACTAGTTAGAAACAGATCTTCAGGCATATTCATATGCAGCCCTTGTATTTCTATCTGGCTCCCTCCCTACCAATTCTTGTCTCTATATATGCCTACCATTGCTATGAGGTTCCCAGAAGATTGCACACAAAGGAATGCTGCCTTGGGGCTGAAAAGGGTCTATTCTTCTACAAGTGGGGCTTGCATTCAGCAACGTTTAAAGCTGGCACCAAAAGAAAGCCTTGCTGCGATAGGCTCCACTTAGGAGCTCCAAGTAGAGCCAATTCCAGCTGCAAACAGGACTTGCACTCTTCCTGTCTCAGTTCTGTGTCTGCAAAGGAACATTTGGCTTGTCGTTTTTATTTTGATTATATACCAGTATATTGTGGGTTTATATTTTGATTTTGTGAAGCGCCCTGAGACCTCCTGGTATAGGGCGGTATATAAATTCAATAAATAAATAAAAACGTTTTTATTTTGCAGCCTGCCTTAAATTTTTTTTGCAGCTGCAGAAGGAAAAAAGAAAAGAAGCCGAACCACACACTCCAGATTCCTTCCTTTGAAGTTAAGCCACCTGAAGCCACCTTAAGCTGGGAAGCGGGGAGGGGGAGCGCAGGATCTGCCCCAACAGCCAGATTCTTTCCCCATTCCTGATGTAATCAATATTGAGCTAGATGGAATATATTTGAGTCTATCTGGGTTTCAGACAGCTTCCTATGTTCCTAACTACAGTGGTACCTCGGGTTATATACGCTTTAGGTTACATACGCTTCAGGTTACAGAATCAGCTAACCCAGAAATAGTACCTCGAGTTAAGAACTTAATTCGTTCTGGAGGTCCATTCTTAACCTGAAACTGTTCTTAACCTGAAGCACCACTTTAGCTAATGGGGCCTCCCGCTGCTACCGCGTGATTTATGTTCTCATCCTGAAATAAAGTTCTTAACCCGAGGTACCACTGTATTCATCAACATTGTCATCTCTGTAGCTCTGTGGAAGCTAAAGAGGCTCAGTATTCCAGAAGATTTCCCAAATGTAAATTTTAAGCTATGTATCATCTCTACACAGAAAATACAAGTGATGTGCAACCAGTGGATAAGTGTCAGATTCCACATTTTAGAACCTCTGGGTGGGATTCAACTAATGAGTCCCATCAGTAGAAGTCCTATGCAAGGACTTCCGCTTGCACAACAGGGCTTTTACTCCCTCTTCTCCCCCTGCGTTCCCCCTGCTTCCCAAAACTGGCACAGGGGAGGTTCAGGAGAATCTCCAGAACAGCATGCAAGGGGAGGAGAGTGGGATTCTTCCATCTGGCGAGCCAAAATGCTTGCCCTGATAGAATGACTGCCTTAGAACAATATTGAATTCCTCCCTCCATGTTATGAACTTTCTGCTGCTACAAGTAAATAGAGTACTGGTTGTTCAACATTCCTCAACACTGAAGCAGACTTAAAGAGAATGGACTACCAATTCCCACACAACTCATCAAATGCCCAAACCTCAGTTGGTATAAATTGGCAATTGACACAGGCCTTATATTTCATGGAAGTGAACGTAATTAAAAGGGAGCATGGCACGTTGCCAAGGGATGCTCCTTTGCTCATTGTCATCTTTGATAGTCAAAGTGACTTCCATTACCCTGATAGGCTACTTTCATCCGCTTCTACCTCCTGCTGTAGCTATGGCTGTTTGGCTCAAATCCTTGGGTAGCAGTTTCTTTTAGCAATTTGGAACTACTTGAAACACAGCCCTGGAAGTTTGGAGGTCTCAGATGTTCTTAACTTTCCTTGTGACTTCCTACTAGTGCCTTTTCATATATTTGAAGATTAATTTTATTTTTACAGTTTGTATGTTCTAATGATCAAGTGCTAGCAGAATGCCTAAGTGCTCGTTAGTTGTCGTCTCTTGGTACTCTGTGAGTTTGTACATGTGTGCATGTACACACACTACTTGTAGCCTAACTGATTTTTTCCCTTTTTAACTGATTTTTTCTAAATAAAATGTTCATATCACACATACTGGATCATGTCAGATAAAGCAATCTACATCAAGTAACAATAACTGAGAACAGTTAATAGCTATACAGAGAGTTGGTTTTTGTTGAAAATAAAATGCTTGCAAAGGTCAGTAGAAATAAGATCCATACAGAACCACACAAGATGCCCACAAATAGATGAATGTGCCATGTGGACACCATTAAAAGGTGAGGGTACAAAGTGTGGCAATTCAGGGGGAAAACAGAACTGCCTTATCTAGAAGCCTATGGATTAGGAGCAGAGACACAGAAGTGCTATAAATACATTAAAATAAACACACATACCTGAAACTTTTTAACAGAACTGTAAAGGCAAGTGAAAGCTACCTCTTTAAAATACACAAGTAGCATTAATGCAGCAGATAATCCAAAGTCTCAATGACCTTGGCAGCCTTGCAGAGGTAATCTTTGCATAGATGAATTATTCTTGAACAATTGCTCTAATGTATTAGGCACAAGCATACTGTCCTTCAATATTAGCCATGCTTGTCTTTCCACCTATTTCTTAACAAACTTATTTATTAAGGTCATAGCAAGGCAAGAAATCTCACACATCCCTTGCAATGTACCATCATTTTTAACTTCTGGAGAGAAAACACAGAAGGCATTATAGCTATTATGGGTATACCATGCATGACTTTTCTAGAAAATATTTAAGATCTGAGAGCAGGTAATATGGGTGAGCTCTAGTTTGGAACAGGTAGCCAAAAAGAACATGGACAGAATCCAAATCTAAATTATTTTACTTCTTTTTGAGTCACTAAAACATCTTCATCTCTTTGAATACCAAACCACCTCAGAACTAAAGAACTACAGCTAATAACATGTTACATGTTGAATTACATGTTCAGAATAAGAATTTTAATTAAAACTGATTGGATTAGAAAAGGATGAGACATTGATTGGAAGGCTTTACCTAGTGAGTTTATGTTTGCCATGCATCTATGCCACAAGGCACAATTTGGCAATCTCAGAATGGGGTATCAGACCCAGATTGTGTTGCCATTCTTTAATTGCTCACTACTGCCCACCCCACAGCAGAAACATCACAAACAATTAAGAGAGCAACTGGGATTATTTTATACAAGCCCAGGCTTGTCTGGTATCTTTAATAATTATATATATATATATATATATATATATGCAGGTTTTGGTGTCTTCGGGTGTCTTCCCGTGTAAGAGTTGGGGTGTCTAGGCGACGTTTCGACGAGGTCTCACTCGTCATCTTCAGGCTGGTGCTTTCGGCTTCTTGTTACTGGAGGCTGGTGCTTTCGGCTTCTTGTTCCTGAAGATGACGAGTGAGACCTCGTCGAAACGTCGCCTAGACACCCCAACTCTTACACGGGAAGACACCCGAAGACACCAAAACCTGCATTCCTGTACCCGTGAAAATCTACGAAAGCATATATATATATATATATGCAGGTTTTGGTGTCTTCGGGTGTCTTCCCGTGTAAGAGTTGGGGTGTCTAGGCGACGTTTCGACGAGGTCTCACTCGTCATCTTCAGGCTGGTGCTTTCGGCTTCTTGTTACTGGAACAGAGCAGGATCTCAGTGTTTGAGTTCCTATAAATACTGTTGAGGGGGTGTGGTGTATAGCCTCCAACGTTCTGGGCAGAGAGGAAGTTCCCAGGTTAGTGTGCCTTTTCTTCTTTTGTTCCTTAATTACTTGAGGGATATCTTGAGTGATTTCTTGAGTGATATTCTGAGTACCACTTAGGTGGGTCATTAGGTGTGGATTAGTTGCTAAAGCTTTCGTGTCTTGACCTCTTGAGCTTGTGAAGAGTTTTTCTGAGAAGATGGCTGTACTGCACTTAGTTGTGCTCTGGCTTGGCTTCGTGTATAGGGGCGAGCTGTGGTTTTGTGCCCTGTGCCAGCCAGATCTGTGTAGGGATTGCAGGGGGGTGCAGCATCCGGAGGTGCCACTATGGTTTGGCTACTGGATGGTGTCTGTAATTTATCTGTGGAGAGGGTCTGGGTTTGGGTCTGGTGTGGTTGATTGGTGATGGCGTTCTGTGTGCCTCTGGTTCTGGTGTCGGTTTTTGTGGGGAGGGCTAATTTCCAGATGTCTGGCAGGCGGGACGTGTCGTCACGCTTGTTCATGTTGTGAGGGTGTTTCTCTATCTCGATGGCTTCCATGATTATTCTCTTGTGGTGATGTTCCATGTTAAAGAGCAATTTGGAATCTGCAAAATTAATCTCGTGTCCTGTTTCTTTCATGTGTTGGAAAAGAGAGGAAGTTTTTTCTTCTTTTTTGACGGCATTCTTGTGTTCTGCGATACGTGCATTTATTCGTCTGTTTGTTTGTCCAATGTACGTGGCTGGGCAGACTTTGCAGGGTATTTCATAGACCCCTTGGTTTTCCAACTGGATTTTATCTTTGGGGTTTCTGAGGATATTGGCTATTTTTTGGTTGGTGCAAAAGGCTGTTTTGATATTGTGTTTATGGAGGATTTTGCAGTACAGCCATCTTCTCAGAAAAACTCTTCACAAGCTCAAGAGGTCAAGACACGAAAGCTTTAGCAACTAATCCACACCTAATGACCCACCTAAGTGGTACTCAGAATATCACTCAAGAAATCACTCAAGATATCCCTCAAGTAATTAAGGAACAAAAGAAGAAAAGGCACACTAACCTGGGAACTTCCTCTCTGCCCAGAACGTTGGAGGCTATACACCACACCCCCTCAACAGTATTTATAGGAACTCAAACACTGAGATCCTGCTCTGTTCCAGTAACAAGAAGCCGAAAGCACCAGCCTGAAGATGACGAGTGAGACCTCGTCGAAACGTCGCCTAGACACCCCAACTCTTACACGGGAAGACACCCGAAGACACCAAAACCTGCATTCCTGTACCCGTGAAAATCTACGAAAGCATATATATATATATATATAGATAGATAGATAGATAGATAGATAGATAGATATCCCGCCCTCCCCAGCCGAAGCCAGGCTCAGAGCAGCTAACAACAGTAAATTAATCCAACATTCTAAAATCATTTCATTATAAAATCAGTTCAAATCAAATTAATGGCAACCATTGGGCTAGAGTTCTGTGAGGATTGCCAAAGGAGGGGGTCAGGCTGTGCCCTGGCCAAAGGCCTGGTGGAAAAGCTCTGTCTTGCAGGCCCTGCGGAAAGATGTCAACTCCTGCAGGGCCCTAGTCTCTTGTGACAGAGCATTCCACCAGATTGGAGCCACAGCCAAAAAAGCCCTGGCTCTGGTTGAGGCCAGCCTAACCTCCATGTGGCCCGGGATCTCCAAGATGTTTTTATTTGACGACCGTAAAGTCCTCCATGGGACATACCAGGAGAGGCGGTCCCATAGGTACAGAAAGATGCAAGAATTATGATTGCCCTAAGACTGCTTCTCACTGTAGTCTTACAATGAAAGTGAAGATCTGTCCTTTATCCCATGACCTTATATTTGTATCTTGATACTTTTATTACTTTTATTACTTGATACTTTTATTTACTTTCTTGGGCTCCATGATCACTGCAGATGGTGACAGCAGTCACGAAATTAAAAGACGCCTGCTCCTTTGGAGAAAGGCGATGGCAAACCTAGACAGCATCGTAAAAAGCAGAGACATCACCTTGCCAACAAAGGTCCGTATAGTTAAAGCCATGGTTTTCCCAGTAGTGATGTATGGAAGTGAGAGCTGGACCATAAAGAAGGCTGATCGCCGAAGAATTGATGCTTTTGAATTATGGTCTGGAGGAGACTCTTGAGAGTCCCATGGACTGCAAGAAGATCAAACGTATCCATTCTTAAGGAGATCAGCCCTGAGTGCTCACTGGAAGGACAGATCGTGAAGCTGAGGCGCCAATACTTTGGCCACCTCATGAGAAGAGAAGACTCACTGGAAAAGACCCTGATGTTCGGAAAGATGGAGGGCACAAGGAGAAGGGGACGACAGAGGATGAGATGGTTGGACGGTGTTCTCGAAGCTACAAACATGAGTCTGACCAAACTGCGGGAGGCAGTGGAAGACAGGAGGGCCTGGCGTGCTCTGGTCCATGGGGTCACAAAGAGTCGGACACGACTAAACGACTAAAAACAACAACAACAACTTTTATTACCTTCCTGGTTCCCCACTTATGGATAACTGCAATTCTCCACTTGTTTGGTTAATGTTTGGTTCCACTGTCCTGCCTCTCCTTCCACTGAGAGCTCCCTACAGCCCTTCAACAGGAAAACAAGAGACGTCTTAACAGCACTGACTCCTGCTCATATTCTGATCGTTAAAAGTTGGGAGGCTAAATGGTGCCACTCTGCAAGTTGGACAAGATCTTGCACCAACAACTGCATGGTTATATTAATGAAACGATAAACCCCAGTACCCTTTGACTGGTCCAAAAACAAAGAAACATTAGGCTCACAACTTTATGCAAATTGATATCACTCTTGCCACACCTCCCTCCCCCAATAACTTCATTTGACCTTCACTGGACAGTGAAATGGTGCAGATTGTCTCTGATTTTACACACTACAGTCTGAATTGTAATGATCTGATCTGGGGATGGTGTGGGGTCTGTTGTACTTTGTTAACAGGGGGGGTGAAATAAATGATCTTTCCGTTTCCTCTATTTCTTTCATCCCATGCTCATCCCACAAAGGCATGCTAGAACACATTTCAAAGAAAACTTCAGCAACATATGGCACCAGACATCACGACATCAGCTTTCCAAACCCTAATTTAATATGCTTTGCCAAATACTCTCCTTAGAGCTTGTACATTTTTCACAATAAAATATATTGCACCTATCAAACAGGTGTCAAGAGGTCTGCACAAATGGATGGTCAGACTTTCATGTCATTAATGAACAGCCCCGGACCAGTAGGTGGTTTGTTATATATACATTATGCACAGACTCTAGTTTCTGAAATACAGTTTGGACAGTGTTTTCCATCAGATTCATGGATCACATAAGCAAGAGACAGATTTTGCAAATTATTCTCTCAAAAAATAGATAAATGAATTCCGTATTTATGACACTGAAGGGAAAATTGCAATCATGATGCAGCAATGCTAGAAAAATAGGGTATATGTGTATGTGATATATTGCGTAGCCTTGTCTGTGACTGTTCATGCAGTGTAAGAATTTCTTTATCCAAGGACAAGTTCTTTCACCTTCCCATCTGTCCTGCGATTATTTTTTTTTAATGTCTAAGACAGGTGGCCTGTTGGAAACCTAAAACCCTATGGGTACAAAATATGATTAAAATCTGATGTTGGTCTCTAAGATAAAGGAAAGTGCCATGTTTAGTCAAGAATTTGTAACTAACCTGCATAAATATGTCAAAGGGAAAAACATTTAACGAAAAGCATTTTTAATTCTAGCTCACTATACGCAGTATCAAAATATTGCATGCAATTACTCCTCTGTAGAACATATATTGATATGTTTTGGTGTTGCAGCAATTGTCTGCATTCTTTTATATAAAGCTTATTTAAATATAATTTAAAACCAAGTCCATTCATCCCCAATAATAGACTAACACATTCAACCGCATACTTGGAAAACATTCTAATATTTAATATTATTAATGCCCTGTAATGAAGACTAATGACTTTCAGGAGTTCTCATCTTGTGCCATGTCATGTGCGTGGAATTTCACGTGGTAAATGGTGTCCTTGGCAGATTGTATTTTGAATCAGTTTGATACAAACAGTCTAAGACCAACGTAGGGATGGAGAGCAACGAAGTAGTACAGTGGTACCTCGGGTTAGGTACTTAATTCGTTCCAGAGGTCCATTCTTAACCTGAAACTGTTCTTAACCTGAAGCACCACTTTAGCTAATGGAGCCTCCTGCTGCCGCCGCTGCACAATTTCTGTTCTCATCCTGAAGCAAAGTTCTTAACCCAAGGTACTATTTCTGGGTTAGCGGAGTCTGTAACCAGAAGCGTATGTAACCCGAGGTACCACTGTATGTGATCCAAGAGGTGCACCTTAGAATCTGTTTCAATGCCCCAGTGGATGGGGAAAATTCTCACACGGCACAGGTTGTATTTCTTCAGTCTTACTATTCTGGCCTGTATTTGTGGTGTTACATTGATACTGTACATAAATTACCCATTTCTTTTCAGTTTCTAATAAACTTTATCCCACAAAACAAAACAAAAACCCAAATTCTGAAGAAATTCTCCCCAACAACCCAATTTTTCAATATTAGGTTCAACATGAAGCATGCAAATTGCACAGCTTTATGTAAAATTAACCAGTAACATTTTGTTTTGTTTAGCATAGAATATACACACGCTCGCACCACACATGTACAGAGAAAACATGTTTTAGAAAAGAAAATGGATATTATGTGACTTTTCTGAAAGCGGAGAAGATAGACAATAAGAGTTACCTTGTCAAAGAATTCAATGGAGATTTTATTTGGGGAAAGAAAGAGTTTGCAGGGTAAATCATCATATTATACTTTCAAGTATTTCTCAGGTAAAAAAAGTACATGAAAATCTATTTAGTTCTAAAGTTTTGCACTTTGCAACTTAGAACTCTAAGTAATGATTGCTGCAGATAATTAAAATTTAAAATATTAAATTATTTAGTATATTCTGAATAATTGAAAGGAAAAAAAAAACCCTAAGCAGTGTAAGACTGGAAGCAGCTATGCAATATATTTCCAACTCCCATATAATAGAATGAAGGTATACATTTGCCCTACTCCTACATTATTTTTGTTGTTGTAAAATGCGAATTTCCAAAGCCTCATAAATGAAATGAAACTATATTGATTCACATTCCCTTCAAAAGAAAATAGAACACTACTCTCTAAGGAGCATTCAGTAGATATAGTTCCAATATCAAGTTCAATTTATAATATTTAAATTTGCCTCTATCTGAACCTATGTCTCACCCTGTGAAAAATTTGTAATATTGTCATTGGGTAGGATATGGTCATTGATTTGTCTTGCTAGTCAGTTTTGCACAGAAGGCCAATTTTACGTTACAACTACAGTGGTACCTCGGGTTAAATACTTAATTCATTCCGGAGGTCCATACTTAACCTGAAACTGTTCTTAACCTGAAGCACCACTTTAGCTAATGCGGCCTCCTGCTGCTGCCACGCCACCGGAGCCCGATTTCTGTTCTTATCCTGAAGCAAACTTCTTAACCTGAAGCACTATTTCTGGGTTAGCGGAGTCTGTAACCTGGAGCGTATGTAACCTGAAGGGTATGTAACCCGAGGTATCACTGTAATGTCAGACTTGTCTGGATTATCAGTTAAAGTGCGGACAATGAGACAACTGGAAATTATTTGTTCTTGAATCAAATTGCGTTTGATTTGATTTAGGTTATATCAGCATCTGATTTTGAGATGCATGTTACATTTCTTTCCTCAAAGTTTTCAAATTATTCAACAGCTATATCAACTAAATAATAAGGGCTGGATAAAAGATTTGGGGTTTGGGATGTTTTTTGAAATCCCGTGCTTCTATCATTTCTAAACAAAAGATGGCAGAAAGCTAGAAATGTAGTGTAATCATTTTATTATGAAAACACATTTTTTGACATTTATTTATTTAAAATATTTGTTACATGCTCTTCGTTGTTACAATGTATCCCTCTTTGGGATTATATGCAGTTTAGCAACACAATACCTAAAATAAAACACACAAAAAACCAATTGTTTGAAAATGTATGGTTCTTAAGGAACTTGTGTTCAATTTAGATAAGGGAAGGACATATTCTGTGTAGACAATGAAAACTGCTGCTGTGTTCTTGGAATGCAAGTACGGTAAGGGATTTCATTAAAAGTGTACAGTAATTGTCAAGGGAAATTCCTGGTGGACAACAAGAAAAGGTGACTGCTCACTGCTGCCCCATGTGGCAAGCAACATCACTGCAGCTCCTCAGGGACTACATAGAATCCAACCACTGGCTCCTTCTGGGCAGAAAGGAGTATAAGAGAACCACTGGTAGCTCACTGTGATGTGTTTGCAAAGCATTTTAAAAATAAAATTCTTAGCATCTGCCAGGGCCTTTAACAGAAGATGAATCCTAAGAGGTGTCCAGAGCAAAGTCTAGTCCTGTTACGTTGGAAGGGTTTCAGATATTAAGGCTTCAGAATGCTGACAAGGTGCTTGGATTGGCCGGGGTGAACACTTGCACTCTGGCCTCTTGCCTCCCTTGACTGATAAAAAAATAGCAGCAAGAGGACAGCTGGCTGGGCAAGGGAGCTGATTAATGCTGCCGATCGGAAGGTCGGCGGTTCGAATCCCCACAACAAGGTGAGCTCCCGTTGCTCAGTCCCAGCTCCTGCCAACCTAGCAGTTCGAAAGCACGTCAATGTGCAAGTAGATAAATAGGTACCACTGCGGCAGCAAGGTAAATGGAGTTTCCGTGTGCTGCTCTGGTTTCGCCAGAAACGGCTTAGTCACACTGGCCACATGACCCAGAAAAACTGTCTGTGGACAAACACCGGCTCCCTCGGCCAGTAAAGCAAGATGAGAACCGCAACCCCTGAGTCGTTCGCAACTGGACTTAACTGTCAGCCATCCTTTACCTTTTATGGAAAGGGGTGGTCCCTGCCTGTTTGAAGCAGGCAATGGTAAAACCACTCCTCAAGAAACCCTCCCTGGATTTGGAAAATCTAATTACCGGGCCAGTTCCCAATCTCTCCTTCTTGGGCATGGTTCCTGAGTGGGTAGTGGTGGACCAGATCCAGGAGAAAACTGATTGTCTAGATCCATTTCAACACTGGGGTTTACGCCCAGTGTTTGCACAGAAACTTCTTTGATTGTCCTATTCGATGACCTCTGTCAGGAGAGAGACAAGGAAATGTCTCCTTGTTCATTCACCTTGACCTTTCAGTGGCTTTTGATACCATCAACCATGGTATCCTTCCAGAGCGGCTGTCTGAGTTAAGAGTTGGGTGACACTAAGAATTGTAAAGCGTTTAGTTTCAGAATGGAATTGGTTGGACTTTGAGTGTCTATGTGCCCTACTTTATTGAAGATATTCCTCTATTTGAAGGACTTCCTGGTCCATGTCTGATTTAAAGACAAAAAAGGAAGGTCAGGGCTTCTCAAGTTCACCATCAAGCTAGAAACAAATTCACCAAGTGCCAGAAGACAGGGACTATCCATGGTAAAGAAGGATAAGAGAGGCACAACTTTAAGCCGCAGAAAGAGACCTCTTAGAAAATATTTAACAGGAACCCAAGTAATATCAAATAACACATTTCAATCTCACAAAACACTCCATCTTAATAGAGTGATATGTATTTTAAGATTATAATTAGCCTCATTAAGTAATCAAGATATTTTAGCAATGCAAAATAGTGATAAATGTTTTGTGCCAATTGATGAGATTTTTATATAAGATTTGTTGTTTAAAATTGATTTCCAAGATGAAGAAGCTCCTGACCCAACCATATCAGATGATACTGAAGGCTCACTGTTATGGAAGAAAGCACCCTGCTACCTTCTAAAGGAGGTGCATGTGAGGTTATTGTGGAAAATATGGGAGAAGAAAGGAAAAGAAATGTCTCAAATGTTTTTTCATATGGCAGCATGCTTCGATATTCAGCCATGATGTAAATTTGTGATATTAGCAGACACTACAGTAATGGTGACCTATGGCGGCAGCAAGCTTTGCATTGAGCACAAAGCCATTGAGGGGATCACAGGGTAACTCTTGAGACTCAGAGACCAAAAGTGGTCTCATTCAGGCCTACTGAAATGTTCTACTATTATAGACAAATCATGTTAAAAACATAATGCTCTCCAAGACTCTGTAACTTTACTTAAGTGTAAATGGGAGAGCCCAATGGAATATACTTCTGAATACGCATAATGAATGTAAGAGAAGTCCTGCTGGATTCGACCAAAGGCCCATGTAGTTCAGCATCCTATTTCCTGCAGTTGCCAACCAGATGCATATGGGAAACAAGGAAGACATGAGAGCAATACAGTGGTACCTCAGGTTACATACGATTCAGGTTACATATGCTTCAGGTTACAAACTCCGCTAACCCAGAAATAGTGCTTCAGGTTAAGAACTTTGCTTCAGGTTGAGAACAGAAATCGTGCTCCGGCGGTGCGGCGGCAGCAGGAGGCCCCATTAGGTAAAGTGGTGCTTCAGGTTAAGAACAGTTTCAGGTTAAGTATGGACCTCCGGAACGAATTAAGTACTTAACCCGAGGTACCACTGTATGTGGTCTTGAACACATAAACATATGGAACCAGACCACTTATCCAGCGAGCTTAGTATTCTCCACTCTGATTGGCAGTGGCTATCAGGGGTTTCAAACGATATTTATTTTTTATTGTTTATTGAATTTGTATACTGCCCTATATACCCAGAGGTCTCAGGGCAGTTCACAGAATAACAAGGCTTCCCAGCCCTACCCCAAACCCCTGAGTACTGCTCTGCCATTAAGCTATTGCCCCTCCCCAAGGGTTGTTCCCAGCAACTGGTATTTTGAGGCAGACCAGGCTGCAGATTGATGCATGGAGATTCAGTATAATATGAGTGAGATGCAGCATACTGAACGGTGAGATTCAGAAAAAAAAACCCCTGCATCCATTGGGTTAAATTTCTCAGAAACATAAAACAGAAAGGAAATACATATTTTCTGCTTATGCTATCATCTGTCAACTAAACTTGGAGATGCAACTTTTGTAGCACAGTTGTTTATAAAAACACAAAGCTGATTATCATCACTATCTGCATATTCTGCCAAGAAGGACAGTGTCTGGCTCTGAATAATAGCTCTAAAACATTCCTGACAAAAATAAAATGTGATCTGAACGGAAGTGTCCAAGACATGAAGCAACTACAGAATTTGAGGGCAGAAGTGGGGATGGGATCTAATGTGCTAAACTATCACAGCTTCTATGTGCTTAGATCTCAGAGCACTCTAGAAAAATGCTAACAGGAGCCTGGTTAGCAGACAGGAGGAGGAGGAGGAGGAGGAGGAGGAGGAGGAGGAGGAGGAGGAAGAAGAAGAAGTAGTAGAAGAAGAAGAAGGGAGTTTGGATTTGATATCTTGCTTTATCACTACCCGAAGGAGTCTCAAAACAGCTAACATTCTCCTTTCCCTTCCTCCCCCACAACAAATACTCTGTGAGGTGAGTGGGGCTGAGAGACTTCAAAGAAGTGTGACTGGCCCAAGGTCACCCAGCAGCTGCATGTGGAGGAGCGGAGACACGAATCCAGTTCACCAGATTACGAGTCTACTGCTTTTAACCACTACACCACACTGTACCTTTAGTGATTGGTCAAGTCAGTCTCTGTTCTTTGTTTGATCTACAGAGCAGTGATGGTGGAGGCAGCAGCAATGAATTATCTAGCCAGCAAAACAGAAGTTCCCCTTGCCTAATGGTGGAGTGATACTGACCTAAGGGAACAGCAGCCTCTAAGTATCCAAAACGAAACTTGGAACAAGTGTAAGTTAGCATCATGATAAGGCTATATCATACAAAAAATATCAAAGTAACATGCAAGCCACTACTTCTTTTTTCTCTGCAGACTGATGATCTGTTGCTTGGCTGTCGTCCAAATAACCACAAGCCGTAAGAGGCAAGCAGTGCAGGTCTGTTTTAGAATGCCAGACTATATTTTGCCTTGGTCCTAAGTTAAAAAATTGACTTGGGAACTGTAGTTACTCCTAGTATATTTGAAGGTACACAACTGCATCAGGGCTTTTCTAGCATCAAAAAATGAAAGATAAACTAAAGTGCATTATGAAGTTACAGGAGCACAACTCGGAGGGTAAGTTCATGGATTCTGAGGAATATATCTTGTAGAAACCATCTACGGCTTTGTGGATTTCCTGAATATGTAGACGACTCAAAACTTGAGAGCCCATCTATTGCACAAGAGACCCCAATTAAAGTGGTGTGCCAACATCAAAAATAGCCTCCCAAGGAAGCCCAAGCCCAAGTGTTCATTAAACCCATTTTACCAAGTTCCCTAAGATTGTAAGGGCCACAACAGAAACTTAAGGGTGTCCCTGTATATAGTGTATGGCTAGTATCTTTATTTGGGTAATTTCCATCAGGTGCTTTATTTTTTCTTTATGCCTACATACATCTCTCTCTTTTTTTGTATTGATACCATTTTCCTGTTTCACATATTTTAAAATTTCAATAACTATAATCCATCAAAAGATAAATCACTTCAGTCCTACTGGAAGCTCCATGATCGGATGCTGTCTACTGTACCTCTGACGTACAAACAGTAAGGGACAGTCATCACCTTCATATGATGCTTGTGAACTCCTAGAAGCTTCTCACTGGCATTGTTGGAAACAGAACAATGAGCTGGGAGTACCTTTGTCTGATCAAACAAGGCAATTCTTCTGTTCTTGCGATGCATTATACCATCATCCTTCTTCTTGCCAGAAAACTACTTGCAAACACTGGGAGATTTTTTTACTGCCACTTAAAGAGCCAGAGCCCTGCTGTTTGCCATTGCTGTTATTGTCAAACTTCTCAGTTAAGGCAGAATCAAAGCACTGTAAACGACAGAATGGCTGAGCTTGGCACTAACACAGCGATGGGCTTTATCTTAATTATTATCTACTTATAGGTAAGTAGACTAATAAGGTTAGAAAATACCTCCATCTTTCAATAGCTTATTTACTACCTATTTTAGGAAATAACATGTTTCACATTTAAAATAAACTACTGATTAATCTTTAGCTGTGATTTGTAAAAACAATAACAACAACAACAATACAAGTATACAATATATCCAGAATAAATTGCAATTCTTTACAAAACCAACTGCATCCTCAGTATAATATTATTTCTAGGCAGGGGGGAACCAGGCATAGGGCCTTCTCGGTGGTGACACCCGCCCTGTGGAACGCTCTCCCATCACATGTCAAGGAAATAAACAACCATCTGACTTTTAGAAGACATCTGAAGGCAGCCGTGTTTAGGGAAGTTTTTAATATTTGATGTTTTATTCTGTTTTTAATCTGTTGGGAGCCGCCCAGAGTGGCTGAGGAATCCCAGCCAGATGAACGGGGTATAAATAATAATAATAATAATAATGTTGTTGTTGTTACTATTATTACAATTTGGCTCTCAGATGCTCAATAGGTTTATGCTGGGATAATGAACAAAAAGAGGATGGCAACTTCAGGAGACTACTGCCACTTCTCAAAGACCAAAGGGTTGTCTGTGAGTGATGCAAATAGACTCTGATCAATGTTCTGTACACCATACACAGACCAGGTTCTCTCTATGCCCATGAGAAGCCCACTAGCAGGACCTGAGCAAAACAGCACTACTCCCCCCCCCTGCACTTTCCAGCAATTGGTATTCATACTGCCTCCAAGCATGGAAGGCATGGCATAGCCATTTGGGTTAGTAGCCATTGAAAGCCTTATTCTCCCTTAATTTCTCTAACCTTCTTTTAAAGCTAATCAAGCTGGTGGAGGAGGTATGCATGTGGGGTCCCTTACATGCCACCATGTTCCTTACATACCACATGTCTTAGGGACCAGGACATGGACTAGCTTTCTTCCAGTCACTAGCATGGCATCTCCCTCCCCAATGGGTGGCTTGGTAATGTATGTGCAATCTTTAGCCATTCCATTTCACTTTAGTCCAGCAGGCTGAGCTCTTAAGACAGCAGGTGTGTTCCCTTATTTCTTAGTCCCTGCTCTTACACTGCTAGTTCATGGAAACTATAGCTCCGGGATAGGGAACTTATGGTGTTCCATACTGAACTCCGACTGCCATCAACCTCAAAGCCAGCATGGAAAATTGTCAGGGACCCTGGGAGTTGTAAGTCCAACAACCTATGTAGGGCATCAGGTTCCCCATCCCTGTTCTACCTTATGAAGTTGTGGCCTGCTTAAGCCCAGTTTTGTGTGGTTCTTGTCCTTACTTCATTCTTCCTTACATGCTTCTCACTGCAGAAGCGGACAGAGAGAAAACTAACAAGCTGCTGAAAAAGGAAGTAGTTATACTGGCCAAATAGAAAGCACCTAGGTGACTGTCACATAACTGGGATTCCTTCATAAAGTCTCTACCCCTCTTTTCTCAACCAACCCCCTATGATTGGTAAAATAAAAAGAACACAAATTAGTTATTCCAGCTTTATTGCTATAACCAATCTCACAATAAAATGCACAATAAATTGGCAACTGCTGCCATCTGGCACATTGTTCATTTACCTGAAAGCAACAGGGCTCACATCACAAAATGGTAGTAATTACCACATATTAGAGAGCTGTGTGTTGATTACCATGCTTTAACACTCTCAGCCCTTTAATCACTATCTACATGACTTCGAAACTATCACAGACAGTTTCAGAGCAGTGCACTGTAGCTCTTTTGTGAAGTCAAAAACCTAACACAGCAAGTTGCCTTATACTGACTGAGCGGCTCAATATTCTCCACAGAAGCAATACCAACCTGGTGGCCTCCAAAGGATTTGGACTGTTGATGGGAGCTGTAGTCCAAAGCATTTGAAGGGCACCAGCTTGATAAAGGTTGGCCTCCAGGATTTCATACGGGATGTTTCCATCCTTATTTTAGGATCCCAAGAATTGAACCTGGGACCTTTTGAATGCAAAGCATGTGCATTGCCACTGAGCCTTAGCCATTTCTCCAGTTCGAAATGCTATTTCTGCATTCACAGATTAAGGAATTGTTTCTAGGTAGTGGCTTGCCTACAATAAAATTTTGGGTAGGCAACTGTACCTACAGTAATTACACATTATGTATGTGCACAACAGCAGATTAGACTCGGGCTATTACTGGAGCCAGAATTTGATCTGCTTCTCTTGACTCTTCAGGACAGTTGCAGCTTGGACATTCATGGAACAGCAAAGATCAAGCGGCAAGTGGCCATGTACACTCAGCCAGGAAACATGCCAAACAAAAGACTTCTTGTAACAGCAGCCTCTTATAGGCAAAGCTAATCTGCAATAAGCTATTTTGTTCAAGAGATGAAAACAGACAGAGGAAGAAACTAAAGAAACGTCTCTGTTGGAAGCTGCTTCTATTGTTTAATCTGTCAAAGAGTGAAAAATAGTACAGTGGTACCTCGCAAGACGAATGCCTCGCAAGACGAAAAACGCGCAAGACGAAAGAGTTTTCCATTTTTTGAGTCGTTCCGCAAGACGAATTTCCCTATGGGCTTGCTTCGCAAGACGAAACGTCTTGCGAGTTCTTGCGAGTTTGTTTCCTTTTTCTTAAAGCCGCTAAGCCGTTAATAGCCGCTAAGCCGCTAATAGCGGCTAATCGCCGTGCTTCACAAGACGAAAAAACCGCAAGACGAAGAGATTAATTTCGTTTTGCGAGGCACCACTGTACACATCTGAAGTAACGACAGAAAAATCTACGTGGGTGCAGTACATAAGAGCATCCCTTCTGGATCAGATCAAAGTCCTACGTATCTAGTTCAGCACCCTGTTTTGACAATGACTAGCCAGATTCACAATAGCATTCTCTCCACATGTGCTGGATAGTGCCCTATCATAGATTATTTTTCAAAATTGTGTTTTTAACCACATAGTTGACTAGATTTTTGCCAAACATACCACATTCAAACCTTTCTGAAAAGATGTATTGATAAAATAAGCCTGCAGTTCATTTCTCATGCTGAGCCAAGCGCTAGAGGAGGCTCTCGATTCTTGGCAAATGTAATCCCTAAGAGATAAAAATTTGATATTCTTCCTGCAATTATCAATTAGAATTATCATGGGAAATGGGAACCCATTTTTGAACTGGCCCATTCACATGGCTTTTTTTCATAGAGGTAAGTGGCCACATAGTGCTGTTATTGTAAATTTTAAAGGATTTCCTATATTTATATACAGTTTTAATTTTTAATTTTTAATTTTAATTAATATTTTAATTAATAATACACCTCCCCCTTTTTAGCTGTTCTTATTTTATCTGTAAGCAGCCTTGAGTCCCTGTCAGGAAAAAAGGAGTGGTATAAATATATTATTATTGATAATAATCCCTTCTCTTGATGGTTTCAGCTTCTAAAAGAGGAAGAAGCAGGAACTTCTCTGCTTGAGCTGGATACCACCTAATGGTCTGCAAAGATATGGAGAGTCTACCAGCCAACACCATTTGCACACATTTATATGTTTCTAAAAAAAAAGGACTTCAGAATGGTAAATCTAAACCTAAGCCAAACTGTGCGAGAGAGATTTTTGTGGCTATTTTTATACGATATTTTCCTGCTTCTTCTCAACAACAATATATTGCATTTAATAAGAGTTTTGCCCAATGGGAATCAGGTATGCACTCATGTTTTATGCAAGAAACTGCCTAGATTGTTTGGTTACATGTTCTCTTAGAAAAGGGCTTTATGCCCAGAGGAAGCCAGAATTTACTCACTGCCCCTGTGGCACATAATTGTTTCAGACCCATCTGCTTTAAAACTCTTGGAGTTCCCCATCTTCCCAAAACATTTAAGTATACTTTATGGCTATTATTAATAAATAATCTTAGTAAATGATCAAACTACTAAAGAAGCTTGAATGTTTTACTCCTATGCAAACACACCCAGGAGTTTTAAAGCAGTAAAAAGTAGAGTAAAAATCCATATAATTTCCAACCTCCAAATGTACAGAGCTAGCTACCATCTGAAACCAGTACCTACTAGGACTGCTAAACATAAAATTTAAATTGCCTGAACCAATGCAACTTGAAATTATTTGCTACAGCAAACAATAAATTGAGTAGCAACGTAGACTTTTTTTATTTATTTAGAGTGGCAGATAAGTGTCCTGACACGTTTCAAGTTATATCAAGGCCATTTGAACAAAGTAGCTACACATTGGAAGACAAGAGTGCCTGGCGTGCTCTGGTCCATGGGGTCACGATGAGTCGGACACGACTAAACAACAACAACAACAAGAAGCTACACATTGTGCAATTAAGACTGCAATCCTATTCTCACCTACCCGAGAATAGGCCCAAATGAATTCAGTGGGACTTTACCCCTTGATAGACATGCATAAAAGTGCACTATTAGAAGTCCAAAGCCTAAGGGCACATGTACACACTTAAACACAGCATACTTTCCAAGTGCCCCGGAAAAAGCAGGACATCTGGAGAGACTGGGGAATTATGTCCTTGAGTCCGCTAGATGACATTGCAAGGGATCATTACCTTAGGAGAGCGAGAAAAATTCTCAGGGATGATTCACACCCTAGCCAGAAGCTCTTTAATCTTCTACCCTCGGGCATAATCGGGTATAACCCTCGGGTATAATCAGTTGTACCAACAGGCTAAAAAATAGTTTCTGTCCATGGGCTGTTAGGCTGTTGAACGGAAAATAACATAGCGCAAAATGACTTGCGAGGTGGTGTGTTGTGCGATAAGCACACAGAGTGCAATGAGAGTGAGTGTTTGGGGGGGAGGCTCGGTTAGGCTTGGTTAATTTCATTGTACACAGGTTGTACATTGACAATAAAGTTGTTATTATTATTATTATCCTGTTTACTCGTGCAAGATCTTGACAGCCACTTTGGGAGCCGAGCTCTCGCATCACGTTCTTCCCCCAAAAAAAGTGCTTTTATGGGGCAAAAGCAAGGCGTGAGTCACATGATTCATCTGGGAGTGCATCCCGGAAGACACATGTTCTAGTTTTGGGTTGGAAAAATTTGGATGGTAGGACACAGCAATATGGGAGCCACTTCTCCATGCTATGATTCCAAACTGCTCTGGGAACATGCATATCACATGGGCAGGCCATTTTGTTCCTTCCTATGTGGAAGTAAGGGTTACTTTAACTGTAAGGGGGAAAGCCTAAAAGACCAGGAGGGGCAAAACTAAGCACTGGAAGTGTTGTCTTTATAACAGAGCTTTGCTGACAACAATCTTTGTCTTCCATTCAGCTTAAACTATCTTCCATCAATCCAGTTTCTAACTGCAGCCAATAGATATAAAAGCCATAGCATGCATTAGATAAGTCGAACAATCAAAGTTGGGCTTCACTGTCCAGATGACATTCACTACAAATCCAGACCTGATAATACATCGTTTCCATTGCATTTTACTAATTATTCCATTAAACACAATGGAACGTACATAACCATACAGGGTTTTTTTTTTTGCTTTGCCAGTCAAATGCAAGTTCACTGCAAAGGAGGCAGTGATTATAAGCATCAGGTTTAAAAACTAAGCAACAATTTTTACATTTTCCAAAATTGTGCAATAGCTACGAAAAATTAAAATTCTTAGTACTTTGAACTTGAGCTAATTATGTCAATGGGAGTGAATAAGTGACATTTGCCCTTGTAGCAGAATGTTTATATATTGAAAATTTTAAAAACAACACTTGAAGCTGTAGTTGATTTTATTCAAATTAGGGCAGGAAAAAAGCACAATTCCCCCTTGCTTCCCTAGTCACCATAATGAATAATACCACCTGATCATTATGATATAATACGTACATTAAACAAAGAATTAAAGAAAGAAATTTCGCTACATTGTTCACATGAAAGTTAAGAACAGAATATATAGATCAAGCAAAGGTGAGTTATTATTTGACTGTTGTTTTGAACTGACATTTTATTTTGTTGGCAGCCCAAACGACTGACTTATTTAAGATTCAGTAGAACTTTGGTGCAAGTTTTGAGGGTTTTATAAGGCTTTATATTTCTGAATGCTTTTATACTTTTATAGTATCAGTACTGATGCAGAATAAACATGGTGGATGTGACTACTTCCTTCTGCAAGTTTTTTGGACTCTAGCAGAGCCGCGCACAATCAACTCCTTGGAATCTCAACATACTTCATGCAATGTTCTACAACCTACACATTCCTAGAGAAACATGACATCATTAATGTTTTCGAAGGAAATATATCTTTGGAAAGATTTGCAATAAGTGCCAAAAGGGACAGGTCTTCATTTCAATAAGAAAGTACTATATCACTCAATCAACAGCTGAAAAATAAACAGATCTTCCAAAGAAGCTGTGTTGACTTTACTTAAGTTATCAATGTGATTAGTTCTATTTTTAACAAGTATTGCGAAAATATAAATAGGTAGCCACTAAAACGTAAGCTCTTAATGAAACAGTTTTTGCAGCAGCAACAACAACAACCCAAAGGAGAGTTGTTGTTTTTAAGGAAAAGGGTAATTTTTCAGCACACATAGGAAAAAAGCTTTCAGAATAATTTAAATAATGTCAGTACCTTTCCCCTAATAAACTGTGGTTCAGCTAAATGTTATATTTTATTCTCAATTGTTGGAATAATTTGCAACAAAAATGTGACTAAAAATGGAGGATAAATAAAATTTTTAAAAAATACACCCCAGTACTTTGAATGTAAGGACAACGAAATATTTCTTTCAGCGTGGACATATAGGACCAACATATTGTATAAAATGACTGAACACAGCTGGCACAGCAATCCAAATTCACAGCACAAATTCAAGCTCTAAATGGCCCAAATCAAAGGCTACTCCAAATCTTTTAAACTAAGGGATCTTTTCAACAGTCTCATCCAGAAAACAGATTTAGCAACAGTGCTCACTGTAAGCAAAAGCTCACTGCAAAGTAAGCTCCTCTGTTTTTTTCTTTCTAGGCAAAATGTGAGTCTCAGTAACTCACCAAAACACAAACAAAAGAATCATATATTCACTTGGGAGGAAAAGAAAGGTGTGGGGATGAAATAAAGCCTGTAAAGAAAGAGACAACAGGATAATTTAAACATGTCTAAAGGCTTAGTTCTGCAATGTTCAACTATATTGCTCTGTACCTGGCTATTTAGTTCACCCCCGTTGCAATATTAAATTGACCTGTAATATTATTCCCAACATGAAATAACTTGAACTATTAAAAATGTTAAGCTTTCAACTACTGGAACATTGAAACAAAGCGGAAGAGCCCACAGCTCAATGGAGGAGCTTGTGCTTTGAATATAGAATGACCCAGCATGAACCTCTATCATTTCCAGGAAATTAGCCTTAAAAGCATCTTCCTGAGACCTTGGGAGACCCACAGTTTGTCAGAAAACAATACTGGGCTGGCTGGACTTACAGTCAGACTTGGTATGGTGCAGCTTCATTTGTTGACAGAGAAAACAAGATAAATCAGTAAAATAGGTTTCATTTAATAATGAGAACGAGCACATTGGTCCAACCTTAGCCTTTGAAGAACAGGAGTGGTCCTTCTATTCATAGAAAGTCTCTTATTCAGAGAGTCCTGCTGGCAGAAGTGGAAGGGGAGGTGATTTTTGCCAATTTCTGCCTCACCCCGCACCTTCTCAGTGTTTCAAAGACGGCAGAGTTTCTGAGGATGCAAAGGAATGAGGTGGGAACTGGAGGAAGCAGCCCTCCTCACTTCTGCTGGCAGGAGTTTCCTCTGCTCAGAGGTCCATTCAGAAAATGCTCCATTGAACAGTGCCAAAGTCAGGATCCAAACAATATTAATGATCAAAATATACAGCAAACTGGTTAAGCCATTTCAAGAAGTCATTGAAGGTTGCCAGGTTCCTCTTGCCACAGCCCATCGCATGCAGTCTGGCAGAGAAATTTATAGCCTCACTTCTGAAGATAATGCAAAATCAATCCCCATTCACTCACATATGCAACCCAGTGTTCTCCTAAATTGTCCCATAAAGCACATAAGAAGATGACCACACCTTCCCAGGTGTATCCCAGGCGTGCCTGCAAACCATCCATTCACTTTCTACCTGTTCTCATTGGTTGGCTTACTTTAGGAGACTGTCATAACATGGACAACATCAATTGCCTACCTATACTGGGAGACTGAGGCTGGCAGCTGGCCCATGTTGGAAGGGTCCATCAGGCATGGGTTTCTGGGTGAGGCAATTACCACTGTCAAGCAGGCATAGGCTGGTGGGTCAGTAGTAGTCCCTAGGAGAGGGCAAAAAGCAGACAAGGGAAGATGGGAGTCAAGGGCAAGGGAACAGGGTCAAGCAGGTTGAGGGTGAAGAAAACAGACCCCTATCAGAAGGTCCAGGACTGGAAATGATTTGACACAGAAAGGTTTATAGAGGATTCCTCTACAATCAAAAAACAGATCAGGGCGCTAATCAGGAGCTGAAAGATTCTACAGCAACAAGTGTTATTTTGTAGGCCTTCTGAACTGTTGAAACATGCTGCTGCACACAAATTCTTATTCAGAAGTGGCACCTGTGTGGAACTTGTAAAACTGAGGAATAATCAGTAAGAAGAAGGTGGGGGCAGAGGGCTTTTACTTTCTTGACAACCGTCATGCTCAATTCTCTGACCAGGCATTTCTTTTCTGATGGGGCTATTTCAAGGATTCAATCCCTTCCCAGTAGCTCCACTGCAAGTGAAGAAAGGTTACATTTAAAATCATCAGGGCAAAAGTTAGCTGAGAATCATTGAGGCCCATTGATTTCAAGGTGACTTAAATGGAACAAACTTCTTTCGGCTAGAGTTTATACAGCTGACAACATCCTATTGAACATAAGGCATCCCTTTGAATTCAGGATTACCAACTAGTTTATTTTCAAATTTCAAGAATCTTTGCAGGTCCACTGTTTTGGGGTTGATTGGTTTAGAAAATAATAACAGGACTATAAAAATAAGTTAGCACACTGATCCTATGCATGTCCACCTAGATATACATCCCACAGAGTTCAATGAGATTTTCTCCAAGGCAAATGCGTGCAGCCTACAAGTATTATCCAAGTAAGTTTGCCAGCATCTACAATAAGGTGATTATACGATCTTACATGCCTGTGCTGATTAATGCTGTTATATCTTTTGTAATTTGCTCTGTAAACTTATTTTACAGTCATATAATTCTTTCAGATACACACATTTCTTTCCAAGTGCTGATTTTTATATGATTAACTTTATTTACTGGCAGCAAACACAGGCAGCAATACTTTGGTAAACATAGTGGGTAGGTGCCTGGCATGTCTGAAAGTGACACGAGAATCTCTTTTCCTTCTTCTGTACCTGCATTCAGAAATCCCCTGACATCAGTCCCAGTTTTTCCTACTACGTTTGATGTAATCTGCTTTAATTTGAATAAAATGCAACCTAATTTATTATGTCGGAAGAATTATGCATGGCATATAACTTAAGCAATGTTTTCAAAAGGTAATAAAGTCAATGTAGCACAACCATCACAATTTTTTAAAAAAATAATATATCCCCATTCATATACTTAAATGCTACCTTATTTATTTTTCATGCTTAACTCTGTTTCCCTGTTGTCATCCTACATTTGTAAAAAGAAAAATGACTTAAAGAAATTAAAGGAATCAGAATGTCAAATGGTTTACCAAAGGCAAATCATTGCTTTCTGAACTGCTAACCTTTCAAAAAGAGTTTTTCTTGTGGGCAATTTGGACAATTTGGACTTCAGCAAAGTATTTGACACAGTATGTGAATTATAACATATGGTATGACATTTTATATTGTCAGATGTAAGGTCTGAACTTGGGGCAATAATAATATGCCTATCTACAAGAAACTCATAATCTACAAATGACAGAGGAATACAGACATCTGAAGATCTGAGGTCGATCAAGAAACAAATAAAGGCAAAGGCATTTCCAAGATGATGAGTGAAGTATTATATTCAAGCAGGTAGGAGGATAGAATCTGTAGTTCTTCCACAGGCAGTAGCCAACATAGGGCCCCAAAACAAGGTGCTCAAGGGATGTGATGGAGTCGGGCAGGTCATGAATCCAACAGAATCCAGCAGATCCTGCAGATTGAGTCCTGACTACTGGCTTTTCCCAAGGCTCCTGGTTGTGGTTCGAGGACCCGATCCCCGCGTAGTGGAATGGAAACACAAGGACACGTGATATAAGGTTAATGGGCAAGAAAAGGCCACAACTTTATCGAAAGTTGTGACTCACGACGGGATGACGAAAAGTGAGGCCGGCAGGCTGGCGCCGCAGCAATTTAGGCTGCTAAACACGCCCCCTCGCAGGCACCTGGTTGGGTGCCTGCCCGTGGGCGTGGGCGCCAGCCAGGTGAGTGGGAGGCAGGGGACAAACCCCCCTGCTTGAGGCAGAGTCCGGCTCCCGACCACAACCACTACCCTCTCTTGCAGGAGGAGAGTCTTTCCCCTCAAACTGCTACCCATGACCCAACCCAGATACCAGGTTAATCATGCAGTAAACTTTCAGGTTCATGGGAATTCATGAACACCCTCACTATTTTGCCATAAACGGAGGGGGGGGGGGTAGAGCAGGGGATATTTCAATAGTTGTTTCAATAGTCTATTGTGGGGACGACGACTAATATTTTCTTTTCTTATGATAGTCCTTTTCTCTTTTTTCCTGATTTTTCTTCTATCTGTTGTGCTTCGTTTGTTTGGTTTTCAGTTATTATTTAATAGTTATATACTGTTCTACTACCAGTTAGTACCCAGAGGTGCTGAGGGAAGGTCAGGGAGCAATCAAGTTTTAAAGAATAAACGTACAATAAATTTTTAACAACACATAATATGGGAATATCACAGTCCAAAAAGAATTGTCCCTAAGATCATTATTAATGCCCTTTCCTAAGTAAGATTTATACTACAGTAGTATGTGCCATAGGTCACCAGCTTCATCCAAGTTTATTTCCCCCCAGGTTCATCCTACCACAACCACCGTGGTCCTGATCTCTTCTCTGGCAAACTAATCCTGATGATCAACAAACATGGGCTGAAGAAATCTGTATAGCTCTGACCACATCACGGAGGATGGAATATGGCTTTTAATGATAAATACAGCAGCTTCTACAGACTCCTGAAGATCTTAGATTTCAATTAAAAGTTTCTGGTTGTCATGGTTGCGGCGGGGTGAGGGGAGGGATCCCAAAAACATGTTCACAGCTTTTGTCAAAAAAGTAAGAAACAGAGAAAGGGTGTCAAATAGGCAAGCTGGCCTAAGGCTAGAGACCCATAAAGCAATCACATCATTAGCAGGCACAGCAGCACAATTGCCTTTGAAAGCTTTATTTTGCACTTTAAACCAATAAAACCATCAATGAAAGCCACAAACATCTCTTTCCCCCTCCTAGGCCTGTGTAGCTAAAGAGCACTCCGCCTCTATAAGGCTCAAGCCCCAGCAAGGTTTAACTCATTTCTGTGAACAGTAACTTGCCCTGTCCACACAAATGTATAAAAGTTTGCCTGAGCCACTGTCTTTCTCAGCAGGTGGAACAAAAATGCCCCGAGGAGAATCTAATGGCCATTGAGTTGGATAGATTTATTTAGCCCATCTATTGCCCTTCCAGCAATAACCTGTGTCCTCTGGATGTTTGTGATTATCTTTTTTGTGTAAGATCAGGAAATAAGATCAATGTTTGCAAAATTATACTGACTATGAACAGGTTGCTAATGAAGATGAATAACGAGTGTGCAAAACTTTACAATTAGAATTTTATTCTAAATCAAATTTAGGTTAACTAAAGTAAAAAGGCTAAATTAGAAATCTAGAAGGCTAAAAAGCCTGCTGCCTATATCGCTACTTACTTTAAACAGTAATTGAGAATGAAATTACTTTTATGAAGAAATGAAGTAAAGATACCTCAGAGAAACTTAGGTAACACAATACCGCCATGGAAACTGAAAACCTAAGCAGAACTTGATGGGATCAGTTGCATTTTATAATGGAGATGTTCTCCATCTGTGGAGATAGCGGATGATGTCCATCTAACTTCTACTCAAAGTATACTCATTGAAATGAATGGACTTGATGGGTCTATTTGAGTATGACTTAATTCACTATCACCCAGTGGGATTTTGGGAAAAGATTCTAGAGAACCAGTGTGGTACAGTAGTCAAAGGGTTTGGTTAACCCAAGGAAGACCCATGAAGACCATGAAGTTCACCAGGTGACCTTGTCAGTCATCACTTCTTACCCTAATATCCAAATAGCCTCGTTTTTTGAAGATAAGCATGTATATTGCCTTGAGTTAATTGGAAGGTCTGCAGTCAAAAAGCATGGATTACATTGTGAATTTATAAAAATCATTAATGGGAAACTGTTGTTCCACCTAATTTAGGTGTTGATTCACTAAATGTTTATATTCTTTGTTTAGGGTCATATCATTCTTACCGGTTTGTATCTAAAAATAAAAGTCCTTCTGTTAATGGAAGAATCTTTGATCTAGCAGAGACCTCTTCCAATAGGAGAAGAGATGAGGCCATTTCCCCTGATGTACCCTTCCACCTCCCATGTCACTTTCCATGCTGTTCTGAGTGAGTACGGAAATCACATTCCCTTCTTTTCATTAGTAAAACCATTCTGCAAACAGAAAGGCACAATTGGGTTCTACCCATTATTTTTGGCTGTAATCCTATACTAACTTACCAGAGAGTAAGCCCCACTGTACACAGCTGGGCTTCAAAATAAACATTCATAGGGTTGTGCTGTTCACCTCATAAACTAGTGATAAGTTTCTGAGATATATTTTTACGTTAAACAAAAATAAAATAAAATAAAAATAATAGAATGTAATAGCACACCTCAATGTGAGCATTCTGGCAAGTTATTTTGCCCATTTCTGTAAAGTCTAAAGACCTGTTTTATTTTAGAAAGAAATGAAATGAAAACTGAGAATCCAGACCCACTAATGATCAAAAACAGGCACTGGATGGCATGTCCAGAACCTAGACAAAACCTAGAAAATCATGCCATATGGCAACTCTACACTCTAGTAAAAACCTTGGTCACCATGGGTAACAAGCCAATTTGAATATTTACAGCGTGAAACGAGCCTTCCTGAAAGCAGAACCTGTGGGTGTAAAGCAGGCAGGGCAATGCATATCCATTTTGAAAAAGCTGGAATCCCATTGATCAGCAGGTTGGCAGGGAAAAGGGAGCACGGGGAACTGAACTGGATCCCTTACCCCCTCACCAACAACTGATCAGTGGGCTATTGTTGTTTTTAAAAGGACTTTGCAAATACTGTGCTGGCTGTGGATCAGAGAAGGGAGCTAGTTTTATGTGCAACTCCCCATTCAAGAATCAGGACTGCAGAAACTGCTAGTGTGTATTTATGGTCTCTAGCTAGATTAGGGTGACTATATGGGCTTACATTATTACTGAAACAGTTAATCCCATGAGCAACAAATGAAACCCTATTTTGAAATAAATTGTGTCCCAAGACATTTTCCTTTTCCTAAGCAAACCAAATTTCTTTTTAAAAAAATGAATTGGAAAAGCTGCATGAGCTTGATTGCATTTCACAATTATTACTCTTAATATTTAATTTCTGTTTTAGCATATATGGATTGAGACACTGAAAAGCATGTACACAAAGCTTCTAAGGGATGATCTAAATTTTATTTTGCAGGTATTCCACTATATTGCTGCCTAAATTCAAAATTATCTTATGAATTTTACCAAGCAGGCCTTTTTGATATTTGAGGAATGGGGTGACAGCAGAGAAAAAGAGAAAATTCAAAAGAATACTTGCAATTTTTTTACATCAGTTTTGCATCATAAAATAATTATGTAACCATTGATTTGTAAATAAGCTCCATCTTTCAATGACTTTATTGAGTGTATGACCTGCGCAAGCTTAGTCAAAACCTTCTCATATCATTGTATTTTAACTAGAGATTTAGAAGATCCAGTTAAGAAAAAAAGCTATTTTTAGCCATCTCACCCTTGCTTTTTCCTGTAAGACTAATTGCTGTCGTTAACAGTGGTCAACAGGTTTACCACACCTATCAGCCAATCATCCATTCCCATCACCCTTCTGAGTAATACCCCTCCCCACCCTCTCACTATATATAAGGGTCTGGTGACTTATGTTTCAGTGTATCTGAAGAAGTGTGCATGCACACGAAAGCTCATACCAATAACAAACTTAGTTGGTCTCTAAGGTGCTACTGGAAGGAATTTTTTTATTTTGTTTAATCTAATGGCTGACAGCAAGGAAGTTGCAATTTTCCAGTGTTACTCACTAATAATTCCTTTCAAATAATCAAGAGCCCTTTTTGGAGACAAGAGAATTCAATAACTCATTATGTGAAGCATATCTTGCCAAAAAGTTTGGACTTGAGGACAATGCTAACATACATGCATAGTATCAGCACCTCCAGAATCCATCTTCTTAGAGATTATAGATCTTAGGTGAGTAGGAGTTAGATCCTATCTGAACTAAGTTTTGTGAATTTTTCTGTGATTACTGTCTTTGCAATATTATCTTATTTATTTACTTTACAGAAGCAGGAAAGAAAAGAGCATACAGGTAAGAAGGAAACAGCAGCTTGTGTCCAAAAGACTCATTCATCAATCACAACTCTGACTTCACTCATTGGCTAAGAACACTAAAAGGTGGGAGCAGCCAGGCTGGCGCATCTCACAAAAAAATCACTTAGAAGGGTACCTGCCCATTTTGTTTCGTAACTTTATTTCTAGGAGAACTAGAGACTTGCTTTTTAAAAAGAACCCAAAGTTCATAGCCTCGGACTCCTAGTGGCTGTAGTACATCAGTACTCCCCAAACCTGTCTCTCCAACTTTGATCAGCCCCAGCTTGTACAGCCAATGGTCAGGGGTGGTGGGAATGTATTCCATGTTAGCCATGTTAACCTGACTTCCATGCGCACAGAAGAGTGGATTTTGCCTCATTTTAGGATATTTATTGATGCTGAATTGCTTACCTGCCCTTCGCTATAAGGCTGCAGGGCGGGTTTTAACAATGTAAAAATACAATCTTAAAACAAGTTAAAACAATTGACCGGTCTTGCCCATCTTCAAAAACCTAGGGCCATATCCAAGCAGATTGCTTCTCCATGTGCAATAGGAGCTTCCCCTCGTTCTCTCCTGCATCCTCTGCTAATCTTCTCTGCTGGGTTGGAGGAAAACCTAGAAAATACTGAGGGAGGGGCACGTAGGAAGAGGAGAGATAGCAGAAGTTCTAGCGCACAGCAAAAAGTCACTGAGCTAAAGGATGCGGTTCATTGGCTACATTCCTTAATCATTATAGGTTGCATCCAATGTTGCGTATGCAAATTCACTCTTGCCTGTTTCAACAGTGCTTCCTGTTTCCCCCCTCCGCCCCACAAGCTGCTCTGAGGGTGCACAGGAGTAGAGAGGAATGAGCAATTTCATTACACAGGTGGAAGTGCATTCTGCTCATGCAAAGACAACCCTATGTACTTTCTGACTACCTCCATGTTTAAATTAAAAAGTTTTTTTCTTCTTCCCCCAAATAATCATGAAACAATGTAAACAGCAGTCGCTGCTTAGCTTAATCTTTGAAGTTCTGTAGCAAATGATATCTTATTTTGATCACATAGATGTTTTGATATGTGAAAAAACAAAACAAAAATCAATCAAAAAAAGTGTTCAAAGGTGCGATGTTTTGAAAATATTGCCATGTAGCATTTACCGTAACAGCTGTACGTTTAAACTTTAGGCACAAACTGAACTGCAGAGGATCTGCTGCATAAATAAGATCCCCATGGCAACTAAATGTGCTACTAGATAACAGAGAAAAAAGGATTTATGTGTTTGCTGAGCTGTCTTGCCCTAGAGGAATTCTCCAGGCAAATGCAGGCCACCTGCCACATGTTACATTAAGCTCAGCCTTCTGGACTTATTTTCAACAAAAAGGTCCAGCAACTTTTGTTTGAAAGTTTTATTGAGCCTTATTTCCCAGTAACTCCAAATGAAAGCAGAAGCTTCTTATTTTCCTATGCTTTTGCATAACTGTGATTGCATATAAATTATGCATATAATTATGAATAGAAAAACAAGCGAGTGTGTGCAACCCCTACAAAAACAGGTAGCAAGCGAGCTAAATTACTGAGCTGTTATGCAGATTCCCCAATTTTATCTCTCTCCACGAAGATTGTCTCTTTAAAAGTAACCAAGGACCACAAAAGCCAACAGCAGAACCTCTATGCCAAAGGATAGTTGTTTGCTTTCATAACAATGGAATGCATTTTTCATCTGAAAAGTGGGTTTCAGAGCTAAATCCAAAGTATTTGGAAGTAATGCAGAAGACCTGAAGGGCCACTGGAACATCCATGGGTACCGCAATAAAGCAGAGGGCAACAGGAAAAGCTGACAATTTAACAGCCTGATAAACAACACAGTTAAGTAAGTGACTGCTTGTACTACAGCTTTGTTTTATCAAAGAGTTTGCATTGCTTCCTAACTCCTATGTCGCTTTTTCAAAAGAAACCATACGGATGGCATTCTTCTGCACAAGTGTTGAGTTATTTGTGCCTAGGAAAGACCTGTAAAAAGTTAATGGTTAAAACCAGAACTTCACTTGTTAAAATTCTCAGGAGATGCTTTTGCTGCACTCTTTCCTATGGAGAGGAAATTGTGCTGTAAACTTGCAAGAGGAAATAATATGCATCACTCACCTAATCGGTATTGATTTCCATATGCTCCTTTCACTATTTTTTCTTTAAAACCACATAGTAAGAACCAAATTAGAGAGTTCATCTTTAGTAATAACTTTCAAGCATTCTTTATTTGGGAGGGAGGGGAAGCTTGAAAATTATGATTGGGATGTTTTTATATGAGGTTTGTAATGTTTTATCAGTTGTTGCGTGATATGCTGTATTTTGTTTGATTAGCTACTCTGGGAGCCTATGGGATGTGGCACAAGGAGTCAGTATGCCTGGCTGCTAACCAGAAGGTTGGTGGTTTGTGCCCACCCAGGAATGGCTATGGGCAGGATTTCTGCATTACAAAGGGTTGGACTAGATGACACTTAGGGTCCCCTCCAACTCTACAATTCTATGATTCCATAATGAAGGGCTGTTTATTAACGACTACTACAACAATAATAAGCAGAAAATAGAAAAAGCAAGTAGAAAGAAATCCTGAAAGCTCATTTTCTACTTTATCAGATTGCTAAAGCCCATACAGATCCAGAAATGTATAAATTATAGCACTGAACTGCATGGGCAAATCATGCATCTTAATTTCCATAACACCATGAGTTTTCTGGGAAGCAGCAGAGCCGATGTGTAGACTGGCCAAGTGATCAGGCCAGTTGGCAGATACTGTGTTTGTGTGTGAGCATGCGCACATAAAAGCCATAAATGTTGCAAGCACTTTTTCACATGCTGCTTCAGGTAAGATTGAAGAATACACATGTGTAGTTTCTTCAAAGCCTTCCCTCCCCAAGTGGGAGGTGGCAAACCAATTTATTAAAGTGACGCAGAGGCATCTGCAGGAACTGTGCTCAAACCCGCATCATGCTCTAGTTTCTTCTGTAATCTACTCTTGGCCCCATCCGGACATCAGAATTTTTGAAACCAAACATTGATATCTGAACTTCTCAAGTGAGCCACATGCTACTTACTATGCTATTATTCAATCACCATTAGACAGATGGGGCATTTAGCCACAGAAAGCTGCAACATTGCCCCTTTGATAACATACAGTAGGAATTGGCCTTAAGTTTTACAGTACAGGCCACAACCATTTTGCATGCGTTCAATATGTGTGTGACTGTGCATGCGTGCAGCACCGCAAACCCAGAAGTGACTAGAAAAAAGGGAGAGAACAGCCCTTAAAGAGTGCAGAAAGGGCAAAAATGATGTGTAAATAGCATCTAGCAATCCCACAAGCCTTTGCAAGTGCAATCCCAAGACCCCTTGCGTCGACGTTTGAGGCCTTTGAGTTGGAGTTTGAGAAAGGCGATTTGGAGGCAGTGACTGTGGTGTTTGCAGGCTGCTTCAATGGTGTTCCCAATATACATTTTCACTTAAATGTGTGTTGCCTCAGAACGTAACCCCCGGGTAAATGGGGAGTTCCCTGTTCTAACAAATAAATGTCTACCATGAACCAAGTTCAGTATGAGATAATGCAGATGATTACTGATGTTGAAGTGCTATTACTTTGCAATTTTTTAAGGATTGGGGTACAATTCATGTATCTCTAGCAAATTCTAGATTGTGGCCTCCATTTTTAATCATTATTTTTATTAAAAGAAGAAGAAGAATGAAGTCTTTCACAGTTGTCAACTATGTAAACACCTGTCAACCAGGCAAACACCTGTTAATATATATGTTAATATATTAAAGTATAATACCTTAAAACATAATAGATAAATATATATTATTAGATATATAATAGTATAGTATAGTATAGTATAGTATAGTATAGTATAGTATAGTATAGTATAGTATAGTATAGTATAGTATAGTATAGTATAGTATAGTATAGTATTAGAATAATAAACTAAGGGCTATATACTATTTCTGGAAATCAAGCTACTGATAAATGAATGTCATTCAAATTTGTCCATATTAATGCTCCCAGGTAATAAGTCAGATTGATCAGTCACAAATTTTTTAAACCGTATTTTGTGTTCATGCACAAATTACTCTTCTAGTGCCGATATCTTCTGACTTCTGCCACACTCAGTATGTTACCTGCTATTCTTGAACACAGAATAATCAGAAGCTGACTTGGTCCACTGGTCCATCTAGCTCAGTATTGTCAACACTATCCCAGCCAGCTTTGATCCCCTTCCCTGATCACTCAAAACCGCTCAGAAAGGGAAGTTACAAATAAGGCATCAAAAGCCTATCTAGGCAGAGTCAATTGTGTAATACTGGCATGCACCTGACCAGTTCAACCTGTGGCAGTGCTCAGAGGAGTCAGTAGCCAAAGGTTGCCCAGTGTTAAAGTCATAGCTGTCAACTTTCCCTTTTTTTGCAGGAAATTCCCTTATTCCAGTTCTGTTTCCCACTGCTTCCCACTGCTATCCCGGATTGTTAGATATCCCGTAGACCATCCCTGGGACAGGTGAGGCTGCTGATCCCTTATTTTCAAATCTGAAAGTTGACAGCTATGGTTAAAGTTGCCTGAGATGATATACCCTTTAAATATACTATTTAATATTTCTTAATACTCCGCTTTATTTGCCTGGTGTGTACATTCTCTGAATTTTTTTTAAGTGACTTTCCTAAAGAATAGGACATCTGAAGGCAGCCCTGTATAGGGAAGTTTTAAATGTTTGATGTTTTGATTTGTTGGAACGTGCCCAGAGTGGCTGGGGGCAACCCAGTCAGACGGGCAGAATATAAATTATTGTTGTTATTGTTAATAATAATAATATTTAGTGCTATAATATAATACTTCCTAAATCAGTGGTTAAATATTCATCTAAATATCCATGAAAAAGAAAATGAATCACTTACTTGTAGCTATGCAAGAAAAATAACAACACAGGGAACATTGCATCATACAAACAAAACACAATGCCCAACTTTTCAGTGCATAATCATTTCTATACATGTCAAAAATATAGTATATATCTCAGAATTAATTGGACTGTGCATTATATTTCCAGAGAATAAGTTTCAGTATTATATTATTACTAAGAGATGTTTGTGACTTCATGCTTCAAAACAGAATTCAAAGTAACATGTATAGAAGGCCAGCATAAGTTTTACTTTGACTGGGTATTTGTTAGATGTGATCATATAAAATACTCCACCAATAGATATGACAAATGCACTTTATATTTCAATGTGTCAAACTATTTCAATGCCATGAAACTATGTTGAAGCTGGCAGGCAAGCAGACTATATTAAATTTTTCTCTGGAATCGACTTCAATTCTGTACTGAATTATTGGAATTTTAGTGACCTTAAAAAAGGCTGTCAGAAATAATATTCAACGCAGAGTTTTCAAATCTAATGCTCTATTACACATACTTCACATAAAATAATATAGTTTCAATATAGGCAAACCAGTCAAGAACAACAATCTGTTTGTACTTAGATTTTTTGCCCGTATCTTTATGTTGCTTTGTTACAGCAGTTTTAAGCATGCTTTTTGTCTGAAAGCAAATTCAGAACAACATTCAGCTAAATGTCTTCCAGTGAGTTTGGGAGGCCCAACGTATTTCCTCAAAGCTTCCCCAAAGCCTAGCTATTTGCATCTATTCACTGATATTTACACCTTTGGTACCATTTTTTAAAATATAAAAACCCCTAAGTTTTAAGTAAAATAATCAGATTGGGCAATGCGATGATGTCAGTCAACACAAGGAAAGCTAATGCAAAGGAAAGCCAATGCTTAGTAGAAGTAATTGCTCTCATATGAACATGGGAAGCTAACTTTATACCAAGTTAGACCATCTAACTCACAGTACTGGCTGTTACTCTCAAGCATTTCAGGCAGGAGGAGTATTTCCTAGTCCTGCCTAGAGGTATCAGGAATTGAACATAGGTCCTACTGCATGCTACCACTGAGCTGTAGTCCTTCCCAAACTATGGAATTTGCTACCACATAATGGTCACCAAAAGGGTGGCGCTATGGGTTAAACCACAGAGCCTAGGACTTGCCGATCAGAAGGTCGGCGGTTCGAATCCCCGCAACGGGGTTAACTCCAGTTGCTCGGTCCCTGCTCCTGCCAACCTAGCAGTTCGAAAGCATGTCAAAGTGCAAGTAGATAAATAGGTACCGCTCCGGGGGGAAGGTAAATGGCGTTTCCATGCGCTGCTCTGATTCACCAGAAGCGGCTTAGTCATGCTGGCCACGTGACCTATAGACCTCCCCTGGCCTATAGAGCGAGATGAGCGCCGCAACCCCAGAGTTGGCCACGACTGGACCTAATGGTCAGGGGTCCCTTTACCTTTTTAATGGTCATCAAGTTGGGTAGCTTTAACAGATTATTAGACAAATTCACAGAGCATAAAGCTGTCAGCAGATGCTAGCCTCTATTATTCCCAGTATCAGAGGCAGTATGCTGGATATCACCATACCCTCCAACATTTCTCCGATGAAAATAGGGATGTCCAGAACTGGCCAATGTGAGAACAAAATGTTGCCTTAGATGGGCCTTTGGTCTGATCAAGCACCTCTAATTTAGAGATACATTTCCTAACACAGTGGTACCTTGGTTCTTGAACTTAATCCGTTCCGGGAGTCCGTTCAACTCCCAAAAAGTTCAAAAACCAAGACACGGCTTCCAATTGGCTGCAGGAGCTTCCTGCAGTCAAGCAGAAGCCACACCAGACATTTGGCTTCCGAAATACGTTCGCAAACCGGAACACTTACTTCTGGGTTTGTAGCATTCGGGAGCCAATTTGTTTGACAACTAAGCCGTTCGGGAACCAAGGTACTACTGAACTGCTATGGATATGATGTTTATTTGATCACAACAGAAAAATTCAACATCTAATTCAACATATTCTAAGAGCAGCATGTCACAAGTTTCTTCTATTTTATAGGATTCGAAAAGCAGCTTAATTTAGGAAGAATTGGCTTCAATACTCTTGATTGTGCTCCAAGTTCACAGTATAATAATAATAATAATGTAAATGAGTTTGTCATTTCTCTGTCAGTTTTCTTTCATGATTTGCAAATCCTGTAACCTAAATTTAAAAGTGTTTCTTGATAAAGTAAAGCTTGAAAGATGTGCTTCAACTGTCCACTAATACTCATCTTTTTCACTATGCCAGTTCTTCAACACTGAAAATTCTGGAATGAACAAAAGACTGAATGTAGCAAGAGCTTACTCTCGCAGATCCAGGGATGTGATAGAAACACAAATCATAAAAAGATGGTCTGTTTCAGTTAAATAACAAATTCAATTGTACATCATATAACTCAGGAGGGGACATGATTAAATTCACAGTGGCTTGGTTCAAAATGCAGAGAACCCATCAGAAGCTTTACTCTATGACGTACCCAGAGGCAACTTGAGAGCTGTCAACACAACAGGCTGCTAAGCTTCCAAGGGAAGCAATAGCCAATTATGTCCCATGACCCACTACTGGAAAACACAGTGAGAAAAACAACAAATCAGATAATGTTTTTGGATCTTTTTTTCACACACACAGTAATGGTCGTATTTTATTCCAGTAAAATATTCATCTCAAAAGTTTTTCTTGGAACTTTTAACAACATCATATGTTCTGAGCAACCACCTTCTTGATGTTCAGAAGTCATACTAGTTCCTTCTAAATGCAGCATGAATTCAGCCTTTTCCTATCTGAATGAAATCATCTATGCAACCCAAAACTTGAAGTGAAGTCACCATTTAGGAAACAAATCATTAATGATTTGAGCAAATAAATTGCCCAACATCTACCTGTTCATGTGATTGAAGTGTGTATTTCTGAACATGAATTTATCTCAGCAGAAATTTACATCCTAATAACCATTTAAACTGCTAAGTGGTATAGAGATTATACTCTCATTCAGTTTTGCCAGAGGTAATACCTACTGCCTAGTTCACATACATTGGTGTGAGCAGCGGTTCCAGCAGTTTTCACCTCTAGATTGCAAACTGCTAGGGGTGGGAGGGAGGGCAAGTGGATTGGGAAGGTAAACATTATGGAAAGTATATGTAAACTCCTTCATTTGAATTGCATGCCTTATGAAGCAGCAGTCCTACACATTGCTCAAACCCAACAGTTTGCATGTATGAAATGGATCATGTGAAGATTTAATGCATGGCAACCTTTCACAGTAACTCTTTTCATATCTTAGTTAGAACACACGGAGGCCATGGAGTAGGACTGAACCCACCACTGATGTCCATGGATTCCGATAAAGGTCCAAAGGGAAATTCTATGTGCATAGATTGACGCAACTTGAAGCATTTGGGGATTAGCCTTCTTAATCTACACACAGTGGAACCTCCGTTGTCAAATATAATCCGTTCTGGAAGACTGTTCGACTTCCAAAACGTTTAACTACCGAGGCGCAATTGCCTGTTGGCAAATTCCTTTTTAAAAAATGGAAAATCGCACCTCAGAAGCCGTTGGACTTCCGAGGCGTGTTCGAAAAGGGAAGAATTCACTTCTGGGTTGTCGGCGTTCGGCTTCCGAAGCGTTCGACAACCGAGGTTCCACTGTACATAAATAAAGGCCCTTGTGGTGTGACTCTGGTAGCAAACTTTGTCTCAAGCAGCTGTCCTTCATGCCTCCTGTTTTAAAGTAACAATCAGCAACTGGTGCCGCAAGTGTTCAAATAGGGACAGAATGCAAAAGGGAATACCCTGGCATGGATGCTCACGAGCAGGATCAAGGAGGGCAGACCCCTACTTGCCTTGATGCTGTGATCTACTCTCTCCCTTTTCTGCCATGCAAGGCCCCGAACCTTGCTCTGGGACACAGCAGGGGAACTAGCAGAGGTGGTGCATGCTCCCTAGGCCCTGGTGGAATGTCTTTTCCTGCCAGGGGATGGGACACCCAAAAAGTCAAGCTTTTGCAACAGTTTGATTAGGATGCTTTCAATGGCTTGATCCCTTTCAGGGCAAGCAGCGGGGTGCTTATGCATCCTAATGTGGTTGGCAGTGTGCCATGGCAGATTCCCAACTAGGCTGGCTGCTGAAGCTAGCCCTGAACTGAATATTCTCTTAACTATACCCTGAACTTTTTTGAGACAATAATGACTGGCCTTTAGGGACACTCCTCACACAGATCTTATTACCGTATCTTCGTTTGCAAGATTCTGTCACCTTTAGTAAAAGGAAGTAGTGTGTTACATTGGCTGTACACTGTTTCTTCTGCAAGCAAAAATGATTGTGGAACCCAATCTGCTAAGTTAGCTCATTTGGAAACATGGCGTTATTGACTATTAATGCAAGCAAAGTTGTTGGAGTTTTTTTAAAGCAATTCCCAAATATATGTTGCTTAAATATATACTACTGCAAGGAAAGCAACTTCAGTGAAAACAGAAAATAACTTAAATCACTGAAGAGTTTGATGAAATAAATATTTATGTCTCTTAGCAAAAACCTGTATTTTGGAGAGAGAGTTTGTAGTCAGATGACATGCTTGTTAATTTTTTTCAGACTTCAAAACACAAGTAAATTGAAGCTAGAATATATTTGGTAAATACATATTCAGAGTCAATCTCATGGTCCTATAATGACAATGTAAATACATGGAAAAGAATGAGATTCCAAGGAAGACGGGGGAAATCATTTGAGAGAAGCTTTCCTCCAAACCATTATTTTTGAACAGTAACATTATTAGTTGAATAGGAAAGCTTGCTATGAATACTTCAATTCTTCTGCAAATGAAACGGGTTTTAGATATTATTAAGCTTTTAGGCTGGAATAAACATGTAAAAATGCTATAACAGAAGTTAGATTTCTACTCTTATTCTTTGTATGGAAAGAATAACATCTTTATGTGCCTGCATCTCCAAGAGAGTCCTTTGTAGTGCTAAAGATATGAGCATAGAGAAAAAGCAGTTGGCATAGAGTACCGTTCCGTATAAATCCCCTATTTCCTAAAATTCCAATATGCAATCAAGAGTGCTTCTGGTATGACAGCATACATTTACATAGGATTTCCTTTTGTGCTACAGAACCCACATGGCAGAATGTAGCACCCTAGGGTAAGATCTTAGCAGTATTTAATCCAAATTTTATTGTCCCATGTGAGAAATTCTATGTGGTCTCATTTGCTCAGCTCCAGCTTCCCATTCCCTATTTCCTCTTCCAGTTTACTTCCATGACCTTATCTCTTCCAGTCTCCTCCTCCTGTTATTCCTGTTAACTGTGTTATGGCATTACCATCAACATCCAAGCGCTATCTGAGCCTCCCTCATCCCAATTTGCATCTTCCCTCGTAAAAATTGTGTTCCCGTAACCAGGCATCGGACTCCATCTTATGACTAAGCTTTCAGATAAGTACTAGCAGTAGCATCTAGTTTGCAAACTTCAATCCATAAAAACAACATTGGAAAATACCATAAGCACTGATTTAAGAGGGAGCTGTGGTTTTGGTTTTTTTAAAAACTTCTAAAAACTTATTTTTGACTGAAAGCCTCTCTGCACAATGCTGTACCCAATGGAAAGGTAAGATATACATGTGGTTTTTTAAAAATAAATAATAAAGGATATGGAATATAGTGAAACAATCTAGACCTTAATAGGAAAAACGTGAAAAATTTCCAATGGTTTAAAAATTGGATGGGGCAGTCAATATGAGTTACTGAGCTACATCTTTATCAGATTATATCTAAAAAGTGTTCTTTAGAAATGAGAGGATAGGAGTGAAGATTCTAATCAATTTTCTCTCTCTCTAAGTGACACTGGGTGTTCGATATGCACATATAAATTATTGACATGACATCAATAGCAATACTTTATAACCTGTCTAATAACTCAAGGCTAGAGAAAATTAGCTACTGCAAAACTTGGCAACATATCTGGATATTATCTAGCATTATCTCAGTCATTATAAAAACAAAAAGAGCAAGGGGTTTTCCCACTCTGTTGCTGAAGCCTTCTGTGTAATTTAATTTCGGGGGGGACGGGACCCAGAGAGATTCTATTTTTAACCTTATCAGTCGAATTAAATAGTGAATTACGTCGTCCTCTACCATTATGATACAAGTTGCTAAGTAGAATGAAGTAGCATATTTTGGAGGCATTAAGACTATCTGTTTTCAAGGGCCTGGCCCTGGAGAATCTTTTTTAATTTACAACACTCGTTCAGACACTCACGCAAGGCCATTTTTCAACAACAAAAATATGTCCTGGTCTTCTGTACCCTGGAGGCTCACACAAAGCTGCAGAGGCCTTTGCAAATCACTTGGAGGAGGCTTTACTGCTTTGCCTGGGTTTCCAGGACAGAGAATTCAAACAGATCCAGTTCATTTATTATTTGATAATTTAGTGTGCATGAAAGATGGCTGTCCCTCTTTGAGTGAAATTCTCTCCTTTTTAACATAACAGGTGAAGTTTAGGAAACAGGGGCAGAAATTTAAGAAACGCAAGTTTTTCCTTCTCTTTTCATTATTCTCAACTGATAAATGATCAGCAGCTTGCAAATAACAGCAATAATCAAATACTGTGTTCATGATAGTAATTTCTTGTGTGGGATTCCATTTCCCTTCCTCTCAATATACTCAGCTTACCATATGTAATATACAATATACCCAGCTCACATATGTAAATGCATACTGAATAGCCAAAATGTGTAAGCCATTGCAAACCTGGGCTATACTTCAAATTCCATTATGAAAGTAAAGTTGAACAGTGCCTTACTTATAAAAATGGGGTTCAGAGACATTGAATAATAATTACACATTTTGGAACACAGTAAATGTCATACTAAAATGCTGGTTAGCATTTTCACAGCCAGGGCAATAAATGTAAAAACACCTAAGAAATAATCATGCCATAACCAGAAAATAAATGTTAATATTGGCTGAAAGAATCTTTATGAATATATGACACATTATGCAAAAGAAAAATGCCAGTCTGTTTATTGACTTAGTATTTTTTTCCTTTTTAGAATTACAATCAATACTATCAAAAAGTACTATCAATTAGTTGAAACTTAAAACTTTCCCATCCTGTGTAAACTTTCTGTCATTCACATACTGGCTGACTGCCATTATCTATAATAAAGTCGCCATGTTGGTAGATATATTAAATGGTTCCCATCCACCAGCCACTACCAATGAGGGATAGATGTTACAGTGCATGATTTCTGCAGGCAACTGAATAAAACAGATGGCAATAACCAATATTTGTTTATCAATCTCCTCTGAGATGAGATAAAATGAATTGGTATTAACATGTCCATTACTAGAGTGCTCTGCAACGATATTAGCTTTATTTTTTGCTAGCTAGGGGAAAACATGATCAATATTTCAATATTATCAATATATCAGCATAATATGCTGACATATTAGGAACACCAGATTAACCTGTGTTAGGAAAAGCCACACCCATCAAGTATGGCATACTTATGGAAAATCAGTGTGGGAAAAGGCAATATGACTCTGAGTGCTTCCAGATTGTCACTATCTTGTGGGTGGGATTCAATTACATACTAGTAAATTCAGGTTGTGCGATTCAAGTTTATTTGGAACTCTAATGCAGGAAACCTACTTCAGCCAAAAGCCCCTCAACCTTTTGCAGAAAGGAAAGTGATGGGAAAACGCACTGCAAAACACGGGAAAACAGCAGCTTGATATGACATTATATATCTTTCCTCCAAACAAACCTTAATGAATCTCAATAACCACAGATGTATAACACCCCTATGCAAACTTTGTGCAAACTAATCAAGATAAATGTTCAACGAACAGGTTGCCTGGAAGTAATCTCTCTGGCAAAATAAGTCAATCTCACAGGCTTCAGTTATAGCAATCTTGTACAACCTAATCCTGGACATATTTACTCAAAAGTAACCTAATGAATTCAATACTTCTTCCATCTGGTGCAGAATCGCAGTCTTAGGCAAAATATTTTTATCTGTTTGTTATTGTAAAAACATTTATACACTACACTTCTTCAAGAGATATCAGAACGTACCTAGAACAAAGTAAAAATCACTTTAAATCAATAAAACTGTAACTTCACATAATAAAAACGACAGCATAAAGCAGCAAATACAATCAGATTATAAAAAAAATAGCACAACAGCAGGTCAAATTTAGGCTCTGCAGAATCCGGAATAGTTCTTAGAGGTTCATCCCATATTATACTAAAATAAAAATCAAAAAGAAAATTAAGAAAGGTATCTAGCTGATGGATTTTCAAGATATCCAGTCAGGAGAGGACAGCCAGGCTAACAGCACAATCCTATGCATGCATATTCAGTAGTAAGTTCCATTAAGTCCAACTGAGTTTACTCTCAGGTAAATATGTGCTGGAATGCAGCCTAGCTCTACATGGAGAGGAAAACTACACACAAGAAAGGATGAGTATGCAGTTTACATTTCTCCAAAACATAGTTTGCCATGTCATCTGAAATTAACCTGAGTGTAAAATTTCTAGGAGATGCATCTAAGTGAAATGAAATGGAAATACTGATGTCATAATCCAATATAACAAGGCAAATATAGAATATTATAAAACCAAGAAATTCTAAAGGTCAAAATAAGCAGCAATATGGGCAAGAACAAGTGACAAGATTGACTTCATCTGTTAACCTTTTAAGATGTTTATACACACTAAAATGGCTGGCTTGCTCTAGTGTGGTTCTGCTCAGTTTGTGGTTTTCTATGTGTCTTTGATACAGACAAAGTATATTAAACAAATTAATGTGGGGAAGGCGAAATGCAACACGGATTACGAATCCAGGTCTTCAAGACTCTCAAGAGTCATCACATGCAATGCAGATCTTAAAACAGGAAATATGGATCAGGTGAATAAAAATACACATCTAAAAATCATACAAACATTGAAGCAGATCACTTCTTTATTTCTACCTCTATATATGTATACCATTCCATGCATCTCATGACCACTGACATTCCATGCACTGGATGAAATGGACCGTAGTCAACAAAATCTCAAACCATAATACATTGGTTAGTCTTTAAGATGCCACACAATCACATGCTACCACTCCAGAAAGTCTTCTGTAATAACACTAAAGCACTAAACTAAATTATTTAGGCTACAGCCTTATATACAGTTATATGGAATTAAGCTCCATGGGACTTACTTCTCAATAACTCTACACATGACTGTATAACACAGCATAAGAAGGGTTACATAAAAGTTAGGCCTGATTCACTATCAAAACCATCTTATTAATTAATTTTAAGATAAATGAAAGGCAGAGTGTTCTATCTGGTAAATGAGTCCTGAAGTACCCAGTTTCAATTTGATTAGGACAAGCCTACAGGCCAATTAATTTGGCCCAGAAGATTACCTGTTTTGAATAGCAACCTACTCCTTAAAATATACATTATTGCTATTTTTGTAATATCTTCTTATATTTTATCTTATAAAGTGCTCACAAGTCTTAATGTGTAAATAGGGGGAAATGGATAAAAGTATATGAGTATTTCTACCTTTAAAGTATAAGCTCAACCACATAGCTGAGCTTCCCCCCCCCCTTATGAAAAAGAGCAACATCGGCTATTATGTATCAAGTGCCTTATGAAATTACTCTGTAGACACCAATTACTTACCCAGTACATAATGCATTTTTCTGCTAGGTAAAATTAAGTCTTAGCAATGAAACCACCATGCCTAACAATTTGGGGAAGAAAGCGGGGGAGAAAAGTGGAAACACATATTAGTAGAACACGCTGAAGGCTTTCCTCTCTACACTCCAATTTCTATAACCTCTTAAATCCTGGTACAAAAGAGTTTGGCAGTCTCGGCATAACAAACTGCGGAGCCCAAAGAAACCTGAAAAGGGGGGAGGGAGGGGTTGAGATATTAGATTTATAAATCAGCAGAATAGATACAAGCATATCCCTTGAACATTCTCATTTCTTTTTACTAGTAAGCACACTATCCAGGTATACCCACTGAATGGAGTCTCATCACGTGTTCAGGATATTTAGTTTGCAATTTATTTCAGGGTGTGTGTGTGTGTGAGAGAGAGAGTGTGTGTGTGTGTTATTTTGGATTCCAGAAAGAGTGTGCATTCTTTCTACTAATGAGTCCCATCAACGGAAGCCCTTGCAAGGTCCTCCACTTGTGCAACTGGGCTTTCCCTCTTTTCCACACCCATGTGCCTCAAAACTGATCCACGCGATTGGGAAAACCCCTGAGAACAGCATGCACATGGAGAAGAGGGGGGTTGTTCCGTACGGCAAGCTGAAATACTTTTTGTGATGGAACGATTGACATAGCATGGCACTGAATTGCTCCATCAGTCATACAACATTTCCCCTTCCATTTTCTTATTCTTATATTTATCTGTGAAGGTTTGCAAATTATGCACAGTTCCCACATGAAGTTTGCTGTTGTTTAGGGTGCCCTGTGATAGCTAAACCTTGTTTCACCTTTAAAGCATTTATTGTAAACCACTTTGTGGTTTCATTATTATCAAGTGAAATATAAATTTTATGAAATAAAAATCAGTAAATCAATCATTGTTTACCATATAAAGTGCTTACTGGCTTGCTATCGTACAGGGTGCTTTGAAAATGCAAATAGGAGAGCGAAATTGATTGCATAGGGAGCTTCTGGATTTAGGGATGAGAAAGTGTGGGGCAACAGTAGTTGTAAAAGAGTGCTGCATGGATGAGGGGAAATTAAAGGAGGCAAAAGGGGTTTATAAGTCAAGCTGAGATACAGATGACCCCTTAGTGTTAATCACCATGCTGCTGTTGCATTTGGGCAGGGAGAAGAGAAAGGAGAAACGTAACTCAATTATAAAAAAGAAAAAGAAGCATGGAAGCGTAGAACATCTTATTTGGCTCTGAACATACATATCCTATAGATGTGGGCAACTTTGGGCCAGATCATGTGTCCCTCTAAGTGACAAGCAAAATCAACTTGCATATATAACTTGAGAAAAAACAGAAACTTATCTATCTATCTATCTATACACACAAAGCACTGGTGTGGCTTACAAATTGCAAATCCTCAAAGGACTATCAATAGGTTTACATCTTCTGTAGACAAATGCAAAAGAATATTAAGAGCATTACAGTACAAAATAATAGGCCCGCCAATAAAATTAAGCTTTCCTGCTCCCTTCACAGAGAAGATATTTGCAATGTATTCTTCTATTCATTTCGGTGCTCAGTGCTATAATGGAATACTGACTTTTTTCTTCCTTTTTTGTTATTCATCTGGACAAGATCGCTTTTCACCAAGAATAACAGAAAGTATGGGATTTATTGCTATAATGAAGTTCTTTCAAATCTCTGTTTTCTCTCTATAAAGGACAGGAGGATAGGCGTTCATCTCATCAGGCAGCTTATTAGGATTAGCACTGAATAAGACACCACAGAATGTCAAGCCTATCAGTTACTAAACATGCATCATACAAACTTTGTCTTTGCGAGAACCTCTGCTCTGCATTTGTCATCCACCTGAATAATTAACAAGTACATGCTGCCTGCCAGCAGCTTAGGGAATTAATTTTGCACAGATTAAATGCAGATCACGTCTGCAAAAAAAAAAAGGGGGGGAGAATACTCAGACCACACACATGCTGTACTACTACCTTTCAGAATTATAAGGCAAAGAAACAAAATGTTCACGTGCTCAGACTTATGTGGTGACCCAATTATAACAATTGTGAAGTCACACATAACGAGAACTGAATGCTTGTTCACCTGAATAAAAGTAAACATTTACTTTAATTCTAACCAAAATACTTTGCTAAAGTATTCATAAAGTTGATGACGGCTAGTTTTTTTGCTTCCACTCAATATGGAAACCAATGAATGGCACTTATGAACATTCATACTTTTTTAAAAAAGGATACATAATGTTTAGACCTACAGTATGAAAGAGCTGACAATTTATAATACAAAATAGACGGGAGACAACATGGACATCAACATGGGCAATGGTCAGGGAGGATGGGAGTTGAAGTCCAACAAACATCTGGAGGGGCACAGCTTTCCTACCCATGCAATAGAAAGACAGGAGGAAGATGGACATGCTTAACTTCAGGAGAAGATGATAACTTGGAGGTTGTGCCGAAGGCTTCGTGGAGAATAAGAGTTTGAAAGAGGGATGGTAAGAAAGAAACAGAGAGAGGTGGAAAGAGAGAAATGGTGAATGGTTCTGATGGCATAATTCCAGAGAGACAACGAGACCAAAGAGGAACAAGCTGCAGTAATCAAGGCAGGAGATGACATTTTATTTCATTAACTAATTGATAAAAAGTTTTATATCCTTCCTCACTCTATACTCAAGGCAGCTTACAAATATAATTAAACTCACAAAAGACTAGAGCACAAACCAGATATTTCACAGATGGATTCAGAGAGGAAGGTCCATATTTTATTTTATTTTTAGCAATGCTGTACAGGAAGAAGCAACGTGATTTGGAGATGGAATCGTCATAGAAAGCAAACGATAGGGAATAATTAAAGATAAAAAGTCAAGGCTTCATATCTGGATAACATAGAAGGCAAGGATACTGTCAATGGATACAGAGAGCATACAAGGAGATAAACCCTTGAAAGGAAAGCTGAGAAGCTTGGTCTTGGCATACCAAATTCAAAGTAGCAATGATATGTTTACTTGGAAGTATCAGCTAGGCAGCTGAATTTTGTAACAGAACTTTGTAATAGGGAGGTACAGTTAAATATCTTGAGTGTATAAGTGTGCACTGTCCAGAAATTTCTGCATTAATACTCCGTAGCCCAAAACATTTGCTGATCACCACATTAGCTATTGTGGAATCATGCAAATGAAGACAGGAAAAGAAGGAAATAGTTTCCTCTGCTGTTGTGTTGAACGAATGATTGGACAAGTAGAAGAGAACCAGCTAAAGACAGAATTGCAGAAATTTAGTCAACCAGGAGGCATGCCCTACAGTACCTAAGACAGCAGAGAAAATGTGGGTAGCGTAGAGACCTTTGGATTTAGCAGTGAATTTGGTAGCACCCATTTCATTGGATTGCAAACGGCAGGTAAGTTTGTAGAGGAGACAAGGGAAGAGTCAAAGGAGGGAAAGTCAGCGGGAGTAAGCAGCATGCTCTGAAGTGCAAGCAGATGTGCCTTATGCTCAGACAGTGGGATGTGTGGATATAGGCACTTAAAAAAACAAACAAGCATTGATTCTGCATTTAATTTCTGTCTTTGAATATGTTTAGCATTAGTACTGAGCAACTGTAAGAAGCCTCAACCATCTAGGGGAAAGACGTCCAGGACAGAAGACTTAATTTTCAGAAACATGTGCAATTCAGCAATTCTCAGTTCTGAAATTATTTGCAATTTCATATGCAGTAGGGTCAGATGCTATATATATATTTTTTCCCTTTCAGCTTGCTGATAGGGGAACACATATATAAAATTGGTATGCCAGGGGGAATAGTTCTAGGGTGGCCTTCTCCATGACAAACTGTGTTTGGCAAATGAACTGAAGTGATAGATTATGAGCCATTTGGGGGAAGGGGCATGTCTGTGCACAAGGAAGAAACAATTTCAATTCATTCATGTCCTTCTGTTGATAAACTCCAAGAATTTGTGATATATGGATCCATTTGAAATATTTCAGGTAATTGCTTAGCAGTCTTCTGTTCTAGTAAGTGGTATAAACATCTTGCTAGATAAAGAAAATAAATAAATAAAATAAGCTGATTATTTCTGAAACCTGCAAATATCATTCTAAAGTGAAAAAAGAGAGATGGAAATGAACTAAAACTGCACTGAACCGCATATATTAATAATAAATTAATATTTCACACAAAATTAGTTCTGTTGTCTTTCCATTATCACTCATACAATTAGGAAAAAAAATTGTACATTAGATTCTACTATTTGTAAGTTACTTTACTGACAGGCTATGATTTATAATACTGGAATATATATTTTATACTGGGAAATAAATGCATGCAAAAGGCATTTTTAAAAATCCATGTTCTTCCTTGTTTAATAGTGTGCTATTACTATTGAAATTTAAATTGAAAAGGTTTGGTATTGTCCAGAGCTAAAACCTGTCTCTAACCACAGAATGACTATCAGTGGCAAACTAAAATTGAGGCCCTGCCCTTTGTGCCTGGGCTTAATCTCAGAGTAATGCTGAAAATGTTCCATGCATGAATTAGCAAACTAAAAGATGCTAAAATGCTCCAGCATGACTTCTCCACCTTCTACAGCTCCTAGATCACAAACCATAGTCATAACAGTAGTAGATTTATGTATTTTTTTCCATAGGCTTACAGAAGAAATAAAAGGGAATGGAGAGGGAGAGAAAAATAAGCTTATCCTGAAAAACCTAAGCTAAACTAATTCTACAACCATATATGCCAGTGGTTCTCGAAGGGTGTGGCATGCCAAATTGGTGTGGCAGGACAGGATGGTAAGTGTGGTGGGAACATTCAAACACAAAATTGTATCAACGTAATATTTTTTTATTTGCAGAATATGGATAGATATCCCATGATCATATTATAAAGTAGTTGTGTTCTATGTTATAAATCAAGCACTGCTAGTTGTAGCTCCTTTTTTGTTTTCCACTGTATCTCTTATCAATAAAAAAATTGGTGAGCAATTTTTCATTCTGAAAGTGTGGCCCAGACAAAAAAGTCTGAGAACCACTGATATATGTAGTAAACGTAGACAAATCTTTGATTTTGTTTTTTAACGAGAAACCTCAATAAATTGTACCTCCACAACTACAAGCCCATCGCGACAAATTAACAAAGACCTAAAGAGATGGAACAACATGAATTTCACTCTCTCAGACAAAATAGCCATGATCAAAATGATCACCCTCCCAAAACTAACCTACCTATTCTAAACCCTCCCAAACTGGATTCCAACTCCGCAGATGGCAGAGGAAACTACACTCTTTTATATTCTCACATAAAAAACCAAGAAACAGCCCCAAATACCTGCACCTCCCCACCTCAGAAGGAGGATGGGGAATCCCCAACATAGAAGCATATTACATTGCCAACCAAAAACGCCATATAATCCCATATATACTAGAAGATGAGACAAAACAATGGATACACCTAGAGAGGGACACAATTGAAAATACCTGCACCACAGCATACCCACTCCTCCCAAACTAAGGAAAACTCCCACAACACTTAACAGGCCACACAGACATGGAAAACAGAAATAAGCAAACTATCCCCAACCCCACTAATCCCGCTGGTGTAGCACCCATTATTCCACCATGCAGCACAAAACCTCCAGATAAAAACCTGGCAAACCAAAGGCTTCTATCGCCTAATAGACTTCTATAGAAATAAATCTTTGTCAACACAAGAAATACAGGACAAACTAGAAGATACCCAAATGCCCTGGTTAGCACAATTACATGACCTCTTAAACAATCCAGCAGTAAAATCAACAGCAACTAGGCCCCTGACAACCTTCAAAAATCTCCTCCTAACAACAAAGGGACATGGTAAAGGGATGGTATCCGCAATATACAAAATACTACTCCAAAATCTCACAAAACCCCTAGACACAATCTGGTATCCACAATATACAAAATACTACTCCAAAATCCCACAAAACCCCTAGACGCGATCTAAAAACAATGGGAAGATGACATAGGCTATGAGATTAACCCCACTCAATGGACCAGAATGTGTCTAAACCCCCCTTTAAATCCATATCAACGAAAAGAAAATAACTCACTCTGAAACTCACCTACAGGTGGTACCTAACACCAAGAAAACTAGCGCTAATACACCCAGGAACCTCACCAAATGCTGGAGAGGGTGCACCTCCACAGGCACATACCTCCACATGTGGTGGGAGTGTCCCAAAATCCAACTATTCTGGACAACAGCCAGTAATATCTCCTAATTTCATTTTAACTTGGTTATCTATATTTTTAACTAACATTTTGCTTTCATCTTACTTTATTTTACAACCTGCCAGTTTTCCAAATTCAATTTTCTCCTCCAGGATTAAGACAATAGCATCTGCAAAAGGCTTTTGTTTTATAATTTTGTTTGCCCACTCTTATTCCCCTAATTTTATCATAATTTCTAATATTTTGCAATAAGATTTCTAAGGTAAGGATAAATAATAACAGAAACAGTGGGCACCCTTGTCTTCTTGTTTTCTTGAACCTTGTTTTCTTGATGTTGCATTTATCTGAAACGATGTTGTTTATTATAATCTTTGCCCATTGTTCCTTAGACAAAGTGGCAATGCTTTTTAAGAAGGCGTCACCTGCTTCCCCTTTTTTAAACACTTCTTTCACGAATGCCCAGGAGATGTTGTCAAACGCTTTTTCTGCACTGAGGAAAATGAAGGCGGCCTGTTTTTCATTATGTACCTCCAAATATTATATTTATAAAATTCCTTATGGTATTTTTCAGGATAAATCCTGCTTGAACCATATGGATCCACCTGTTCAACACTTTTTAAAGCCTATTTGCTAATATGGTTGTAAATAATTTGTAATCGCTATTCAAAAGTGAGATTGGTCGGTAGTTTTCTGGCTTTAGTTTGTCCTTATCCTCCTTTTGGGATTAGGGTTAATTTCGGTTAATTTCATTATACACAGGTTGTACATTGACAATAAAGGTATTTCAATTTTCAAGGGTGGTATATACCTCTTTCCATTATTCTGGAATCTGTCATAAGGTTAACACTCTATTCATAATATATTTTAGTGGTATCACTAGCTCATCTTGGTATTTCTTAAAATAGATGGCAGGAAGTCTTACCAAGTTTTGTTTGATTGAGTGCCTATTGGATTTCCGGCATAGTGATCGGAGCATTTAATATTTTTGTCTGTTCCCCTGGGATTCACAAAGTTCATAACTACCAAGCTGTTTCTGAATCAACTTGGCACTACCTCTATGTTGCAGCAGAATGAATACCGAGGAACAAGAGATCAAACAATACACATGTATATCCAGCAGCTGTCAAAAAGGGAGCAATAGCAACCTTCCATTAGGAGTTGCAAGAATAAATAAGGTAATGTTGTTGCCCATGCCTTAAAAACAGAGTCTGATATAAATCTAAAAAATCTCCTCCCCTTATAAGACTTCTACACAAACCTAGAGGGACCACTTCAAAGATCAGAGGGTAACTCTATCAATGTCCATTTAGGCATTGCTTTTTCTGTTTCATATGGTTGACAATTTGTGAGAACTGTGATTATGGCTTTGTGATATTAACACCTTTCTCCTTAGAAGCTGAGTGAGACCACCAACTCATTTCACATAGGCCAGCTAAAAGCCATCAGATACTAATGACTTCTGGTTTCTACCCACCTGGGCTACATTCAAAAGGGTGACCTAGAGGTGAAGGTCTCTATATCCCATTACCAAGCTCTCAAACCATCTAGTCCTCCTCTGCAGTAAAAGTTACATGGCAGTATAAAGTCTAGAGTGATAGTAAAATCTCTATAGATGTGAAATCAGTCTTCAAGTTCATGGCCAGGTAGGAGTGCAGTTCAGATGCTTTTCGCAACCTAAAAATTTTCAGGAAACATAAAAAATCATTCAAAAGCAGCAGCTACAGAATGAATATCAATAAAGTCAAAACAAGTATTTCCCTCCCTAGAAACTGACTTATTTCTGCTCATACAATAACTAGGCACTCACACTTCTAGACCATACCATGCTGTAGCCTATTGTTTATCTTTTAGCATCCTCTATTGCTGATAAATCCTCTCTTGGGGTTTGTAAGTTTAACAACCACATGTCAAGAAAAAATATCTATTCAAATGATACCACATTATGAAAACAACAGATAGCAAAGCACAGCCAATGGGAATTTAGAGTTCCACTGGTGGGATTGTAGCCATTTTGAAAGGTTGTACATGCAATCCCAGCTGCACTCCCTTGGACAGGATCCAAAGAGGATTAAAAATTGTTAACTTTGACTAAATTGAGACATATTTTAATTACTAAAGCATTTTAAAATGAAGCTTGGGTTGTAAAATACTAGAGTGGAGGGGGAAACCCAGCCAGATGGGTGTGATATAAATAGTAACACAACCACCAGCACCACAAAAAATTACAGGTTTAACATTTTTCAGATTTAGGAAAAATGAGGATAATGTGTTATTTTCAACCTGTGAAACACTGTTCTAATACTTTATTGAGTTTAAATTGTAATTAACTCTTCCATTTTAAATCAGGGGAACTCAAATGGATTTCACCATGGATGGATTGTGGCCTCATTTTTTACGTAACTATAGGATATTAGTTTAATAGGGCCTGATTCTTCCCAGCACATACTTAGCATCTTCATACAGAAGGGTATAAGACAGTCCTGTTGTCCACCCTCAGTATATGTGTCTAAGTGCACACAGAGACACCTTACTCAACTATTACATGGAAAATGAGGTCTGTGTGTGCTTCTCATCTTTCTAGCCAATCTTTCCCCACTGCTCAATTTAACTGAAGGGAATATGGGAGGCACAAACACAAAACCCTTGCATTCCCTGTAATGACCTGTGAGTGTGTGAGTCTGTGCCTACACACCAAGGGGAGCAATGGGCAGAAACAGAGTATATCCTACTTTTTTACCCCCCTCCTCCCAAAAAAACCCCTACACAAACCCCCTACAGGGTATCTCCACACTTACATTTCGCAACATTTTCTGTTTTTTTAAAGAAATGCTGCATATTTGCAATTCCAAAAATTTAAAAAAGATAAATAAGAATAATGTCCTGCAGATTAGGAAAGGTAGCTTGAAAAATATAAAACAAACATGCTGCAAATAACACTGAGTTTTAAATATTTTGTTTCAGTGTAATACTGAGACATGATCCGATAAAGATGAAAGTGAAGAATTTTGCCAGCAGAGGTTCTTATGAACATTTCTCAGTTATGCCTTTCAGCTGGTATATATATATATATATATGAAGGATATCTTGTTAAAACAACCGTTGAAGGCAAGTCATGTCATATCAGCCCACACACCATCCCCTATGGGGCTCAAATGTTTCAAAGTCTATGTTAATATAATCCTGCTGCACATTTCAACAGGGGGACTGACGTCTTGGTTGTTTTTTCCCTCCCTCCCAGTGACACATAAGGCTTCTATAAGTACCACATTATCTATATGTCTTCCAGAAATGAGGTTAAGGCTGCAGTAAGGATTAAACTGAATCAATTTAGGAAGGATAGCATTGTTAACAAGTACCATAAAATAGCCCAGCAAATTATTCTAATCTCCATTTATCAACTAACAAAAAGCATGTGCTTTTCTCAGTAAAGATTTCAGCAGTATATCTATAGGGCAGGAGCATTTTCCAAAACCCAGGCAACAGTTCAGCAAGGTGCTTGCTACTGCTTTCAGACGCAAGATTTACTATACAATACCATTCACTTCTAGACATGAAGGGGGGGGTAGGGTTCCATATATATATGCATGAGGATCTTTGGCTACCTAAATCTTGTGAATGTGGTTTCTCCTGGCATAAAAAACTTAAGCATAACATGTTGCAGGATGTCCAGAGGCTCTGCTGCATTTCTCCCTATAAAGAGATGCAGAACTGTTTGCAGAGCAAAAGAACTGCCTTACATCTGAACAACAAAAGTAATCTAATAGGCTTAGAGGGAGACTGTACTATATCTGGCATTTTATACAGCAATTTCCGTAACCCTTTAAACCTTTACTGGAGACATACAGAACAATGATGGAACTGCCAGTATTTACAGAGCATAATCGCAGAGTTTTCATCACACCTGACAGACCAATCCAGATTTATAAAGAACTGAGAGGTAAATATAGACACAGGAGTAGAAATATTTCTAGCCAGATGGATGTCCAGGACAATAAAAAAAGTTTTGTGTTTTATTTGAGGTAAGCTAATCAGACCACTTTAAAGGGTTCACATAAAATGGAAACAACTATCTTTCTGATTAACAGCGCTTCAAGGATGTATTTCCCCAACAATTTTGCCCCAAACCAGCAAGAAGAATCCACATGCCAAATCTGGCTTTCCAAAGGTAAGTGACCCTTTGCATCAGGTCCTATCTCTGCAAAGCGACTGTGCAGAGCAATTAACAATTGAACAAAAAAATGCCCACATCAAGCACGAATAGATATGTGCAACGCATACTAGTTTGCACTGAAAGGTCTGTAGGTGCACTTGAAATGGATGGGTGATACGGTCTGAGCCAGGAAACTGATCTGTTTTTGAGGTAAGGGGGTCAAATGCAAGCTCCTCTGTCATCCCATTCCCAGCGAGCACCTTACGCAGTCCAAGCAGGCCACATCCACTATCTCATTATCAGGTGAGCACAAACACAAATGTCCACAGCAAGGTATACATAGACTGGCTCAGTTTAGAAGTATGTGGACCAGTGACTGGGGCAGCTTCCTGGTGGAAGCTACTGTCCCCCCCAACAACTAGGCACAAATGTATTCCTTGCCGACCCTACCTCTGCGGTTTCCATAGCCTATGCAGCCCATTAGGTTCCCCGTCACTTTCTTTCCTGCTTTCCAAAAGTTACCAGCATGGGGAAGAGAAAAACAAATAGCATGGAATGCTAGGAACAGCAGAAGGCACATCTATCAGTTTCCAGTTTGTTAACATATTTATGCTACAAAGTTGTCGTATTTGCAGTGTTGTTGAACTGTGTCATAGAGTTTTGCAGCAGCTTAAAGATAAGCATGCTACAGCAAAAGACTTTATGAGCCAGAACCTACTCTTTTAGGTACATAAAATGTTGTTGATTCTTTTGTTGACAATTTTGTTTTATTTTATTTTTTGTAAATGCTTTGAAATTTGTTTTTTACAATCAAACTGTGTATAAATTTAATGAAATAAATAAAAATAAGTAAGTGGTGAGTATACTCTGCATACAGAGAGGATAATGGTCCATATAGTAATTTGATGCTGCAATCTCTCCCATTACTGAGGTTTTCCCCGCCCTGAAATCATGAATAAATATCCCTTCCCTCTGTATGAAGGGAATATATATCTAGCCAAAAGTGACCATTTAATGCAACTAATGTAGTGGGCCTTGGACCACAAAAATGTATGGCACAATTTATTTGCTAGTATTTAGGATGCTACAAAATACGCTGTTGTTTCTGTTGGCTACAGAGTTCAGTAGCCGGAAGCCACATTTTAGCAAACTACAAAGCAAGACAAGTGTCTGAAATAACAAAATTAGTTGTCTGGTAGACAGTCAATAAAAACCATACACAATGTTTCACTTCCCTACCAAATGTAAAATAAGTAAAAAAGGATATATAGAACTATGAAGTAGCTGAATTCACAAAGCACAGTGAGTATAAAACAGTACTTTTCTGAAATGCTCTCACACTATGTGAAAAATGGCTACTCTTAAGTGCAATGTGAACCAGTGTGTGTGTCCCAGTGTATTTGTGGTTGCTGATCCCCATTAAATAACATACATCCTTTCTTGTACCCAGAATATTTCAAACAAGGCTTAGTTGGATTTTTCCAGGGATGCATCAAATTCTATCTTATATTCAGCAAGGGTGCTTATTCTAAAAAGGATGGTGAAAAGGCTGAAAAAGCTGCTCATGTGAATGCATTGGGTGAAAATCAATGTCACATGAGCAGACTTCCACCTGCATCATGGGGTTTCCTCTCCCTCACCTCCTCTCTGTTGCCCCCCCCCCCCGACCCTGAATCTGCTCTGGGTGGCCTACCAACCATCAGGAAAGCTGCTAGCCATGACAGCTACTGCTCTGCCTCCATAGTTGGAGGCAGTAATACTTCTGAATACTAGTTTCTAGAAACCACAAGAGAGGAAAGTGCTCACAGATTTATTGACAGCTGCACAAGTTATTATAGCTAGAAGGTGGAAGGGGCAAGGTGAATATAAAATGGAATAATGGTATGAAGAGGTGTGGGATATAGCTATTAATGATAAATTAACATGTGCTATAAAGGTAAGACAGAGAATATGCAGGAGAAATTATTCTGAGGAGATATGGAAGGTATTTGTAGAATTTGTACGGTTAAAATGGAAAGGGGTCAAACCATAGCAAGAGGTGCTGAAATTTTGGGAGTCTTGAGTTTGGATAACCTCATAGCAATAAATAAGTCACCCCACAATGAAATCAACTTTTTTGAATAAATTTTACTATGCTTTTTTTCAAAGTCAGATAGTGTAGAAGCCAATTATATAGTATAGGTGTAGTGGTTGGGAGTTATTCGTGCGTAATCCTGCCCCGTTCGGGCGTTAGGTTGCCTGGTTAACCCTTCGGACTGCACAGCCCATCTCCGCGTGGCTGCCCTTAGTCACTCGTAGAATCTGTCTGTGGGCGTTTCTTAAAACGCTGCCAACATAAGAGCTGTTTGACGCCCAATCGTCTCCGAACTCTCACTGCGCGGGAGTCTCCTGCGCAGGGTGGGCGTGGGTAGCGGGGTCCCTGGGCTTTCCTCACTGACTTCCAGAGAAGAGTCCTGGACCCCCTCCACCTCCTCGTCCCGTTGCTCTCCTGGATCTCTGGTGTTACACTTATTTCCTTCCCCTTCTCCCAAGCTGAGTCTCCCCCTGGTGCTGGGACCTTCGCCTGCAGAATCAGAGACCCTCTCCTTCTCCCGTGTCTCTGATGTCAGTTCCCTGACAATAGGTTTAAATATTTCTGGTCCAATGTCTCAAAACCCCCCACAAAACTATACACTAGGTAAATATCACCCTAGACATAGAGCTTCAGTATGCTGATGACAACATAGTGTGTGCACACTCAAAGGAGGACCTCCAAACCATCCTAAATATCTTTGAAGCATACAAAAAGCTTGGCCTATCACTCAACATCCAGAAAACCAAAGTGCTGCACCAACATGCACAAAACAACCCCTCTGCAGTGCCACAATTTCAACTCAATGGTGTAACATTGGAAATTGTTGATCACGTCTCCTACCTGGGCAGTTATCTTTCCACAAGGGCCAACATTGATGCCGAAATTCAGCATCAACTGAGTTCTAAGAGTGCAGCTTTCTCCCGATTGAAGTACAGAGTTTTTGAGGATGGAGACATTTGCAGGGAAACCAAAATGCTTGTTTACAAAGCTATTGTACTCCCAACCTTACTGTATGCTTGTGGAACGTGGACCACTTATAAACGCCATCTCCAGCTCCTTGAAAGATTCCATTAACGGTGTCTCCGAAAAATGTTACACATCACTTGGGAAGACAGGTGAACTAATGCCAGTGTACTGGAAGAAGCAAAGATTACCAGTGTTGAAGCAATGATTCTTCAACATCAACTTTGTTGGACTGGTTATGTTGTTTGGATGCCTGATTATCGTCTTCCAAATCAACTACTTCATTCCCAACTTAAGAGGTTTAAAAATTTTCTTAAGGCAAATCTAAAAAAATGTAGTATAAGCTATGATAACTGAGAAACACTGGCCTGCAAGTGCTCCAATTGGAGAAGTCTTTACCAAAGGTGTCAAGGACTTTGAAGACGCTTAAACTCAGGACCAAAGGGAGAAACGTGCTAAGAGGAAGGAAACCTATGTCCCCACTGTGGAAGGATGTATGAATCCAGAATTAGCTTCCACAGTCACTTACGGACTCACTGTTAAAATCGTGTTTGTGGAAGACAAGATTACTTGGCCACAAGTGATCGCCAAAGAAGAGACATGTTAACACAACCTGTTACCTTGATTTTTTTTACTATGAAAAACCAAGTTAGAAGTTTGCTTTCAGGATGTTTTAATTATTTTTTAATAATAATAATTAAAAATACTGAAGAAGCAGAAGCAGAAGAATGCATTTTCAATGTATTCAGTACCTTACAAAGTAGCACAGGTCCCTGCTCTGAAAAGCTCACAGTTAAATCTGAACTTTCCTCTTATGTTTTGTTCTTGTTTAACATTTTCAAAGGCTTGTTGTAAGGCATGCCTTCGAACTGGGGAGCATAAGGCTCAACTCTGCTTCTGAATATAAATGACTCACAATATTTTATAATATTTGTAACAAAATTCCCTGTGGATTTTTGTTTTTATTCCAAACACATCCTCCCACCAAGGGTTTATGAGAGTGAGTCATAGTTATGTCATGAAAAACCACTTCAGATTTAAATAAGGGAAAATTAATAACTTTTGCCTATTTAAGGTCTAAATATATCACCAGTGCAATCAACTGTTTTGACTACTGATGTGCTGAAATGGTTTTGTTTCAAAATTATTCCATCTCAACTTTAAGTGAAGTATATTAATCCACAGTGTGTGTTGTGAACATCAAAGTTATATGGCATACTGGTGGCCCTTGCAAACAAAGGCTGCAATGTAAGGTAAGGTAAAGGACCCCTGGACAGTTAAGTTCAGTCAAAGGTGACTATGAGGTTGTAGCATTCTTCTCATTTCAGGCTGAGGAAGCCGATGTTTGTCCACAGACAGATTTCCGGGTCATGTGGCCAGCATGACTAAACCGCTTCTGGCGCAACGGAGCACCGTGACAGAAACCAGAGCACACAGAAATGCAGTTTACCTTCCTGTCACAGTGGTACCTATTTATCCACTTGCACTGGTGTGCTTTTGAACTGCTAGGTTGGCAGGAGCTGGGACAGAGCAACGGGAGCTCACCCCATCACAGGGATTCAAACTGCCGACCTTCCAATCAGCAAGCCCCAGAGGCTCAGTGGTTTAGACCACAGCGCCACCTGCTCCCCATGCTGCAGTGTAACCCCACCCCCTAATGGAGGTGCTCTTGTTCAGCAAGCCAGGTGGCTCTCCTCCAGGACATTGTAAGCAGGAAAGGGTTCAAGCAGGACAATTTGCTCTTCCCCTCCTCTCCCCATTACGCCTTTGAATTCCAGTTGATGGGAACTGCAGGTGAGCACAGTGCTACTCAACACATCAAGTATCTCATTGGCAACTAAGCACACTCATCAACCACTGAGCATGTTCGATCCTCCATCAGGCTTTCTGTGGAAGAGTGCCCCCTTTTGGAGTTTTAAAACCTGTCTCTTTTGTTTTCTCACACACACACACACACACACACACACACACACACACACACACACATTGCCCACTCTGGTAAAATACCAATGTGGTGTGTACAACAGTATCTACAAATACAGTAAAGCATAAGGTAGCATCAGAAGAAGGAAAAAATAATCATATAAATGATTGGCTCATCTTGGGTGGTGATGGCAACAAATAAGCAACTGAATAGGCCTGTCAGTATGAAAAAGGCTATGAGAAAGTTACCAGCAAGGATGTCTGCCAAATCTCTGCTGGAAAAATATTCCACAGCGTTGAGATTGGTGGCACAAAATGCTCAACTCCTAGTTGGCGCCAGGCAGATTTTCGAGAATTGAAGGCAGCACATGAATTTTCTGAATATATAAGTTAACAAAATAATGTATTTCCCCGGTTCTTCTGCAAGCTTTGGGGTTCCCCTAACCAAGCTGATACTTCTCCCTTGTTCTTGTTGGCTCTGTTTCTGTTGGCAAGGTGAGGCTGCTTCGTGGCAAGTTTCAAAACCAGTATTTGGGATTTAAAAAACCAGTTTGGGTACCTTAAAATCCTTAACCCAAGATGCTAAGAATCTAACCTGAGGCCTCATGGCCATGGAATGTGCTCTCTCCCTGGAAAAGCTACACCAAACATGCTGCTGGTCTCACTCATTTACATATCAGGCATACCCTGCCATGGCTACATTATGCATGTAGACATACGCATGCTGTTGATGTTGATATACAATACCTTTCCTTAGCAGATATTTATACATTTTTAACAATCTCTTGGTATGCTAATCCATATTCAAATTGCATGTTGCAGCTCTCCGATTACCCTTCTGGTTCATTATATTTACCTGTAAGTCACTGACAGACATTGTTTGCACTGCCATCTGGAATGCATACTGTGGTCTCCAGAACACAAGCCTCAAGCTAGTGGAAACTAACTACATCATGAAAGTGACAGGCACATTAAAAGCGTATTGAATGCTGTCCTGCCTTACCCATACTGACATACAACTACAAAACAGCTTTTACGTGGGTCCTGTAAGATGCTGCAAGCACCGTCCTTCTTCCTATGGCTCAAGGTTAAGTATTGCTGCAAATAACGGATAATAAAACGGGGCAAGAGAATAACAATAAAGAATAGGGAAGGAGATATTTTGTATTACTCTAAATATAAACATGGACAGTGGGAGGAACAGTAATTTCCTGTTTACACTATTTGGGGAACAAAATAATATTCTGGTCTCGATGTGATCTCTCTGGCATTATGCAATAGGAGCATCCGCAGCGACTCTCAAAATCTATTTTGTAGTTATAATGCAGATATAACGCTTGCCTTAAAAAACAACAACCCACCAATAATAAAGGCCTAGTATTTGCATGCTTGGGATCACCTTCAAGTCGAGTTTACTAGCATGTTATCAATAAACAGTACCTATGCACAGCAGCAATCAACACATTCACGCTGATTTTGGCCAGACTGAAAAGCAACTGGCCCGGCAGGAGAAACGGAAGCTTTCCTGCAGTGTGAATAAGAAAATATCAACAACAGATCTCTCTCTGGTTTAATGCACCCTCTCACTCAGCTACAAGTGATCACCAAAGAAGAAGAAGCGGGGGAGATAACATGAGAAGGGGGAGAACCATGTAGACCACAATGTGTGTTGCTCTTAGGAGCTCCTTTTCCCACTTACTGCTCTGATCACTGTTTCTCTTCAGTTCATCACCATTTATTATTTGTAAAACTGCACAAAATACACTAGGGTTTGGGTAACAACATTTTGCTAACACTATCCTCTAAAGCATTCCAAGGTCACTCTGTTCCATCAGAATGTCACCCCTTGCTTCTATGTCAGGAGGTCTTCAATGTTCTTGATATTGGTGCAATCTAAACATGTCAAGTTCTACATCAGATTCCACATAAATCACTTCAATGCCCGCCTCAGTGAAAAACTCCCAAAAGAAGGTTGGAAACTTTTGTCAGTTTTGTGATTTTCAGTACCCCTGATAAGAGCTCCTCCTTATCACCAAAATAGGTTGGCTGAATCCCAGAGACTTATATCCTGTTAGCATGTGTGAAGTATACTTATGGGAGACAAGGTGAGTGTTAGAGCAGATGTGCTTGCTGTGAATATCACCAAAGCTCTAGACTGATAAACTGTGTTAAGATCCAGAAGCACACATGAGCCTGTTTTCAAGGCATGCACAGAACTCTGGAACGTGTGGAGATCACCATTCATTTAAAATAAAGTGTATAATCTGCACGCTCATTCCTTTTACATGCATGGAGCTGTAACATTTAATAAAACAAGTGGGAAGATCCTTGTAAATGGAATTCAGCTAATGTGTCCCTGGCAAATGCTATAGAATTGTTATATGAATTTAATAAAAAAATATTTTAAATGTTTGAAAATAGGTATCACTCAATATCCAATGATAATCACGAAGGTATTATAATAATTAACCCCTTTGGAATGTGGAGAAAGGGGGGGCGCATTAAACTAATATTTTTCCCCCTAACAAATTTAAATTGTGTTCAAAACCAGCCTGATAAAGAGCCTAGACTTTACAAAAGAGCAAATGCACAGCACAAATGTTGCTTAGGTGTATTGCATGGGATGCTGGTGTCTTATCCTGTTCTTCAAACTAACTCTGAACTATTTCACACACCAAGCACAATCCAATTGATGTTCTTGCTGTTCAACATCCATTCATTTAAAAGAGGCTTGCACAGGCTTCGTATGCGCGGTGCTGGAATGAAGAGCGAAGCAGTGGACTGCACTCTTTTGTCTTTATATACGACAAAGGCATGACTGTGAATCTGAGAACAGCTCAGCTGCCATTCTTTTGTGGATGTTTATCTGATGCTATTCCTGTTCTTGCAGATTTCCACACAGCCATTTGTTACAGATGCAGATGCTTGGTCTACATGCATTATTATCCCCAGGGTGATATGCATCAAAACGGCTTCTGTTGGTTTTCACTGGGTCCACCATGTGACATAATTATCAGCAGTAATCAGTCAGCAGTGCAACATCTTTTAAAGCACGCTGCTGTCCCTGAAAGCAAGGATCCTCCCACAGTTAACCATTAAGATGTTATCTGTACGGTGCAAACCTAAAATCACTGCAGATTCGAGGAGGAGCAGGCTTTGGCTGTAAAACAGAGGTGTTTCCCTCATGAGAAAGGAACGTCTTCAACCAGTCTGAGCTATGATGACTGGATTGTTCACCCTTATCATATGTATAGTGGGTGACATTTGTCGTAAACTGCTATGATTAATCATTTCACTGTATCCAACGCAACACAAGTGCAAGGAGGCTTGTGAAAAGACATTTGTGTCAGGGCAATTCCCCCCTGCAGCCCCTGAGCCTCCTGAAATCTACTAAATCTAAAAGCCATGATTCAAAGCAGGTTCCAGATTCTGGGTTAAGGTGAAATTTCATTCATTTAACTATGGGTTAATGTTGATCCAAAGTACTATGCGGTAAAGGAAATTCACTCCAATCAAGGGAGAGGGTGCTGGCGAACAGCACACATCCTCAAAACTGGCTTCCGATTTGTTGAACCAAAGGCTATCATCACATCAGCAATGGCTGCAGAGGTATTTATTGTCAGTCCATTGTTTTCAATGGGGAAAAAGCTAAGAAGCAAACACCTAAGGATGCAATATTTTGACAACTTGTATATTCATTCAAGTGATTCAATTCTCTCCTGGGGTTACACAATATCAGAAGGCATGGAAGAATCACTTGTTTGAAAGTGTCTGTACTTCACATTCTCCCTGAACAAGGAAAGCTTGTCTGTCATGGAAAACACTATTCACATACAGTGGTACCTCGGGTTAAGTACTTAATTCGTTCCGGAGGTCTGTTCTTAACCTGAAACTGTTCTTAACCTGAAGCACCACTTTAGCTTATGGGGCCTCCTGCTGCTGCCGCGCCGCCAAAGCCTGATTTCTGTTCTTATCCTGAAGCAAAGTTCTTAACCTGAAGCACTATTTCTGGCTTAGCGGAGTGTGTAACCTGAAGCGTATGTAACCTGAAGCGTATGTAACCCAAGGTACCACTGTATAGAGAACTATAAGTTCGGACAGAGAAGTAACAGGTAGGCAAATATTAAATCAGCAAAAATTTAAAAAATGTTTTGCTCCAAATCCCTATGGAAAATTTGGATGGATGCCCTAGGAACAATGTCATAAATGTTGTCATAACATCGCTAATGTTATTTATTCATTGACAAGATTTATTCACCGCCTTTAAGCCCTTGCAAGGGTTCCCTTGGTTGTCTATACTCATGCCTAAAAATTAAACAGCAAATAAACAAAATCTAGGATCATAAAAATGAAACGCCAACCAAACTATTAAAATTGGAGCCACCTAATTAAACAATGGTGGTGGGAAAATCAGCACAGACAAAATTTTGCCTGGCAAAATAAAACAGGATTAACAGTGTGTCTAACAGTACAGTGCAATCCTCTACATGTCTACTCATAAGTAAGTTTCAATGAGTTCAATATCGTTACTTCCAGGTAAGTGGGCAGAGGACTGCAGCTGAAACATTGTGAGACAGGCAGCCAAGCAAGTCTCACTGGGATGTAGGATCCATAGGTTGGTGATGCAACCCAAATTGCCACGGCTGAGTCTTCACCAACCATGCCTCCAAATATTGTGGAATACCAAAACGGGTTGTACATGTAAATGCACAAATAATAACTTACATTCGTTTTTTATTTGATAATATGTCATAATTTTAGCTATCAGATAATGAGAGGGAGTCACACATTGCCCAATGTTGTTCCCTTGCAGAAAACAGTCTATAGAACAGGTTCTAAAAACAAAGAAATATTTACCGTATTTTTCAGTGTATAAGACACCCCCATGTATTAGAAGACCCATATTTTTAAAACCCTAAATTAAGAAATCAGTATTTTAAACACCAGAGATCGCCCAAACGTTTTGAACTACTTTTGGGGGAAATTCGTTCAAACTTGTTGAGCTGAGAGAGGCAGGCAAGCAAGGCAGGGCGAGGAGGTGAGTGATAGCTAGCAATAGGGAGCAGGAGCAGGAGCAGGAACCAGAGCCAAGCAGAGCATGAAGATGGCGGACGCCACAGAAGCGGAACAAGCAGTTGAAGCGCTGAACAATATTTTTCCATGTATAAGACGACCCCCTATTTTGGACTACAAAGAGAGAGAGCAAAAAAACATCGTCTTATACATGGAAAAACATAGTAATTGTTTTACTATCTTTCTAAACTATGACCTTTGTCAAAATTAACACCAGATATGGAAAGATCCTCATTTGTGAATAATAATATTCAATTTCTTTTTATTCAATCATCAATACTTCCCCCAAAAAACTAAAAATGTCATCAGCAAGAGTCAACTAGTTTGTAGTTTAATTACATCGCTCTACAAAGATCCAGAATCTCTTTTTAATAAAAATAAACCTTTATAATGTTGAATTCACGTGAAAGCTTTTTTAAAGGATCATATAAGGAAAAGTCAGTATCTGAGCAGTTTTAGGAGAAATGTTCTTGAAATGAATAGAATGATCTACTTTCTTGAGCTCATCCTGTTCTTAAGGAGGCAAGTATGACCGAAGTCATATTATACCAGTGAGGTGATATACTGGATAAATAAATTTTCTCTCAGGAAATTAGTGAAATAGAAAATAATGGGCCCGTGGGCTTCTCTTTTTATTCCTGCCTCTCTGAGCAGGACACTGGCTTAATGAGAAACTGGAATAATGTCATATGAAATATTGCCACCTCTAACTCCATTTACACTGTAGCCCTTTGTAGTAAGCCCCACTGAACAAAGCGGGACTTACTTATGAGTAAACATTCACAGGACTACATTGTTGGTATTTTAAATTTAACACTGGAATCACTGACCAAGAAAATAAAAACAAGGAGTATAGTACCTCTTCCTTTAAGCTCCACTCCTAATCAAAGGAACGGTTTCCCAGTCCCCTCTTAAATTCTGGGGAAAGGGAGGCAGTTTCTATCAGAGTGAGTATTCAAGACCTACTGACAGTACAGCGTTTTTTAAAAAGCATTTTCACAGCTGGGAGCCATGTCACAGGCATCTTACGATATGATGGCGACTTCGTAATACTCAAGGGCAAAAGCAAGAAGACTTCCCCAAAATAGAATAAAACACACACAAGATAAACTAGATTACTCTCAAAGCATTGCTTTTTCATAGAAACTGTGTATTTCCAGTTAACTACCTATCATTTGTAAATTTTGCAAAGTTTGCACCAAAAGAAATGCCCCTTCAATTGTCACAGGATACATCCTGTTTGCAGCTGCTTATGACATGGTATCCAGCTGCGAACGTGCTTCATTCAACAACATGCTGCCTGTAGGGTTTGATTTCTTTCTCTCCCTGTTTGGCAAAGCTGCCTCCTTTCATTGCAAAGGGGAGCAAAAAGGAAAAAGGAACACAGTGTGGGATTGTTCCCTTTTATTAGAGAAGCATTCTCTCTTTGGGATGGGAAAGAATGTTAAACAGCAAAATTAGAATCTTGCATGCAGATTTACACATGTAAAAGGAGGAATGTTGGCAATGAATTAAAAAACCTAGGTGAACCCTCTGTCCTTGGGTAACTGGAGAACTGCGTGCCCTTTCCATAATATTTAAGGATGTTAGGCATCATTTTGGGGGCCCAATTTTCTAACATAACATCCAGCCTGAATATATACAAAGCTTGCTGTAGCTTCCTTTGGTCCTAATAAAAGTATTATCCTTATACTGTCTTCTTATTGTTCACTTATAGGTCAGCTGGGTGCAATTCAAAGTGCAGTGCTAGTAAGACCCTGGACACCCACCGTCTTAACTTCACAGAGCCATCTATACATATAAATTAGCATTTGCAAATTATATGCAAATTTGTGTCATGGGTGTGTGCCCATAGTCCTTTCCATGCCTGAAACCACCCTTGCTTTGATTTTATTTATTTTCTGGCATTTCCCATTGCAAAATCATGAATTATTTCCCCAAAATCAATTTCTCTTACAAGGTCACACTCGGGGGGGGGGGGGGACTAGCTAGGTGGCTTAACCCCACAGGATAACGCCTGCACTTTTTTGATGAGTGATAGCTTGCTAAAACTTCTTTTAGCTTCTGCCACTGGCAGTGTGCAAAAATTCCATAGGCCTATTTCACACTTCACTGAAACTAAGATGAAGTTGTTTTTTTGTAAATCACATTTAATACTGTAAGGGGGTTGGTAGTTAACTCTTATGCAAAACTAGACTTGGAATTATTTTTATATCTTGAAGCAAGATATAAGGTAACACCAAGCAATCGTTCCAACATTTCTTTCCATCTGGTAGCATCTGTTAATATTTGTTTCTTTTTCTTTTATTTCACTGTCCACACCATGTCTACCTGACAGTGATTGCTGTAATTCTTTCTACTGGTACTAGAAAGTTTTCACTTTCCAGAAGCTTAGTACAGTATAGGGTTCACAAAATTTTGTTTCATAACTGGTGAATGCCCTTCATTTTTCACATATGTTTCCCTTGCAGAAAAAGTCAACATGGGAAACAGTACAAATCATATCTGCTAAGAAATTCAGGAAAACTATGCCTACCACCATCTTTTGGGAGTGACTTTGGGAATAAATTCTGCGTCTACACGTCCGGTCTACATGCCCGTCCATATTTTGTCTGTCAGACTTTTTTTAATGTGTGTGGCCACTCGTTTATTTTTGGGCCACCCACTTGACATGCAAAATAAGATGCTAATTTTCATATGACACTCAACATACATATCTTAAGCAAATCTGTGTCTTTTTAGCTAGTGGGTTGGAAGGCCCAATCCACATAGTGAAATAGGCCCAGAAAATCCTCTTGGCACACCTGGATCCTGTCTCTATATTGAAATAATTTCCACATTCTTTTTGTTCAAAATCTGCTTTGCTAATTAATGTATAGGCCGAACCTGGCTGCAGAAAACCCTTGTCTGTTTTGCAAAATTAGATGACTGATTGGTGCCCTTTAGCTTCTTTTGGTTCCCTATCTTTAACCTCCTTACATTTCTTTCCACCTTATTTGTGTTTATAGCCTGACATGGCAGTATGCTGGGAGCAGACAGAGAACTAGACATTCATTCACTTTGGGGTCTGTAAAGCCAATCAGCAACATTACTATCTCCGACTATCTCTGAAATCAGTGTCCCTGTCTGATTATTATGGTGCTTTGTCCCTCCTACTATCCGTCCCTTCTGCCTGTACACAAGGAACTCTTGAACTGGTAGCTCTTAGAATCAACCATAGAAACACAGAATCATCTAGTCCAACCCCCTGCAATGCAGCAATCCCAGCTTAAAGCATCCATCAGAGATGGCCATCCAACCTTTGCTGGAGTGAACATGTTCTATAGTAGAGAAGTCTCTTGTCTTTCAAAGCACAAGCTCTCTTTGTTTTAAGAGAACAGTCTGGGTCAGAAATTTGCTGTTCTGCTCTGATTGGTCAGCAAATCTCACAGAATTTGAACAAGGAGAAAATACTTACAGGAAATAAGTTTCCATAAACAACCTCAAGCATGACCTACAAATGAACTTAATTGTCCACCTTATGAAAATAGGGTTTCAGTCTGCCAATCCTGTTAAATGTGTACAGGATTGCAGCATAAGGCAACCTCCGCTGAAAACAATTAGACTACTTCTGAGTTGATAGTTAGCTGTTAGCCATTATTAGCTAACTCGGTCCTGCTACATTGCACCCACTATGATTAAGCCATGTTAAGGGAGTCTGGGTCTCCGCAACTAGGAGAGTCACTCCCCAGTATCTCAAGATGCAGGGAATGCAGGGAGGAAAGGAAGCACAAATCCTGTTGTGCAAGAGCCACTCTGTTCATGCATGTAGAATTTAATCAGTGGTCTAGGCCAGGGGTCTGCAACCTTTAAGACAAAAAGAGCCACTTGGACCCGTTTCCGAAGGGGAAAAAAACCTGGGAGCCGCAAAACCATTGCGACATTTAAAACAAATATATCTCCAGAGCCGCGATCTGACAGCGGGCGGGAAGGTGACGTCAGGACTAACGCATGCACCGCCCCCATGCGACGTCACAGCCAGTACAGCGCCTGCCACAGTGGGGAGTGTCGAGGCGCATAATGCGCCTCCTCCCCTCGCTAGTATCCGCCCCGGAGCCGCGGTAAAGGTGTAAAAGAGCCACATGCGGCTCCGGAGCCGCGGGTTGCAGACCCCTGGTCTAGAGCAAGGTTTCCTAAACTTGGGTCTCCAGCTGTTTTGGGACTACAATGCCCATTATCCCTGACCACTGGACCTTCTAGCTAGGAATGATGGGAGTTGGAGTCCAACAACAGCTAGAGACCCAAGTTTAGTGAATCCTGCTCTACAGTATAGCCAAGAAGTGCAGCTTGGGATTATTTTTGCTGTTATTTTGAGTGGTCTAAAGGCGCAGGAAGATAGGCAGTTTAGGGTCTGGTGACGATGGGAGTCTGTCTGCAAATTGTATGTAGATTGCCTTCAGTATTGTTACAGAACAAAGTGGGATAGAAATGTACTAAATAATAAATTAATTGACAATATGTTAACAGCTGCACAATCTGCAAGACCAGAAAAATTTTAAACCCATCCAAACACCTATAGAATGTGCAGGAGTTCAGAAAAATTGTGCTATGCTAATAATAGACAAATGAATACAGCAAATTAGGACTCAACCGGAAGACAGAAATCTCATTGTTTTATAGCAAAATCATGGCCAGTAATAAAAATATTTGGAAATGAAACCTGTGAAATGGGACAAGCCCAAAAAATACAAAACTCAAAAGACATTGCTTTCTGGGTTTTTTATGCTACTAGGTAGGGGGAGGGCAATTCTAACTGTAATTCTAACTTTCCTTTTTTCTTTGGAAGGAATTGTTTTCTGAAAGCTTGATAAAACAATGTTACAAAAAGAGAGGCTGACAGACAGGGGCAGCAAGGTTTCTCTGCAGACATTTGCCCAATGCCATCTCTGTACCTCCCTGTGGTCTGGATCACTGAAATGGATAAAGCAATGTCCTCTGGATGAAGACCTCCCTGTGACATTTTGCAGTTGCCTTACTCCTACAGTCAAGTAAGTTCTAGGAGAGGGGGTAGTGGTAGAGAAAAGGAAGGAAGCCTGGAGGTAGTAGCAGGGTTAAACCCCAAAGCAAAGAAAGCCAAAACCGCCTGTTCTGAATTTGGATCTGGCTCCTTCTGGATCAGCGATTTAATCAAATTGGATGGTCAATTAAGATTTGTTTAACTGGATCTTAGCCTTATTTATTGACAGATGTTATATGCTTCTTAATATAAAAATAAATCCCTATGTAGTTTTCATGCTTAGTTTATGCCACAACCCACCTTAGGTTAGTTATAACAAAGTCTAACTGAAAGCAATGCAACCAGAGTCCATTTCACCAAAATTGTTCCATTAGGTGTAATGTAGCCTAATCCCATTTGTTTTCATGGGAAAGACAAATTTGCTGACCAGCATTGTTTAACTGTGGGTGTTTATATTTTAATATTTGTGTAGCTGATTTTTATTCTTTGTAAACTGCTTAAAAGCCTATTTTGGCACTAAGCTGTATAGCACTGAATGAACAACAACAATTTACAGTGAAATCCTACAGATAACTTTACTGGAAGCAATATCAATAAGTTCAATGGGACATTCTCCTTGTTAAATGTGTACAGGATTGCAGCATAAGGCAACCTCCACTGAAAACAATTAGACTACTTCCGAGTAGATAGTTAGCTGTTAGCCTTTATTAGCTTTAGCTGAATTGTGGTTACTGCATGGGCATTTTACATAATTTAAATTTACTACTTTAATCTAATTTCACACTTGAAAATTCAAATGTCATCACAGAAGATCTCTTCATATCCGATCTAAAGCAATTAAAGTAAAACTCATTTATATAAATATTTTATATACTGATTTTTAATAAATGTTCTGTCAATCAGTGCATTTATCAATTAAAAACACTTCAACAAAAGAGTGCCGACCATCGAATGAGACATTTGCACAAATGAATGACAATTCCAGTTGCAGGGGACAAACAATTCAGAGCTGTATTCCAGGTACATTCCCCAATGCAACATCGCGTTACCCATGATGGTTACTAGACCCTTGGATGTGACAATTCAGTGTCTGGAGGACACTTTTGTCCACCACTGTACAAGAGTCCACAGTTCTTTGAATCCAAACTAGATTTTTATGGACAGTTCACAGTTTGCCATTTTTTCACTTGTTGGCATCCATCTGTCTCAAGTGACAATGGACTGCCTCCAGAGGTGAATCGCTGCATTAGTAGCCCCAAACGCCTCTGGAACACGAGCCAGGGAAGAGCGTATGGAGGCCTGGACGAAGAGACCCCCCTCTCAGCCTTGCTGATATGGTCCAAAGGAAAGCAGAGAAATACTTTGACACCAGCTTGGCTGAAGGACTTGCCAGAAGGAGGTGTACAAGGTACTATCCAAGCGTCTTAAGGACTCCACTCCAGATTTGTGTAGTTTACTCCTTAGCCTTTTCTTCTCCCAAATATATCCTGCAAAGCAGGGGAGGTTTAGGATCAGAGTCTTCCTTCTCTTAGATGGGTTGCCTTCCCAGGTTGCTAAGCCCCATCTGCCCCTTGCTTCCCTCTACAGCACGTGCAAAAAACCACCTTCTTAACCATTCAACCCACTATTGGTTTTATCTGCACAATCTGCTAGAGCCTGTTTAACATGCAGGGGAAGTCCCTAACTCACCAAGGCTTTGGGACCCATCGGCTACTTGTACCTGGTTTAGCCTGTCAGTTGAAGCCATTCCCAGGATGTGGTTGTTGTCACATGATGACAGCTTCTAGGAGCCACAGTTGAGAGCTGAGTACAGGGTAGGGACCAACTATCTCAGAAGGAGCATAATGTGTTCCCCACTACCAAGTGATTAATTAATGCTTAGTAATTAGGGACGTGGGTGGCACTATGGTGTAAACCACTGAGCCTTGGGCTTGCTGATCGGAAGGTCAGCAGTTCGAATCCCCGCGACCGGGTGAGCTCCACTTGTTCACGTCAAAGTGCAAGTAGATAAATAGGTAAATGGCGTTTCCGTGCACTGCTCAGGTTTCGCCAGAAGCGGCTTAGTCATGCTGGCCACATGACCCGGAAATCTGTATGCGGACAAACGTCGGCTCCCTCAGCCAGTAAAGCAAGATGAGCGCCGCAACCCCAGAGTCGTTCGCTGCTGGACTTAACTGTCAGGGGTCCTTTACCTTTTTTTTTTAATTCTAAAGTTCTACACTTAATAGTTCTTTATACAACCCCATATTTAATATAACACTGATACCTAAAGGACATCTTCCTCCTCCCCCCACCACTGGTGATCACCCCAGCCCGCTCCACAGCATCTCCCAATCCTTTGGAGTAGATGTGGCGACTGCAAAGGAGAGGAGGAGAAGGGAAAGTGCTGTTCCATGAGTGGAAGCCTGTTCCACTAGCAAACACAATTGGATGCAAGCCTCCAGAATAAATACTATTTGTATTAGGACACAACCTCACATTGACCACTTTTCTTACGGATCACAACACAGTAGGGATATGTTTATCATGCTGATATGCAATAGTTAAAACCGATGCTTAATGTGAAATTTATGTTGCAATTTAATTAAATGATAGTGTTTTATTTCATTGTATTGGCTGTCAAATGTTGCTGCACACAGCTCTGGAATGAGACTTGCTGAAATGTTTATATAGAAATGTTCCAAATGCATGAGGTGGGGAGTTGTTTAGGGTTTTTTGTTGGGGTGGGGTTGTTGCTGTTAATGTTATTAATTTTTTGTATCTTCATTTTAGCTTATTATGACTTATGTAGAAATTAATTAAGTTTGGTTGTGTACTTTCTGATATTTCATTTATGGTTTATGACTACTTTTGTTATGTTTGTAATTTGATCTTGCTCAGAGGACCTTATTTGACATAACTTTTAAATCTGTTGTCATTTTATGCACCCTGTATTACTGTAAGTGATGTATCCTGAAATGTTGGTAAAGCTTTGGAAACTTCAGGTTGTCCATATTTATAATGAAGTGTTTTAGGATAGGTTTGTATATTAGGGAAATAAACTCCACAATGCAAGTCTATATGGAGAAAACAATTATCAAACAACTAGCCTACATCTGAAATACTGCAAGGAGTAGGAGGCAACCAATAAATGACTAAAGCACAAAACAGAAACCTATTAATACAACAGTCCTATAGCAAAATCTGCCAGGCTGAGCAGGTTAGGATCCAACAGATCTCTGGCTGAGCTGGGAGATTTGTGGCACAGCTTCCTTATCCTCAGCTCAGCCAAAGATATGACAGTGTATATCTGCCATCCCAGTTCAGTCAGGACCCAGCTGGATGAGCCAAGTCTGGCGGATCTTAAGATGACACCGAAAGAAGGGTGCTGTTGAAGCATGGTGTGGGTGGGACTAGAGAGAGGGGTATTAGGATGGATCTTATGCCTCTTGTGACATAAGTAAAACTAGCAAAAGGGTGGCGTAACTCAAACACTATTTTAAAGGCTTATTTTCCCTTCTCTAGGCTTAGGCTGACTCAGCCAACCATAACCCTTCTGCTGAGCCGAGTCTGAATCGGATGCAACTTTATACCAGCTTCATCTACTCCAGCTTGCTTTACGCCAGCTTCCTGTTTGTAGGATTGCTCCTAAATTATGCAAATCTTGTGTTAATTTGTCTGCCGCCAGTAACAGTGGTGCAGTGCTGATTTAGCAGCGTTAATTCATCAGGCTTATCCCGTTACACTGTACATCTTATCTTTGGCACTTATTTCTTAGTACATCAAGTTTCATAATATGAAGGCAGAAGGTTGTTTTGCAATCAAACAATGATCATCAAAATCAGATATGGATACATAAATCTGTATTTATCCAAATAGATAAGGACATGCGGACACGCACGTACACACATGCAAACTAACTTAACTATTAGTTGTTTACCAGCTGTATACATGCTTGTAGTCATATCCAGGAAATGTAGTACTCAATGAGACGCTATTGCAATGGGAACTGAACAAGACATGGGATGGAGTTTTGCATGCATTTCCCCACCACTAGGTACATTTTCTGCATGCATTAGCCTGCTCTTGCATCTGATACAGATGACACATGTATAGACCTATTTCTGAGCATAAACTGCAGCAACTGGACTATTGTTAAATTTATTCATGAAATAAAGGAATATTCATCCACGGTGAAAAAGTTAAAAGAAAAAGAAAAACTTGTCTTACTATAAGATATATTTAAACCCAAACTCTATTACATTTTCTTGCTTAGGCCAATATCTGCCTATAATGACTTTCTGCAATACACTTGTAACATTGTCTAGTCACTAACAAATTCAGATACTGTTAGGCAAGGGACAAAGCCAAATGACTGAAAAAGGAAAAGGACTCAACTTCAAATTAACTGTCCTGTAAGGTACATACTAATTAGCTTCAAAGCTATGAAATCCTAGCTAGCATGTTAAGTCTGCTACATGACAGTATAATTTGCCTTCTTAAAGGATTATGCAAATTACAACTCATCATTCCATTACACGACTGAAAAAAGTGACAGCTAATTTATACATAACACACCTTTCAAATCCCTAAGATGTGAAGCACCTGTGCAATATACTTTGCCTAGGTTTTTCTGGGTTTAAGTACTTGTTTACTGCAATATACAGAAGCATACCTAAGAGATTTAATAAAGTCCTAGAGGTTTATTTATTTCCCTTTTAACTTCAAGAGCACAATTCCCAAGTATGAAAACAACATATATCTGCCCCCAATTTCAAAGGTATTTCATTCAAACAGAAGTGTAAGTGTTCAATACATGTTTAACTTCTGAACAGAGGGACAGCACTGACGCCACGAGCCAGGAGAAAGACTCACACAGATTTCAACATACTTCTGGTAGGTAGATTCACAGTAGATTCCGTCATATCTGTAGATTTTCCTACATTCTGATTGGTTGGGCAGAGGATGCTGGACAGTTATTCTGTAGAGGTATCAAAAACAGATATACATGACTAGAGATTCTCTACAGTCAACTGTAATGCAGGACAATTAGTATTTTGAAAGGTACTATTATTATATGTTACATCTATCTCATCTTGTTACAGCAACTACATTATAGCTATATATATATATATATCTACATATATGCTTTCGTAGATTTTCACGGGTACAGGAATGCAGGTTTTGGTGTCTTCGGGTGTCTTCCCGTGTAAGAGTTGGGGTGTCTAGGCGACGTTTCGACGAGGTCTCACTCGTCATCTTCAGGCTGGTGCTTTCGGCTTCTTGTTACTGGAACAGAGCAGGATCTCAGTGTTTGAGTTCCTATAAATACTGTTGATATACCACACCCCCTCAACAGTATTTATAGGAACTCAAACACTGAGATCCTGCTCTGTTCCAGTAACAAGAAGCCGAAAGCACCAGCCTGAAGATGACGAGTGAGACCTCGTCGAAACGTCGCCTAGACACCCCAACTCTTACACGGGAAGACACCCGAAGACACCAAAACCTGCATCTACATATATATATCTACATTATAGGACAAGTTCCACTTCTGGAATGTAGCTCTGAAAGTAAACTAAAATATAATTCTGTATAAGAGAAAATTTCTCTTCTCCTCAAAATAGAGACAAAATGGGACACACATAAAAAAACCCTATTTGGAGTAATTAAACTTTAATGCTCCCCCCCCCCAAATAAAGAACATCACACTTAACTAGCAAAAACTGTCTACATCTGTTAAGGATTCCAATCTGTACCCATGGATGTTCAGAATTATTGAAAACTTTTAAAACTGGGGCTTACCACCTAATTTTATAATCTAGAATTAAGCATTACATTCAATGCTGTTTTTATGTTAAGGAATACAACAAATTGCATGTAATATTCATTTTAGATTTTAACCTTTTTTGGAATAAAATTCCTTTTTGTGATATTGCATAAAACCTATGTAATTAACCTGCAATCTGAGTAATTCCCTTTCATTCCTAATGGGCTACTCTTAATATGCCCATCAGAGGAGAAATCAGCTCAGAAGATTGTCTGTTACCAAAATATTTATTCATATAAAATTACCTGTTAGCTAATGTTTCCAGCCTTAACCTTTATAAAGCACTGTACCTAGATAGCTCAACAAAACTGCTTTTTATATGTATTTATTTTAATAGTAAAATGTGTGACCTGGGTTTCCTAACAACTGTCACATGATTTACTCTAGATGATGGAACTATTATGGAAATGGGAACTATTCTGAATTCAATTTCTATGTATTTTCCTAAAGTTATAACAATGGTCTTATTTCTTTCCCTCTTTTATCCATCTTTCTTTATAAAACTACAATAATAAAATAAACTGCCACCTACAAAAGCAATAGTCTACAGTGATTCATCCACATGAAATTCTTGTGAAACTGCTTGGGAATGATAAGGCATAGCACTAAAATTAACAAAGAAACTGCACTACTCTAATTTGTCAAAAAGTGTTTATTCTCAACATGCTATGGATCATGCAAGCATACTGCAGAATTTAATCAATGAAGAAATCACACCTGGAACCTTCTAAACTTAGTTTTTAAATAGTACCTGCTTTGTATGCCTCTACAATGTCTTATTTGAAGACATTATTTAAGTACACCAAGCGAATCCATTAGCATGGAATCCATAGCACTAAACACTTTTGCTATAATCCCATACCTACCTACCTTGGCGTGAGCTCAACCGAAAGCAATGAGATTTACATCAGAGTAAACATGTACAGGACTTCTGTGTTTGATATTTAATATACACATAAACTATAGCCCTGTATTATAAATTATGAACCAACGCCTGATAATTAGGGGAAGGGTCATAGCTTGATAGTAAAGAACACACTTTGCATGTAGAAGGTCTCAGATTTAATCCCCAGCATCTCTAGAAAGGGTTGGGGAAGATCCCTGCCTGAAACCCTGGATCACTGCTACCTGTCAGTGTAGACAATGCTGAGCTAGTTGGACCAGCGTCTGACTTGGTATAAGGCAGATTCCTATGATTCAATCATAATATACAGATTTTTAGCTGGTTGACTGACCCAACCTAAAGAATGCTCACTAACGGTTCGTCATCCTGGAAAAAATGATAGCTGGGGTGCTGCAGGATTCTGTCCCACGTCTGTTGTTGTTCAACATCTTTATAAACAGCTTGGACGAAGGAATTGAGGGGATGTTCGTCAAATTTGCAGATGACACCAAGCTGGGATTCAAGATGACCTTAACAGATTGGATAACTGGGCCAAAACTAACAAAATGAATTTCAATAGGAACTAATGTAAGCTTCTACACTTAGGCAAGAAGAACCAGCTGCCCCAGTATAAGATGGGGGACACCTGGCTTGCCAATAGTACATGTGAAAAGGACCTAGGGGACTTTGTGGACCACAAGTTAAACATGAGTCAACAGGTGTTATGCAGCAGCAAAAAATGGCTAATGCTGCATCAACAGATATCCTGATCGAGGGAAGTAATAGTACTGCTCTATTCTGTCTTGGTCTGACCACACCTGGTGTCCAGCTCTGGGCACCACTATTTAAGAAGGGTACTGACAAGCTGGAAAGTGTGCAGAGGAGGGCAACCAAGATGATCAAGGGTCTGCAAACCTAACCTTATGAGGAACGGTTGTGGGAGTTGGGTATGTTTAGCCTGGGAAAAAGGAGACAGAGAGGCCATATGATAGCAAACTTCAGATATCTAAAGGGCTGTCACATGGAGGATGGAGAAGCCTGTTTTCTCTTGTTCTGGAGGACTTGAACCAATGGATTCAAGTTACAAGAAAGGAGATTCTAACTAAACATCAAGAAGAAACAAACAAGATGAATTTTAACAGGGAGAAATGTAAAGTATTGCACTTGGGCAAAAAAAATGAGAGGCACAAATACAAGATGGGTGACACCTGGCTTGAGAGCAGTACATGTGAAAAGGATCTAGGAGTCTTGGTTGACCACAAACTTGACATGAGCCAACAGTGTGACGCGGCAGCTAAAAAAGCCAATGCAATTCTGGGCCTCATCAATAGGAGTATAGCATCTAAATCAAGGGAAGTAATAGTGCCACTGTATTTTGCTCTGGTCAGACCTCACCTGGAGTACTGTGTCCAGTTCTGGGCACCACAATTCAAGAAGGACACTGACAAACTGGAACGTGTCCAGAGGAGGGCAACCAAAATGGTCAAAGGCCTGGAAACGATGCCTTATGAGGAACGGCTAAGGGAGCTGGGCATGTTTAGCCTGGAGAAGAGGAGGTTAAGGGGTGATATGATAGCCATGTTCAAATATATAAAAGGATGTCACATAGAGGAGGGAGAAAGGTTGTTTTCTGCTGCTCTAGAGAAGCGGACACGGAGCAATGGAGCCAAACTACAAGAAAGAAGATTCCACCTAAACATTAGGAAGAACTTCCTGACAGTAAGAGCTGTTCAACAGTGGAATTTGCTGCCAAGGAGTGTGGTGGAGTCTCCTCCTTTGGAGGTCTTTAAGCAGAGGCTTGACAACCATATGTCAGGAGTGCTCTGATGGTGTTTCCTGCTTGGCAGGGGGTTGGACTCGATGACCCTTGTGGTCTCTTCCAACTCTATGATTCTATGATTCTCTGATTCTATGATTCTCTGATTCTAAGAACTTTCTGACAGTAAGAGCTGTTCAGCAGTGTAACAGACTCCCTCAGAAGGTGGTTTGCTCTCCTTCAATTAAGGTTTTCAAGCAGAGGCATGAATGCTATAGTTGAGATTCCTGCATTGCAGGGGGTTGGACTAGATGACCTTCAGTGTCCCTTCCAACTCCATAATTCTACGATTCTAGAAGTTACAAAAAAGGAGATTCCAACTAAACATCGGGAAGAACTTTCTGTGCTCAACAGTGGAACAGACTCCCATGAAAGGTGGTGGCCTCTCGTTTCTTGGAGGTTTTTAAGCAGAGGTTGGGTGGTATGATCTAGCTGAGATTCCTGCATTGCAAGAGGTTGTATTAGCTGGCCATTGGGATCTCTTCCAACTCTACAATTCTAGGTGCCAGAAATTAAGAATTATCTAGTAGATGGATTTCAATCAATCCTGTAAATTACAGTGAATCCAGTCAGATAGCAGGTAATCAGCAAGGGGGTTGCTGGTTAGGAATAACAAGCTTTCCCATGTAAGCTCTTTCTTTGGAACCATCTTGCAGACACCCTACCCAAATTAATTTTGATCACTCGTTCTTCAACACGTTATGTTGACATGGAGGGTTGATCTCATATGTTCCATATAAAAACTGATTTTGCCCAAGATCAAACTGTATATTGGCTATTTACTCTGGGTACTGTATATCCCTGTTCCATTTTATGCTTTAAAATTGATTTCTTGTATATATTTTCTCTGAATTGAAAATTAAAGAACTGAATAGCATTCGAGCCTAATCAATTCGCACTGGTTAACTGAAATCACTTTCCACTCGGTTTTGAAATGTTTGTAGAATGAAAATCCTAATTCTCACATAACATTTTTGGCACAACCCCACTGTTGCTTCACTTGTGACAGCAAGAGGTTAATGTTTTTAAAATGTACTATGGAAGAATACAGCTGCAGTCCCTCCCTACAAAATGCTAGCAGCATAACTCAACACCCTGTTAGAATCAAACGAACAAAACCCCACTTAATATTTGTATCTCCCTTGCTATAAGTGTTATATTTTCAATAAAAAATAAAAAATCCTGCCCATTCTATGACCTGCTTCTCTTTTAAAAAAATTATATGCTTTTACTGAAAAGTTTCAGAAGAAGCTTTCAAATACAGCTAGATTTCTCCTCCCACTTTGACATGTCACTTCAACTCAAGATGGACCCATCATATAACTCAAGGTGGAACTTTAAGTGAATTTACATACATGTGAAACATGTAAAGCTATGACTAATTTTAACTCACAGGGCAGAATTTAAATAATTAGTTACAAGAAGTCAAACTAAAGGAAGAAAGGAGGAAAGAGATGGTTAGAGGCAGAGTAGTAAATTGTTCCATTTTTGCAGGTAATCTAAATGCAAACTAGAAGCAACTTATCATGAGAATGGATTTTCCACCATCTGGTCAAATAACAGGGGATTTGTCTAGTGGCAAGCAAAGAATGGAATGATGTGAGAAAGATTAGCGGGCAAGTCCTACAGTTGGCTAAAATGTATTTTGTGCAAACAAGAACAGATGACGCCTTAACAATTACACCTGTCAAAAACTCCAGAAAGCAATCCATCTCTGAACAGCCCAGTTGAAAACAGGCTAGTTCATAACAAAATGAATTTTTTTAAACAATTGCCAGCCATAACAGTTTGATGCATGACAAGCTTAGGAAGTCATGTTCCACGTTCAAGTGAAACCTTAACTAACTGGACCCTGGGTTTTTGTGATAAGTAAGATATTAAACTGGGGAAAATCCTTTTCTGCAGTAATGCAAATAACAGGCAGCCTCTCTGAGGCAAACGAATTCAGAGTTAAACCATAGCTTTTACCTATGCTACCATGCACAGGTATTTTAACATTCTCAGAATGAGAGAAATGGTTTGGGGGCATGTTTCCATGTCTGTGAATATATGTAAAATTCAGCACTGGGTCCCCCCCCCCTTCAGGATATTAGGTCTTACCAGCAACTAGAGAACTCCCTAGAATTTTTCGTGAGTAATAAAATGCAGTATAATTATGTAGGGTTAATGTTTTACCTGGCCTTCAAGAGCTAACCTACTGAATTTCTGCAGAAGAGACATTACCTTTTAGAAGAATATGTGGAATTAGATGAATAAATTATATTTTCCTTTATGTAATCTGTTTTTGTTTTGTTTTGTTTTGTTTTGTTTTGTTTTGTTTTGTTATACAACTGACCAGTTCTACTAACTTATGGGTAAGATCAGGATTTGGAGCCAGAACAGAGTGAAAATGCTGCACATATTCTGAAGGTTGCAGTTGACTGAGCATCCCAAACCAATTTCCTGTCTTTGTCTGGAACAATGGTCTTCATACTGTCCTCCCCAAGCAAAGGGAAAAGTCAGTTTTAAAGCTAAATTAATATTATCAAGAGGGGGTGGTGCATCCTGTTTTGCCATTTGAGGTGAAACAGGAAGTGTCACCCACCCTACTGCAGAAGTAAGATCTCACTATTAATCAGTGCTGGTGTCAATTCTCCAGCAACAGGGCACCTGAGACGGTTGCTCCACCCCTACCTTGTGGTTGGGCCAGGTCTTAATATCAGCTGTAAGCAATGCTTTGAATCTGCACTCCCTTTCAGTGCCAAAATAATAGCCTCCAGTCTTTTGTCCGTGTTAGCTGTGAGAGAAGACAACAGAGGAGCTCGCTCCAAATGCAAAGGGCCCTGTTCAGCACTTCAGGGAAACGTACTGTGCCACCCTCTTTTAGGGGGTAAGGGGTAAGGATGTGACTAGGAAGTGGGAAGCAGTTATTCCCAGCACATTTTTATGTCTGCAGGACCCTGATTCTCCTTCTTCCCCTATACCTGAACGAGCGTCTCCACCCCCATCGTTCAACCCAAACACTGAGGTCCAGTGCTGAGGGCCTTCTGGCAGTTCCCTCACTGCGAGAACCAAAGCTACAGGGAACCAGGCAGAGGGCTTTTTCGGTAGTGGCGCCCGCCCTGTGGAACGCCCTCCCATCAGATGTCAAAGCAATAAACAACTACCTGACATTCAGAAGACATCTTAAGGCAGCCCTGTTCAGGGAAGTTTTTAATGTGTGACATTTTAATGTATTTTTCATCTTTGTTGGAAGCTGCCCAGAGTGGCTGGGGAAACCCAGCCAGGTGGGCGGGGTACAAATCATCATCATCATCATTATTTGTGGACCTGGGTTGTTTCCACCTAAGCATTTCACTTCATTGATATATCTATTGTATTCCAGAATGTATTGGCTCGCCTAAGAGTGCTCAGTTTTGCATCAGGAACCAAACTAAAAATTAAAAAATAGGGCTTTTAGAGATCTATGACCAAGTGGGAGTAATATGGTGTAGCTCATAAAGACTTAGAATTCTGAAATCTTGAGATATTGATCAGAATTCAAATTACTAGTCCCACTAGGAACCCTGTGCAAGGACCTCCGCAAGCACAACGGGGCTTTCCCCCTTTCCCAAGCTCCCCTAAAATTGGCTCAGGGAGAATTTAGGAGAGCCCCCAAAACAGCATGTAAGTGGCAGATGGGGGGATGTCATTCTGTCTGGCAAGCTGAATAGCTTGTGCTGATGGAATTATTTGCATAGATGTTTTAACTTCTTTACACACACAAAAAAATACAGCTCACTATTTCAGTTCACAATTAGAGGACTATGAAACAGGGTACATAGGGAACGTGTCTGTGGCACAGTAGCATGGAAAACATAACCATGCAAAACGTATTTCCAGAATTCAGGACTCTTGTCAGTTTGTTGTAACTTTTAACCTTTTAAGCATTTATGTCGTATGTATCACTCAAACAGGGGCAATCACTTGCTCCTATGGGGGGGATGTTATCACCAGTTGGAAATCTGATGGCCATCACTATTGTGCTTGCCTTTTCCAGCAATGGATAAGCACCAAACTCAATGGCTAAAAATCTTTTATCATCCACTTGGCATTTGTTCCCATTGATCTTGAAGCATTGTTGCCATGCCTGCAGACCATGGCAGTGACAGACAGAGATTTGCACGAATGACTCTTTTCTTCCCCTTCTGAAAGGAGACAGGGGGGTAGCTTTGAGATACTTGCTTGTGTGCCCTGCTTGCTTTCTCTTTCAGAAAAGCTGCAAGGTTGCAGTCAGGTAAATTTTGTGTTCATTAGGAGAGATATGTAGCAAATGACACTCAGTATGCATTTCCATCCATTTGTCTCACATAGAGAAGCCATCCGGGTTTCCTCTGCCTACAGAAATGCATAACTAGCTTGGCAATATTTATATAATTTTAAGTAACAAATTGAACTAAAAATACAGTCTTTACTGGTGGATCATGTGAAAGGCCCATCTAGCAGAGCATCTTGTTTTCCAGTTGCCAACTGAAAGCCCACAAGGAGGGCATGACGGCAACTGCGTTCTTTTGCTTATGTTCCCAGCAACTGGTATGCTGAGGCATGCTGCCACTGATCCCAGGACTAACAGCTATGGATAGCTCTATATTCTGCCAATTTGTCTAAACACCTTTTAAAGCCATCTAAAAGAAAGGATTTTTTCCCCCCTGCTAAAATTAAGAAAGGACGGCTCTTTCTGCTCTCCATTTTTCACCTTTGAAAAAGATTTGCAGACTTTTCTATTCTCCATCTGCTTCCAGAGGATCCATCCGAACAGGACTTTTTCAGCTAGACATTTCTGAAAAGCTAATAATTAAAAAAACCACAACCTGTTCATACCATTAGTGATTCTTCATGAATCCTTGCTTACTTCTAAAAACAAAGGCACCTCTAAACGTAAAGGAAAACCAAAAGACTGAAAGACTTTGCTGTCATCTAAAAATCTATTTTATAAACATACACCTCAAAATACTATTGGGATAATTCAGTTTTTAAAACTGTGTTGTTTTGTTTTATCATATTGTATTGTTAGCTTGCTATTTTTGCCCAGGAGCCACCCAGGGAACCTTTTTTTTATAGGGCACCCTATAAAGAACAGAATAGAAAGAAAGATGGATAGGCAAGGAGGTAGATCTTTGTTCTGATCATGCAAGGTCCTATTATTATCATCACTATTAGTATACCCACTTCTGTCATCAATACTCAAGGCAAATGATAATCCAGTAAAAAACAAATATCTGCAACAATAATGGTCTTGGTAACTGAAACAATATTTCAGACATGTGAATTATAACAATTTGTGAACATTCAAAGGGAGGTTATACTTATTTATTTATTTATTTATTTATTCATACATAAATACAAACATACATACAAGGAGTAAATGAAAGCCATAAAGGCACAACAATAGCAGAGCAAACAATAAACAATTGAACCATTTAAGCAATTATCAATTAAATGAAACACTCAAGTGATAAGCCAGCTAAATAGGCAGAACAAAAATAAGGCATATATAGATATATAGCTGCAGCTGTCATTGCCTTTAGAACTATTAGGGACAAATGTTTAAATCAGCTTGCTGACTTTGCATTTTCTGGGTTTGAATTTTTGCTTTATAGCTTGATTTAGAATTTGAGGAAGACCATAGACCTCTTATAAGACTGTAAAAGGATTTTAGGTAGTCATCCTTTGCTTGCTATTCCAAAGTTCTAAAAGCACTGCCCATTCTTGTTCAAAGCTATTTATTTTTTCTCTTGCCAGACCTATAAAATCTAGGTGATTTTCCTCGAAGTTGCCAGTTTGCTACAGTTTAATGTACTATTCCCTCAAGTGGGTACATTTTTTGTCATTCCCTCTCAGTATTTTGCATTCAAGATTCTTGCTGCTAGATTCATATTAAATAATAATTTATCTCTGTCTTTACATAGGTTTAATAAAAAAAATTGGTCTAGTTGAACAGTGTTTACCAAATTGTTTCTTTTATTAGATACAATTTCCTGGCAGTTTTTCTTTCTTGAGGATGAATGAATCATGGAAATCATGAAATCAGTACTAATACAAGGTAGATCTTGGCCAGGAAAGTCCTGTGATTGTTTTCCCATAATCGAATGCTCTGAAGCATCAACGGACAAAACCTCAATATAAACAATTAACAATGTGGAAAAGATTCTGAAATGTATTAGTAACTTAAGAAATGGAACAAATTGCCTCTTGAAGTTGTAGAATCTCTTCAGAAGGGATACCAGGAAAGAGGATGTAAGTGTATAACTGATTCTCCAGTACAAATTTAGGCTACTTTAGTGCAATGGCTTGAACAAGGCAACTCTTCAATTCTATGACTGCCTGAAAATGAATAGTCATGAGCTCAAAATCCTCTGGATAGCTTAAGATATACTATTTATAACCATGGCCTCCTGGAAAGGGAAGAATAACATTCCTTTCCACACTTGGGGAAGAAATGAAAACCTAAAGAGGTTGTTTATTATTTTCACATCTGTGAATAAATGTGACTAGGCAAAACTAAAAGATACAATTTATGGCAAAACTGCAAGCCGCAATTTGAATTCTTTGACATTTTCCTGGACTACACACCACATTTTAGCTATCTATTGGGAAAATACTGTAACAATGCTGGCATCTCCAGCTAACAATGTTTTTTGTGACACCAAATAGGGATTCATGGGGTTTCCTTGAGGTACAGATTTGGGATATAAGCATACCCCAGTGTTCGGCTAATAACGGAACCTGAGCATAGGCTCAGGTTTTATCCTGACAAGTCCGCTTAGTCCTCATGCAATGCATACATTTAGAGCATCCATTATTGAGGAATTCCTCAGGAGGTGCGGAGAAAACACTTCAGTTCCCAGAAATCAGTCAGCTGAGGCACAGAGCATGCTATCTACCTTATCACAGATAGGAATCATAGAACATAAGATGAATTCTCAGCTTTTGACAGCTTTGCTTCTCTTCCCCTGCAATTTCATCAAGTGGGGGAAAGGAATGGGGAGGGAACCACCAGCAGCAGAGGGTTGGCAAAAGCATAACAGCTTAACCTTGTTTTTTTCTGAACTTCACATAAATGGTGGAATTCAACACAGCGTGGTTATGCGTATGAGGAAGGAGGTCCCTAGTGTTTGAAACTCCCATTGTTCTAGGCGCATTTTGCAACAGGGAATTTCATTAGCACAAGCAGTTTCTGAATTCTGGGCCTAACATTTCAGATTGAAACTGCACAGTGGCAGGAAATGAAGACCTTTTCCTGCCTGCCCACTTCCAGCTGCTCTCTTAAGACTGGAGAAGAGACCCTCTTAAGAATATGGGGGGGGGGCATGGGAAGGACTAGACTAGGCTTCCTCAACCTCAGCCCTCCAGCTATTTTGAGACTACAATTCCCATCATCCCTGACCACTGGTCTTGATAGCTAGGGATCATGGGAGTTGTAGGCCAAAAACATCTGGAGGCCTGACCTGAGGTTGAGGAAGCCTGGACTAGATCATGTGAAAAATGAACATAATGTTTTAGCAGCAGTTCATTCATTTTCAGCTTTGTTTGGGTTTTTTTAAAAAAGTGTGCCTAGACATTCATATCACAGTGTCTAACACTGGGTCCACTTATGTAATGGAACTTTCCAACATCTCCTCCCACTGCATGGCCCCTACAGAGCCTATTTGGGGGCACATGGGGGTGTGCGCAACTGTGCAAGTGGACCTTGTCCTGCACACACAACAATTTAGTTGAATTCCACCCAAACCCTTCAGTAATCGGGGTGGGGAGATAAGCTTCCACTGATAGTTATTCAAAGAGTTCATAAAAACAAGTTAATTACAAATCAAGATAAGGAGCTTCACCCATTACTGAAGGTAAGGGAGCTGGGCTGTGACAATTTGCCTTCATTGCCACCATCTATTACTCTGCTGCACATGTGCACGATCTTCATATGATATGGAACCGTGCACATTCAGTGCTCCTAAGCATGTACAACAGCCTTCACTTTCCAAACATTTCCCCAGATGTGCAGATGCTGAGGTTGAAAGTATGGCAACCATGAAAGGAAAAGCAGTGTAAATTCTGAAACAAATGGTGCACTCGCATATATTTTTTGGAGGAATTATGGACAGATTTATGGTTTGCCAAATAGTGTTGAACTGGTGGATAACTATTTTGCAATACTGAAATACAGTGTTATTTTATATTCAAATAAAAATATAAAAAAATAATATATTATGCCACATGTTGGGATAGAAGGTCACTTCTGCTTGCACCACAACAGCTGAAGGGCAGCAACCACCCATTAAAGTCACCAACTAATTACTACCTGTTGTCTACTACTGCTACTACCGCATTCACAAAGGTTCTTCAGTCCTGAGTACTGCAAAGTATCGTGTATGGAAGTCATGGGGGGGGGGAGATTCAGCATGTACAGAGCATGTTAGTGCAGGGTACATCTGCATGTTTACTTGAATCTTAGTAATTGCAACAGATGAATGTATTCAACATAAACCTATGGAATGTAAAGGTACCTGTCTTTCCTTTACCTTAATCCAGGGGTGGGTAATCTTTCAGGAGTGAAGAACCACATGGGTGGTCAACCTTTTTTCTCTCCTTTCTCCTCCATACATCTATTAATTTCCTCTTTGTCTGTCTCACACACATACATTATCCATTCTCTCTCATATTCATTCTCCCTCTCCCTCCCTCCTGCACAATCATAGAAGCACACATGGCTGCCCCCCAAGCCATCCAGCTTGCTTCCTTTACATTTGAGTACTTCCCTTTCTCCCCCCTTGCTAATATCTTCTAGGCAACCAGCCGCCAATTCACTGCCATTTCAGCACTTGCCCCCCAAGCCTTCTAACGCTCTATGAAGCTTTCTGCAAGTGCCGGAAGAGGCATGGGTAAATGAAGGCCATGCTAGAAGCAGTGTGTGAATCTTGCATGGTTCTGCTGAATTTTAGTGGGCAATTATTTTTGGTTCTAAGAAATATGAACTAGGGTGATCCAAAATACTCTTCAACAGACACATTAATATACTGAGTCTTTCCTGCACAATTTTGCTCCTGTTCTCTAATCTCAGCAGCTATTAATCTATCTAATTGAAGAGTGCTCTTCCAGCCTCCATAGATTCTTTGCCATTTCAGCCTTGCTTTGTTCCTAGCCCTTGTCGTAGTCCTGTGCTGCCAGCCACGGCAGAACTCAGTGGAGGGAGAAACTAGCCAACCAGCCGAGTCTCAGGGGGGTACTTGCCTGGAGGCAGAGCCCGTATGCAAGGTTCAGTTCAGTCCTAAGGTCAGGAGTATCTCAGTTCACATAATCAGACGGTCCGGGGGTCAAGAAAGCCAAGGATCACAGGAAGCAAAACACAGCATGGTCTGGCCAGGAACTACAAATACTATTTCCAGCAACTGACTGAGGCTGGAAATCCTGCTCAAGAAAGTTGGTGCCAGCTGGTTCTTATCAGGATCAAGAAGGCTGATCAGCAGCAGGTGGAGTCACTTTGCCTTTTGCTCCTTCAGGCTCCTGCTCCGCAGGTGAAAAGCTGACTCCTGGCCCATGAGAGCCGTGAACCCAGCTCTACTCTCTCTGTTGCGCACATTCAATAAATTTAAAAAGCCAGGAGCAGCTCAAAGATGCAAACTGACTTCATGAACTGGAATTCTATTCATTGACGTGGGGTGGGGTGGAGATGTACAAGTGCACCCAAACCTTTAAAAGCTTAACTGGTCCTAGAACAGCAAAGGCAAGGAGACCTTTTAGAAGCATGGAACTGGCAGGATCCATATTTCCAATTTGCTGTTCTCTCACCGACTGAGCAGAATTGGGGAACAGATCCAACACTCTTCTTTTCCTGCAGGGACATCTCTTGCAGGTAAAACCGCAACACAGCAGGGAATTTGGGGTTTGTGGGTCGCGCTGAAGGCCTTCAAGGGCTGCTTGCAGCTCATGCGTCATAAGTTGTCCATGTTTACTTTAAAGAAACACATACAAGAACACGTTCCCCATTCAACAAGCTACCTACCATCTCAATATGTTACTGGATCTGTTTTTATAGTGAGTGCCTAAAATAACTTCAAAACAATATCTATTTGGTAATGGAGATTTGTTTCAGGAAAACAAGTAAACATAAACAGGCAGCACTACAAGTAATCCTGACACGTGTACACTATTTATTAAAACAATCACATTTATGGAGTTGGGGAAATGCTCCTGAGAATCAGCTTCTTGAAGTTTGACTTGGGCTGATGCCAGAATGTTTCAGGTTTAGTACTCGGGAGTATTGTTTAGAAGATAAATTGCCTGATATCAGATTTTGGGAAAGGTAGAATTACCATCAAGTCTTGTTGCATAACAATTCATTGGAGAGAACAAACCCTGTATTACTCATTCATGCTTATAATGAAGTAGTAATATGACTTAGGGGGATTTGATTTTAATACAAATTTTAGAAAATGTTGTTCATGTCAAGAGTAATCTACTGTATTACAAGTTTGAGATACAGTTTCAAAAAGATCCAGAGTAATATGTAGTATTTAGTTCTTTTACCATGAAAGAGTGATAGTTTCCACTAATTATAAAATATTTGCACAGATCTTCTATTTTTCACTGAATGAGCATAGCTCAATGGTTCAGTTTGGAGGTACATTTTCTGGTTTCTAAACCACAGTTTGACAGCTAGGAACTAGAGTAGAGACCACAAGCTTCCCCACACTTGCTTGGTGAGTGTGTCAAAATACAGATTTTCTGTTTTTTCACAGTAAGGCTATCAAGATATTGAGAAGACTTGCCACTTTCTTAATAGCACTACCATACACCTGAGTCAAATTTAGTAAGGCAAATGCATAAGATTCTACTGGAAAAACCTGACTAGTTCAATTATTTCAGTTTTATTTTTGTAAGTTTTATTTGTTATGGTTAATAGTTACTTATCTTCTTTATTTAAAGAAAGGATTTTCAATCTAGGTACATAACTGTTTGATCTGAAGATAGTAGTTATTTTTTTCATTGGGTATGCTGACATATTTAATTCATCTGGCTTTTATCTCTTTATGCTTAATTTATGTATCATGCCCAGTTCCCTTGTATTAAACAGTGATGATCAATGGTTACAATCAAGAAATGTGAGATTAACAGAACCTTATTTTGCTGCTACCACACAGAGTGGCAGCAGCAGTGGCAGTGCAGTTCCCCTTTAGGAGGCCTGTCCCCCACTCAATATTTTAATCTCAAAATGGCTTGGACCATCATTCCAGGGTTATTTGGGAAAGGAAACATGGCAGCCGTCACATAAACTAATATAAATGTGACTGGAAATAAATAATAAGAAATCTTCAAATGAGTTGTGTTTACTGTTAAAGATAATACTGTAATACAACAGTTCTCCCTTAGTCACATCAGTGATTCACAACCACACACAAGTTTCTTTACGTTATGGAAAATCACTTGTTACCAGACCTTTAAAAAAAAAGTTCTCTAGTGCATCAGAAATGAAGCTATGCTGATAACAGCTGGAATGAATGAAAGAAACAGAGGGGTGTGGGTTTTATATAGTAGTTATTATAGTGGAGTTTGTCAGAAGCAATATTCGTCTTGCTGTTTGACAGAAAAGACAATTTCCGTGTACATCACACCATAAATGAAATGTAAAAGTAAGCTGGTATTATTCCATGTAATTTCGATTAGTTATGCTGTGTTGTTAAAAATGCTTTTTAAGCAACTCATAGCTTCAGCAATATTTATTGATGTATTCATTTTTTTAAAATCACAGGTGTGAAAAGTCTCAAAAGACAGATATTTAAAACTGTCCCTCTGCATTTTATTCCTTACCAATACATTTTGTAAGGAACAATAACTTCAGCATAACACCAGACAGTTTCTCAATTTCAAAGCCAGTAACAGCTATTAGCCTAATCTACCTAATTGAACAATGGATTTCTTGATGCAAATGTAAATGCCAATTATAACTTCAATAATTCCCCCACATCTTAATGTAAATGTCTAAAATATTTTAAAATACTATTTACATATACTCTGTATATGTAAGTTCAAATTTACAGAAATAGTTGATTATTTTCAGTGCCCATTTTTAACTTTCGTTTAGTTTAAGACTGTGGTTAGGAAACCTGGGAAATTAAATTGTGTCCAACCTACTTTTCTTCTCTGGCAGTGGTGTGAAAATTACATTTCAGGGTTTACAAAATTCAACAGGAATATAAAATTCCACTTAACTACCCCCCACAATATGTTTTATTATTACACCTGCTGTTTTCCACCAGCAACGTAAACTTTAGCAGGAAAAAAAATTCAGGACAGAAATCCTGCGTTGTCCCAGTATGAAGCAATTTCGCTTATATACCCACTGTATCTGCTGTTGAAACGGTTTAATAATAGAAGAGCATGCACTTTCATGTAATTCATAATTAGAAAACGACTACAACTGCATTATTTAAAATCATTCCTTTGTTATCAGCATCAGTTTTAGACAAAAGCAGGGAATCATTTGTGAGCCTTGGCAGACCCAGGCTGTTCAAAGCAATTGCTGTTCAGCATGAAAGCTGCAATGGAGGTCACAGAACAGGTCAGGAGGAAAGATAGTGTATCGATTTCACACCAGGAATAGAGGCGAAGCAAGGGCCCACTGTTGCTGCATGTGATGTATTTCACTACAGTTTAAGGCACATTTCATTCCAATTCAGGAGGGGGGTGGGGAGCAAAGGGCGAGTGGATTTCACACAGAATCATGATGAATTCTGAACTTGTGTATTTCAGTAAATACTGCCTTCCTGACATTAAGTATTTCTATATAACACAGTGAATATAATGGAAATTAGGCTGCAAGCATGTAGCAAACAGGACTAGCGGATAGGGTGTTATATTAAGCCTGCTTCCACAGGTAACAGCACAAAATAAATATCGAAGACAAAACAGACAATTGTTCGAAACTACGAACCTTCTGACACGTGGCAATACTTCGTTCCAATGATCGGCATGTCCTAACACATGTTTGATTGTTTTGAAGTATTTTTACTCTGCTCGTCAGCCAAAAAAGGGGTTTGCAGAGCAGCTTACAAATATCAGTAAGAAGCCAGTCCCTGCACTCAGGTGTACATATTAAAAGTTGTGACAACAACAAAAAAACTAACTGGGAGGCTAAGAGGGAATAGCAAATCTGGACCCAGTTTTTACTTACAGGATTCCTGTAACAATGAGGTAGAAATGGAAGGAGCTCAAGAAGATGAGGGGCCAAAAGTTGCTAGTCTCTCAGCTAAGCCGATGGAAAGATCCTGCCTCTGCTATCGCCTGATGGAATGGATGCTCCAAGTTGACAACAGAGGGAGGAGCCTGATAAAGCAGGTTTTTTTAGCAGAACACTGGACAGCCCATAAATCCCATTTTCCCCCTCCTATAGCCTGATATGCAGACATATCTCAAGAATTTAAGATCAGATCTTTCTTGCACAGGTGGTAAATGTTTGTTAGTTAGTGCAGTCAGTGACTGATTGGTTGAATAGCTTTCTCAAATAATATTTCATACACGAAGCAGCAAACATCGGTTACTTCAGATGTCTTGTAAATACTTTGTCCAGGCTTTCCCTGACCCATAGGATCAGACATTTTTTATATGAACTCCAGTTTTTAGTTGTTTTCATGAACTTTTATACAACTGTTTTGCTGGCTTTATGTTGTCTTTTTGTTTTAACTATACTGTTGCTGTTTTGATTTTGTTTGTGTGTCTGGAAGGCGGTTTGCGGATGGCTGGCGAATGACAGATTGAGATTGAATCCTGACAAGACAGAAGTACTGTTCTTGAGGGACAGGGGGTGGGAAGGTGTGGGGAACTGCCTGGTCCTGAACAGAGTAACCGTGCCCCTGAAAGACCAGGTACACAGCCTGGGAGTCATTTTGGACTCATAGCTGTCCATGGGGGCGCAGGTCAATTCTGTGTCCAGGACAGCCGTTTACCAGCTCCATCTGGTACGCAGGCTGAGACCCTACTTGCCTCAGACTGTCTTGCCAGAGTGGTGCATTCCCTGGTTATCTCTTGCTTGGACTACTGCAGTGCGCTCTACGTGGGGCTACCTTTGAAGCTGACTCGCAAACTACAACTAATCCAGAATGTGGCAGCTAGACTGCTAACTGGGAGTGGTAGCCGGGGCCGTATTAACACCGGTTGTAAAGGATCTTCACTAGCTCCCAGTACATCTCTGAGAACAATTCAAAGTGATGGTGCTTATCTTTAAAATCCTAAACAGCCTCGGTCCAGTACACCTGAAGGAGCATCTCCACCCCCATTGTTCAGCCAGGACACTGAAGTCCAGTGTCGAGGGCCTTCTGGCAGTTCCCTCACTGCGAGAAGCAAAGCTACAAGGAACCAGGCAGAGTGCCTTCTCAGTAGTGGTGCCCTCCCTGTGGAACACATTCCCTTCAATTGTCAAAGAAATAAACAACTATATGACTTTTAGAAGACAACTGAAGGCCGCCCTGTATAGCGAAGTTTTTAAGGATTGATGTTTTTATTATAAAAAAAATTCCTTCCAGTAGCACCTTAAAGACCAACTAAGTTAGTTCTTGGTATGAGCTTTCGTGTGCATGCACACTTCTTCAGATACACTGAAACAGAAGTTGCCAGATCCTTCTATATAGAGAGAAGGTGGGGAGGGGTATTACTCAGAAGGGTAGTGGGAATGGGTGATTGGCAGATAGCTGAGATGAGCCTGTTGACGACTCTTAACGACTGCTTTTTTTTATTATGTTTTCTATATACGTGGTAAGCCGTCCAGATATGTTGTAAGCCACCTAATAACAATAATGATGATAATGATAATTTATGCTGCTTAGAAATTTTTATTATATATTAATCAATTTGTATATATTTTAAACAATACAATCAGTGTTAATAGTCAAAACAGAAACACAATGACATATTTGCGAAACCTTCATAACAGGCTTCCCAAGTTCACATTGAGGTATTTCACTCGTATCCAGAAGCCACCAGTTTAGGGATATGTGACACAGTAATGTACTGACTAGGATCTCTGCGATCTTCAGCCTTCAATAAAATAATTTGCTGAGGTAATTACAGCAATGGGCCTTTCCTGCTCCAGTGATTGAATGATGTAAAAACAAGGCTTTAAAGTTTTTACTACTGTTTGTGAAATATTAGCTTCAGTTGAAAAGGAAATGAGATCAGAGCAACATATTTTCTACTTATGCTGAACTAGCATGGTAATAGTAATAATCTCTCTCTATAGATGCCTAAAAATATTTGCTATTGGGCTGTATAAAACTATTGTAAACAAAAAAGGCAGAGACATTAGCAATTCAGTATGTAATCTGAATTGATCTGAATTTAGCCTACTGAAAATGCCAAATATACATCTCCACTCCGCAAATAAAATTGACACTTCTGACCCTTAAGGCCAGGGAGATGAGCCTGAAATAATAACCATGTTTGCCCATCACACTAATTCAGGGTTTTGGGCGGGCATAGGCAAACTTGGCCCTCCAGATGTTTTTGGCCTACAACTTCCATGATCCCTAGCTAGCAGGAGCAGTGGTCAGGGATGATGGGAATTGTAGTCCCAAAGCATATCGAGGACCAAGTTTGCTATGCCTGGTTTAGGGTGAGATGTACAAATAACAGCAAGCTCAGACTCTCTTGCTCCCTTCTGCATGGACAAGAGAAATTTGGAAGCTTTTCCTTCTGCTTTTAATTGATCAGAATTTGTCAAATTGTCCAGACCCAGATTTGTCAAATTGTGGTTAAGAGTAACCGTAATGAATTTCAACAAGCCAGCTTTAGAAACCATGGTTTACGCAAATGAAAGTACAAGCTTCTAAACTAGTCTCTTGGCAGGGTGGAATTCAAGATTAAGCACCCAAGTCCAAGGCTTACTGTGGGTTGTTGCCACTTTTGCGCATCACCCTAAAGCAGAGTTTAAAATAACATGTTATTGTAGGCAGTGTGGGTGGGTCTCAGTGACACTGCAGTAACCAGAGGGGAGTTGAGCAACACTTCTACTGGTAAGCAGCAGGTCATAGTGCAAACTCATATGTTTGCATTATAATAATAATTTTATTGTTTATACCCCACACCATCTGGCTGGGTTTCCCCAGCATACTCCTGCACCAACAAAAGTTGGTCCAATTAAAAGATAGTTTTAAATAATGGTTGTGTTATTTACCTCTACCTGGTATGTCATACTGAAAACTGGGGGAAGGGCCACAACTCAGTGTTAGAGTACCTGTTTTGAATGAAGGTCCCAGATTCCATCTCTAGGTAAGAATGGAGAAGACCTTTTGCTGTATGAAATCACAGAGTCACTGCCTGCCAATGTCTGCAGTACTGAGCTGAATATCCACATGCTGATTTTGGCACCGATAGGGTATGGGGCAGGGGCAGAACAGGGCAGAACTTGTGTGTATGGTGGCCCGGAATGGAACCCCTGCATTAGTGGGGATTCCCCTGTAAGCCAATTGTCTGACTTGGTATAAGGTCCTATGATCTTATGTGTACACAGAGGAGCAGCTGTATATAGTTTTGCTTTCTTAGAAAACTTGAGCTCTCGAAACCTACTGGTATCTTAGCATAATCCACCCTCCTCGACGTCCTCCATTTTTAAGTGTTTTGCTTTTGAAATTCAAATGAAGTCATGGTTTGTAATCATTGTTTGGAGAGAGAGCTCACACAAATCATAGCTGCTAGTTCAGATATCATGTCAAGCTATGGTTTCTTTGAAAGCAAAAATAACTCATTAAAACGGAGCCCATGAGGAGGAGAAGGCGCACAGGGCTTGTTTAGTTATAGTTTAGTTTAGTTAAGAATGAAATAACGACACAAAACACACATTTCATTTGAAATCAAAGTTACTACAACTCCCATAATTTTCTTACTATTTTCTCCTCTCTCAGAATACCTTTAAATTTGTGATGGAGTAATTCTCGGAACATCACAAAAGAAATAGAAAACGATCATGCAGCAGCACTTGAGCTAATTTATACAAGCCCTTATCTAAAAAAGAAAACTATACCAAGTGGACATGCTTTTAGCGAAAGTCAGGTGGCAAGTGGGCGTGTTCATGGGAATGTAACGCAGTTTCCTTTATGCCTGAAAAAATGAAGTTCAATCAAGTGCACAGCATTAAATTGCAACTTCAGCTGGTAAGATGCTTTTACCAAAACATTCAGCAACAATTTCATTCAAGCGACAATATTTGGGGTAAATGGTGTGAACAGAAACTCTTAGTTCTACACAAGACATTTTCAGATTGGTTTAAAAATACAGTTAACTGCTTTAGAGTCAGTTTAGCCTGTACTTAATGAATATCTGCTACAGGCATAGCTGCCATAAGTAAGTGATCCTCACTCTCGTGCCTGTGTAAGGTTGACAGGCAATTTGGTCCAGGCAATTAATGGCATTTCCTTGAGGAACCTGGAAGACAGATACTCTTTCAACCAGAACAGGACAGAAACTCTTTTCTGTTTCTGGGTGTGCTACTAAGACAAGGGAAGGTTCAAAGTCCTAGCATATTGTTCATAAGTATCATTGTACATCTGACCTTTTCTTTCAAGCAAAGAGACAGGCCCTCATCATTCCAGTTCACAGTAACTGTGTACGGCAAGGGTAGTCAATGTGATGCCTCCCGTAAGTTGTTGCACTACAACCCCAATAATCCTTGACCACTTGGCCATTATGGCCGGGGTTGATGGGAGTCGTAGTTCAGAAACATCTGGTCTAAGTTACGGTGACTCAACTAGGGAGAGCAAATATTTATCATTAAGTCTGGACATGGCATCTCCAAAACTACCTGCCCTATATTTAAGACTTCTGATTATTAAGGTAAAAGCATTCCCTCAATGGCAGCTGCTGAGTTTTGCAGTATTGAAGGCAACTGCGTGGTTTTGTCATTAAAGGAATTAGCAAACCTGTGCAAATACTCATTCTCTTGGTTAGAGTTTTGCCAAGGCTATTGATATACTTTATAATGCCAACTGTGATAATTTCAGCATTCATTTTTATGTATTAAAATGTTTTCCAAAAGTTCAGTGATGTAGAAGTGGAGTTGAGCTTCTGAAGTCAGGCAAATAATTATCTTGACTTTCCCACATGCAATTTGGACAAAGAGAAATTACTTCCCTGATTGTCAAAATAAAAAAATTCCTTCCAGTAGCACCTTAAAGACCAACTAAGTTAGTTCTTGGTATGAGCTTTTGCATGCACACGAAAGCTCATACCAAGAACTAACTTAGTTGGTCTTTAAGGTGCTACTGGAAGGAATTTTTTTATTTTGACTATGGCAGACCAACACGGCTACCTATCTGTTCCCTGATTGTGCTCACTTTGATTTCAGCCCAGGAACAAGCAAGATAGGAAAAACAAGAAAAGAGGGTGATAGGACTACAGTGTATATTTCCAAGATCCCTATGTGATGAGGGAAGTGGAAGGAAGCAATGAACTAGTAAATAAATAGTTGTGCCACTGACCTCCAGCATGACAATAAAAAACAGCGGGTGGAACACCATCTTGTTTATTCCAAGCTTGTCAACAGCCACTTGCCTGGTCACCAGTGGCAACGAATTCTTTGCTCTAGGCAGCCATGAGGGAACCATTTATAAACTGGCACAGAGAGATCTTTCCCCCCCTTTCAGGTAGCCAATTTGTCTCAAAGGAGTAAACTAGCAATGTAGGGATAAACAGGGCAGGCTAGTAATTTTTGAGGACTTACACGCAAGGCTGGTTTATCCCACTGGGGCTTTGGCACTCTGCCTCCTACTGGAACCTCAAGGGGAGTGTGTGCCTTGCATGGCAATCGTCCACACCTTCCTAAGAAAGCCTGTCTCATTCTTTGAAAATCATCAAACAGAAGCATTTATTCATTACTGATATGCCCAAAAATATAGTGCAAATTATTCAGAATATTTGTAACTATAAACTCTCTGTGAAGCATGGGTGAACAAATAATTTAAAATTAAGGGGATCTGTATGCATCAAAAATTATTTTAATTGCCTTTTTCTGCTTTATTGATTCACATTTTTTTTTAATTTTCCTTCATCAACTTTCAACATGATTCACAAATAAGACACTTAGAAAATGAAGAAATGCTCTCTTTACATCTTTCCAAATGTAATTTACATATAAGAACTAGGTTCCAAAAAACCTGGTCTGTCAGTTTATACTTTCTGGGTAGAAACAGAATGGAAAACATGCACTTAAACATTAGCTTTCTCAATTCAAAAGAATATCAACTCATATCTCTATTAGCCGAAGAGATTTTGTCTTCCACGCTGCTCTAAAATAAAACAAGCTAAAGGAAGATGTACAACGAGCAATGCTGAGGAGGAGAATTCTGTTGCTCCAGAGGTAAATATATTCTTTTTCTTTCAGTAAGCCATGATTATTAAAATGTAATGTTGGGGTAGGAACAGCAGAACTTGGGGAATTCTACATCAGCCGTTAGAAAGATAAACATGTTTAGCCAGAAACAAGGAAGAACAGGCCTAGCTCAGGAGCTACCTGAGGCAGGTTTGGGATCTGGGACTAGCCAGGTTGAGTAGCTGGATATGGGAGTAAAGTGAAGGTATGCAAGGTGTAAACTGGTTGGGTTGAGGTTAAAGTACACTTTAGGCTACATTTTTTTCCAAAAAATATGCACAGTCTTTTTATTTTGGAAACATTTCAAAGGCTTAGCGTTCAAAACTTGAAACTATTGAACTGACTAAATAATCCTATGAGCCTCACACTTTATCTTATGTCTCCCTTATTTAATTATGACCACAATAATAAGGAAGGAATTATAATGTACCACATATTTTTCCATGTATCTTGGTATGTTTTATCTCATTTAATGGGTAGGAAATACATATATAAATCAAAGAATCATAGAATTGTAGAGTAGGAAGAGACCCCAAGGTTCATGTTGATTACAGCTTATCCTATTCGGTTTTTTTAAATTGCACAATGAAGAATACCAGATTACTAGAAAACGTTTTAGATGAACATTTAAGAGAAAATATCTGCTTGGCTGCTAAGGCACAAGTAGCAGAATTTTTGAAAAAGAAAAACTATACAGGTATTCTAACATACACACAGACAAAGAGAGAATATTTCTTCTCATTTTGTATCTTAAGTAAGTTTTAAGTACAGCCATTGCTTGACACAAATTCAACTGCAAGTAGAAACTTTCCAGGCTGACGTGCTGGGGCAAAGGAAGGTCACTCTTTAAAGCACATGCTCTCCTGGGAGGAAAACCTGGAAGGATGCTGTTTGAGCAGCAATTTATACTAGGCACAGTAAGTCATTAGATGACAGTCAACATTGCAGGCCTTTGCCACAAGTCTGCCATGATCCTGTTTCTGCAGCTGTGAGGAGTTATCATGCAGGAAAATAGTTCTGAAAATGTAACAGGTCAGAAGGAAAAACTCACAATACAGTATTTTCTCTATAAATGTGCAAAATGATTTTTTTTTAAATGCTGCAACACATTGATACATTAACAAACAGGGCTAAGAAACGAAAACCAGTAATCAAAGCTAATAGGCAAATTCAAGAAATACAAATAATCTTTTTAATAATAAAAAATTGTCAAGATTGACTTGCAACCCATCGATGTAAGTCTCATGCCACTAAATAAAGACATGATCAGGTGAAAGTGATCTATAGCTCACCAAAATTCGGTTTCTGAAAGAGCACAGATCACCGTTGATAGACTATCCCCAAGTAACCTCCTATGTAGATTACTGTGATGCACTGGTGGGGAGACTGCCCTTGAAGATGACTTAGAAATGTCAATTACTGCAGAAAGCAGCTGCTGGAATTTGAACTGGTCCAGCCAAATAGAATCACTTTGACATTGACAATACTTTTGACTGGGCTTCTGAACCCATTCCAAGATTCCAGTGCCTACATTTAAAATCATACATGGTTTGGGACCCTTTGGGAAGGATATGATATATATAAATGATTTGTTAGCTTGACTTTATTACTGCCATGGTGTTTATGACTTAAGTGTGATGGCTGGGCCTTATGTTCTATAAATATGAATATTGCATTTAAATGTATATAATATTTTATTATGATTTATAGGTAACCCTCTCCCCCTGGTACTATTGGTGAAGTATGTTCATAGGCATTTAATCAATGAAATAACTAAAGGAGCACCTCTCTCTCTATCACAGCTTGCCTGAACTTTTTTTATGCTGATTATTGTTTTAGTCTGTTCTGGCATTAGCTGCATGCATTTGTTTTTGCTGTTGTAGATTAATATGTATACTATATGATTTGCTTGGTTGTTTTATCTTATCTGCCCTAATATCTATATAGATAAAGAGTGTGTTACAGATACTTTTGTTAATAGTTAAATAAACAAACTAAAATTAAAGAGAAAATATAATAGATTAGAGAATAAACGTAAAGGAAAACAAGTGCAGGGGAAAAACCCAAAGATACAAAAAGTTGAGTTGTAGCACTTACAAAAAATAAAAAATAAAATCTCCATTGATAGCAAAATAGTAGTTTTTATGTTTCTAACGAGAATATTTTAACAAAAATGCACCTGTAGGGTGAACGTGATGGCAATAAGAAACCTAACAGAGATCCACGAGCCCAGATCCAAATACAGTGGTACCTCGGAAGTCTAATGCCTTGTGAGACAAATGTTTTGGCTCCCGAATGCCGCAAACCCAGAAGTGACTGTTCCAGTTTGTGAAAGTTCTTTGGAACCCGAACGTCTGCCGCATCTTCTGATTGGCTGCAGGAAGCTGCGCCTTAGTTCCAGACTGTTTTGGAAGTTGAACGGACTTCCAGAACTGATTCCGTTTGACTTCCGAAGTACGACTGTAAATACTTTATTATTTGCCACTACTAGGTAAAGGATTACAGAATACCGTTCTTGCCCATTTTTCCTGCCACTGTGTCCTAAACTCTTCATGGTTGTAAAGAACTGACCTGTGCAAGCTTAATACCTGGGTGGTATACAGCAAAGTTTTGCTCAAATTAGACCCACTGAAATTAAGTAACATGACTACAATTGATCCATTAATTTCAAAAAGTCTACTCTTACTTGAGTATTATCCATGGAAACTGGCTTGAAACAGATCATTTTGATTCCAGAACTGTTTGATTCCAGAACTAAGATCCTGCCAGGGAAACTCTCCAACTATCCATGAATGTTTAAGCTTACCCAGAAAGTTCTTCATTGAAATAGGAATATATGGATTGTCTCCAAAGGTGTGCTACATTAAATAACTTTTAAATGATGGCAGGGAATGCTTTACAAAGTGAAATTTAGCATACATGGGTATGTGTGAGAATTCTGCAACATGTCAATTTCTCCACAATTACACATGCTCAGAAGCTGTTGTACACATTGCTCATTGCGGGCAGGATTCAACTAAGTCATTGTGGGTGTGAAACAAGTTCCACTTGTGCAATACTTATTTTCCCTCTCTCCTCCTACTGCATGTCTCCACCCCCCCTAAATCTACTCTCAAGGGGTTGGGGAGCCCACAGAACAGGTTTAGGGGTTGCACAGGGGTAAGAGGGGGAGAGGAAATCCCATTGCATGATTGGACCTCATTTCTGCACACATATCCCACTTGTTTAATTCTGCATAACATAAGGAAAAGTACTGTCCTATGTGAAGGTCATGTATGAATATTTCACCATGCCTTTGGGAAAGAGAAACACAAGGGTTTGGTTGTTCTTTGTCTAACTTACTAACTGCAGTCAAAGTTTCCAAAGGCTAAGCTACCACCTTCCATCAATGGAGGAAGAGAAAGCAAAGCTCAGGGCTCCAATGAGGAAGCCTTGGTAGCTCAACCAAGGCCAGAGTTGGCTTTCCTTACATTCCACTATTCCCAGCCCATTCAGGGCCAAATGTAACAGATAAATTACATTACAAATATCACCAGTTAATGTTTGCCACATAATAAACAAAATGGAAACCTTTCACTTTCAAGATCTGAACACCGAGAACAAAATTCTCATGTCAGGCTTTGCACAGAGACATGCATGCAAAAACAAAAGGCTTCCTGTACAAAACAAATATTAGAGAAAATACATACACATGCCTACATCAGCAGCACATATGCAGATAACCCCTTAAAATTCATTTCAGGCTTGACTTTCAATATTTTTTTAAGCAGCTGCTTGCATATGTGTAACTTGTTGTCCAGAGTGACAGCTGTATTTTCGCCTGTTTTGACATTGAGTCTGATTTGGGTGAATAGCTCATATCCATTAAAGTGCTTTTACAACACTGAATGACTGCCAGAATACTTCCTGATCAATTTTAAAAGCCAGCTAGCTGTCATCATCTAATCGCAACAGCAGAAAACAAATCTCTGGGGAATAAAACAAGATTTTAAAGCTTTTTTAAAAGCATGATATTAATTCTGAAACCTACGAGCTATTTAAATAAGAATCCAAAGCTGCTGGAGCTATATCTATGTAAAATAAAAATAAAAAAGCAGCAGCAAATCTTTCAGCACTTTGGAAAAATCTAAATACTTGTTAATATTGCAAGCATCCTAAAATACCCTTTCTAGTCACCATCTTAATAGTACCATTTCCAGAATACATTTCTGTGTTCATCATTAAACTCAAGTTTCTAAAGTTTTTGACAAAACGAGTGCTTCAACTACACACAAGAGAGTCATGTGTGGGTGCATCTCACACATATTTTCATGTGTGCTGGGGAGGAATGTACATGACTCCATCCCATTATAGTTCCCTTTTTCAGCCCTTGCAAACAGCAGCCAACAAATTAAAGCAAGAGCAGCAAATATTTCTGCAATTAGACACCAATTTTTTTCAACCACACATTAGCAGAGAGATTCATTTTGGTGGTGCCCAGCTATCTCCTGCAACTTGCAAGTGAATTGCACATTCGCCTGGTTTGCACATCACGGTAAGGCAAACTATGGTTTACCAGCACAATGCAAACATGTAGGCTCAGAGATGCTTTGCTCATCCTCAGTCTTTTTCACTCCCATGCCATGTTGAGCTAAACCAAAGCTTGGGCTTAATGTATTGTCCGAACCCAGACTTGCAGTTAAGCGCTCTTCTCACTAACCACAAGCTTTCATCGGTTTGTTCTTCAGATGGGAACGAGGCCAGTGTGAGTCAATTTTTGTGCTGGTAGTTGATTTCACCGCATAAAAGTTTATTTTGTTTCACAACACACAGGTTTCCAAGGACAATTATAAAGATCAAATTGAATTTATCAAGTTTATCTGCAGAAAATTGACCTGACAAACAGCACTATGATAAGTAGAGTCAGTCTGGTATAGTGGTAAGAGTGCTGTACTTGGACCTGGGAGACCAGGGTTCAAATCCTGCTCAGTCATGAAGCTCAGTGGGTGACCTTGGGGTAGCCACTCACTCTCGGCCTAACATGCTAGCGGAAAGCTAGCGGAATTACTAAGCACCATTATCAAAAGTGCCTCATTTATTTGCATAGCCTAACGTGAACACCAGCATCTGCTACAGCATGTCCAACTGAGAGTCTTTGAAAGCTATCTGGCAAACTCCAGTAGAATTAGCTGAATCAAGAGTGTTGGTAACAGAAATACTGCCTAAAATTTAGGGTAATTTCTGTGTTCCCCTAAAAACTCCCCACCCGTTTTAAAAACTGTTAACATTGATGGACCCCAACTAAGTGCTACTCAAAGTAGCCACACTGAAAATAATGAACCTAAGTTAGTCACATCCAATAGCTTCAATGGGTCTACTCAGAGTAGAACCAGCATTGAATACCACCTAATATCTTCACAGAATTGTAGAGTTGGAAGGTACCACATGGGTCATCTAGTCTAACCCCAGCAATACAGGAAACACAGCATCTTTATTATTGGAAACATAATCTTATTAACTGGAACATGAATCTCACTGGCATAGAACGTGCCATAAATTTGTACATATGCACAATGGAAGAACTTTTAATATATAATTTGATATATAATAATATTGCAAGTTAAGCAACTAATATTTTTGAACTCTCACCGTCACAAACAGATAATTAATATATGTTTGCACAACACAAACAAAAAGTAAACACAAAGACTGGCTGTAATCCAGAGCCTCTATAGACATGTGAAAAGAGCTTCTAAGTTCTCAGTAAGACATTTGCCTTCTATTAAGTAAGATAGCCTTCCTCCACCCCTTCTGGGTAACATCTCTAACTGCTTTTGAAATTCATTCTTAAGTGGATAGATTGGTGTGCCATTTTTTTATATTATGGCCTCTTAACTTATCTTTGTTATGAATCTTCTATGCTAATTGTGTCTGATTGTGACTTTAAGCTAGTTGCTATCAAGATGGTGCCTTACTAAAATGTATGCTTGTCGCTTTTGCTTTCCCAAAACAGATCTTCCTAAACATATTTGCTTTTCCAAAACAGAAGTTAAAACTACAGGCACACCAACGCTTACAGGAGGATTGCAGTTGCAAGAAGTATTGACTTGTTACTCATTTGTTGCAATAAGTATTGATTTCAATCTTGGAATGCTATGAAAGGGCTTGCATCAATTACACTGTACATCAGGGTCCTGATACAATTTACCTAATAGTTCCTAGGATGCACAGAGCATAACAACCATCTATTATCACACACCTCCCTAACACACGATGACTCCAAGACTTCCTTTCATTTGAACTTTTAAAGGTTATGTGCATATTTTGGTGGGGCATCATAGCCCTACTAAAAAGATAAAATGGAAAGTGTGAGCTAATATTCAACTATTATTTTTTTTTATTTTTTTTATTTATTTATATATTGCATTAGCCATGTGGCCATAGCATGATATACATTAAAAGGACAACATAAAATGGGAGGTGGGGAGGTAAAGGTAGATATCGTCCTGGGCGATTACTTAGAGAAGGGGGGGGGGACTGCTGAGGCTGGAGGAGGACCGTTAAAGGGTCCTTCGGCTCCTCAGATTTGTCCTAACTCGATTGTCCTTGTACAATAAGGCTACTTGGAATTTCGTTCGATTGTGCGGTGTGTCGCCTGCAGCTGTGGTGTTAAGGAAGAAGTTAGTGCCGCTTTCCTCTTCATCACACTAAGCAGGAAGTTAGCTGTCATCTCGGTTATCCAACAATCAGAATCCTGCAAAAAGACTCAACTATTATAATCACCTCTGCTCTAAATTGTCATGTGTATTTTAAAACATTATAAATATGTTAAAAGAGCCCTTAATGACAACAACATGATGGTGGTGAGGTTTCTCTTTTACATTATCTATCTACTCAAACAGAAAATTATTTGGCAACTGTGATAAGGCAGCAAGAGTACAATGACTTTCCTTTAATCGCTCATTAAAATGCTGATTGCCTGTGGAGTGAGCCTGCAGTTATGGTCAAACACCAAGTCCTATTGTGTGGGTAACAGCTTGGGCTGTCCTTGGGCTGGGTGGGGTTGAATCACTGCAAAGTAAACAAACATTCTAATGCTGGAAAATACAAATACGCGGACTCAATAAAGCCCTTAAGTAACTTTTAATTTCGCTGCCTTAGGGAAGCTAATATTGCAGAGCACAAAAGTTCAGAGATAAAGAGACCTACCAGGTGCTGGAATAAACATTTACGGTTTATAGAAGAACAGAACTTGGCACATATGAAATTATTTATTCTAACGTACAAGCTGAGAGGGAAATTAATTTCACATGGCTGTGCTGAAAGGACCATAGGGACACTAAGGGCATTAGCAATCTTTCTACCTCTATGTAAGGTATATGTAACTGCACTTATACAGTCATATTTAGGGGGCACTGAAAGCAGATAATCTGGCTGATATATCATTGCGGAAACTAGATGAGTTCAACACCCCACTTCTGTTGTTTTGGTTGTGTGAGGCTGAACTTCATGCTAGGAATAGATGTCTAAGACCAGCCCCTTTATTTTCTAGGACATTTGCAACTTCCTCTCAATCCCTCATGGCATGCTTGGAATACTTTCTGCAGTGCAGATAAATGATTTTTTGCAATGCAGATCCAAGTAATTGTTGCAAATCTCTTATATGTTATTACCCAAAAGAAGCTTAACTGTGCGTTACCTTCTGCATCTGATTGCCCCTCCCGCCCAACCGAAGAATAATATGCTCAAACACTTATAATAGCAAGTACATGGGCAATGCAAAGTTGGGCAGGTGCCAAGAGGGCTGCCTGATTCTTGTGTAATAACTACTATGAACCAGCACCATTATACAAGCACTTAGCAAAAGGTAGGAGGTTATTAGCAAAGCTGACCAGTGAACTTTTATTAAGGGAAAGAAGGAAAGATATATTAAATTACAGTCTTAAAAACTCTCAAGTACAGGCAACCCCCAATTTGCATGGGGTTACGTTACGAGGCACTGCACATTTAAGCGCAATCGCTTATATTTGAAACACCATTGAAAAAGCCTGCAAACACCCTCTAAACCTCTGGGAACACTTCAAAAACTCTTTTAAAAAAACGGCAACAACTACCAGACTGGCACAAATAGTGGCAATCATTTCCTCCAAACCTCCTTGCTCAAACTCCCAACTCTCCACAGTCCTCAAAGTTTGGTGCAAAGTTTCATGGGATTGTATTTGCAAAGGCTCATGGGATTGTTTGGTGCTGTTTTTGCCCTTTTTGCTCTTCTAGGGCTATTTTTGCAATTTTTTAATTCACTTCCAGGTGTGACGTGATGCGCATGGTCACACATCAATTGGACACATGTCAATGGGGAGTTGCCTGTATCGACTTTAATTAACTAAAACTGCAGTTTTCCAACAAACTTTGAATCTGCATGCCCATGAATAGAAAATTTTGTTTCTTCTAACTCCGGCTTGTTCATGTTCTAAGGAATCGATTCAACCCATAAAGTTAACATGGTATAAGTGAAAACCTCTTAAACACAGAGCATTTTTCATCAGTAAATTCATTCCTTTAAAAGGCAGCGTCCTTCATCAGATACACATTTATGACAGTTTCATCACATAAATGAATGAGAGAAAGGAGTGGGTCGGCTGCGCTCTAGATCAACAGATTTATCCACTAAAACGACGACAAATATGATGCACTGTTTAAATGCACTATGCTTTTATCACATCCGAAGTAATCAGTTAAGAGGTTTTCATATACAGCGCCATACATGGGATGATCTGAATACATTACAGTTAACAATATATTCTCCTGGGTTATTTATGGTTTATGAAGAACCAATGCTTAGAAAAGTTCAATTAAAAATGACTTCAGTACTCCATCGTCTACTTACATCCGGGGGATTCATAGCACAACATCCAAAAATTGGCTACAGTCAACTTATCAGCTTGTACATGTCACTGACTTCATTTGACCTTTGTGGATAAGCTGCATTCATAATCATCATCCTTTATTTGCCTAGAAGCATAGGTCATCATAAAATGTTAGGAAATATATTGTTTCACAAAATAGGATGCTACAACATAATAAAATTCTATAAAACTGGGGAAGGGTAATATATGTTATAGGCTGGCATGACACAGTTGAACCGATCCCAGAACTGTTAGGTCAATTTGCAGTGCAAATTTGTATCTACAACTCTGGCTGGAAAAATTATAGCTCAAAATCCCTTACAACCTCTTCTCCCCTCCTTTCCCCCTAATGTACATGTCCCATGGATTGTTCTTAGTTCTTTGGGGTTTTTTGTTTCATTTTGTTTTTTCATTGCGCATATATATATATATATATATATGAAATGCTGGTGATTTTCATATCCAGATACATTATGGGCATCATAGAGTGCACTTTGTAGAAGAATGCCCTGTGCTTCATTGGTATAAACAATAAAGCTGAGAAGAATTCACAACCATACTTTAAAACATACGAAAGTTAAAATACTAAAACAGATTAAAATTACTTTAACTTTCTAAGCATCGGGGTAGGATTATCGAAACAAGAATGTTTTTAGCAGGTGCCGGAAAAAGTACAGTGGTACCTAGGGTTACATACGCTTCAGGTTACAGACTCCGCTACCCCAGAAATAGTACCTCGGGTTAATAACTTTGCTTCAGGATGAGAACAGAAATTGTGCTCCGGCGGCGCGGCAGCAGCAGGAGCCCCCATTAGCTAAAGTGGTGCTTCAGGTTAGTTTCAGGTTAAGAATGGACCTCCCGAACGGATTAAGTATATAACCAGAGGTACCACTGTACCGTGAAGATGCCTGCTTGATCTCAATAGGCAGGGGGTTTCAAAAGGAGCCTAGGTACACCTTTGGTAACATAGGTGTTTTCTGGCATGATAGGTGTTTGGTAACATAGGTGTTTTCTGCCTGTATAGCCAGAGAAAAAGAGCATGATTGAGATGGCTGGAGATATGCCACTCCCATAACGCCTTCATTTCTCTGACGCATCCACAGAAATGGCAGAACTCCATGCCAGCCTTGGCTTGTTACCAGGGCCACTTCAGGACATTTGTTGTCTGAGGTGAGAGACCCGATGGCTCTTCCCCTCATACCCTATACAGTACAAAGTCAACCAGACTCACAGCAGAATCTTATTTTGATCCTGACGATGCGACAACATTCTCCACTTTACCTGAGGGTGGCAGGTTAGCCTAGGGGACACATGGCAGGCCGCATAGTATACACATTTCTTTCTACTCTCTGCTCCTCAGCATTTGTTGCCTGAGGTGGCTGCCTAACTTTGCCTTGGCAAACTGCTAAATTGTGTTCATAAAGGTGCTATGAAGGTCTTGTATCAAATTTGCTTGTGATAAGAAGATGGGAGGCGTATTTAATGTTAGAAAACACAGAATCAAAATTCAAAATAATCTTGACAGGTTGGAATGGGCTGAAACTACCAATATGATATTCAGCAGAGATGAACATAAAGTCTTGCATTTTTGGTATTAAGAATCAAATGTACAAACTTAGGAAGAGGGGAGTTCTGGCTTGGCAACAGTACAGTGGTACCTCGGGTTACATACGCTTCAGGTTACAGACTCTGCTATCCCAGAAATAGTACCTTGGGTTAAGAACTTTGCTTCAGGATGAGAACAGAAATTGTGCTCTGGCGGCGTGGCAGCAGCAGGAGGCCCCATTAGCTAAAGTGGTACCTCAGGTTAAAAACAGTTTCAGGTTAAGAATGGACCTCCAGAACGAATTAAGTTCTTAACCCGAGGTACCACTGTTAAGCGAAAAGAACCAGGCGTCTTAGTTGATCATAAACTGCACACAAACCAGCATCACAAGAAGCTAGTGTGATCTTAGGCCACATTAACAGAAGCATAATATCCAGAGAAATAATAGTTCCACGCTATTTTGGAACTATCAGGCCGCATCTATCTATCCACGCTACCTATCAGGCCGCATCTGGATTACTCTGTCCCGTTCTGAATACCACATTTTAAGAACGACATTGACAAATTGAGTATGTCTAGAGCACGCCTCTGGAAACCAAGTCCTACAAGGAACGTTTTTAGCTCGAAGATTAAATTGGGACGTGATAGTAGCTTTCGCCACACACAATATGGAGTAGACCTGTTCTCTGTTGTTTCAGGAAAGTAGGTTTTTCTTAAATGTTAGGAGAAACTTAAGTGTAAGAGCTGTTCAACCTTGGAGCCAACTGCCTTGGCAGGTAGTGGAACCTCTTTGCTGGCCAGTCATTTGCCAAGGATGCTGTAGTTTCATTCTGCATTGTAGATCCTTGCTCTGAGTGGAGTGGAGAGGTGCAATTTTGGCCATCCCTTGGGCCTGCACCCTTGCATTGCACGCTGTATGGCAATGAAGGTTTCCACTGGTATAGCTCCATCTCCGCCAGCAGAACAACACTCATGTTGCTTCCCAACGCCCCTCAGCCAGATTTACTGCAGGGTTATACTTGCCTCCCAAATTCTCCTTAAAATTAGGAAAATAAAATTCTAAAAAAGCTTTGAAAACAATATGTTACTAGTGCTAACTCCCACCACATATTTATGTTTTTCTCAGAAATTTTTTTCCTGATTCTAAAGTCTACCAAAAAGATATACTGCACGTGATATATACCTCCAGGATCATAATCTTATGTTATAGCAAAATATTTCACTAGATAAGCATACACAGGAAAATGTAAAAAATATTTGGTTTACCTCATTACTATTAAAATATTATTATTAAATAGTTGTTTGCCTATTGGAACACAACTGATTAAGTTTCATGTTGTTTACAAGTATATTGTTCCCTAAACATCACAGATTATTAGAAAGTTTAAGACCAAGCTCACTGAAAACAAAAAAAGCTCCAAGTGATCTGTTGGCACCATCTTAGAGCTCTTATGATGATTTCTGTATGGCTTGGGCCAAATAATTGCATATTATAAGCAGGATTGCTCAGCTGGTTGTCAGACAGGTCATATTGATTTGTAGGGTCATATTGATTTTTTAATAATACATCTGCCAAGTCAGACTTTCTAAACAAGGGAGGAAAGGACTTTGCTTTAGAACCAGTTTGTCAGGCACATGAGAGGAGGCGGGTGTGTGTGCAAAAAGCCTTCCCCAAATTTACAGGTATTTGTACAGTGGGCCAATTCTAAAGACAGAAGAAGGGTTTCACAACATACCGTATTTTTCGCCCCATAGGACGCACCGCCCCATAGGACGCACCTAGTTTTTTGGGGGGGAAATAAAGGGGGGGAAATGTATTTCCCCCCCAGGCGCGGGAAGCCCGAGCTTCCCCCGACCCCAGCCCCCAGAACAGGCTACTGCCTGCAAGCCTTGTGAGCCGGCAGGACCTACCACTGGGCGTGCAAGGCTTGCGGACATCTGCCCGAAGCATGGGCCGTGCTCCGCAGCGCGCCCCGTGCTTCTGGCTGCAGGCTGCCGCCCCAAGCCTTGCGCGCCCGGCGGGACCTCCCGCCGGGCGCGTGAGGCTTACGGACACCTTCCTGAAGCACGGGGAGTCCTCCGGAGGGGTCGGTGTGCACCGATGCCTCTCGCTCTCCAGGCTTCAGCGAAAGCCTGCATTCGCCCCATAGGGCGCACACACATTTCCCCTTCATTTTTGTAGGGGAAAAAGTGCATCCTATAGGGCGAAAAATACGGTACATATTGCAAGGAGCAACAGAAAAGAAAAAAGCAAGAGAAAGACTTAACAAGCCTATTCTCAAATCCCACTTGCTGAGCCAGATCTCTTCTCTTCTAAAGCACCTTGCACAGAAGGGGAAAATAAATACACAAAAAGCTGTGCTTTTAAAAAACGTATTTATAAAACAGATTAACTGTTCAAAAAAAAAAAAAGTAGTAACAATATAAAGTAACTGTCAATAATAGACAGATAAAATCAGAAAACAAAAAGCATATTCAATTACTTATATGGAAAGCATTTTTTAATAAACACCTTTAGCCGGCATCTAAAACAGTATAGTGAGAGTCCCTGCCTAATGTTAATGGGATACCGCTTCTTATCTTCCACCTGTTCTGCCATTGAGGACTTCTTGGATCATTCTTTGTCTAGCTCCTCCCCCTTGACCTGTACGCACTGAAAGACTGACAACCCTAACAGACACATAACAATTTTTGTAAAAGTGCAAGCTCCGTAGATCGATGCCAACGGGACTCCACCAGCTAAGCGGTAAGAGGCAAGGGGAGGCAGAGTTGGTGGAACAATAGGAAGGAAAAGATCTTAGTTGGAATCTCATGCTTCCTCAAGAGGTTGGTTATGCCTATATATACCAAAAGAGGTGGTATATATAAAAAAACTACCTATGATAGCAATATTTATAGAACCCATCATCTCCTGGAAAACCCCAAGATACTGGTTTGTTTATATTTTTATGTTATGTACGGCTCTGTGATCTTAAGATATACAAATGTAATAAACAATAATAATAACATAACTATAACTGAACATTACCTTAATCATGTGTTAATCAAACAGTAAGAATATTGAAACTCTTAAGGCATTGCACTTCCACACTAGAACACTGTGACTATCATCTCACCACACGATTAACTCAACAGCATCTTACAGCACCTCCTTCAAACACGCTAAGGACAGTTGCCAGCTGTGAAGATTTCTGGAAGGCGGAAGCTCATCATGATAATCTGAGCAGTGCTGGCTTTGATCCGGATGTGGTTCCAGTGGAGTAGATATGGAATCTTCACTGTTTTCATGAACAGAAACTTTAATCCTTGTAGGAAACTTACTAGCACCATATGGAATTATATTATGTGGGGCTTTGTATTAGTTCCTCTTGCATTTTGCATCCTTTTATAGGACGTTATTAGTACACCTATTTAATATTTAGCCATGTTTTATTGTTCACTGGCTTATGTCAGACAGATTTGGGGTGGGGCTGGGGCTGCCTTCAATGACAAGTATCCCACATAGGATACCTACCTGAAAACCGGTAAGTAGTTTTGGCTAAACACTTACAGTATTCTCCACCCACCCCCACCCCCACCCCCGTAACCATTTATAGATTTCTCTCCTGAATCTTTTTCTCCAGTACTTTTTTGTACCACCTCTTCTTATATATTTTTCTTCCTGTTAGATCATTCCTGTTTCTCATCTCTCTGAAGGAGACAAGCTGAGAAGGAACCATCCTACAGAGACTGTCCTCTGCGTCCACTGTTATGTGTGGTGAGACAAGCATAGCCATGAAAAGGGATTTCTCCATTATGGGACCTGGTAACTAAAGTTTTAAATTCTTTGTTTTTTTCCATTTTTTAATTATCTGTATTATGTTTTATATTCTATTTCTGTACACTGCTCAGTTTATTTGTAGAATGGTTGATAAGTTCTTATACAAGCAAGCAAGAAAAGAAACAAACAAACAAACAGTATCTGGAATGCTCTCCACAGGGAAGTTCACCGGGCACCTACTCTGGTGTGTTTTGAGAGCCAGTGTGGTGTAGTGGTTAAGAGCGGTAGTCTCGTAATCTGGGGAACCGGGTTCGTGTCTCCACTCCTCCACATGCAGCTGCTGGGTGACCTTGGGCCAGTCAGACTTCTTTGAAGTCTCTCAGCCCCACTCACCTCACAGAGTGTTTGTTGTGGGGGAGGAAGGGAAAGGAGAATGTGAGCCGCTTTGAGACTCCTTAAAGGGAGTGAAAGGCGGGATATCAAATCCAAACTCTTCTCTTCTTCTCTTCTTTCAGCAGGAAGTCACCGGAACTTGGTTCTGGTACCTCACTGCCCTTTTAAGAGAACAAGGGACACTGTCAGGGAACTGACATCGGAACAGAGTGGAGAGGCTAGGCTCCCAGATTCTGCAGGAGAGGGAATGAGTAAGGGAAGAGAGAGAACGTCCTCTGGGGAAAGAAGTCCCGGTGACACCAGGAAGAAGGGAGAGGCAGAGAGCATCTCAGAGGTGAGGCTCCGAGACTCTTCCAGTGAAGTCAGCGAGGAGAGTGGAGGACCACCGCTAGGCACGCCCACTCTGCGCAGAAGGCTTCCGCGCAGAGAGGCGAGGCGAAGGTTGTCCGTTAAGGAACTCTTATGCTGGAGGAAATTTAGGAGACACCCACTGACGGATTCTGCCAGCGACTGAGCAGCAGCGCAAAAGGGCTGCTCAGCCGGGGAAAGACGCAACCACCCCAAGCAGTTGGGAACGGCTGGAGGTTTACACACAAGCAACCCCAATTCCCATGATAGACGCATTCATGGTGAGTTTCGGCACCTCTTTTTCTAGACAAATAGAACTGGTTTTTGGTGCCAGTCAAAAATATTAGTAAGATAGTAACGCTTTTTAAACACTATTTCAAAAATCTTGGGCTAGAACAGTCAGAGGGAAGATAGGGAAGAGCACTAATAATAATAATAATAATAATAATAATAATAATAATAATAATAATAATAATAATTTATATCCCTCCGATCTGGGCAGCTCCCAATAGAATATTAAAAACATAATAAAACATCAAACATTAAAAACTTCCCTAAACAATGATGCCTTCAGATATCTTTTAAAAGTCAGGTAGTTGTTTACTTCCTTGACATCTGATGTGAGGGTGTTCCACAGAGAGGGCGCCACCACTGAGAAGGCCCTCTGCCTGGTTCCCTGTAGCTTTACTTCTCGCTATGAGGGAACCACCAGAAGGGCCTCAGAGCTGAACAATGGGGGTGCAGATGCTCCTTCAGATATACAGCACTGAGACCATTTAGGGCTTTAAAGGTCAGCACCAACACTCTGAATTGTAGGTAGCCAGTGGTTCCTTGTGCAGTTTGTACAGCTATATGGTGCCCTGCGGTACACACTCTACTCCTTCACATATGGTGCTTTTGATCACAGTATTTTGCCGACTTTCCTCATGGGCTTAGCGGAAAACATTCATTATCCTGATACAAATACTGGTTAATTTTTACTATATGCTTCAATTGTTTCAACGCTGGGTGTGATATATGCTTTGATTTTCCCGAAAAGTCAACGTTATTTATGCTTCCATACTTTGGAAAACAATTACTGTTTAGGGCAAAGAATCTCTGAAGTGTGCATGTAGCAAATTCTGTGGCCAAATTAAAAAGACACAGTAGATGATCTTGAGGGCTTTTTAAGTGCTTTTAAATTAAGAAGAAACTTACATGTTCTGAAAGAAATATTACCAAATTTTAAGAGAGAACAATGCATTGAGACCCAGATCTTGCAATATGTTGTCACTTAATAGAAACATACTTGAATTCTGGTCATTTCCCTCCTCCCCAAATGATACGTACAAAGAGAAACAAATACTGTATAACAGTAAATGCAAAGTGGATGCAAGTAGATAGATATATGTTCTACAAATTTCTCGCAGCACCATCTCATAGGTCAAAACAAGGTCAATCCCCTATCAGACGGGGATCCTTCATTTCAGCCTGGAATACTTGACAAAATATCCCTTTCAAACCAAATGCCACAATATACTGGGTATCTTACTATAGTCCCTTGTTTCTTCTGGTAAGGAAAAGAATAACTCCAATCTTTTCTCAGCTGCTACAAAGCTTATACAGAGGAAATCCTACTAGGATTTCTTTTAAACTAGAATAACTCGCTGAAATATTCAGGGAAAAGAGCTCATGATAACGCTATATTCCTTTCTGAAAGCTTCATTTAGACAACTGCTAGCAGATCCCTTCATGGGCACAGCAAAATCTTAAACTGTCTCTATTTGACTCTGCTTGCCTAAGGCATTAAGTTCAATCCACCATGTCGCACCTCAGTAACTCGACACAGACTAGAAAATTCTTACAGTCAGCTTCCCCAAGGGATTTGTTAAGTTTCACATGCATTTAGTTGTGCAGTTGGCCTGCTCAAATTGATAAACTTGTTGCTCACTGCTTTCTGCTGTACTCCCCCCCCCCTTTATCACCAAGATAATAAATATGGTGAGGGAAAAGCTGTTACTGTGTTTGAAAAAGGCTCATTCAATTAAAAATTATTGCACAAGCATCACTGTTTCTTCCTCCATTCAAGAGGGGGCAATTTATTTTGTATTTGCGACAAAAATACTACTACATTTATGAGCCCAGCAAAGTGAATGGGTGAAACAGAGAGAATGGATTAATGAGTGAATGAACGAATAATAAAGGAAAAGTGCATCAGACAGATTTTTGAGAAGAGGGAATTCCTGTTTTTGTTAGTTTTTTTACAATAGCTCTCCAGCTAATGAAGTACTGAATGTTCTGGGGTATATAAACAGGCTGGCAATTTCTAGACCACTGTGGGAAGACGTGAAAGCCTCTCACATTAGGTTTGTCTTAACATTATCTCAGGGGAAAACTACATTATATTTAAATATACAGAACTGCATCTCAGATGGGTATTTATTTCTGTTTTTTACTTAAAATAAGGGAAAGCAACGTGGATTAGGACTTAATTATACGAAGAGGTTTGAGCATTCCCTAACCAGAGTGATCCCACCAAAAAAACCCCCACTCACATTGGTGCCAACGGGAGTTTTTCATTTTTTCCCCTTTTACTATTTGACACTTGGGGTGCTTTTATGGGGGAGAATCACTGTAGTCGCAGCCTCAGTTGGCAACCCCATGCTTACTTTTATTGGATTCTTTTAAAATCTCATGCAGGTCTATACACAATTTATTTAAATGCAGCATATAGCTATTCAGTCAACAGCTGCACCCCACTGGTCTAGGGAACAGAGTTCCTGCTTAGTACCTTCTTGCACACTGTTTCTTCTCACAATATAGAAAAGTTAAAACAAAGTGCAGCTATAATTCAGGGAAATGACACTGAGCCAACAAATGCATACATACAAAGCTGGTTCTGATATATAGCATAGTTTGGCACTCAGACGTTCTACTGAATTCATTGGGTTCACTCCCCTGAAAGTGTGTATAGGATTGCAACCTTCATTTGGAAGCAAGCAGGGTGTGTGGGGGAAGGAACGTGAGAAAGTGTAACATGCTGCTATAATTGAACAGCAAAGTGGGAGAAGTTAATTTTCCATTTCAAACATTTTTTGGTGATTGTCTTAACTTGCTCTGATCAGATATATACCAATAAAAAATGAGGGATCAGCATTTAGAGACTGTCATCCAGCTGTACAGAAAAGCAAACAGGCTCTGTATCGACAACCGCCAATTATTTATTTATTATTTATATCTCTATCCCTATCCCATCTCCCACTCAGAATATGACCCCCTATGTAACACCACTTAATCCATTTGATTTAAGTTGCCCATCGCTCTTACAGATTTGAAAGGCGGGCACACATTTCCCTTTCTCTTTCATTTCCAATCCCTTTGACTTCAAGATAATTACAGCAAGGCTCAAGTAAAAGATATTGAGGATTTGGGTAATAATAGGGCCATATCTTGGGAGAAGTGCACAGGCTATATAGATTCATTTTCAGCAAAGGCACTACCACCAACCATTTAAGCTAAGCCATCAAAGATATCCATGCTTTCGACTCTTCATTTCCTTCATGCAGATAATGCCGTTACCAAGTTAAAAGAAATAATCCAACTTTTGCTCACAAATGTAGGTCTTCTCTAAGAGCTAAGCAACAGCAGCACTAGAAGTTCACTCACCACTGCCTGTAAACCAATAAATGTGAATTATCTAAAGGAAGTTATCTCTCACATTGAATGTATTTTCCCCATTCAAAACCCAAAACACTTAGTCAGACGTGTTACGAACAAAGTACATGCTACTTAAATCGTGAAATCCTCTAAGAGACACATTATATTACACATTGCAAGGGTAATAAATGCTTCATGTAAATTGTGAAGAGGTAGGCAAACTATGCCAGAGCTGGTGTTTCAAAACATTCCAATTCTGACTTTCCAATACATTTCAAATAGCTCTGTCAATGTTTGCTCTTCAAACATGAGAACCTTTATTTTATGACAAGGAAATTCTCAAACACTGGCTGGAAGTGTTCCAAGTCCATTGTTTCACAATGCAGTTAAGACACACTGCTAACTTTCCAAGACGCCCCCAACTATGTTTGTAAGTAAGAGTCTTTTAAATGTGTTCCTATGTAATATATAAAGGCTGTATGCAGTGCAGTTGTTTTAAGACTTTTATTAGATGTGCAGTAAGACCTGCACCAGCAGCTGATACTTGCAGGTGGCTGAGGAAAAGACTGACCATGGCTGCCCTCCCCAACATCTGCCTTTTGCTGCTGCCAGCCTCCTCTAGAGTTAAGGATAATGGGAGCTGGCTTTATGTCATCTAGCCTGCTAAGCGTGCTCCTCCCCTCTGAACTGTATTTAAGCCAGGCTCGTTGGCATGCAAATACACCAGTATCAGAAACTTTATTATCAGTTAACGATTGCTTTGTTTTTTATCTATGTACTTAATTTTTGTAATACTGAATTTATTCTGTGTTTGTTAAATTGTTGTTGTTTTCTGAATTCAACTGACATGCTCCATATTTTGTATAGTATTCTAAGGTTCTGTAGTAAGTCACTTTGGACACAGCCCATTGTGGAAAAGCAGCATATAAGTAAACCTAAGCAATAATTAATTAATCAAAATAGAAAAAAACAAAGTCAAAAAATAAACTTAGAAATAACATTAAAACATAAAGTATGATAATTGCTTATCAACTTTCAGACAACCAAGTATGATTAGGATAATGTTAGAAGACAAATTTTGATCATAGCACAAGGCATGGTTTTCTTATTAATTTGCCCATAATATTTCTATATTTCTGTGGATTGGATATATTTTTGTAACAAAACATTTTAGCGACCAATAGCGACCAATTAGTATGCATATTTGTTTAAGAAATACGATAAACACAATCTGGAAAACTTGAGTTAAATTAATGATTTAAACCAAGTATCTTCATGTGGTGACTAAAATAATGATTTAGATCATGTTGACTAGAATAAATCCACTCTGTGCAGTCACCTTGATTAAAATTTATCAACATAATAAAAAGCATAACAATGATTAAAATTTAGTGTTTCACTTAAAAATTTGGCAGCTTGAAACAACTTCACGTTTGTGTCTTAGCACACATTTTGGGACAAGATTTGAATGAATGCAAGATTCACGTTGCATGTTTCTCAGTTGTACTTTCTGCATCCGTCAAGTAGCGGCAGGCTCATGGCCATAAATCACTGGGGAAGAGAAGGAGGGTGTGTTTCAACAGCAACAGACATGCAAATTACAAGTTAAAAATTATGTACATCAGTACCACTGAAGCAAATTTGTTACTTTTGCTTAGTGTAATTGAGTATGCGTGTTCTACTCTGAACTATTCCACTTCCTGCAGAAATCCGGTGGTTATTGGCAAAGAGCAAAGCATTATCAGCAAGAGAAATATCTGAGTGTATATAGGATGTGTGGCTAGGGAATTATGACTTAAGACCATGAGGGACGAACTAGCAACCATTCAGGTTAACGAACCTTGAATGCAGTACCACAACATAGCAGGAGAGAAATTTTGTTTTAATTAAAGCCAAGATTCACAGGAAGGCACACTCTAAACGAAATGCTAGATTATTTAAAGAACCTTGAGCATGTGAATGTAGAGATGAGCAATCCTGCTTAAATGCAACTTAAATGGACATATTACTAGTGTAGAAAAGGCATTACATCTATGCTACACTTTTTCTCTGTCATAACATTAAAAAAAATGTAAATATTTTGTAGTTTTGTGCTTCTGTCCTTTCATTTTTTTATTTTTTCCACTTATGAATGATAGCCTGTTTTATCAAATAAATCAGCCATAAGAGAAGAAACCTGGAAAAGTTTTAAGAATGTAATGCGATTCCTCCCCTTTTTGTATTGTTAATTTTAATTATGCATTGTAGAAATAAATACCTAAGTGGCAAGAAAGGTACCAGCAGGCAGCCAGCAAGAAGGCAGAGCAGCAGGAGGGGGAACAGCACTTGTACACCTGCTCTGCTCACTTTAAATAAATAAGGCAGTCAAGAAAATTTGGCAATTTCTGAATGACATTCACTTTCTGGAGTTTACCTATTTTTTAAGGAAGGACACAAAAAAAAGAGGAAAGGAAATGATTGCACAAAAATTGTGAGATTTCCTGGGAACTGATTGCTTTTGAATATCTGGCCACTTAATTTAAGTCACTTGCACAGAAGCAGAGACTTTCTGAAAATGTGGTGCTTTGCTACTCGAGCATTAAAGGATTAAGAGGTTCCCCCTCCTCTTTTTTGGAAGCCTAATTTTAAAGGGATGTTTAGTCAGATTAGGCCATGGCATACTGAGTGTGTGTGTGTGTGTGTGTGTGTGTGTGTGTAATTTTGTGGATGTTAGACATTTATAAAGATTGATTCTCTCATTTGCTTCACTTTGTTCTTGTAAGTCAAACCGATACTTGCAATTTATTAAAAATAGCATGTGTCAAAGGTATTTTGTTATGTTCAGACCAAATGGGATAGGGGCTGGGGTAAGGGCTAGAAGTATCACTGCCACAGAAATCTGGGTTACTGAAATAAAGGAAAAGTGGTTCTTCAGGAGTGGTCCTGTAGGAGATACTTGTTGCAGGCATATTTCATGTGTTTCAACAGGTTAACTTGTATGAACTTCTTAAAATAAGTCTCTCTTACGAACTTAATGCACAACTTAGAAATCAAAGAGCGTTTTGTTGGTAAAGAATAATCAAAATGCTTGGCCAAATTGACAAGGCAAGCATCTTCGGGAACAGTCCTAAATTAAAAGGAAGAAGCCTATTTCAATTCCTTGTCTGTGAGGTAAAGAACTAATAGCTTCAAACTGAATATGAATACAGTCATATCTTGAAAGTCAAACAGCTTAGTTCCTGGACGTTTTGGCTCCCGAATGTCACAAACCCAGAAATGGCTGTTCCAGTTTACAAACTATTTTTGGAAGCCGAACGTCTGACTAGGCTTCTGATTGGCTGCAGGAGCTTCCTGCAGCCAATCAGAAGCCACACTTCGGTTTTTGAACTTTTTGGAAGTTGAACTGACTTCCGGAAGGGATTCAGTTCGACTTCCAAGGTACGACTGTACAACTTTGATAGGAAATATGAAAAAGGTTTATAAATAGTACACCTGCAAAATTCCAGAACAGTCTCTCTGCAGCACATTGTGATATCAAGGAATCTCTTAAATATAAGTCAGCTAGAAAATTCATCCCTTCCACTGCAGCATCCCACAACACAATGTAAACCGTTCAGGAAGGCCATTTAAGCCTCTAAAAGGGCTTTTTGGGAGTACAGGGGGCTATGGTTGAGAAGGAAAGATTAACTGCACAAGTGGCCTTCAGCTCACACAACCCTTGTACCTAACCCAGTATTATTGTAAATTAATCATTAATATAAAGCACTTTAAAATTCAATTTCAATATGACAGATGTAACCATGTGACCATGCCCTAACTCTCCAACTGGAATTAATAGGATGCAAAAGTGTTAATTGTGGATCAAGAGCAGACTACATGATACCTTGATACACATATGCTTTGCACATGAGGAACAGCCATTCCACACTTTTTCCACAAAAAGCTGAAACTAAATCTGTGTTGTGCAAAGACCCAGACCTGAAAATCTACCATTTGTGCAGATAAGAGAACTGATTTTTTAAAAATCCAAGGCTGAGGCATATTTTATGTGCTGGACTGATTAGAAGGTGCTTTGGCAGACGCAGGTACAGTGAAGCTGGGGTTTGGTGGGTGGGCATTGTACACACAGTTAACAAATAAAATAAGGCACAAGACACCAGTGCTGGGATCAAAGAAGGCCACAACTTTATTGATTACAGATGTACGCAAGTTTTGGTACTGGGTGGACAGCAGGAGTTGACCACTGTCAGGGGTCACCCTACAATGTGCATCATATCTGGGAGTCACCCCCCGCTGACCACTGGTAGTGGGTGCTAAGGCCCTTCTGCCCCTGAGTTGGGAGCCTGGAGAGGAAGCATCTCCCCAGGCTCCTCTAAGTGGATAACCCTTTCTGGCAGGATGGGGCCAACCCCCTACCCACCTGGATCCAACCCAATGCCTCATCTGCCAGAAAGTTGGGACAATTGCTGTGAGGTAGGCAAAACCCACAGATGGGCCCAATTAGTCCTGGCCCCAAATATGGTGACTGATTACATCCTACTAACTGAGCAAGCCTACTAACCACCTTACCCCATTAATGGCCATCATAAAGGGTGGGCGGGGAATTCAGTGAAGACTGCCTATCTGTCACTCCATGTGGCTGGCTTAAAAAGCCAGGGAGCAGACCACCCCAAAGCCACACCCCTCTGCTTGCTCATGATTGGCTCTGGAAGCCTTTGAGCATTTCCCAACTTCCAATGCAACAGAAGAGGCCAAGAATGGCCCCTCCTTCCGCACTATAGCTGAGAAGGAGGAAGAAACCCCAGCCCACCATAGCCAAGCCACAAGCTGAACTCCCTGCAATGCTATGGGCAACGGGTATTCCCAGAGTGACTCAGTTCACACTTAGTGTGAATGAGGAAACAAGCAGGTCTCAGCTGCTTTGCTTCTTCCCAATCGTTTTGCTACTGCACTTTGCTAAATTAAACCATGGTTTGGCTTAGAGCTTAATCTGAACTGAGGCTTGTGGTTTGCTCTCCAGACAAATCATGAGCTGCATCGAAGATTTGTGAACTAGGTCTTTCTCTCTTAATGAGGATGTGAGGACAGCGTCTGGTATCTGTGCTATTGTTTATAATGTTTTCCCCCACAGGAGATTAGTTGCATATGAGATATGTTGATCATGGCCATTCATAGGTAGTTTTCACAAGTTTCTTTCATCTACAGTCCCAAGATTCATAGCCTTTCACATAGCAGATCAACTTACTTACTTAAAGTAGCATTTCATATCACAACAAATACAACAAAAGTCTTCCAAATCACCTTCTCACAAATAGAAAAATGTTGATGAAAACGACTTGTTGCGTTTTCTTTCTGAACCTTTGCTTCTAACTTGGTTGTTTTTTTAAAACAACAACATTATTCTAAACCAGCAGTACTGTTAATACACTGCATTGTGGGGAGCATTCCTTTATTCTGATGTCATGCTCAAAGCCTTCCTTCTCAGAAGACTTCTTTTGTGTACTTACAACCAAGAAGCACCAAAAGAGAATTCAGAACAAGCAGAGTTATAAATGCCCAATTTAGTAAAAAAAAATTTCATTTAGTGAAGACAGTAGAGAGAGAAAGACAACTTTATTTTTTAGATGTGATCAGTTAATATCGTCCAATTAAAAGTAAATACTTCCCCCGAAGTTTAAAAGTATTGTGTTTATTTTCACACATTAGTTGGATTTGAAATTCTTTGCATTATTGTACTGTATCACAAGGAAGTCAGCTATCGTTTCATGAAAGACTTTTTCATTCCTGACTGGCATCTTCTCAATAGTAGGGGCCCAGGCACACCGCTCTCTTCCAAGCAAACCTTTCTACTCTTGAACAGTACTGCATTCATAACTTACTTTCAGCTCTGCAGGGCAGCAGCACCACGGAAAAACTACTCCATCTAAAAAAGTTACATCATTGCAAACAAGTACTTGGCCTAGGTAGATGAATGCCTCATGCACTTTTCACACACAAAACACATCCAGAAATCCCTACCGCAGACACTCGTTTCTACAACCATGTGTTATCACAGATAGTCATTTTCCTGCTATTCACATTTTGATACGACTCCAGCCCTGTTTTAGGGCTGCTATAAGAAAATATTTTAAGGCCGAAACGAATTAAATGGGGGAGGGGAATCAGTTTGGAACAAAAGTACAGAACTACAGTGGTACCTCGGATTAAGTACTTAATTCGTTCCGGAGGTCTGTTCTTAACCTGAAACTGTTCTTAACCTGAAGCACCACTTTAGCTAATGGGGCCTCTTGATGCTGCTGCGCTGCCAGAGCACAATTTCTGTTCATATCCTGAAGCAAAGTTCTTAACCTGAAGCACTATTTCTGGGTTAGCAGAGTCTGTAACCTGAAGCGTATGTAACCTGAGGTACCACTGTATTAGTGTGCTCCAACACCAGGGGAAGGAATTCAGCGCCACACTCCTCCGATCATTCCATCAACGCAAGGATTTTGGCTTGACAAAAGGAATGATCACTCTCTCCTGCTCACAACATGCTGTTTCAGTGGTTCTCTCAGGCCTCCCAGAGCCAATGGTAAAGGGGCACATGGGGGGGGGATGAGGAGAGGAAATCCTCACTGCACAAGTGGAAGTCCTTGCACAGGGCTTCTGCTGATGGGATTAATTAGCTGAATCCCACTCTGGGGTTCTAGACTTGATTCTGAAACATTAGGCCTTAATGAGTAATATCACATAGCTGAGCCAGGAACTTGGCAGGTGGTTCCAAGCAAATTACTAGCTCTGGGAACAGTAATCATTAATTGCACTGGGCTATTGTGGGAATGAAGAAGATAGATGTTACAGGCAATGCTAAAAATGTATATATATTTTTATGGTGCATTTTTAATAATATTGTGTTTCCAACTGTCTGATGAGCTGCACATGAAACAAACTTTGTCCTTTAACTGAGAAAATATTTTAATTGTGGTGGTAGTGGGGAAATCACTCACTATACAAGATTAGACTTAACGGCTCATCAGTTTAATTTTATGAATCCTGAGGTGCTAACCCAATAATCTAGACTACTAGCAACTGAGTGACGACAATAAATGTTGACATATTTTGTCCCCCAATGTAACCTTTTGGAAATAATTTAACTCCTTTTTTAGAACTTTATATTAATCCTATAGTATTCACTTTAGTTTTTTCCATTTTTTAAAAAACACTCAACCTCAGTGTTGTCCGTGCTATTTTTAAAGCATGGAAGTTTCACAAAATGGTTTGAGCCCTGGGGCGTTTCAAATTGAAGACATTCCTTTAAAAAAAATCATTTTAAGTTTCAACTCTGGCCTACCTGCCCAGAGGATATGCTCAGTATTACCATGCCACAGATGTAGGTTAAATTTCCAGTCTGTCTCTAGCCTCTCAGGCTGGCACAACCTGGGGTGAGAGGGACGACTCTTGTTATCATACAGACACCACTTCAACTGATTAAGGAGAAGCACTGATAGGTTCCAAAGAGATTCCCATCCTCCACGCCAAGGAGTCTGCCTCTTTGAGCATGGCAAAAGGTTAAAGCAGGTTGAGATGGAGTATATCCTCAGGGCTCCATCAGGGACATGAAAGACAACCCAAGAAAGCATGTTATATTACAACAAAGACATCAAATAATTTGAGTTGGTTAGCTACTTTCTGGGTCTCCAAATTTCATCAGCCATTTAAAATGTCTACTGCATTTATTTCCTTCCTTCTTCCAAAGCTGGAAGCAGAGCGATCCTTGGGGACGTTAATAAAAGCTGTATTTAAAACCAGAAGTGTAGGACCAGGATGCTGATGAATTCACATAATGGATGAAAAATCCGCCCTTCTTAAATTGAACTGAAACTAGAAACTCCAGGTAAAAATTCTAACAAGAAGATGCTCCTCGTTTCATCACAGCACACTTTTAGCAGTTTCTTTAGCACTCTAAAAGCTGGTATATCAAATCAATCTACAGTACAAGAGTTTAATATTTAACCATTCAAAGCTTTTAGCACAAATCAGTTGTGCATCCTCTACTGTTCTGACCCATTCTAGGATGTTACAGTTCTGTATTAGCCTGTATGCTCTCTGTCATCACATTTGCCTGAAACAGAACCAAGTGGCTGTCACAGAGCAGCTCTGCCTACATTGCCAGGCGGAGCAAAGGCAATACATGCAATTCAAGACTCCAGACCTATTAACATCTTGTCAAAACTGCTCACTCAGAATCAGGTAGCATACTGAGTAAAGCTCAGAAGCAAGCAAGCCAATTCCTGGTACACCTGTTCACTATACAGACTGACTCCTGGTCTAGCTGTAGCCAAAACTTCCTTGCTGCTTCTCTTATTTACCTGCCTTGCCACATCTGCCTGAGTCTATTGATCACCAAAACTAGCATCTTTATTTTGGGTGTCTCTGTCTCATGAAGACTGGCAGGTGATTCCATATTGTCTACTGGATTATCTTTGATCTTGCTTGATCTTACTACTACTTCTGCACAAGGTACCAACTTCTGCTCAGAGTACCTTGATATATGCCTTTCTTCTTGGACAGACCTGCCAGTTTCTGATTTGACCAGAGTTTTCACTGTTTCCACACATAAACACATTTTGATTTGAGACAGTACAATTCTCAAATAGTGCCCGACCCTTTAACTGTACTTTAAGCATGAATCAGTGTCCATATTTCAAAGTTCTTGGTCTGCATGCTGCAGAGGAAAGAAAAACGGGTGGAGAGGGATGAGTGTGGATGTAGATCAGACAAGCAAGTCAAAAGACTGTGATGTGGTTCCATAGCAACAACCAGTCAAGTGCCTTTCCTCCTCATAAGGGCTAGCACAAGACACTGTGCCACCTGAAGCAGACAGCTCCACCGCTGAGCTCCTGCCAATCCTCCTCCTCTCCCCCACCACTTGCTTTTAAATAGAAAGGCATTCTGATCAAAGTTGTTCTTAGACAGTGGGACAAGCACCATTGTCACTTTTGCAAGGCAGCAAAAATCCTCTTTTAAATGTCATTGAAAGAACTTCTAGCTAGCCACAGAAAAGTAGGGCAACCAAAATGGTCAAAGGCCTGGAAACGATGCCTTATGAGGAACGGCTAAGGGAGCTGGGCATGTTTAGCCTGGAGAAGAGGAGGTTAAGGGGTGATATGATAGCCATGTTCAAATATATAAAAGGATGTCACATAGAGGAGGGAGAAAGGTTGTTTTCTGCTGCTCCAGAGAAGCGGACACGGAGCAATGGAGCCAAACTACAAGAAAGAAGATTCCACCTAAACATTAGGAAGAACTTCCTGACAGTAAGAGCTGTTCGACAGTGGAATTTGCTGCCAAGGAGTGTGGTGGAGTCTCCTTCTTTGGAGGTCTTTAAGCAGAGGCTTGACAACCATATGTCAGGAGTGCTCTGATGGTGTTTCCTGCTTGGCAGGGGGTTGGACTCGATGGCCCTTGTGGTCTCTTCCAACTCTATGATTCTATGATTCTAAGTAGTGGTGGTGGCGCCATTCTCTCAGGCATAGGAATGAGGCTGGTACTCTAGAGAGTCCCACAAGAGATGGCTGGGTGGTGGCAACAAGAGATGGATTGGTGTGCCCGTCAGTGAGACAAACAAGCTAATCTGCTGCTGCCTGCCCCCCTGTCTGTGCCAATTGGCTCAGTTTGCCAAATGAAAGCAAAATATGAGACAGCAGCAAACAAGAAGCATTATTCCCAATAAGCGAGATACATGAATAGAAACTGCTTTGCAGTCATCCACTGGGATATATACCAGTGTAATCTCTCTTAAAGCAGTCATGAACAAAACGGATGAAGTACTGAGGTCTGTGGAAGGCGACTGGGATGGCAGAATGACAGGAGAACACTTGTGGACTGTCACAGAACCACAGCCAAACAGCAGCAGAATGGGTGCAAATGTACTGTTACTTCAAAAACCAGTGGGGTTTACATTTTGTGCAGGGAGAATCACACAACTGCATATTGTATGAATCTGCTTTGAAACTGACCCATGATGGCTGTAATGACAGAAAGACTGTCATTTTATAGCCCAGCCGCTAAGTGGTTACTTGATGCTGAGGACAAACCACAACAGAAATCTGTAAGGGCCTTGTGAATATCCGCAATTATCCCTATTTATTAAGCTGTTGCTAGAATCAGAATGCTGAAGTAGACAAACAACTGGTTGTCAAAGAAGACAGTTCTGAGAGAATGGGAAGGGGCGGGTGTGGTAATGGCTGAGGTCTGCACCATTACATGGTTCCACACAGACATTTAAAGCACATGACTTCCCCCACAGAATCCTAGGGACTGCAGTTTCACCCTTAAAAAACTACAATTCTCAGCACTCTTAACAAACTACAGCTCCCATGATTCTTTGGGGGGAAGTCATGTGCTTTAAATCTGCACTGGATGTGTTTTAAGCATCTGGTGTGGCTTCACCCAAATACCTCCCCAAGGCCAAAGCTACCACAGATTCGAGCTTTAAAGCGGCTACCATACACTACATGAGAGAGAGAGAAAGATTTATTTCCCATTGCCAAAGAGCAACTACAATAGTCTCTTGTTGAGGCTCACAGCGACAGTGATTAGAAATATCTGCTTCTCTTTGAAACCCAAAGATCATGCTTTGGGGTGGGGCTGGATTTTGCCAAGGTGAAACTCAGACCTCAGAACCCATATCCTGGAAAGCAGAGACACTGCCTTACCACCACTTTAGCACGAATTCTTATTCTTGCCATCTGTGCAGTAACAAAATGAAAGGGAGAAAAAGACATTCTGGTAGAATGGCTGCACAGTGACAGTGGGGGTATAAACTGGAACCGGTGGTTGTGTGAAAATCACTGCTTGTTTAGGGCTGTTGTGCTGATAATAAATGGCTTTGGGGCAAAACATTCTCATCTATATATACACCTCTATCAGAAAAGAGCAAAACAGGCCAGGGTGTTAATAATGTGAAATATATATACTGCTAAAAATTAAATTGAAATACTATTTTCTAAATACCTTCCCACACATAAGTGGCCTATTTTTTTCTCTCCCTCAAGACAGTATCAGTTTATTTCAAATTTAGAGATACTGGCCTTGATTCAAATTCATGGCAGTTATAGAAACCAATGTTCCATGGCTTGATTCAGGTGGCAAGCATTAAATCTTTTTCCTGCTGTCATGCAACAACAACTTTAATACAAATTAGCACTGCCAAACTCAGTTTTCTGAGCTCCAAAGTCCTTGATGCTACTCCCTGAATTTTATTCATTCTTTCACACGGATTGTGCTCTTTTGAAATTGTTGTAGCTGACAACAACAAGAAGAACAACAACAAAACCCACCTTTTAATAACAATGGATTCTGCACTATAATTCACCATGCTGGAAAAAATTTAACAGGCAATCTTCATTATTTTAGCTGAGGTAAAACTCAATCAAAACCATGCACCGTAATTTCTTATTTGGAAATTGGTTTTCTCAGAGTCAGATCCTCTCCTCAGCCTGATTGTTTACACTGCCTCCAACCTGTCAGTCAATAATGATTTCATAAATTTCATGCTACCAAGTCAGCTTTCATGTCAACTTCTCTTTGGGCTTTTCGGCACAATCCGTCAAAGTATGTTCCAAACTCATTTTAACCTTTGAATGATATTCCCATAAGACCATTTTCAGTGACAATAGTGTAATATCTGATTTGCACACAACAGATGGGGGATGGTAGCCCTACTGCTGTGCCTGTTCCATTAAAAAAAACAAAAACCTGGCTAGAGGGGCACTTGTACACATGAAATGGGGAGCACATAAGATCTATTTTATTTATTTAATATCTTAAATTTGTATACAGTGATATATTGGGTTAAGAACTTAATTCGTTCTGGAGGTCCGTTCTTAACCTAAAACTGTTCTTAACCTGAGGTACCACTTTAGCTAATGGGGCCTGCTGCGCCACTGCTGCACGATTTCTGCTCTCATCTTGAAGCAAAATTCTTAACCCGAGGTACTATTTCTGGGTTAGCGGAGTCTGTAACCTGAAGCATCTGTGTGTGTAACCTGAAGTGTGTGTAAACTGATGTACCACTGTACTGCTTTTCATCCGAAGATCTCAGGGTGAATCATAGCATAAAAATACAAAATTAAAATAAAGTATACATAACAAAAACAAGAAAACAAAACAAACCAGTAACACACACCGCTCCCACAAGCACATTTAAAAGCACATAGAATGTTAATCAGCTAAAGTCCTGGTTAAAGAGAAACTATTTCACCCGGTGCCTCAAAATGTATAATGATGGTGGCCAGGCGAGCCTCCCTGGGGAGAGCATTCCAGAAACAGGGAGCCACTGCAGAAAAAGCCTGTTATTGTGTTGCCACCCTCTGGACCTCATGTGGAGCTGGCACACACAGAAGAACCTCAGACGATCGCAGGGTCCGGGTCAGTTCATATGGGAAAATATGATCCTTGAGGTCTTGAACAGCTTATGGCTCTTAGGTCAAAACCAGCACTTTAAGTTTAGTTCAGAAAGGGTGCAACCTAAGCAGAGCCCAGCACATGCTGAAGCCTTCTATGAAACTGGTACCCATGATTTTGAGAGATGATGAGCAGACAGATCAAATATAGCTCCAATGCTAGGTGGGGTTGGAGAGGAGGCACGGTTTCAATTCCCCCACCATACACCAAATTGGGAAGACCTGCTTTTAAACTCTTGAATATTTTACCAGAACAATCTCGCACTGTGCGGAGAGTGGGGTGGCGGTGCAACACTGGTGTCTGAAGCGGAATTTGTGTTTCCTGGAGGGGGGCTTGTGAGTGAGGTGTGCCTGAGCTGAAATGAAGGGAGGGTCAGCAACACTCCTTGGTTGGCTTGACCCAATGGAGCAGTGACAAAGCCTGAAGTGGAACTAGCGGTTTGGTAGAACTGACCAGCTGCTAACGGTGTGTGTGTGTGTGTGTGTGTGTGTGTGTGTGTGAAGAGGTGTGACTCCATGCGAGGTGGGAGGCCTGTGTGACTTAGGTGCTACAGGGAGTTTAAAGTCACCCAGGAGCCCAGGTGCAAGACAACCGGACAGAAGGGGTGGCCAAAGTGATCCAGAGTGTGGATGGGCAGTAAAGGGGCTTGGACTGCAAAGAGATGGAGTGTCTCCCAATTCTTGGACACCTAAGCTTTAGTTTCCTTTATACAGCATCCATGTTCCTTACTACATCGAGTGAAACTGGAAGAAATATATTATCCATCGTAAGCATTTCTTCCTTTTGTCTTTTTTTAAAATATCAATTAGTCATTTCTTCAGCAGTAACACATTTGAAAAATGTCAATTTTAAAACACATGCTCAGGGATAACAGTTCATTTTTCACCCCCTCTGCTTTTTGTGTGGAAAGAGAACAGGAAGTATTTTTACAATATTCAAAAAGCCACAAGCATCTAGGCACATAATCTTATTTCGGTTTTTTAAAAACCCACAAAATCAACTTAATAAAACACTTCTCCTGTTATTAACTTAATGAAACACTTCTCCTGTTTTCAAAGTACCAGGTTAGGCTATGTGGCTGAGTATTTTAGCCCATCTTTCCCTGTACTTCCTACTCAGACAGACAGAGGCTCTTCCAGGATCTGAGGTGAAAAGAAATCAAGCTGGACATGCCAGGCATTTAGGCTTGGACTTTGAGCATGCCAAACATGTGCCACCCCTCAACTAAGGATCTTTCCCAAATCCTTGTTAGATATTCATGACTATTCAATTTTGAAGGCAGAAACTGGTGGTGCTCTCTCAAAGAAGCACAACTGCTCCTTCCACTCTCTCTCACATGTTGTTTTGGACTGGGGGCAAAGAAAAAACTTGTATCACCTAGATGTCAAGGCAAAAGTAATGAATACAGGGTGGAAGGTGAAATAAATGTTTGTTTCATAAACTCATGTGTTACCAAGTCTCCTAGGTGGTGAAAATGGTTAGCTATCCTTTAGTAGCAGGTACATACAACATATTAGAGTAAAATGGTTTTCAGACATGCACTTCTGTGTTCAATGTACAACAACATCTAGAGACTGTTCTGAAAGTAAGTTTGACTGAAATCAATGAGGCCTAATTCCAAATAAAATGGATAGCATTGAGCTGCATGATGGTCACAATGCTGCACTCATTTTAACACTTCTGTGATTTTTCTGAAGCCCTGCGCATGAATTCAGACGCATCTGTTTACCTTGGCCTTGGACACATGATATATTTTTAGGACCCACCCTATTCTTTTGACTGTATTTGTTTTAAGCTGATTTTAATCCTACATTTTAAATTCTTGTAGCCTGTCTTGTGGTGTAGGTTGGGCAAGAAATCAAATAAATAATATGAAGCAACTGAAGTTTATGGGGAACTCCGTAAATCTCAAATAGATAGCTTGAATGTTGAACTATCATAGTGTTAGCTCATCCACAGATATTAACACTTTAAAGAGAGTGCCTTTGCTTTAAACTTGATCTCACTAGTTAACAAATATATCAAAGTTATTCTAATTTTCTTTCGCCTACCATTGGGATCAGACCTCAAAAGCAATTGACTGGATTGACATCATCTGTTTTCGTTTTATTCCATATATATCAATACAAATTTTGACTATTATGGGCAAAATGCTGTAAGCGTCTCAAAATGCATCTCAATCACATTTTATATTTTTGGGATACTCCTCACAATTTAAAAGCAACAGTGTGATGGCCTGTTCACACATTCTAAATGCTGCAGGATATACAACCTTATTCTGGGGTGGGGAAAATGAATTTCCACACTGCTGACTCCCTTTTTTTTATTTAAGGCAGAATTATATGCTTTCCAGAGCATGAAAGGGGGGAAATGTTTGCAACCCAATCCTAACCATATTTATTAGGAAGTAAATTTCAGTGACACCAATGAGATTTATGTCCAAATAAATTTGTTTGGAACTGCACCCTTAGTCTAACAAACACAAGGGAGCTGAAATCAACTACTCTGAAGATGATTCTGAAGAAGCCTTGTCATTTTCATCTCAGCAATGAAGCCAGCTAAAATCTCAAGGTGAAGTAAGAAATCTCATTGCTGGAGGGGTAGGTGTGAAACTGACAATTGACTTCTGTAGACTTAATCAACTGTCAGGGAAATGAATCACACATTTTTTTTCTCTGTGAAATTATTGTATTTTGGGTGTAATGTTTTTTAAAAATATATGCAACCTCAAGAGAAACTGTCTACATCCCATGCATCAATTGAGAAAGAGTTGAGCATTTATCTCTCTCTAAAGTGACCACCTGGAAAAGACCTGAACTGAGCAGCAAGATACAAGTTTAAGCCAGGTATGTCATACACTGAGCATTGCCTTCCTTCCTGATTGGTGTGCTTACAATCTGAGGTTCCTGTATGCTTTTAGAAGGAGACACAATTTGTGGGAAATAAGAAATAATAAATAATTTAGCAAGCTCTAATTCATATGAATTTAACTGAAAATCTATCACAAGTTTTACCCTCTGAAGCAACAGAAAATAAATTTGGCCCATCAACTATGCAACAACTCTTAAAATATTCAAACATAGCTGTCATATTGCCTCTTCTTCAGGCTAATCATAATCAACTCTTTTAACCTTCCATCATACAACCATTCCCAGGCCCCAACCATCTCTGTTGCCTTTCTCTGCACACATTCCATTTTGTTGGTATATGTCTTAATCTACAGCACCATCAACTAGGAACATTTGTTTGAAATGGGAAGAAGTTTAGTCTCGGCTGTTGGAAAGTTCCAAATATTCAGTGAGGCTGAACACCACTTGATGCAAAGTTTGGTAAAAATTAGCAAGCAGTTTTCAGAGAGGTATGGTCCTAAATCTATGAATCTTTGTGGCCTCTGCTGCCTCACAAATCAATTCCGCAGCTGCTCAACCCATCATCTGAGAATACTAGCCAACTCTCTTTTGTTAAGATGAGTATTCCGACCAGTTTTAATTTGAGTGCTTGAAAAACAGTAGCTTGAAGAACATCCTCCAACATTTTTTTTCTTTAGCGTTTTCAAAACAGTTGGTCAATATTTTATTATTTTTTGTTCAGATCCTTCTGTTGCTGTGGTGCAGAAGGTTTCTTCTTTAAAAGGCGGAATGCAGTATTGTAAAAAATGTCAATGTTGTTGTAAATTGACTGTTCTTCTTATTGAAAATGACAATTAAAAAAAACATTTTAAAGGGAGTGAAATGGCTGTCAGCGCCAAGTATCCACTACGATAGCTACCTTTGTGAGTGCTATACTATTCCATTCCACAATGGCCTGAGACTCATCAGAAAACCATCTAACACTCCTGATAGGGCTGAAAATTCACATGTCCAAGACTATGACTTGGAACATCTTTTGTGTCCTTGGATTCTGATGTGCCAGACCGAAGGGGTTGGCTTTAAAGCCCAATCATGTAATTAGGGCTGATAACTAAGGGCTTCACTAAGCAAGGAACCCACCTTCAGTCAAACATTGCTCAGTTTCCAAACTATGTGATAACAACAGGCTCCTCAAAGTGCATTTCCATTTGGTGATCCATTTGGCACAGTGAGATGCTATAGTTTCACTGCCACTTCCTGTGTTGCTCAAACAAATCGAACAAAATAAAAGAGAAATTGAATTCTGAAAAAAAAAAAATTCTCTCCTCTGATGTTTCTGCCTCTTGCAGACTTGAGAATAAGCATAGGAATCATTTGGAGGGCAGCTCTCTCTTCAGCCACTCAGCCCTAAATTCCTTGACAGGTAATTCTTCACAGAATAAACTATTCACTCTAACCCATGAAGAGCAAAAGCAGAAAGTTTGGATAGGAAGTTTTATTCCACTGCCTTATAATCTATACGCATATATTTTCTGTGGAAGAAGATATCACCCTCCTTTAACTTCCCAGACTACAAGCTTTCAAGATAATGCCTTTCATTTGGCCACTCCACATACTGTGGTTCTAAACCTATGGTGGAATAATTGACCTCTGACATTATATCTGGGTCTAGTGAGGAAGTCGTGAATCAAACACCCTTTGATGGGGAAGGCCTTCTTCAGCACTCAATGTGAAAACACAGCAGAAATGATTTAAAAAGAATAAATCCTTTCAACAATCAGGTTTTTTTTCTAAATAAGCCTTTTACAACCTCCTGTAAAAGTTTTGGACTATAACTACCATCATCCTTGATCATTGGCCATACTGGGTGAGGCTGACAGAAGTTGTACTCTAGAACATCTGGACAGGACAAGGTTGCTCTAACCTGCACATATGCTCATTTGCTTTTAATACGAGCTTTCCATTCCCAAACAGCATCAGACCCTTTTACATTCACTTGTACCTCAGATACTCCAAGACTAAGCCTCTTCTTAGTCTCAGTCCTTCTAGAAGTTTCAGGCAGCTGCTCACAACATCTGGAAAATGTAAGTTTCTATTTCCATCTCTCTTATCAGTGCTAGGATGTGATGATGCTTAAGAAGTGGTTCAGGGCAGGATAATCTACAGCAGAAAGAAAACTGTCGGCTACTTAACTTTCATGATACTACTGCTGAAGTATCAAAATTTAGAACAAGAGGGAAATCCCAGTTGTCAGTCTGTGAATAGAAATATTGAGGAAAGGTTGGAGTTCAGAACCTTTAAACAAAAGACTTTTCTTCCTGTTCCGGCAAGCAGAACAGAAGATTCACAAGCGACTGAAATTAACCCCAAGAGGCTGAGCTAGCGGAGACGACTGGTCAGTTTTCAGTAAAATGTGCTGGCCTCCAATAACTGCATAGGTTTTCAGATTCCACATAAGTTCTTCGGCGAAGGATACCAAATTGTGCTGTTGAAGTGGGAATTTCTAAGAAGGAAGCAAAACCAAATGCAAGAATGCTATCCAGAGCTAGCAAAAAACGGAACACCACTTTCAGATACCTCAGCATCACATCCTAATACCACTAAATAATTAATTTAAATACATTTGTTTACCTAACCTTATAGCCCATTTATAGGCTTTTGATGCAGTTTACAACCATAGCTACTTCTGCCATGAAACTATCATATGCAGTACAATAATTAAAACAAACAATTCTACGCCTAAGAACAAGGCAGCACTACCAGAAGACGATAATACAGCCTTGTCAATGTTAATACACCACCACCAAGTATCTGCCAGTGCAAATACCAGAACAAGATGAGTCCATGCGTTTATGTCACAGCTAAAAACCTTTTTGACTTGCAGGATAGCTAGCACCTCTTTCTGAACTTCCTTAATGATATATATGTACAGTTGTGATGAAATCAGGCAATATTTGGACATGTGGTAGTCCTTGTTTATATAAAATGATGAGGCCATAAAGATCCAGTACAAGGTGTTGCCTGGCCTGCTAATATGATTGATATATGGACAAAAAAGCATACTTGAGAAAAAATACAAATATCTGAGATATGTATTATGTATCTGTGATATGTATTCTCTCTCAGCTGAAAACTATCTGGCTTTTTTGTTCAGGAAAGCAGCCTTTTAATAACAGAATACTCAGTTTCCTGTCCTACAGTTCAACAATTGCAAACTAATGTATAGTCTAAGTCCCCTATAAATCATGTTCTCATTTATGCCGCCACATACAGTATTTTCCCCCCTTGCCTCACAATGAAAGCAGAGAGGATGTCTATTAAGCCTATTTGTTCATGTTAAGTAATTTCACACAGAAAATAGGAACTGACCAAGACATAAAACTGAGCTGGAAGATTCTTGGCCAGAAAGGGGTATGGGATAGCTACAATGCTGCAAAATCAGCTTATACCCAACAGTTTACATATATTTATAGTCCAAAACCACACATTTGACAGTCACAGAAAAGACATCACATTGGTGCCTGAGCTTGAGGTAACTCATGTTCAAGATGGTGCAGTGGTAAGGGTGCTTTAAAGCAATTTCCTCAATACACAACAAATGCTAGTATGGATCCTTAAACTGAGAGGTGGAGATGGGATAATAGCTCAGTAGTATAACATATGCTTTCCTTGTAGAATAAGACAGAGGCAGACAGAAACCGTGGAGAACCACTGCCAGTAGTGATCTTAGGTAGGTCAGGCGTCTGACTCCACAATTTCATATATTCCTATATGAAATTTCATTTCATATATTCCTAATCTTGCACAATTTTCAGTCTTGGAGACTTGCAGCATTGCACTTGGACTCAAATCAATGTTGTCTTTTAACGCTATCAAAGCAACCAATTCACTGGTTGGTGGTTTACTGTAGTTATTTCTTATCAAGGCATCTTCTACATAAGATTACAGATAATGTGAAGGGTGAGATTTTAAAAAATATTTCTCTAATACTGCACTGATGGTGTTACACTGAATTGCGGGGGAAGTATAAAACAATAGGTACATTGCAACCCTCATCTTCTCCTTTGCCACAAGACCACCACGGGATCAGTGATACTCATTGAAATCACTGAGTAAAAACACTTGGGGAAAGTTTTATGCCAGACCTGCCTGCACAACTTGTTACCCATCAAAGCACATCAAATCAACCATGGAGAGCGAGTCACCAAGGGCACAGAATACCACCTGGTTTTGCAGGGTGCCTGGAACTGCAAAAATAAGGCAGCTGTTAAGGAACGGGCAGGCCACAATATATTGCCAGTGGGCGAAGTTGGCAGGCTACAGATTATGCAGCCTGTTGAATGTAAATAGCTTCTCCGGGGCTGTATGTCATGTTGCATAATTAAGTGATTGTCTTAAGCAGGGTTAGATCCAAGATTTGGGGAACCCCAGGCAAGAAGCTATTAACCAGTAGGAATAGGGGAGAGAGAGCAAAAAAAACCAACCCTGCAAGAAGTATCACCAGAATCCTTGGGACACGCTCTCACTCCACGTGCAGGTAACTCCTGCCTATAACATACACCTTGACCTTCCAGGTAAGAATAATATCATGCTTGGATCAGGGAGCCTTTTACCAAATGAAGGCCTTACTGGGCTAGAAAAAGGACTGGCCAGCCAGAATCTGTGTGAAATATGATGCCTATGCTTGCACTTAATGCCAGAAAGGCATCTGTGATGTACTGTGGGTTAGTGACATGTTGACAAGCTGGAATTAGTTGAACTAGAAGGGCTGTGAAGAATTGGCAGAACTTGAAAGGAACTGTAAGGGAAAAACTGTCCTGGCTGCCACTCAGACCACAACAGCGGGGCTCTTTATTGACATCAAGGAAGGGATCTATATTGATGCAGAGTAGAAAGCACATGCACAGCAACAGGTAGTAAGTCACAACAGCCTCAATGCTCAGGCACTCCCCATCTAATCCAGAGCACCCATATCTTGGGAGTGAGAAGTACCTGCCTCCTTCAGCCTCCATTTCCTGCTTGCAGACATGCACACACCCCATTTCACCTTCCTCTTCTGTCTCTGCCACTCCATGCCTGAGCCCAGCGATGCCTCAAGGCTCATGATAAAAAGGATGTGAGAGTGTTATGGAGGGTGTGATGGGGTAGTGGAACATTGCCACTGGATGGCCTGAGATTCAAGAAAAATGGTAAGTGAAATTAATACTGTGGCCTTCGTTTGATATTACAAGCTTCCACTTTCACAGAAATGCATGTCTTATGTAAACAAACATAGCACTTAGATACGAGCCCATTTTGAAGGATGGCCACATTTTTCTTAAGGAAATGCAAAACAGATACGCTCACCTTTTAAATGTGAATTGAATCAAATCTCTCCCTGTTCCAACACCTATCACAGACTGCAACATTCAGTATCTACAAAGTGAATGGGGTTTCTTCCAAAGCAGACACACTTCTAACTTTCAACATAATGCCACCCACATTTGACTGTAACAGTGCTAGACTGGACAAGACAATTGTGTCATACTACACTGTAAGCTGCACATAACTCTGGTAAGTGTGATGTGGCCACACCTGCAGTTTTCCTTAAAGACATTTCCTCTGCAACCATTCTTATGTAATGGTTCAAAAACTATTTGGCTGTAATCATGCATTATTAGTACAGCCTTCCTTAAATAAACCTTTAGCCCCTGTGGGACCGACAAAAACCAACTTTTTGGAAAACAACAAATGCAAACTGCATTAAAAAGTATTTGTTTTTAATTCCAAGATAGATTACATGTTTAAAATGTGCTTGACTCACCTATCGTTAGAAATACATTTTTGATTTATCTCTTTTTTAAAATGTTTACTAGCAACATTTATTTTTTTTAAAGGCCAGGAAATTGGCATTTATTGATTCTGAAGAGCTATGTACCTGAAAACTAGATAATCAGTTCTATTTTATTGAACTTTTCATCCTGAAAAATTCCAGTGTAAATGTAAAGAGAACATTACAATTTTAAAAAAATTATTGCCCGAAGCCCTTATCAATCACATTTTATGCACCTATCTTCTTCCCACAAAGAATATCATGTAGTTACAAGCTTAGAATTCTTCAAATGAGTTCAAGCTCTTCAAATGTATTTGTTGTTTTTATTTATTCTTATGTTAACTGGAATCTATTACATGAATGTTTAATATTTAACCATGTATCTTGCCTTCTTTCATCACAAGATTCAAGACATTACTGAAGTTTCACATCAAGGAAACTTCTCTAGCAAAAATGGCACATAAATGCCAAATGTAAAGTTAAACCATGTTTGATGCTAGAAAATTACCGTGGCAAAATACAAATCTACAGTAAAATGAATACATTTTAAAACAGACTTACTAGCCAGCAAAATATGGCAACAATTTGAGTGCAAGCTCCTCAAAGCATGAAATTATTTATGCCTCTCTAGAGAGTGTGTTCTCACTGGATACTACTACAACTTGAACAGTAAATTTGAGCCAGTTCAGTCCCAGCCAAATGAAAATCCCAGTTAATGAGTTTGGGTTTAGCTTTAATAACTAGGTAAAATGCAACATTTAAGAACCAGATTAGCACTTAAATTATAGTGATCTTATAGCCGTGGCATTTTATCACACATTGTACGTATCCCTATCATTATTTTTCCCCTGTTCCATATGGTTTTCTATGGTGATCAAACTCTGTGCGCTAGGTCTATGGAAGGGGGAAAGAAGTAAAGCAAGCTCTTCAAGCATAAATGTCAAGCTGAGATTCCCATCTTCCTCTCTGCAGTTCTTATTCACCCATCCTCACCTTGAGTCACTCCTCCTCCACATCATCTTATCACCACCTATCTTCTCTGTCCACTTCCACTACTTGTGAACATGTCTATAACCTGCAAGTAAATCTACAAATATATTGTCCAGAGTCTCATTAAAAACTCTCTCATCTACAAAAGTGCCAACATAAAATCTGCATTGCTCATGAGCGACTAGATTGTGTCTGTGTGTTTTAATGACTTACTCACTCAGAATTTCTAATAAGTATCAGTGAAATGATTACTGAGCAGTATCTCTGGATCATGCTCCACTTGACTCCATGTTAGCTGGCCTGTGGCTGGAGTATGTATTAGTAATATTCTACACAGCAGAAGTGTCCAATCTGAAGGTTAGGCTCTGGTTCAGAAACATCTACAGTGATCACTAACTTCTAGCACTTGTGAAAATTACGGCAGGGACTTCACAATAGTGCACAAAGGCATTGCATTCATCTCCAAACCAGGTATATTATAGGAGGTGCCAGACTCTCCTTCCCCCACAAGGGATAAATTAACAAAAAATGTCAAAGTACTCATTACATTTTCATGTGGTATGGATTACATCAACTGCTGTACTGAACTAATTTAGTTAACATGAATTTGCTCATAACTTTGGTACCATAAGACACAGGTTCTGTGTAAAAAGTGTGCAGCTGAAACCAAGCCAGGTACTCTGATCTCATTCCATATATGACACACAGCTCTCTATCGCTCTCACTTGTTTATAATGTTAATTATTTTACCTTTCTTTGTAGAGATTGTGTGTGTGTGTGATATAAAGAATGAGACAGGAGTATGAGTCTTACTTTCAGTCTCAACCTGTCCCACCTGACATCATATAGGGTGTCAGGTGTAAGTAGATGTGGCTTGGCTGAAATGGAATTCCTAGTCAACTGAAGATTGTGGTAGCCTGAGGGTTCTCTCCACACCCACCCACACCCCCGGTGCTCTATATGAGTAAAGGTGTCCCATATGCCAAAATGGGCCCAGGGTGGAAAATGAAATGAATCTGGGCATACCTGGACCTCTACCCAATGACAGGGGGACCAGTCAGCCGCTTTCTGTTTAGAGCACTCCTTCCAGCAGTTCCATCGATCCAAAATAAATATATGTGATGTGTATGTAATAATCACAGGAACAGGAGGTTTTAGAAAGTTCAATGTATATGTAAACATGTAATCAAGTGCAAATGCTGCCTACAACCATTTATTTCAGTGTACCACACATCTGAAATATATTGCCTATTAAAAATAATGCTGTAGGCTTCCACGCTTCCTGGTGCATTTGGATACAGATCAAGTTTACACCCAAGTTATTCATCCAACAGAAGTGATACATATGAAGATTGCTTTAACACAAGTATCCCTGGTTGAAGAAGCATTTGAGACGGGAGAAAGCAAGTGGCCCTTGTGAGTGTGGATGATGCAAGTATTACACCAATAGGCAGATGGTGCTCTGCTGCCTTTAAAAACTACTGCTGCCTTTGAATTAGTTCAGTGGAGAGGTATTGCTGTTTGTTACCTATCTGATGTTTATTGCTCTTTCCTTCTTGGCAGGTTTGCCTCACTCGATTTGGATACACATCTGTGGTCATTCTACCCTATTCTGGGCACAATGGAGGGCAAGTTGCTGCAGTGTGGGACCATAGCTGCAAATGAGTAGATGGGCATCTCTTCACTGGATGGGCAAAAGTGGCATGATGTGAGTTGTTGTCTACCCTTTGCTAGTTGCTTTCCACACTAGTGTCCAACATCTTGCTTTTACACCTTAAGGAGAATGATTTGGTTCAGCAGATTGAATTGTCCTTGAGCCACACTATTCAGCAGGATTTGGAATGGGTGAGAGCTTGGGTGCCTCAGCTCTTGGCTGTGATTCCAGGAACACCTGCTCCCTGTCCTGCAGGTTTTTTCCCACCTGGCCTGTGAAGATGGGGCCCTGAGTGACTCCAGCTACTTAAAAAAAAATCACTGTAACTTATCTATGGTCATACTACCCACAGCCTCCAAAATATAAATCAACAAGAGAAGCTTGACATCTATAGCTGAAAATCAAAGTCAAAAACTATCTGTTGGGATAATGTGTCCTCATATAATGCCCTTCTCCTGTGTTATTTGTGTTGCTAACTATAGCTCTTGCATATATAATCCCATTATACTTTTCTAAATCAGCGTTTTGAGAAATGGTTTTGAACCATTAATATATTTTCCTGGTTAAAATTCTTTGAGATGTTCTTAACAAGAGTCTTAGATAATGAATTTGGGCAAACTCTGGAACAGTCTTTACAGTATTATCATTCTCATTAATTTTCAGAACTACCCACTGTGTTGAGATGATTGTCATGGGCCTAAGACTTCAATTTGGCTAAATATTTTTGCATATATTTCAACATATAAGTAACTAACAGATGTTTAAATATCAAGTAGGCACCCTGGAAATGGTTAAATATTTACTATCATGCTATAATTTATTTTGCTGAACTCATCTTCACCTCACTTTTTCTGCCTTTAAAACATTCCTTTACTGTGCTCATCAACAGTAGACAAAAAGCTTTCATACGATGACAAAACATACTGGATTTAGTAAATACAGCTGTGTTAAAATCTATATATATAAAGATTCTAGAAATATGGAACATACCACAAATAAAAAATAAAAACAAATGGAAATGCTTAATGCACAGCAGTTATATAAACTTCAGACTACGTAAAATATTTCTAATTATTTGCATAAGATCTTTCAAACTTATGATTTCTTAAGGCTAGATGTTTGTTTTCTCTTAGACATGCAACCATTTCTAAAATTATTAGAAGCTGCAGTACTCAAAATAATATTACTTTTGAAAGTTAACACTGACAATATGCACAATCCCACTTTAGTTCTACTTTTAAAAAATGCCTTTTTGTTATCTTTGAAGACTGCTTGTTTCCAATTGTTTCCTCCTTTAGCATCCTCATATCAGAGCAATAAGTATTTCATTACTGGTTTATCTGTCCAGAGGCTTGAGAAGCAGTAACAATTAACCCTCCCTTCACAGTGATTGATACAGGCTTTGCTTTCAATTTGTTCCACTACACAGATCATGAAATTCAGAATGCGATCATCCTTATTGACCTGTACCTTCAAACACATTGCTACAATGAGATGAAAGTAATTATTTAAAAAAGGAACACAGAACTATTCAATGCTAAAACAAGGCCTTCAAAAATCTTCTCTGATGACAGTCTAAGAAACTGGCAATATCAAGAAATGAAATCTAAAGATGGATCTCTTTCTCAGTCTAGCAGTACTCACATTGGATGAAAGAATACTTTATTATCACCATCACTCAGCAATCTAACTCCTCCACCAACAAGGTACCAAGTGGACTGCAGGAAGATGGGAACGCCTGTGCAGAGCAGTTACTTAATACAAATCTTTCCAATTCCAACATAATGTCTTGATCCAAACACATGGTCCTAATCCACAGAATGACTTCCATTTAAATTAAGCTTATGTGCAACTGACTTTCTCTGGATGGGGGCCATTCAGCCCAACCTGTATGTTAAAACACACGATACCCTTTCCCTTTCCATTTACTAGAAAGCTGTCCAGCAGCAAATGAAAGGGTGACATGGAACGTATGCTGTCATTACTCTTATATTCCACCTTCCCTTAAGACAGTGTACATAACTATCCCCATCACTTTTATATTCACAACAGCACTTTGAGGTGGTTAGGCTAAGAGATAGTGATTGACCCAAGGTCACCCAGTGAGCTTGAAAGCTGACTACCTGGCTACCACAACGTTGCTCTTCCCCAGTTGGGAATGGGGGGCAGGGGGGTAAGTGCAGCAATAAGCCGTCAGTGACTACGTGCTCTGCAAAACCACCCACCCCAAACCCACCTGCTTAAGGGGAGGAATCCCAACCTTCCTCCTGCTGCTGCTGCTGCCTTGCTTGTTCACAGACCCCTTTCTAATTGGGGCCAATTATACCTCGTCTCTCCATTAAGGGTTTGAGGTGACTTGCAAGAAAAGTTAAGATTAATGTGTAATTTTATACTGAAGGGTATGGAGAACATATCCATACCTCACTAGTAATCACAGAGCTTGTCTGCAGAAGGTTCCATGTAAGAATGATCCAGTAAGGATCATAGCAGGCAACGTGGAAGACCTCTCTGCCTGAGAAACTGAAGAGCCCCTGCGCATCCACGTAGATTGAGGTACACAGGCAAATAGCCTGGAATTGAGTACAAGGCAGATACCCAAGACTCCAATCCTAAGCAGAATTACTCAGTAAATATACTGAGTTCAGTGAGATTTACTTCTGCGTAAACAAGCTTAGGATTGCACCACTGAAAAGCAACAGATTTTACATACTCAAATTCTAATCCAAGGAATGTTGCTCATGCAAATATAAAAATGAATAGGAACTATAATTTTAAAAATTTTGTAAAATGTCACGTTTTGTATTTAATATAAGGATTAATGTGAAAGAAGCTAGAGCTGAAAATGGCATAGAATGATACTCTTTGAAGGCCCTGAATCACAAAATAGTGATGAAGATGAACCAATACTGCATGGATTAGTAATGAATTATTTTGAACTAGAATCATGGACAAGCACAAAGGGGAGGTAAAAACTAGCCATTACTCAGAAGATGACCCACAGATAAAGTGGGGGGTGGGGAGAGTTAAAATGTGAAAAAATGTAAAGTAGGCTAGTACTGGAGTATTGTTACACCTTAAGCAACATTCTATTTATGTTTTTGGTGTATTGTACATTACGAGGCATTCACACAGTATAATCCACAAGTGCCTGGGTGACAGTAGGGTTAAATCAGGCAGCTTCTATGCAAACCAGCATAAAACAACAACACAACATTAGCTGTCAAAGGAAGTCTTTGTAGGCTTAAAATCATAACAAAGGGAGTTCTGTTGATATACTTAACTTTATAAGAAAGTACATTGTCAATAGTTTTAATTTTTATAATTCCACTAACTCCCATTGGAGGGGGGAAAAGAGCTACTACCAAATTAGTATAGAAATTATTATTTTTTCTTTAACTCAGGGGATGGGGAGTTAAAACTAATTGTAAGGGGATGGGAAAAAGGAAAGTAAGAAAGAGCTATTCACAGAAATTCCTGAGATTCTTATGAACAGACTGTTTAAATGAAGAGCACTTTAATCAGTAGAGGAATCCTCACGTTCCTAATGTCTTGCTGTGCATTCTGCAGGTTAGAGTAGCAGCTGGTAGAGGTCATATATCTTTTGTGAGCATCCCAAAAAGGCTCACTGCCAGACTGTTAAATTATGAATAAGCAATGAACAAAAGAATGCAGATACGGTACTGACAAGATAATCCAAGCAAATTTATCTATGACAAATTTCACAGGATTAACAAATTACATTTACACAGAACAATAAAAATCTGCAAAAAAAGGAAAAAGAAAAGAAAAGAAGATGAGCCTACTTTACCTTAACATCAGGAAAGAAAGAAAAAAAATCAAAAAGTGATTTCACAGCAGGTATTTAAATTATAACATTACTTAAAAAATAAAGACATGTGCAGCACATTCCTATGTATATTTACTTGGAAATAAGTCCAACTGTGTTTAATGGAACCTAGTATGGGGAAGCTATTTTTTCTCTTAAACAGAGTGTAACAAATAAAGTGCACAGAATGCTTCATCAGATAAAGTTTATCTATCTATTATTTGTTTCATACTGTATAACACTTAAATTATTAGTGTTCCTCATAACTAAAATTAAGTTAGAAGCGCCAACAGCATTGTATGGCAAAAAAGAGAAAAACCAGAACTGTTACTTTATCGTCTTTTATTTATTTCTTCTGTCAGTACAACCAACGTTAAACAGGAAAGCTTTAGCTATGAAAAAATAAATTCTAGCTGCCTTCCCCAGAAGTAAAAAATAATAATACTTTTTTAAGGCTACCAAATACAGAATACAAATTAGAGAAGCATCTTAGTCGTTTCAATTTCTTTTCATAGATTGCCAACACTGGATTTGTTAAAAGTTACTGCAGACACTACTTGCAAAGGAATTGTTTGATCCTGAATTGTTTGATCCTGAAAAGTTTGCCTTGCTGGAAATGGACGCAATAATGCAAGGATCTGGGAAAGGTGTTCTGGGAAAGATGTTCACCCCACTTCAGTTGCAGTTGTTTGCATGGTTGCTTATGACTGATTACACCAGATGTAGAGGCACATTCAGATGTGTATTCAGTTGAAAGTACTGAAGTGAAGACAAGACAACATCAGCATTTGGGTATGGATCTAGATAAATATCTAATTTATTACCATGGTTCTTGATCTAAGAAACAACACAGTACAGTACGGATCTTCCAATCTTCAGCATGGGGAGGAATATATGATATAACACACACACAACATTGAACAATAAAGTATCTATTTAGTCCAGAATTCTGTTGCAATCAATGGCCATGCATATGCTTCCAGGATATTAAGGCAACAGGAACTCCAGTTGTACAGTATGACCATAGCAACTAGAATACAAAGGTATACTCAGATTACGGTTGCAGCTGGCTACAATTAAGCACCAATAAGTCTTCATGCTAATTGGATTCCACCCTTAACTGGTATCTTGTCTTTAAAACTTGTATACCATTATTCCATCATACAAATGCAGAATTCAAGCCAGAATATGACAACCTGGATTCTAAATAGATTAACCACTTCCTGCAACAGAATTTGGGCACTGAAACCCACTGCAATTAGTGGACTTACATGAAGTTAGATCTGAGTTTGATTTTGGCTATTATGTGGAAGTAATTTTCATTTATATCAATAGGACACACTTCTGTGGTGTGTGTGTGTGTGTGTGTGTGTGTGTATACTGTACAAAAGTAGTTTGATTCAGAAAGGGTGTTACATAAGGAAAGCCCAGCATAAAAGCAGTCTATGAAACGGGCACTCGTTATTTTGAGGGATGGTGAGCACACAGATCAAATATGGCTCCAATGCTCGGGAGCAATTTCAATTTCCCACCACACAGAAAATTGGGAAGATCTGCTTTTAAACTCTAGAGTATTCGACCAGAACAATTTTTAAGCGCCTGGGAAAAGCAAAGTTAAACCAGACAGCTTATGTTAGTGCTTAATTTTTTATCTCTAATGTGTCATTTATTTCTAGCGGGATTTCAGCATAGCTTGTTTTCTCTGCGTTGTGCATATCACACAAACTCCCTGGCTCTCGTTCATACACAATGGGTTCACTGAAACCAACAGTTCTTACTTTAGTAATGACAAGCCCCACTGATTTCAAAAGATCTGCTTTAAGTATAACTGAGTCTTGATCCAACATAGTTTCTGCAATCCTGAATAGCATTTCCTTACAGTAAATAACTGGTGCACTGAGTGCCATATGTACATCTGAGCCCCCATGGAACTCAGATTACAGCAATCCACTTTAAATTACAGAATTTATCAACTATCCCTTCCCCTACTGATTTATATACAGTGGTACCTCGCAAGACGAATGCCTCGCAAGACAAAAAACTCGCTAGACGAAAGGGTTTTTTGTTTTTTGAGCTGCTTCGCAAGAAGATTTTCCCTATGGGCTTGCTTCGCAAGACGGAAACATCTTGCAAGTTTGTTTCCTTTTTCTTAACACCGTTAATACAGTTGCGACTTGACTTCGAAGAGCAACTCATAGAACGCGGTGTGGTAGCCTTTTTTGAGGTTTTTAAAGACTGGTGATTTTTGAAGCTTTTCCAAAACTTTCCTGACACCGTGCTTCGCAAGACGAAAAAAATTGCAAGACGACAAAACTCGCGGAACGAATTAATTTTGTCTTGCGAGGCACCACTGTACTGGTATAAACTAAAACTACTTGCTTTTATTTCAAATATTTTCTCTTTACAAGAGGATACATGTTCTTGCATATTCACTTTTTAAAGTAATATCTTTAAAATATATATTAATGTAAAGATCTACCGTATTTACTTGAGTCTAATGCGCCATCGAATCTAATGCGCACCTTAATTTTTGCAACATAATTTGGCCAAAAAAGGTGAGCATTAGATTCAAGTAAATACAGTAATAAAAATAATCCTCTTCAGCACAAGTAAATGTTGCTTACATAGCAAACATGTTTCTTACAAAGTAACCATGAAACATTATGGTTATTAAAGTGAACATCCAGTCAACTAAAATGCTTTTAATATAAACTTTGTATCTTCAAATAATAGCATTTGAATGCAATTATTTCATTTATGCTGCCAAAATGTAGGGTAGGAAACAAAGTGATTGGGTGTCATACCAGAAACATATGCTTTGTTAAATATTAAAGACAGTGAAAAAAATATATGAAGAATGCAAATATATTGACATTAAAATTAATTTGGCAGGTTTATGGTCCTCTCTGTTTCCTACAAACAAAGCATTAATTCATTAATACCAGTTTTCAGAATCTCTTTGTGAACCTGTAGTTTATACAGAACTGAAGCATAGCAGCCAATTCTGTATCCAGTGATACTTTTCACAAATAGGATCAGCCACTTTGTGCCATTATGAAGGTTAAGGGATAAACAACACACTCTACAAAAGTCCTTTTTTTATCCCACAGCCAATATTGTAAACATTCAGTCGTTCAGCCCTTTCCACTGACCTCCACCTTGACCTATAAAGACTATTACCTACAAGTGGTTGAGTATTTTGTGTTTCTCTACAATGCTGCAAGCCTATTCTTTCCTTGGGGAAAAAAAGACTTTTATTCCAAAACTTAGCAAATTATACAGTTATGCTGAAATGGCATTCAAACTTAAAAGGGTAATTCTACAACAAACTGTATCATTTAAGCTAGTGCACCAGAAACGTGAACTTTAATCCAAGTGAGATTCAAAAGCTTAAGCGGCATGAATAGACAAGGGTGTGAAATGAAGCAATGAAAACCTCTGGTTTATATAAAGTACAATGTCAATGTTGCGTTCTCGTTCTCAAGCATATATTAACCATTACCAGCAATTTGAATGACAAATCTGTACTTTTCAATTTACACAAATACACAATTCCACAAAAGCCACAATTTTAGCAAGTTGGGGGAGCCTCCAATCCTCTGTTTAAGTCTTCCTTTCCTTGTTCAGAAACTGAACAGTGTTTATTAAGTTGTTGCAGCAGAATACAGGCTTCCCTGCACAAGCTAGTGTATCTGATGTGATTATTAGCTCTCCTGCTCTCAAGTAGAGGACCTAATATATCTCCAGATCCCTTGCCCAGCATTGCAGAATTAGCCACCGGTTGGAACATAACCAGAGAAGAGACTGTCTCTTCTCTAGATGCAAAAACCTAGCAGGCCTCTATATAAAGCATTAGTAAACTGATTGGTCTCTATAATCCTGCCAAGCGCTAAAGAGATTTTTAAAAATAAAATAAACTTTAGGGAAGATTATTCACAATAAATGAAATATATACTACAAATAGTGGACAACAATTTATTTTCTTCAGGATTTTGAAACTGTAAAGGCAACCTAACCTTCTACTGATATGATTGTGATTTTTTTTTCATGTAAAGGGACCTACCAGCCCTACAAATAAGTTCACATAATCACTGACCTCCAAAAATATTAGTCACTTGCTATGGATACATATGCAGATTTTTAAAGCACCGGGGGCGGGGGGGTAGGGAACCTCATTGGTTAAAAATACAGGTTACTAAAACCAAGCTGTTCCACAATTTACATTTTTTTAATTTGAAAAAAAAGCCCAAAAGAAACAAGATTTTTAAAATATTGATGTAACATCAAAGGATCACAAAGATAGATAGATAGACAGACAGACAGACAGACAGACAGACAGACAGACAGATAGATAGATAGATAGATAGATATATCAAGCCCAGCAATGCATATGAGTGTTTCACTTATCATTCCCCTTCACTGTATCTAACTGATTAAAGATAAATAATGTTTTTTTCCAAATTTGCTCCTATTTACAGCAAAACTATTTGGGAATTTTCAGGTAAGTATCTACATCTCTCCTCTCATCCTTTAATTTGACAAGGTTTAATTGTGAGGTCTCAGTGTCTGAAAAGGGGATTCAAGCAAGAGATGGTTTATGAGGAATAGCAACAGAATTCTCCCATACCATGAAATAGTACAGTCTACAGCCCTCTAACACCATATAGAAACAATTAATTCATAAGGGAGCTGCTGCAAACGTGATCAGCTATTTTATTTATTAAAATATATATGAATTGCTTTTTTGCCCACGAGGCCCTCTTCAGTGAAATACAAGATAACAAAATATAAGGCAGCAATTTAAATATAACAAACCATTATTAAAACAAAAGCAGAATTTAAAACCCATCAAAAGCCATGTAAAATAAAACAATTTTTAGCTGGGGCCAGCATGACCTTCCTCTGGTGCTACCACAAAAAAGGCCCTACCTAGTCTCTAGTGGGAAATACAGTAAGGTTTCTGATAAATATCAAAAGCACTGATTAGACTCACATGAGAGGAGGGACTTCAGACATCCTTCTCCCATATTGGTTAGACCTTTGTTCAAATGGGCACAATTCAGATAACATTAGGGTGGCACCATGGTAAACCTCTCATTGGTGCCATGCTTTTCATAAAAGCCAATAAATGGGGAAAAAACAGAAGGTAAGTATTTTATTTATGGGGAATAAACGTGGACCCAGTCTGTGTGCTGTATATTTTTGTTGAAACCTCAATTTTTAATACCTTGATTACGGTGAAGTTCACCTTCTGCATAAATGTATGCATGCCTGCAGCCAATATATATATTTCCCTACCCCTAGCTGCATATGAACTGGGTATTATGATAGTCATACACAATGGATACAACTACATTTTGGGTTGGGAGGATAAAATGAGATTGTGGTGATGCTACCTTGAGCACCCTAGGAGAAAAGGCAGGATTTACATATGATTAACTGTATTTTGATTTATTTAGTCTCAGATTTGTATACAATATTACTGAAGAAACATACATTATATCTAGAGGGTGGGAAATGTAAATAGTAGGTCACATGGTAACAAAATGCAAAAAATATAGTGTGTAAAAAGTTTAATTGTATATAAAATAAACACAGGGACTTCACAGCAGCTGTAATTGATAACACAACACAAACATCCTAGCTAAGTGAATGAACACCAGCAGTTGGATAAAAGCCCAGTATCTCAATTCAATCCAGAGGTGATATAACTGAACTTCTTGCTAAGTTGTAATTCAGCAATTTCACACAGTAATACCTCTTCAAGGTTTCGTTCTTCAAGAACAACCACTTTAAGATCAGCAATTACAGGTCCTGGGAAATGTTCCCCTGCTGGGGGTTTCAGTTGAATCCAAACAGTACCAGGTCTAATTGTTTTCTGTTGAAGAGGCATAGCAGTGAACAGAGAAAATAGTACAAGTTGATTCCCCGGTCCTATGTCATGCCACTAACTGGGGACAATTAGTACTCCATCTTCCTACAAGGAATATTAACTTTCCAGTAAGCATCCATTAAATTTGATCAAAATATCCCTCATCTTGGCTTCCCTCATCTTAACTTCTCTCCCTCACGACCAGATACTTTCTCATTTAACCAAATCAATTAATTTTCTGTATATTTATTTCAGTTTGATTTATAATGATTTGTAATGATTTTCAGCCCTAAAATGTGCCCCCAAAACTGTTTACCTAAGAAAGCAAAACCATGCAATTCAACGTTATCCAACAACGAAACCTTCTAATCAAAACAGAATTAAAACCTTCCATCATATATTTAAAAACCACATAAAACCTAGTCTTCACGTTATTAGTGGCTGCCAGATTAGTTATTGCCCATTATTGCAAGTCTCCTGACACTTTACCATTTGAGGCATGGCTCTCCAATGTCTGGAGCATCACTTTGTTGGAACGCTTGACCAGACACAGTGGTCTGGGGAGAGGCTAAATCTGACAATTTTGATGCAGATTGGTTTCCCTTCCTTGAATATATTAACAGGGAGGGATCTTCCCATATCCCTTTGGCTTCTCATTCTTCATTAAGGTTGGGCTATTTAAATAGCATCTGATATTCAGTGAAGTATGATTGCAATTTGGTATACCGGTTTGCTGTTGTTATTTCAGTCTGCAACACTGTATTACTTTGTTATTGGCTGCTTGCTTTTTTTGGTGTCTGTATGTTTTTGTATGTCACAAAAATTCAATGAAAAGTTGGAATGCATACATTGAAAACCTGTAAAATCCACATGGAATAAGAACACTTTTGCTGCCTACCTAAGTGTCATCAGAGACGGAACTAGTCTCACCTGTGGGGGGAGGGGAGAATTCCACAATCAGGGAGCTGCCCCCACACCCACCTTGCATATCTATGGTTGGTGAGACTTATAACGTGCAGTTTCCATTCAAACGCACATTTTGGCGCCAAGCCCAGTGAGGCTGAAAGGGGAGCTGCTGGGTGTCCCACCCATGGTTGCAGGGGGAAAGAAAATGGCGCTTTGGACCAAGCCACGGCTGTGTTATTTAATAAACGCCACTTCCTAGAGCCCCAGGTAAGCGGAGATTATTTTCTGCCCTGTGCAGACAGAATTCGGTTGATCCAGACCACAAGTAGGCCTCTTCTGTCTAATACTGTAATGTGCCCTAAACAGGAATGTGAGAGTTCTGTTTTTAATGACTCTTACTTTGTGAATAATTTACTCCTGTATTCGTTTTAATCACTGATGTAACTGCATTGCTTATCTTTTGTTATACATTGCCCTGGACTCTGTTCAAGGGAGGATAAGTCATAAACAAAATAAATGATGATAATGATAATATTATGATAACAACAAAACAAACTTAAATCATTCTTTCTATTTAAAAAAAAGGTAGAGAATCCTGAAGTAGCTCTAAAGAACTCTGGGTGCCTCTGATCATCGGTTAGATTAAATAAGGAATTTATTCACGCAGTATCATAGAAGTTTTGCTCTATGCAAAAATGGAACAAATGTGAACTTTCATAAGAAAATTAAATCTCTTCCTTTAAATGAACCAGCACTCCATCTTTTTTAAAAGTTCCGTTACAAATTTGAGTTTAAATGCATACACAGTGGCTGCAGCAAACAAGAATTTTGAAATCAACCGTATGAAAGAAGTAAAATATAGGAAGCTAAAGAACAAAAATGTGATATATGTAAACAGTTTATTCCTACCAAACGTGTGCACTCAATTAGTTATGGCTTTTCTTTAACGACAACAGAGCTTAAATGTATAGTCCCAGCAAGAGGGCCTATATTTTTCATGTTTAAAAGAAGACGCTATTCCCAGTATAGTGTATATTTCAGTGTAATGCACACCATATCATAAATTATTAACAAATACTTTCACTCAAAGTCCTGTTAAAATAAAGGGCACAGGAGGACTATTCATTCAAAAGCACTTTATATATTGTGAAACTACTGATCATACTGGTCACAAAACAATGTTGCAGTCACATCTGATACAGCAGCTTTCATATCCATACGGTGTTATCCTCCTGCAAATTTATATGGTATTACAACAAATTATGATTACCCTATCAAGGTCTTTAGGCATCAATAGTTCAAGCATCTCATTCTAACTATAAGCAATCTATATCAAAGCAAAAGGTGTTACAAAATATCCTATTCTATACGGGTTACATTTCATTTTAATTATCAGTTTTAAGCCCTTATCAACTATTAAGTATCCAGTTGTATTTTGCAAATACTTAAGAAAAGTACTGATGAGCTCTACTGAATTTGTTGCTATTTAGTTCCAAGGGAATGGGTTATAAAACAGCAACTTGTGGTATAATATTCAGATTGATTGACCATAGGCGAAAGTCTCATGTGTTATCATACATGCAAAATATTCCACTGGAGCACCTCATGCTTATCCCCTCCTCCACACTTGAAATTAGATGGATATAATCAAAACGGCTCCTAACCAACACTAACATCAAAAAACTTTCCATTATGCAATGGACAATTTTCTTATATCAATGTTGGCTAAAAAGAAGTCTAAACGTTAACTAACAGGTGAAAAGTAATTTCTAATTATTGTGCATCTAGCAGTTCACAGTCTACTAATAAAATGGCTCCATCACATACAGAATTTTACCAAAATTACTGTGAAGGATATGAAATTCCAGGGCAAATTAAAATATTTCAGGATATAGACTTTCCTACATGCAAACCACCAGTTTTAAAAACTACATAGGGCATAATAGTTTTACAATTTTACTTTTCTAATAAAACATTGACAGTATTTTTATTTGCTTAACAAAATGTATATATAGCTCAATTGCAGCAAAACCTCTAAGCATTTTATAAAACAATAGGTTACACTTAAAGCAGATGGATGGAAGCAGTGGCAAAACGATATTCCAGCAATGCCTATGTTTGAAGTGGCTCTGCTTTATAATTTAATAATGAAGCAGAACACCAAATTCTTAAAAGGTAAAAGTATTATTATAGCAACCGAGCAAGAAACTTCAAAGGAAGTTTAACTTGCTCACCATCTCACACCATGATGCCATGAAATAGCTTAGGATCTAGCATGCAACTTGCCCATAGGGAATTTTTATTCCCAGGTGGGATGCTAACTACTATATTCCAATATGCCCTGAAATTTCTGTATCAAGATTTAAAAACAACAACCACATGCTATATAGCTGTAACTTTTTTTGTTATAGAACCTTGGGATATGAAAAATACAGACAAAAACCTGTATGATTAAATCTCATTAGCTGCTAAAATCACATACTATATGTTGATCAATGCTCATACAAATAGTATGTGAACCCAAGTATGAATGCAGTAAACAAAATATATAGGCAGCATGTTTCAAAATGTGCAACTGCTAATCCATAAATCAGGAATCAGAGATATTGTGGCAATGTGGGAGGTTCTATTTAATAAAGGTCATTATAACTCCTAGCTCTAGAGCTATATGATCTAATATCCTCTCTGGTACCTCTATGATATGCCCATGCATTACTGTTCTTGTTGACAGTCTGTTGCCTTGGAAATATTTCATTATTTCAGTTTTTCCATTTGTAGACCCTTGGCCTTGTGATATGAAGGCCACCCTATTTCATATTTTCGATTATCATTTAAGCAATCTTCTGGAGCTATTTATATAAAAGCAAGTGTTAGACAATGCATATCATCATTTATCACTGCTGTGTTTAAGCATATACTCTAGCAAGAAATATAAAAAAATGAAGGGAGCTTTTTTTTAGTCTTTACTTTACAGCATAACACAGTGATATGCTTTACAAATCACTGTTGGCATATCACATGCATTACAATTGTGTGAATTTAACATCCTTGGTCATTTCCACAGGGCTGGATAATCCTAGGTTCTTTTGAATCATTTTCTGCCTATAAGACTGTAGAAGTAAATGCAACAAGTTCAATAACTTTTTCTCAAATAATGACCAAAAAATGTTGAAAATTATCCATAGTTACTAAATAACAAAGAATTTATTCTTTGTTTTTTTAAAAAAATCTCTAGCTCACCAATTATAATATCCTGATATTTGTGAATATTGGACTTTTGCATAATGAATTCATTTTTAATATCTTAGCAGCAGAGTCCTAACCACACTTACGAGTAAACCCTACTGATTGTGAAGGGACTTACTTCCAAGCAAGTGTGCATTAAACTGAGGCTTACCCTACAGTTCTTTACACGGAGACCTCCTTATTTCAGTGGCGTGAGCAGCCCAATTCTATTCGTGTAAGTAGCACTATCTCCAGTGGAGCTTCCAGTTAAGCGTGGATTGATAAAACTGCAGCATTGATGCATATAACAATGTGCAGGATGAGGTCGTACAGTTTCAGAGAAACTGGACTTTAGCTTCTGCATGCAAAACCCAAGTAAAGTATGGACTGTGTACTAAGAAAATACTATGCATTTGCTTAATTGAAAACAACTGCATTTTTAACTTATCTTACATTAAGAGCCAATAGCCTGACATATCATATCTTAAGCAGAGCCTCTCCCCCCACTGCAAAGAAACAACTCAGGTTCCCTTAAATCCTAAAATAGCTGGAGCGCCGTACACAGTGACAACAAGTTAAGCCTCAAGGCATAAAACAATGTTGTGGACACTAGGCCAAGCTTTGGGTTATTGGCGTTTCATGCATGTAGGCTACTTCCCTTGCTGGAATTATTACTCCTCCCACTCCCTACAGGATATAACTACTCTGATCCAACCTTTAAGATGACAGCATCAGAGCTGAACAAGAATATGCTATTAAAGGGCATTAAATTAAATACAGTATATCCTCCTACAACTTCAATCAGAATTTCAGACCAAGTGTTATTTAGTACAGCTCTCAAGTGGAGCAGAATAACAAATCGCACACTTTGATTTACCTTCTCCGAATGCCAAATGGAGACAGGTGATAAAGAAAGCACTCATGCACAGGCTATGAAGTTTTCCCTAGAAATTAATTCTATCTTCAAGATTCCTATCTTGAAAAAAAATCCCAAAATGGCACACAAATATGCCTCTGCTGGAGAGATTACTGAAGCTGTCCCGGCAAATACACTTCTTACTAATATAGTACTAGGCTCATAAAGGGGGGGGGAGAGAACAGGACTCTCTGGTAAGGGGGGTGCTTGAAAGGATGACAGCATATATTGGTATTTATGTGTTGGCTTTCCCTCCTCTCAAATGTACAACTCTATGTGCAGGAAACCAGCATGCTGCTAAAGACATTATTAGTAATACACAAATGCTTTTACAGTCACTGGAGGGAAAACACAGAATTTTCATAGCTAAAGAGAAGTAAAGGGACGTTAAACCTCTGATTTCCATAAATTTCAACAAGATGATGTATTTCCATCATGAGCATATCCAAATATAGCTTGAGGTACAAGATGCAACAGCTTATACTATGAACAAAGCACTAAGTACAGAATGAACAAAAGCAGAATGTTTGTATTTAAACCTATTTAGAAAATAATATGAAATCGGCTCAATTCCAAGCACTAGCTCAGCTGATACAGATGGCACCCTCAAATACCCATTTTAATCCAAGGAACGGACATATTTACATTTATACTCTCCTGATAAGTACACATTTTTTAAGCCAAATGGTACATTGTATCAGCATAAAGCAACAACTACAATTCTTCACATTCACCTGATCAATCATTATGCATCCCATAATATCCATAGACATTTTTAAAAGCAACTCAGGGGGGCGGTTTTCATTTTATATCTCAAATGGGAACCTTCCTCAGCAAGCAGAACTGGAAAATCAAAGGGAGCAAAAGAGGAAACCATTATGTACTATGGTCTACTATGGTCTCCATTTGGTCATATAGGATTGAAACGATGCTCTGCAGATTTTTCAAAGCATTGTTCAGTAACATCAGGTGAACTTGTAAACTTTGCAATATGTTGCTTAGTGGAGGAGGTACCGTGGAAGCTGTCCTTCCTTGCAGTGGTGGGTGCTATCATTCCACAACTATTCTGCTCTGAGTAACCAAGCCTCTCAGTACCCATGGCAACCTCTATACCATTCCCAATTGTCCTCCCTGGATTCCCTGCATCAGCACCCCTCCACCTTCCCTTGTGCAGGAATTGTTCTGCATAAAGAGAAGTGATGAGTCTCAACCCTGGCTGGAATTCACACCTTATGCTCCAGAAGCCCTGTCCCTGTTTCTAGGAAGGCTGATTGTTCTTACCCAAAACGTGCTCTGCACATGCTCAGAAACAACAGACTCAAGGCTAAAACTTTATGAGCTCGGACAAAACCTATCAACATGCTCTTGCGGAAAGGTCATGGGTGGCTTGCCCTGAAAGCTCACCTGCTTTCAAAGGTCTTTCATACCTCAATTAGCCCACTCATTCCTTGTTTCCAGTGGCTCAGCCACACGCACCCGTTACTTTCCAAACGGGGCTGCCCCATGTGCCCATTAATTTTCATTGGGCCGGGAATTCCCTTGTCCATCGAGAGGGAGCCCTTCTCTAAAGACACACTTTACTTGGAGACTCGGATGACAGCTGCGCAGACATGTCACCGACAATACGCGGAGCCGACCAGCAACGGCAGTAAAAGTATATGGGAAGAAGCGGGAAGGGGGGGGAAGAGAGCGCGCGACGCAAACAGGAGTGTGGAGACTTGCAAAGGCGAGCCTACTTCTAGCCTCGGCCGCCACAGCAAACTCTGCCAGAGCATCTCCCCTGACCGCGCATTAGAGCAAACAACTTCGACAGACTAAACGCCAACCTCGGGATTGGTTCCGCGCCCCCCACAAAAAAAAACCCGCGGGAGGAGAGAGAAGGGCTAAGCGGAATTGTCGCCAGGCGCCTCCGACTAAAGTTGCCCCAGCAGTTGCGAAGAAGAGCCCGGCCAGTTCCGTTTCGGCCTAGCCGCACCAGCCCAGCCGGCCCTTCGACGAGGCAACGCTGGGCCTGGCGAAAGCTCCCCGCCTCTCCCCCTTCCGCCCCGCCGCCGCCTCCTCCTCCTCCTCGCCGAGACCATCCAGCCGAAAAGTTGCCTCCCGGGAATTCCGCCTCACTCCCCCTTCCTTCCTTCCTTCCTTCCCTCCCTCCCGCCAAACACCGACTCCTGCAATGTGCGGGGAGGCGCAGGATCGCTGCTGCTGCCGCTGCCAGACTAGCCAAGTGTGCTGCTGTGTCTGTGTGAGGAGCAGCAGCAGCAGACAAATATGCATGCACCAAGAGGAACTCCCGAGCAGCGCGAGCGGGGCTTTGCAGGCTGAGAGTCGCCGCCGCCGCCGCCGCCGCCTGCCTGCCTCTCCTCTCCTCCTCCTCCTCCTCCACCGCCAACCCCCTCCCTCCGCTTCTCCTTTTCCCGGGCATGGAAGCCGACCAAACCAGACCCGAGGCTGCAAGCGGCGGCGGCGGCGCCCCAGACGCAGGCAGGCGCTGCCGCCTCAGGTTCAATACAGAGAAAGTGTTACCGTTCTCGCCTGGAAGGATCCTGCTGAAAGCTTGGCTTGGTGGGCGCCATCTTCCTGGGCTTTTTTTTTTCCTTTCCTTTCCCCCTCTCTCCCCTTTCCTCTCTCTCTCTCTCTCTCTCCCTTACTTTTCCCCCTCCTGGTGTGTGGTGTTGTGTCTAGCAGGAGCGGCGGCGGCGGCGGCAATGGCCCTGCTCAGGCAGGCAGGCTGAGGAAAAGTACGGAGGCCAATGCATTGCGGGCTCCCGCTCCCCGGCGCAGCGGTCCTGGCGCAGGTTGTTGCTTCGCTGCTCGGCTCGCTCGCTAGCGCCGCTGGGGCCCGGGCCGCCGCCGTCCAGAAGCCGACGAGCCTCCGAGAGAGCCCAGGCTCCGCCGCCTCCGAAGGCATGTCAGGCGCGGCGACGAGCGGCCGGCCGCGGCTGGCGGAGAAAGGCGCGCAGCCCCGGCGGGCACCCCGGCCACTGGCATCGCCCGGCAGGTGTGGGAGAGAGAGAGAGAGAGAGAGCCCGCGGGACCGGCTCAAGCACGGAGCCAGGCCATGGCCAGGGGAGGGGGGCGGGAAAGTGAGAAGTCAGGGCTCCCCGCGCTTGGCCGCTGTGAAAGTATTTCTGGGCATTTTCCAGCTGCTGCTCCGCCGGCTCCGACCGCTCTGACTCCTTGCGTGCAAAGGGACGCGAGAGCCTCCGCTGCCGGCGCAACAACGCCACTCAGTTGCAGTTTCGCAGACTTTCCTTCTCTGGAGCAGCGCAGGCGGCGGCGGCAGCAGGAGAGGGAGACAGAGAGGGAGGCTGGAGAGCCGCAGACAGGCACTCGCTTGGCGGCTGGGAACGGATTCTGGCAACAGGCTGCGCGCATTCGCGGAATGGCAGGGTCAAAAGAAGGGATAGGAAGAGTGTACTTTGCATGGTACATAGTGCACACGTTATATCTGTGTGTGTGCACTACTTACATGCATATGCACATGCAGAGGGGGGTGTTATTCGTGTGCACAGATCTGGGTGCCTATGCGTCTATTAGCATACGTGCGTGTCTTTATGTACACAGCATGTGCGCGTGTGTGTGCACGGAGGATGGAATGACATCTTTCAGCTACGCAGGCTGGCTGCACATGCGTCTGACTCTTGTCCTCCGTCCAACTACCGTAATACTACGGAGCGGACGCGAGACTGCGCGGAAATGGGTGCAAAAGCAATCCATCGCGAGGTACAGTTTACCGTATTTCTCGTGGCACAGCGATCGCCCGGCCTCCTAGGGAAAGTTCACACTCTGTGCTTAATACGGACTGCTATTGTGTCAGTTTATAAACTTGAAAAGGAAATGTGTGAAATAAAGGGTGGGAGTGAGCATAGTTGAGGAAATGGTGTGGTTATTTTTAATTTTTTTTAAGTTAAGAGCCCGAGGGAGGGGGCACTTGTCGAATGCATTTTCCGAATGTCAGCTGAAAAGCAGTTCCATGTCAGTAATGTGTTAAGCCCCCTGCTTTTGTTCCTGGAGTAACAAAAAGTTAAGTTTTCAAGCAAAAGCAGGGCAATCAGACCATTTAAAATCTAAGGTGTTCCAGCTGGATTTTGAAGGCAATTAAAAGGAATGCAACTAATCCACACATGCGTAGGTAAGAGGATGGCTGCATAAGGAGTTTGCAAAGTGCTGGAAAGTTTGGCTGCAGGGCGCAGCCAGTGACCCCAAAAATACGATCTCTGCCACAGGAGGCAGCGGGTTTGACCTGCCTGACGTCCCTCAGGACTCCGAGAAGCAGATTCAACCAGCCTGAGTAGCTTGCATCCTGGAACTCTACAAACTGCTTCTGTCTCTCCCCCCGAAACACTATTCATTCACCTTCTTCTGATTCAAACCCATCAGAAGGAGTCCTTCCTTTGCATTACGGCACACAAAAATCATTAGAGATAAACAGTTGTAAGGAAGTACATCTGCGTAGAAAGGGACCTGCTAATTATTTTGTCACAGAATATAAATGCTGTTCCTATAAACTCAGGTTTGGAGGATTCTGATCTTACAGGATTCCATGGAGGCATTCTGAACACCCTTTAACTTCCCCTATCCTACTAAAAAGCAATAAAGTTAACAGGTGTCATTTGGGTTTTGTAATGAGTGTGGAAGAAGTAGCAATACCCTCCTTATTGGAACAATTTCACAGAATCACATGGAAGAGTATTTTTAATAGCTCAAATGAAAGAATACAACTTGCTTTTCATCTGCATGTGCAGAGTTAATATTCTGAACTTTTTAAGGGTTTTATTTTACTGTGCATTTTGAAAGGGAAGAATCTTGGAATATAAATTTGAATTGCAAAAGAATGAACCTATACTAACTAAATTAAGCTCTTGGAAGTAGGTCCCACACAGTATAATAGGACTAATTCCCACGAAAGTGTGCGTAGGACTGCAGCCTTACAGTGCAGTCCTCATCGTGTCTACTCAGAAGTAAATCCTTATAAATTCAATGAGGCTTACTCCCAGGTAAATAGGCATCAGCTGGGATAAATAGCTGCAGGTTAGAGGTAACTATATCCCTTTAACTCCTTACAGCTTAGGCAATTTTACATTTTAATACTATAAACTGATATGGTGCATATATTCTTTCCAATGCATAATAATTTCTCAGGAAGTATCTTGCACTTGTGTAAAAATTAATCTGCTATTTCTGACCCCTGACTTGCCCCTTCAGAGGCAAAACTATTTTGATTCTTACACTGTGCTTCCTATTTAAAGAGGTTTCCTCTGTAATTTTAAGAATTCTCCAAGTGACAAAAAATTGTAATTCGGAAACCAAGGAAGGCTAGAGCTACACCAACTTTTATCTATCTTTTATATCTGTCACGCAGCACTTACTTTATATAAAGAATTCCTGTGTTTGCTTTAAGCAAAACAACACTGATTCTGAATTTCAGACATTCACAGGCTCTGAGCATGCTTTAGCGTCTCTTGAGATGACTTCAAGAATCTCAGGAGTTTATCCTAAATGTGCAGAAGTATCAGCATCACACAGTTTACTAAAAGCAAACTGTGTTCCCCAAACTTGGCCCTAACAGCTGTCTGTCTCAATAATGATGGACAGAGTGGGGTCATAGTCTAAACTTTAATGGTTGAAATATAAACATTGGTGGTTCTAAAGAGTTCCCAAACCAGTGAACTTCAAAATTTAAGTTTAAAGTATGAGTTGTTTATGTTTGCACACATCCTTGAGCTTCTCATCTAATATTTCATTTATTGTGACACTTAACAGTTGGAGCAACTTAGAAGGCACCAAAAAGAATAAAATAATGTTGCAGGGTGCAGTCTAAAATTAGTCTCTTGCTCCCTTTTTATCATTGCATCTTTGCTGTGATCTTCTAGTGACAAAGAAAAGCAAACAAAAGCATTATTGTTTATTAGGAAAAAAGGACTGGAATGCCATTTAATTATAGGTCCTGTTGACATTACCACCTGTCTGTGAATGGTTGAGGGAGAGTGAAAAGGTGAGCAAGGTCCTTAAACTTCACTATGACTTATTGCCTAAGCCAACTTGGTTATGTTTCCTTCCTAAAGGAGCTGTCTGTGAACCTCAGAAATTTGCATTAGAATGCATTTCAGTTGAATACTCCACAGTGCTGAGCCCGCTTAAGGTTTCCTGATAGATTTTCCCCTAGTAACAGGTGACATGCTAATACTGTTGTAATAAAAGTGTGGAATTGCAAAGGGTGAAACGCCAAGTGAAAACTCTATCTTGTTCAATTGAAAACAAATTATCAATCCCCGTAGGGTGATCAATTATACCTCTTGGCTGCCATGCTGTGGGGTTTGCACAAGGCATTGACATTGAGAAATCCCTACTTGAGGAAGGAGGCTAAGCAGACAGGATCCCAAACTTTGCAGCAGGAGTGGGAGGAAGATCCTCAGCCCTTGAGCTGCCATGAATCTCACTTTCCCCCTTTTTTGTTATTGTTGCTTTCGAAGCTCCAGGAACATTTCTGGGCACCGCTTTTAAAAGATCCTTTTTTGTTTTAAGTGTCTGGGTACCCCCCTCAAAAAGAAAAAGCAAGCAAGACGTGATTTCTTAAAATTTAAAAACAAACGAGCACAGAAAGACACACAAGACACGCAGAAAAACAAGTGAGGAAGCCTAATCCACACGCACACTTTGGGGGCTGTGTACTTACCGTTGTTGGTAGGAAGTGATGCCCTGGACGTTTTGCGGGTTCCCGTTGGCTGCGGAACTGGCTCTCCCCATGCCCGGACCGGCCGGCACTCCTCCCGCCGCCCCGCCGGCCGCAGCTGCAGTCACCTGCACGCTGAAATCCGGGAAGATCCGGATCATCCCCGCGGCTCAGCACCCAGCGAGTGTCGGCGAAGAGGTACAGCAGCAGCTCCTCTCCCTCCGGCGGCTGCAGCAGCAGAGCCAGGCACACTGCAATCCCATTAGTGAGCGGCGGCCACTGGGAGGGAGGCACGGCGCTTTGATCTGAGCGGCTGGGCTGAGATTGAGTTGAGGCGGGCGGGGGGGGGGCTGGGAGTGAAAAGCGGGGTGGGGGGGAGAGAAGGAGAGGGAAGGTATTTTCACCAATCTGCAAACATGCAACGTGTCAGGATTCGGCGGGAAGGGAAGGCTGCAAAAATTTAAAAATGGGGGGGGGGGGGAATCAAGAAGGGAAATCTCTACAGTCCAGGAACGAGGAATCCGAGCGGAGAAGGGACAGCGCAGAGAGAGAGAGGAGGGAGCGCGCGATTACTTTCGCGTGGCCGTGAAAATGATGGGCAGCAAATATTGCCTCCCGCTCCTCTCTTCCTCCTCCGCCCCCCAAACGCAAAAGTCTTGGAGGGTTTCCTCTGTTGCTCAAGAAAGACGCTGACCGCAGAGCGATGGGCCAGAACCAAGAGGGCTGGGGCGGGGGAGAGAAAGAAGTGGCGGCGAGGAGAATAGCCCCCTCTCAAAAAAAAGAAAGAAAAGACGAGTGGAGGAGGAAGCAGCCTGCCGTTAGCTCAAGTTCTTGGGAACTAGCGTTGCTTTCCCCCTCCCTCCCTCTCTCCTCTTCTTCTTCTCCTCCTCTCCCCCCCCCCCGCCGCCTTCTGTCTTTGCTCTCTATGAAGGGCTGATTTGCACCCAGGAGAAAACGCGCGGCTTTTGTGCAACGGCAGAGTTGCTTCTCTATTATAGGGAAGTGACTCTCCTGCCCTCCTAGTGTGCGCCACTGTTATTGCTACTCAAACTTGGGAAGGTGGGGTGGGTGTGCGCGCCGGCGCGCGCGCGCCTGCCTGCCTCTTGCCTAGCTGCCTGCTGGACGCACCGGTCCGCGTTGTCGCTTCTGCCAACATATCAATTATACCTCTCGGCGCGGCGCAAAGAAAGGCCTGGCCAAACGCAAGGAGCCCGGTGACGAGCGAGGCAGCTTGCTGCTTGGGCTGCCTGCAGCCGTGACGGAGCCCGCCGCCGTCCCCTTAACCCGGGCCGATCCACACCAGCCACTGGACACGGGCACTTCTCTGCATGCCGGGCAGCCTCAGTGACTCACGTAGGCATCCTACACCGGGACAAAGAAAAGTTCCGCGTTTTTGGACACCGCCAAGGAGTTTGGGGCTTTGGCGAAAGAGTGCGAGTGCAAAGTCAAATTCCTCTTCCCGCCCCCTGAAAGCTTGTTCTGGTTTGCCGCTTTGCAGACAAAAAACTCACGCCACAAATCGCAGCGGGCCGGGGGGGGGGGGACTGATTGAATGGCGGGTTGCCCGGCCGGCGCCGCGCGCGGAGCTTTCGCAAAGGCGCTTTAGGGGGCAGCACCTCTGGAATGCGCCGCGCTCGCAGCCCCACGCTTCGTGCCTTTCCCACTCTGCCCTTCGCGGGGAGCCAAGGGATGTCAAAGGGAGAAAGGTCCTCCTCGCAAAGCTGCGGAGAGACTCCCCTGGCGTTGACCAGAAGCACTGCAGTCCCGGGTCTTTCTCCGAGCCCTTCCGTTTTCTTCCTTCCTTCCTTCTCTGCGCTTGCACTTTGCTTAGCCCATTCAGTCCATCCGTGCAATTGTGCCAAAGCATTTGCACGGAGAAGGAAGACTATCCACACGGACGGTCATTTGGGGAAGTCTTGTTTCGCCCAAGCAGGCGGGATTTGATTTATTTGATTTATTTTTATTGTCTGCGTGCACAATCTGTGGCTCCTGGCCGGTCAGTCTGTGCATATCGCTGGAGTAGAGTTGTTTTAGTTTACTCGCCCACGCAACGCTTGTGGTAGCTAATTTTCTCTCTAATTGCCAAATGTGTGCCTGCTGTTTCCAGGAGAGGAGATCACAACTTGTGTGCTCCCCGCCTACCCAGTCCTCCTGCTGTGAGCTAAGCCATGGTTTGGTTTAGCATGTGGTCTGAACTTTGGCACGTGATTTAGATAAACCATCTTTACGTCCAAGAACAAACTTTGATTAGAGTTGGTGGTTTTTCAAGGAGCCCAAGCTTGAACAAAACAATGAGCCAAACTATGGTTAATGATAGAAAATATAGACATTGTTTATATTTATTTGTTTTAAGGAAAGCTAAACAAGTCACTTCAGAGTCTTGAATGAGAATGGGGCAATGGAAGTGTTTGATTTTGCAGACACATGCCTATCCAATGTGGAAACTCCCATTTACAGTAGCATTACCATTGCAGATGGGAGTTTTTGGCCAAGGTAACCTGGATGCTTGTAAATTTTATTGCAATTTGCCATAAAACTTCTCTCAAAAACATTTTTGTATTTCATGCTTTAGTGTAAAGTAATAAGAACAAACATTCAGCAAGACACAATTCTCCTAGGAATGCACCACCTCAGATCTTCATGGGAGGGGAAGCTATATGTTTGTATATTCCCCACATTTCAGTTGTGGGAAATCTGAGAGTCATGAGAATCTGAGTTGGTACCTTCAACTGATGCATTTGTCTTTCAGCCTATGCACATTTCTTCTCTTGCACTGCACTCCTTCCTAATTTTCACCAGAACTCATGTGCAATGGTCTGTATCCAAAGACCCATTTTGGTTTAAAGAATGAACTTCTATTGACAATAATAACAATAAATTAATAAATTTAATTCTCTCCAACTGCTAGGCAAAGCTACCTAATTTGGCTGTTGTTTCCCTAGTGCTCCACCTAAAATGAATCTGTGCCTTTGTTTATACAAGGACTACTTCAAGTATCTTGTTTCCTGTTGCCCATCTATAAAAAAACCCTGTATGTTTTGCCTCAGGATAGAGGACAGACTTTGGTAACAGCTGGCTTTTGTGTTTGCAAACCTCAGTGCAACTTGATACCCAAACAGCACCTAATACAGCTTCATTTGAATGTCTGCTGCCTCATCCCTCATTCCAGCCTAACACACTTACAAGATGTAGACTTTGGCTGTGTATACATCACCATTTACTGTGGCTCCTGTGGGCTCTCACGGTTGGTGTCTGAAGCCATGTTCACATGATGTTAACCACAGTGCAGTCGTTTCTTAAGAAACGCTGCTGTTTGATGCACTTTCCCTCAAACCAGCCTCCATCCAATTTGAAAACATAAGCCACATTCACTTCACAGTTAAACTGAGACAGCTGTTGCACACGCACAGATGACAGCTTTGTGGATAAGAGTCCAGAAGCTGCAGATCCAGAGAAACCAAATAAGCAATGCACAGGTGCAAACATCCCCACCCACTCTCTGGTGTTTACAGCAATATAAAAATGCAGCTTAAAATGCCAGGGTGGAGTGGAGTGGAGACAACCTCACTGTGTTTTCAGCCACTAATGTGTGCATAGCCAGAGATGGCTTCATCACCTCTCCCCTGCCCCTACAGCCCCACATTTGCTCAGTTTACCATCTAGACTGAAGAAGAGTTATGGTGAACTCGAAAGCTTGCATAGGATGCTGTGACATTTTGATTGTCAAATGAAGGTATTGCCCTGGAGTGGATTTTTTAATTGTGCCTGTGAGCCATCTGAGGCCCTTTGTCATGTGCCCCCTTCATGACAGGTTCAGAGGGTGGCAACATGAGAACGGGTCTTTTCTGCAGTGGCTCCCCATTTATGGAATACTTTCCCCAGGGAGTCTTGCCTGGCACCTTCATTACATATCTTTAGGCACCATCCAAAAACATTTCCCTTCTCCTAGGCCTTTGGCTAAGTAAACAATCTATGTCCTTTTAAACTGGAGGGGGCATTGTGTTTGTTTGTATTATGTATTTTTGTGTTTTTATATTGTAAATTACCCTGTGATCCTTGGATAAAGGCCAGTATGGAAATTTAATTTAGACTCATAATGGTGTTTTCTTACTGTGCTAGGGTGATTTACAAATAATAGGAGAGGCAGGATAGGATATTATTATTATTGTTGTTGTTGTTGTTATATATTTATTTATTTCCCACCTTTTCCCCTGTTGGGGCTCAAGGCAACTTACAGATAAAATCAAGAACTGCTAAAACATAGAAAACTTAATCATTGAAATATAGTTAGATATTGATTTAAAACAATATGCATATATAAAATCAGTTTTAAACATACCAGTAATTCCAGTGAAAGCAGCACAGCACCAGACATTTGATTAAAGGCAGTCAATTCTCCAAAGCCTGATGGAACAAGAAAGGAAGGACAGCAAAGAGGGAGCCAGTCTAGCTTCTCTAGGGAAGGAGTTCCAATGTCTGGGAGTGGCCACCGAGAAGGCCTTTTCCTGTGTCCCCACCAAACATGTGTGTGAGGGTAGTGGGACCTAGAGAAGCGCCTCCCCCAAAGATCTCAAAACCTAGGCAGGTTCATATGAGGGAACACAACTAAGCAGATAGCTTAGAATTAAGGGTTTTATAGGTGATAACTAGCACTTTGAATTGTGCCTGGAAACAAACTGATAGCCAGTCGAGCTGTTCTAGCACGGGAATTGTATGTTCTCCATAGGATAGAATAGGATGTAATGATAGAATGGAGTTTTTTAAGGGAGCTATCCAAACCCAACTTCGTTGGGCTGAGCAGAGTTTGTAGTAGTCAGATCTCAGGTTGAGCCTGGCCTTAGCCAGAACTATGCTGGGTAAAGTCTCTCATTCCAGCTCAGCTCAAGGGTGTAGCTACGATTTTGTTGGGGGGGGGCAGGACTTCTTGGAGGGCAGAACCAACCTGATTGGTCAGTCAGTTAAGTATTTCTATTGTTTTACTTGATCGGGGGAGCAGCTGCCCCCCTGCCCCCCCTTGACTATGCCCATGGCTCAGCTGGAGATATGCTGGCTGAAATTCTCCATCCCAGTGCAGACAGGGTAAGTCTCCAAAAGTGGCATTCCATTGGAGGGGCGTGATGGGGGAGCGGAAGATGTACCCTATTCCAAACTCTGTTGAGCTGAGTGATGTGGCCTAGCAACCTAGCAAAAGCTAACCCTGCAAGAAGGGTGGTGTAAGTCAAACTCAATTCTAAAGGCTCATTTCTCCCCTGGCAGGCTCAACCGGCAGCAGCCCTGCTCCTGAACAGAGTTTGGAACAGGGCTAAATTATACCAGCATCTATTACGCAGGTTGAGTGCTCACTGGAAGAACAGATCCTGAAGCTGAGGCTCCAATACTTTGGCCACCTCATGAGAAGAGAAGACTCCCTGGAAAAGACCCTGATGTTGGGAAAGATGGAGGGCACAAGGAGAAGGGGACGACAGAGGACGAGATGGTTGGATACTGTTCTCGAAGATACCAGCATGAGTTTGACCAAACTGCGGGAGGCAGTGGAAGACAGGAGTGCCTGGCATGCTCTGGTCCATGGGGTCACGAAGAGTCGGACACGACTAAACGACTAAACAACAACATTACGCAGGCTTCCTTTAGTTTGGATTCTTCTGCCCGACTTTGTCCTGGAAGAAAAGAGCTTTGAGAGAAACTTTTCAGTTGTCAACATTCATTCTTTTCCTAGGCATCCCTCTTAGATTCAGGTACTGCTGACAAAACTAAAGATATTATATTGAGTTGCATGCTCTCCTCCCTGAGACTTCCTTATGGAGAATTTAGAACGGCATCTGCCAGTCTAAACAGACAGCGGAAGAGGAAAACATAGTAAGTTGTGCTTTTCTCTTGTTTCTTATGTAATGTTGGGGTGGGGAAGAAACAACTTGTGTTTGAGGAATACACAAGCTGTCTCTGCATCTGGAGCCTTTACATCAGAAGAACTGCAGAGAAAGAAAGTACAACCTACCCTTCTGGTTCCTTGGAATGTTCAAAGCCATCGCAGTGGAGATGTTTTGCTCATGCAAAACGGCCCGCTTGTGCAGGTGACAGTCACGTTGGGTTTTAGTTTAATCTTGCTTTGTCTCCTTTAGGCATGGGCAAATATATCCTTTTCGGTTTCTCTCCGTTACCCGTTTCCCCAGTGTTAAATGCAGTTCTCCACATTTCCACATCAGTTTGCAATTGGGGAAAAAAAAAGTTCCAATGAATATTCGTCAGCATCTTAGCGTGAATTTTTCCTAATATACACATTTTTGCAAAACAATTTTCCCCAATGTAATGCATTTTGGCATGCTATTTTCACCAATGTATATGCATTTTATTTTATTTTTTGCACTTTACGTGGCTGAAGAAATGCACTGCAAAATTTAGAGAACTGTGAATTTCAAACAATGGCTGTGCTTCCATTTGTGTACTGAAAGCACAAATTATTAGGTGTGAACTGATTCAGATTTCTGCCCCCACCCCCAGTCTCCCCTTTGTGTCACCAGAAGGAACTTTCTGAGGTCCACCTGCTCTTCCTGGACTTTAGGTCCTTTGCAATTCTAATTCTAAGCAGGGCCTTTTTTCCAGCCGGAACTCACCAGAGCACAGTTCTGGCACCTCTCAGGTGGGCACTATGCCAATATAAAAGAACAAGGGAGGTGTTCATGGTGAGTTCAGGAACCTCTTTTTCTGGAAACATAGTACTGGTTCTAAGACACAAAGAGGACCCTAGCCCATTTTCTAGTCTGAACTTGGCCCAATTAACATAAATCTAAATAATTGGCTAGAACAGGTATAGAATGACTTGTTCTTCCCTTAGCAATTAGAATCATCTCTTTAAAGCAAGTGTGTTTGTGGGGGGGGGTTAATTCTGCACCCGCAGTGAGGGTGGGTGCAAGCTGTTCAGAAGCTTTGTGGATGCCAACGAAACGCCCCCAAGGTGCTATTGCATCCAGAGACACCACAGCAGCAAACCCCTAGGAAAAATTTTGACCCTCAGACTTTTCAACAGCTTTGATAGGAGCATAATCTTTCTTGGTCAAGGTTCCAGATATTGCTTACTGTGAAATAGGCATTCTAAATGTAGCATTATAAACCATCTCAAAAGGGCTAAGCAGAGATTTCTAACTGGCAAATATCTTGATCCCCATTGTAGCACACTAAAGGGCATTGTGTCGATGATAGGCCAAACTAGAGCGCACATTTTTTCCTCATGCAGCTCTGTAACAAGAAATCAATAATATCCTTTTTTATTTTTACTTTAACAGGGATTTTTTTTTGTTCTAAACCAAATTAAGATAAATAATTCAACATTAAACAGAGTCTGCATTCAAATCCTTTGTATTAAATAGCATGTGTGTTTGCATTCCACTTTAATACAAAATGCTTTGGACTACCACTGATACCAAGAGATATGAAACTAGTTAGTCCCCACATGTTGCACATAAAAAGAATTCATAATGAGCATCCATGGGATGTAGAATGGATCCCATGCGTTAGCTGAAGACCTCATAACGTAAGAGCCGAGAAGCCTAAGTGAATTATGACTGTCTCTTTCCTCACAAGTAGGATTAATTTTCTATCCCACTTATATTCATTATCTATCCTGTTCATACCATAGGGACACCAATTGTTTCAGTGTTAAATATAAAGTCTTCGCAGAAAAATATGGGATAGCTAGCTAATCATCCCCATCCCCCCGCCCCCGTTCACTAACCAAAATGCTACTCAAATTCCATGTCTCATGAACGATATCAAATAGAGACATTCACAAGTAGTTTAAACCAGTTTATTTTCTCTCTAATTGACATCTTTTATAAGTCTCCTAACGATATCAATAGGAATTCTGCATGCAGATCAAGAAGTGTATATAGCCTTTAGAGAGCAGGTCAATAAATGGCTGGAGGAATGATTAAAGACTTCTTAACAGCACCCTTCCTTTTCCTTAGGAAGCTGTACAAGAACGGCATGAATATAGGGTTGAATAAAAAGAATAATGCTGGAAGGAATTATATATATATATCTCCTGCCTTTCCAACAACTTCCAAGGTGTATCAGGATAAAACCCAGTCAAAACCTCAAAGACCGCCTCTCCCCGTATGAACCAACCTGGATCCTGAGATCATCATATGAGGCCCTTCTTAATGTGTGTTTCCAGGCACTGAGGTTGTCTGCAAGGGATTCCCACACTGCAGGTTTGAGGTTGCCAGCCGTCATATCATGTTTGCAGACATCTTTATTATGGAGAGCTGGTTTGCCAACAGGCCTGGGGCTTGAAGCCAGCCCCCTGTAAATCACATCCCTGGGGATCCTGCCATGTTCCATTCTTTGTAGATGACCAAGTCAGCATAGACGTTGCTGAGACGAAGTGTGAACATTCTGGGAATGTGGGCTTGGAATAGCACATCATTGCTTGAGATTCTGTCCTGCCATTTGATGCCCCACGTCTTCCTGACACAGCACCTATGGAAGACATTGAGCCACCGCTCCTGGTTGGTGCAAGTTGCCCACTGCTCACTTCCATAAAGCAGGGTGCTCAACACACAAGCCTGGTAGACCTTCATCTTGGTATTGGTTGTTAGCATCACATTCTCCCATACCCTTTTGGAAAGGTGAGCCATTGCCATTGCTGCCTTACCAATACGCTTGTCCAGCTTAGCATCAATGAAAAGGTTGCTGGCTATGGTGGAGCCCAGGTAGACAAAACATCTGGTCCCCAAAGCTGATGCATGAAGTTCAGGTGATGTCCTGACCCAATATGTTGGTCTTTGTCAAGATGATGGTGAGGCTGAATGCCTAGCAGGCTTGGGCAAAACAGTTGATGGGTCTCTGTAGAACTTCTTTGGAGTGTGCTGTCAAGGCTGCATCATCTGCAAACAACATCTTGCAGATAAAAACCTGCCACACTTTTGTCTTGGCATGGCAAGATAGATATCCTGTATCTAACAGCTCAGGTTGAATGCCTACATCCATTTATTGACTTTTCATTTACATGTGATGCTCTGTAGCTCAGCTGAACAAGATTGCCATGGAAATCTAATTAATTAATAATAGAAAAAAAATTAAAAAATAGAAGTTTAATAAATGCATAAATATTATTAGGGTGGCATCTTACAGAAGCTAATGGGAATTTGCTCTTGACCGAAACGTACAAAATCTATGGGGTTCATAATTCATTGATTGCCTTCAATTATTGAAATGCAAAATGTGGACTAGAAAAAAAGAGAGGTGTGTGCGTGTGGATCTGATAATCTATGGCAGCAGGAAGGGAAATGAAATTAATACTGTATGGAAGCTACAGGTATCTTAGACTGGAACAGTAAGATCATCAGCCTTCCCCAACCTCATACCCTACAGATGTTGTTGGACTCCCAGCAGCACCAACCAACCTGGCCAGTGATGATAGAAGCTCTAGTCAAAAACACCCTTAGGAAGCCTGGTTGGGGAAGGGTAACCTAAGTTCTCTTCACTTGTTATTTATAGCAGTTTCTGGAAAACACAAGTGAAGAGAGTGCTATTGTGCTCATTCCCTGCTTGTGGCCTTCTCGTGGGCATCTAGCTGGCCAGTGTGGGAATAAGATACTGAACTAGATGAGACTTTGGTTCAATCTAGCAGAGCTGTCCTTAGGAAAATGTAGTTTTCTGCAATTTTCTGTGCCAGTCTCTGACTGAAAATGGCTATCTCTTTTTCCCCCTACACACATGACACCTTGATTACAACCTCAGCTACGAGTGAAGAAGGGGAGGTGGTGAAGTCAGAGAAAGGCCTGTCCATTGGCCAAAATGAAAATAAACATGCTTGGCAACAATCTGGCTTGTTGAACTTTAAGAAACATTTGCAGCCATCCTGGCCTCATTAACTCTCTGCTGCTCAGTCTTACAGCAAATATTGATAGCCTGCTTTTCTATATAAAATGCCCAAGGCAGCTAGCAAAATCATTTTCCAGAGGCAGCCTGTTGAAGCAAAAACAAAGTGGTGTGGTATCTTATAGATTAACACATGTAACATTGCGTACGTGCCCACGGACTTTTATCAGTCTTTTATTACAACAACAACAACAACAACAACAACAACAACAATTTATTTATACCCCGCCCATCTGGCTGGGCTTCCCCAGACACTCTGGGCGGCTTTCAACAAAATATTAAAATACAGTAATGCATCAAACATTAAAAGCTTCCTTAAATCTTGCTTTCCCCCACACTCAAAGTGGCTTATAAATAACATGGAGATAGAAAAAGCTAAAAACATAGGGAAAAAATCATTAAAAACGTAATCAAACACTAATAGAATTAAAACTCGCTCAGTGTCTTTGGGTGTCTTTGTAAAAAGATCTATCAAAAATAGAAATAATAACAATAAAAACATCACAGCAGCAGCTCTTTCCTTCAAAACAGTTGCTTCCTAATAGCCTGTTGGAATAAGAAGGTCTTCACCTGCCAGTGGAAGGACAACAAGGAGTAAGCCAGTTGTTTCAACAAAATCATTGTGCATGTTTGAATATTCTCCCATACAGAAAAAATAAAATGAAATGCCTGTAGCATACAAAATTAGCATACAGGGGAAATGTTCAGCCTAGCATTCTTCCCGACACGCTAGGAAGGAATATGATAGAAACACTAACATCTCAATCCAGTGATTTTCTGGGTACATGGAGGCGCATGGAGTTTTCTCACTTACAACCGTGTTTCTGTTCACTGAAACAGAAAGGACAACTTCACACTCACCCATCCCTGTTCTTGAATAGAGCTGTCCCTCTATAGAAATGGTGGCTTCGAGACTGAATTACCACAGTGCACTCTATGCAGGCTTTCCTCATGCTTGACCCAGAAACTGCAGTTAACGCAGAAGGCTGTGCCACAATTGCTCAGAGATCTGCACCAATTGCCCATTTATTAGCAGACCGTGTTCAAGGTCTTACTATTAGTAAATAAAGTCCTTAACAGCTTGGGTCTAGTTTACTTGCAAGATCAATATACCCACTGACTACTTCAATCTGACACTGTTACAGATGCCATATAATGCACTTATAAGAAATCAGTATTTTAGTGTCTCCACACCTATACGTTGGAACTCCCTGCCTATTGATATCAGGCAGCTGCCTTCTCTGTATTCTTTTTGGCACCTGCACAAAACATTTCTGTCTAGGCAAGCCTATTCGGAGATGTAGATGCTAGATGTACAGTGGTGCCTCGCAAGACAAAAAGAATCCGTTCTGTGATTCTCTTTGTCTAGCGGTTTTTTCGTCTTGCGAAGCAAGCCCATTGACGGATTAGCGCTATTAGCAGCTTTTAGAGGCTTATCGGCTTATTGGATCAGCTGATAAGCGGCTTAGCGGCTTAGAAAAGGGGGGGAAGGGGAAAAACCCGCAGGAACTCGCAATACATTTTGGTCTTGCGAAGCAAGCCCATAGGAGATTCGTTTTGCGAAGCACTTCCAAAACGGAAAACTCTTTCGTCTAGCGAGTTTTCCGTCTTGCGAGGCATTCGTCTTGCGGGGCACCACTGTACTTTAATTCCTTTTAGCTGCAGTTGATTTCAACCATCTTTTGAATATGTTAATTTCCTGTTTTTAACTTTTGCTTATCAATGATTTAATGTATCTTTTCATAGGGTTGACTGACCGAACCCAATAGTACAGTGGTACCTCTGGTTACAAACTTAATCCGTTTTGGAGGTCTGTTCGTAACCGGAAACCACTTGTAACATGAGGTGCGCTTTTGCTAATGGTGCCTCCCACTGCTGCCACGCCACCGAAGCGCGACTTCGTGGGGCAAAGTTCGCAACAATGGGCATCTACTTCCGGGTTAGGGGAGCGCGTAACCTGAAGCATTCATAAGGGGGACGGTACATAACACAAGGTACCACTGTACAGTGTGGTACCTTTGGTTACAGACGCTTCAGGTTACAGACACTTCAGGTTACAGGCTCCGCTAACCCGGAAGTAGTACCTCGGGTTAAGAACTTTGCTTCAGGATGAGAACAGAAATTGTGCGGCAGCGGTGCAGCGGCAGTGGGAGGCCCCATTAGCTACAGTGGTACCTCAGGTTAAGAATGGACCTCCAGAATGAATTAAGTTTTTAACCCGAGGTACCACTGTACTCATTAATGGTTCCTTGTCATCCTGGAAAAAAGTGACAAGTGGGGAGCAACAGGGTTCTGTCCTGGGCCCGTTGTTGTTCAATGTCTTTATAAATGCCTTGGATGAAGGAATTGAGGGGATTGTTGTCAAATTTGCAGATGACACCAAACTGGGAGGGGTAGCCAGAAGACAGAAGAAGAATTCAAAATGACCTTAACAGATTGGAGAACTGGGCACAAATCAACAAAATGAATTTCAATAGGGACAAATGTAAAGTTCTTCACTTAGGCAAGAAGAACCAGATGCACAAATATAGGATAGGGGATACCTGGCTTAGTAGGAGTACATGTGAAAAGGATCTAGGGGTCTTAGTCGACCTCAAGCTTAACATGAGTCAGCAGTGTGATGCAGCAGTAAAAAAAGCTAATGCTATTCTAGGCTGCATCAACAGAAGTTTAGTGTCTAGAACAAGGGAAGTAATAGTACCACTCTATTCTGCCTTGGTCAGAACACATCTGGGATACTGTGTCCAATTCTGGGTACCACGGTTTAAGCAGAATGTTGACAATCTGGAACATGTGCAGAGGAGGGCAACCGAGATGATCAAGGACCTGGAAACAGCCTATGAGGAGTGCTTGAAGGAGCTGGGTATGTTTAGCCTGGAAAAGGGGAGACTGGGAGGAGATACAAAAATCATCTTCAAATATCTTAAGGGCTGTCACATGGAGGAGGGAGCATGCTTGTTTTCTCCTGCTCAGGAGGGTATGACTTGAACCAATGACCTCAAGTTGCAAGAAAGGAGATTCCGCCTAAACATTTGAAAAAACTTTCTGACAGTAAGAGCTGTTCAGCAGTGGACAGACTCCCATGAGAGGGGGTGGACTCTTCCTTAGAAGTTTTTAAACAGAGGTTGGATGGCCATGTGTCATGCATGCTTTAGCTGAGATTCCTGCATTGCAGGGGTTGGACTAGATGACCCTTGGGTCCCTTCCAACTCTAAGATTCTATGATTCTATAATATTTTGTAAACCACTTAGAGGTTCTTTTACAATCAAGCAGTATAATAACTTTGTTAAATAAATGGAGCAGTGTTCATCTCCTTTCTGGGCATACATTGAGGAGTTCCATGTATGTGTTGGAACACACACGGGCATGAGGATCAGAATGCAAATGTTAGATTCCACCTTTCAGATTTTTTTTTTTACACAGTTGTTATCGTATTACAGGATTTTCTGCAAATTGTTTCATCTGAGCTCAAAGCATTTCTAATAATGTAATGTATTTTCTTACAATGCACCATATTGCATCCAAAGTCTTATGGGGAAAAACTCAGTGATGCTAAAAAAATTTTTTTTAACGCATACACCCACACCCACAGGTTGTGTAATATAATAACACTTAATATTTATACATTATATTATCACAATTATATGTGGTATCTTTATATTAACTGCCAGTGAACTTCTATTCCTTTCTCTCACAAGTGAAAGAAAATCTCTTCTCTAGAAATTCATTTCCATTTACTTAAAGTTAAATGGTTTGACTTTGAATTTTCATTATCTGCTGTTGGAAGGAGCCTGTGACAGATACTAGAGAGAATGCCTCAAACCTTCATTGTATCATCTAATTTTTGCTTCACTTTAGTCAGATATCATTTAGGTGGAAAGTGAAACAGTATTCATAGAGCAGGATGAGATAGAACAAAATAGAACAGAAATAAATACAAGGCTGTGATCCCATATACACTTACCTTAGAGCAGGGGTCGCCAATGTGGTGCCCTGCAGATGCTGTTGGAATATGATTCCCATCACTCCTAGCAAGTATGGCCAAATATCAGGGATGATGGGAATTGTAGTTCAGCAATTCTCATGAGGGCATGTTCGGTATGCCAATGTTAGAATAAGTCACCTTGAACACAAAGCAGTACTTCCAAGTAGACATGTATGGAATTGCACCATGTAGACAGGATATATAAAATCCTTTTTCGCCATAACATTAGGATTTTTTAAATGATTATTTTTTATTATATTTTTTTGCCACTAAGATGATTGGCCTAATTTCATATACATGGAAAATAATTTAAAGGATTGTGGTGTTTATAGATTGTGGTGGGCCTCCTCCCTGAGAGGTCCAGAGGGTGGCAACACGAGAATGGGCCTTTCTGGAGTGGCTCCCCAGTTGTGGAAAGCTCTCCCCAAAGAGGCTCACCTGTGCCTTCATTAGATATCTTTAGACACCAAGCAAAAACATTTCTCTTCAATTAGTTCTTGGGCTGATTCACATTCTATGGCCTTCTAAATGTGTTTTTGAAAGCAGGGTAATTGGTTTGATGTTATTTTTCTTTTATTATATATTTTGTGTTATCATTTTGTATTTTTATGTTGTGAACCACACTGTGATCTTTGGATAAATTTAATTAAACAACAACAACAATACAGTTTGTATTGTGTGTTATTACTGGATGTGGATTACTAAATATCTGATGAGTCTTGTTGCTCCCCTATCCTGCAGTGACTTTATGCAAATCCAGATGTGGCACTACAGATCCTCCCTGGTGGCTCCTGACGATGCTCTTACATTTGTATTACATAGAGCAGGGGTCGGCAAACTAAGGTCCGCGGGCCGGATCAGGCCCAATTGCCTTCAGGATCCGGCCCGTGGACTGTCCATGGATTGGCGTGGGGATTCTGTTCGTTTGGACTGCGCCATTTCCCCCCTGCTCCATTCCATCCCCCCCCCTCTCCCTCACACACACTGTGGCGGCGCCTCCTCCCTCCCTCCTCCTGGCTTCTCCCCGCCCTGCCTAGAGGAGGAAGGGGGCTGGGCTGAGCTGGCTGAGCACCATTTTAAGCAGCCCCTCTCCGGAGCCAGCCCTTTCACACCGCTCATCTTCCCTCCGCCTCTGCCCTCGTGCTCCTGTGGGCCAGAGAGCGGAACGGACAAGCTCACTCTGCCTACCTTCAAGCAGCAGCAGTGGTGGTGGTGGCAGCCCCGGCAGCCCCTAGGAAGGTAAGCTCTGGGGCTGGGGGTGGGGAGGAGGACTACTTGCCTCCCTTGCCTCTTCATCCAGCTCCCCCCCCTCGGTGCCACCTCTCCGGCCTGCCACAAGGTCTGAGGGACAGTGGACCGGCCCACGGCAAAAAAAAATGGCCGACCACTGACATAAAGAGATATTCACTACCCTGGTAGCCTACAGTTGAGGAGCATTCAACAATGTAAATTATAAAGGAAGGAAGGAAGGAAGGAAGGAAGGAAGGAAGGAAGGAAGGAAGGAAGGAAGGAAGGAAGCTTGTAAAATAGATGACAAAATGCAGCTAATGACGAGGTTGCAAAATTATCATTCTGTTATTGTTTAAGATTTAAATACTGCCAACAACACAGTAGACAGCGGCATGAATTAGAACATACATAGTTAGAAATTGAATGAATTTCTCTTTAGTGTTGAATCAGAAAAGGCCTATACCTCACCATCTATTTTTATTATATGTATTGCATTATTCATATTAACAATTGATTCCCGTTCATGAGTAAAAGTAGCATCTTGGGTAAGTTGGCATGCTGCTGCAAACTTTGGACAATGCTTCTTAAATCTTCAGCTCTGTGTATACTTTTGCGGAAGTTAATTCCATTAAATTGACAGTGTTTGCTGTGCTTTAGACTGCCATGTATAGCTACTGATGTATCAGGTGAGTCTCAAGGCATGGTAGAATTCCATTAGCAATTCTGGGAACCACTGAATTGAGGGCTGAGGCATTTTTTATTTTTTTTTAATGATATCTCAACACACTCACATTAGTGCCAGGAACTAAAATGACTTTGCTTAAGTACAATTAATTGGAAGTAAATTCCATTTAAATTATAATAGAACTTGCTTCCAAATATTTAGAAAACGGTTGTAATGGAAATGCCCTTCAAGGACAAATTATATGATTATTATTTTTTAAACTATTTAATTCACATTATACTAGTATTATAATTTGCTTGGGTAGACTATTACCATTAACTGTGTAGCTTTGTTCTGCAAAAGATTTGGACTTGGGGATAAAATGAGCTTAAAGAGTATACTTTAAATATTCTGAAACTGTCCCACTGACTTCAGTGGCACACTGTTTTCAATTAGGTTGCTGATTGTGTTGGCCAACTTACTTAGTCCTCCCTTGAGTTAATAGAAACGGCCTACAAAAGGGACGCAGGTGGCGCTGTGGGTAAAACCGCAGTGCCTAGGACTTGCCGATCGTATGGTCGGCGGTTCGAATCCCCGCAGCGGGGTGAGCTCCCGTCGTTCGGTCCCAGCTGCTGCCCACCTAGCAGTTCGAAAGCACCCTTAAGTGCAAGTAGATAAATAGGTACCGCTTTATAGCGGGAAGGTAAACGGCGTTTCCGTGTGCTGCGCTGGTGCCAGCTCGCCAGAGCAGCTTTGTCACGCTGGCCACGTGACCCGGAAGTGTCCTCGGACGGCGCCGGCTCCCGGCCTCTAGAGTGAGATGAGCGCACAACCCTAGAGTCGGACACGACTGGCCTTCGGGCAGGGGTACCTTTACCTTTTTACAAAAGGGATAGCTCATACGATATGACTTTCATGAGGGTTATCAAGGAAACAATGTGCCTCAGTGTGCCTAACAGTAGGGCTGGCCCTATGCTTTGGGAGCGAGGGAGGAAATCTGTGCAAACACAAAGCCATACTTTCAAATCTCTTGTGCAATTCCGCACTATTTGCAGACAGTGTTCCCCATCTGTTCCCCGTCTGCACCATTTTAGAAAACTACTTTATTGTGTGATGTCAGCCAATAAAGGACCATCAATAAACACAAGGCTGTAGGCAGTTCAGTTTTGTTAAGCGGTAGCATCTCTGAGGTCAGACTAAACTCTCCAATAAGTGTGTGGAGGGAAGGAAGGACTATACACTGAATTCCCACGATACACTGTGTGACTGCACTGCTTTGGCTGTTCCCTCACCCACAAAGACTTACGCTGTGATCTGGCTCTAGTCATATCTGGTTATGCGAGATTAATTAGGGCAGAATATAGATGAGGATGCACATTCAGATGTGCATACCAAAAGTAATGCAGGCCAGATGGATGACAGCCACATGTGGATACACATCTGGATCTGGATTTGCATCTTAGTATTGTCCATCTGTACTGGATTACCTGCAAAGGAATGTGCATGCAGATGCTCTTCCAAATGGATGTCCACATTCACATTCTGGCCAAAGAAGTCAGCTGTCTGCAACTGGACTGAGGCGAGAAAGCAACAGCCTGGTTCCCCCAGCATCTGCCTCACTGAAAAAAGTTTAGCACAGTTTCACGAAGGATTATGAAAAAACGCTCATAAGAGGCTTCCGTTGTGCAAGGAACGAAAATATTTGTGAAATGTGCCCACTCTTTCAGCTCACCTTGTCGGGATTGTATAGTTTGTGAATCTTAGTTTATATTCATCATAATATTAATCCATAATAAATAGCATTATATATAACGCCCCCATTTTATTGTTTTATAGTTTGATTTTAATTATATATAGTGATTGCTTACAGCTTTAAGCAACAAATTTGAGTTGATTGACAATAAGTTATTACAAAACCATTTACAGTAAAACCCCAATAGAACAAATAGCTAAAGTAATCCATTACCTTCATCAATTCATATGAAATATTCTTAACTTTAATTCTTCTAGCATAGCATTTCCAGTCAATAAATTTTAGATGAGCCTTAAGGAGAAAAGTATATTTATTTGAAATTAAAACTGAGATTTTCAGTAAGTAAAGAGGTAAAACCTAAGAGTCTACTACCACAAGTTGGCAGGGTTGAATGAAAATGGATGGGGGCAGTTTTCATGAACATTATAACTCCTTGTAAAAAGTGCTTGCTCTTTCACTGATGGAGAGGGTTGTAAATTGTTTTAATTGATTTTAATATTGTATTTTTTTATATTGTTGCAAACTGCCCTAGTACCTTATGGTGAATGACAAGTAAAAAATCCAATATAATGTTGTTGTCGTTGCTGCTGCTGTTGTTATTAAACAGGGGCAAAAGTGTTTCGGCACTGTTCCTTCCCTGGCATGCAAGTGAGAGCGGTGCTTTCTGGCTTTCAATTAATGAGCTGTGTGATGTCAGCCACATAGCCGAACATCATGTTTGCAATGTGATCCCTGAATGGTTGGGATTATATTACAGTGGTGCCCTGCAAGACGAATGCCTCGCAAGACGGAAAACCCGCTAGACAAAAGGGTTTTCCGTTTTGGAGGTGCTTCGCAAAACGAATTTCCTATGGGCTTGCTTCACAAGATGAAAATGTCTTGCGAGTTCCTGCGGGTTTTCCCCCCTTCCCCCCCTTTTCCCAAGCCGCTAAGCCGCTTATCAGCTGATCCTAAGCCGCTAAGCCGCTTAACAGCTGATCCACTAAGCCGCTTATCAGCTGATCCGCTAAGCTGCTAAACCGCTTATCAGCTGATCTGCTAAATCCGCTAAGCCGCTAATAGCGCTAATCCACTAAGGCACTAATGGGCTTGCTTCGCAAGACGAAAAAACCGCAAGACGAAGAGACTCGCGGAACGGATTCTTTTCGTCTTGCGAGGCATCACTGTATCAGGTTGTTGAACTCCCCCCCCCCTAAAGGTAGTAGTGAGCAGATCAGCAAAACGAAACAAACAGTGGCAACTTGGTGTTGAACAAGTGGCAAATAAGGTGATGTAAGGAAGTGGCTTGTGAAGTTTTCCATGCCTCACAAAAGACCTCCCTTTTACAATAAAATGTTTGCTTGGGAACATTCAGCACAACCATATTATTAGCTTCCGTGTAAGGTAGAGAAAGATAATGTTTGCTAAGATTTCACTCACCCCTGTACTCTTTGAAAAGTGCCTCTAGTATAACTTCTGCCTAGATAGCCATCAAATACTGGCTGAATGGATCTCTGTTTAATGTCCTTTCCAAAGTTTAGCACTTGTGAAAACATATTTACCCCTAGGCTGAAGTATAAAGACAGTGGAAATCAGCTAAGCTCAGGTAAGGGGATAGAATCCACAGTCTTTTAGCCTGTAGGCTAGACTGTCTTCACATTACTTAATCAGACAATACATTTTTGAGCTCTCTGTATTAACTCGTGGTGAAAATGATTCACTGCCCCCGTCAGAGAACAACAACCCTTAACACTTCTTCCCACTGTTAAAGGAACTCGGAGATTTATTCAGCTAATAGCATAAGGACATACACTGAGAGGGAAAGGGTACCATTAAGAGGCACATTTTTTCTCACGTCTCTGACTTCATGAAATCATTCCTCAGGACCATCTGTATCTATTTCATTGCAGGAGCCAAACCAATGGATTCAAGTTCCAAGAAAGGAGATTCTGACTAAACATTAGGAAGAACTTTCTGATGGTAAGAGCTGTCTGACAGTGGAATGGTCTTCCTTGGAAGGTGGTGGACTTTCTTCCCTTGGATGTTTTTTAAGCAGAGGTTGGATGGTCATCTGTCATGGATGTTTTAGTTGAGATTCCTGCATCGCAAATAGTTGAACTAGATTGTCAGCATTTTCTTTCTCCCGTTGCTGGATATGTGATCGTTACATCTCATGTCTGTGTTTACTTTCCAGGCTTGGAAAGTGTGAGAACAGAAGTCAGTCCTATCTCTTCTGCTGTATTGTACTTTTGTACTTTTTACTTTCTCTCTCTCTCTTGGAGAAGATGTGAGAAGACGCCACAATTGCTTTGTCCTGTACATATTGCTTAATAAATTACTTAGAATGCCACACCTAAGCTCCACATGGTTTCTGCTATACAGTGGTACCTCGGGTTACATACGCTTCAGGTTACATACGCTTCAGGTTACAGACTCCACTAACCCAGAAATAGTGCTTCAGGTTAAGAACTTTGCTTCAGGATGAGAACAGAAATCGTGCTCTGGTGGCGCGGTGGCAGCAGGAGGCCCCATTAGCTAAAGTGGTGCTTCAGGTTAAGAACAGTTTCAGGTTAAGTACGGACCTCCGGAACGAATTAAGTACTTAACCTGAGGTACCACTGTACTCTGCTGTGCACTGTACTCTGTGTGCACATATCTCTGGATATGTGTCGCTGGTGTGCACCGGGATTGAAGATTTATGTATGGCAGCCTATGTCGGCAGTGTTGTTTTTGCCAATTTCCCTCAGAAAACGTCCAATTTCTTTGCAATTTTGCCATTATGTCAACCCTAACCTAGCATTCATTTATTTTTGTTAGATTTTAATCCAGTGTTTTCCTCTCATCTTATTCTCACACAAACTCTGAGAGTTAATAAGGCTAGGAGACACTGGATTGTATCCAGGGCTGTAGCTCCACTGATGCAATGAACTTCTGTGCATGCAATGGAGCTTCCACTTCCTCTCCTGCTCCCCCCACCCCAGCATGCCCTCAAAGCCACCTCTGAAGAGTTGTGGCTTCCTCTAGAGGGGAGTTGCATCTGCTAGTTGCATCAGCAGAACTGAGCACACGGAACATTGAATAAAACCCATTGTCTGGCTCAAGGTCATTCAGGGAGTTTCATGAAGAGGGTTTTGAACCTGGGCTGCCTCCACCAGCCCTAGTTGAACACTCCAAATACTGCAGTATACTGGCTCATGACATGCACCCTCCTAGAATGCATTTGTTCTCTCATTATTTCTCCATGAGAGTAGAGGACACAAAGTGTTTGGTGCTGAATTGAAAAATGAACCGTGTGGCATGGGAGTATCATGTTTGGCAACACACTTTGTTTCCATGGACTTGGCAGCCCTACAGCAATTGCAATTAGGGACTATGTTGGTCTGTGTCTGGTTTCTGCTCCATCTTTCTTCTCTGGAGCAGTTGCAAAACTGATGCACAGCCACTCCAGGGTTGCTCACGGATATCCTGCCATATTCCATCCCTCAATCTCAGGAGGACGGTAACCTTCATCCACTTTCGTTTGCTCTCTATTTGTTTTACGAGGAAAGCAGCCAGAGTTGGCCATACATTGAGCTACATAAAATATGGCAAATGAGATAGTTCTGAACTTTACCTGATAACATCAGTTTCTATTCATGTAGCTATTCCAGGGTACTTATGACTCATTGCAATTCTACAGGAGCCACGGGAAAAGGACATAATATTCTAATTTTGAGCACAAAAAGCCTATCCATCACAGAGATATATGAAACCAGAATTTTTGGAGGTCTTGGAGAAGCTGATTTACCAGAGTTTCATACTCTGGTAAATGACTTTCCTCCTCTTATTGTTTGGCAATTGTCCAGACCACAAGTGTTCTCCTGCTATAGTCACTAGGAGGCAGAATACTGTTTCTGTGTTGTGTGTGCCGAAAAAGGAGGCAAACTCTGCTGTCTGACTTGCTGCTCAGCCTTTGAGTATGAGCAACTTCAGTTCCAAAGAGCTACCACTGGTCCATTGCAGTCTCTTTCCATGTGCCTAGGAGTCTCTGGACCCCAAGCTAAGAAGCATCAGGAAACTGATTTATTCTTTTCTTACTCTAGCTGTAGGGCTTAGGGCTGATCTGAAACTAAACTTTAACTTGGCGATGTTGTTTGTTGGTTACAAATCTGCACACCTCTCCCCACCTTGGTTCAGCTGCTAATGGAGAGCAGAAATTCCCATGTTGTGCTGTCTAAACCCACAATTACCTTCGCTCAGTTTCTTCTGTGGCTTTTTATAGGCACAATGATCAAACCATTTCCCCTTTCCAGCACTATGCTGAGGAGCTGGAGTGTTGTGTTTAGACCCTCCAGATGTTGCTGCACTCAAATCCCATTATCTCCTAATCAATTACTATGCTGGCTGGGAATGATGGGAGCTGTGATCCAACAACATTGAAAGGGCACACATTTCTCCCTGTCCATACACTCCACCAAGCATGCATGTAACCACAGAGGTGTGATATTCAAGATCTTTGGACCAGTATCATAGTGCATCACACAGAAGGTGCATTATACTTGGAGGAATTAGGAGGAACCACTGAGTCCCAATCGGGGTTCAAAAGAAAGTTGCTTGTCACTACAAACACCAATATGGCATTAAAATATAAAATGGTCCATGCTATGTCTCAACAAAATGCAAGAAACGTGTTTTTATTGTTATAAACATCAAAATGGCATTAAAGAGTTTGAATCACCCGGACACAATGATTACAGAATAACAACATGGTTATTTCAAGTATGACATATGCAAGTTTCACAAGTCCACTTTGCCTGGACCAACCACTGACGCTTGGCTTGTTTCCTTGACAAAGAGAGTCAGGGGTGGGGAATCTTACTGTTGCCATATAAGAAATGGTGAATGGTGCTAGGGATATGGCAGGCTGCCAAGGAGGTGCAGGTGCATCAGGGAAAGCTTGACTGAAAATAGCATGGGTTTGGACCACAGAAGGGCAGAAAAGACAGCAAAGTTGAATAGGCAAATGGAGGCGATAGAGGGAAGTTGAAAGATTGAAATGTGAACAGTTTCCTGTTCTGAGCAGTAAAGAATGAGTGTGTTTCCTGAATTTTGCAGTGACTTAGGAGTCTGAGGTCACGACCATTTAGTGCAAGCCTTGAAGAGATTAAGGACGAGACTTTGGATGTAAACCACAACCTACCTTTCAATATTTGCAGATGGTTCTCTATCCTAACATAAAACTAAAGAATTCCGAGGGGCAACCTGAGTTCCTTTGAACCCTCCCAATATGCTTCTCCAATGTTTGTTTGTTTGTTTCATGTATATCCTGCACCTCTTTCCAGATAGCTTTGAAGGACAACATATGGCTTCATGTCCCTTTAAAGTTCCTGATAAATTCAAGGAAAAACAACAAACATGGCAACAAGACCAGGTATTCAAGTAGAGTAGGAAAGGATTGGTCCTTGAGGACAGAAGTTTAAAAACTTGTGATCCTGAGTGGAGGACAAACCTGAGACAAAACAATGAACTAGGGTTGGTCAGGTGCTGAAGGAGGGAGGGGTTTGCCCTATCCGAGTGGACATGCTAAATAGCGTGAGATATGATTATACATGTGTCCTGCCACAGAGCAAAGAGGGCCGTCTTAGGGAGATCCAAGGTGAGGGTTGTGGGCCCATCAAGCAAAGCATTCCTGATCCAAATTGTATTTGGCAAGATAGCTAGGTGCAAAACATTGGTGGAGGATCCTGTTCTTGAGGAATGCAGTTAGGTTACCAGTGGAGGCAGTGCTCATTGGAAAAGAGGGCTAAATAGAGTTGTGTGCTTGTGCTGGCAAATAACAAAAAGATTAGGTGCAGAGCCAGGCATTATCATTTATCTGGAGTGTCTGGCCCCTTCCAGTCACTGAGGACAAGTTTGTTTCCTTATAATGAGGGCAGCTGGTGTAGGCCAAGGACTGCTTCCTCCCTACACTTCTCAAAGCCTCCCAATTTTCGCAGCCATCTGTAGAACGAAACCAAGGAGCCAAGGAGTTTGAGGATGAAACCAACCTGGGCAACTGGGTACCAAATCCCCCTAGAGGAGCTTTTTACATAACACCTATCAAGTTGCAAATGGGTGTTTGGAACCAGTTTCTCTCTCCACAACTAAAGTGCCCACCTGCCCCAAAAATATCTAGAAATATACAGCACTGTATAAATGATATGACTGATTTATAAGTTCCTCTTAATGGGTTCATAATTCTCGCATACTTCAATAAATACAAATGGCGATCTGATTGAAACTAGACTTTTAAAAAAGAAAAAGAAAGAGAGGCTCAAACAGAATTGGGTTCTTGAAATTAATTACCTTCTCCTAAATATTGCAATTGGCTTCTCTTGGAGGAACACATTTTCGTCTTTGCAACAGAAGTGATAAATGAAGAACCTCATCAATCTACCTCTTTACCCTTGGAATGGAACTTCTCTCTATATGCATACAAATCTTTTTCTCTTCTTCATCTGCTTTTTGCTGCACAGAACAAAATATCATTATCAGGGGTGGGGGGAGGACAGATTTTGCATGGAATGCAGTCAAAGATCCAGGTGTTGAATGATTTTGGTTAAGGCCTATATGGTAAAATGCTGTTCCATCAAGCCAGGGATGGGGAACCTGCAGTCCTTCAGATATGTTTGTTTTTTTTAAAAAAAGAAAGCAGTAGTGACTGAAGAGGGTCTGGTGGGGGAAGGAGGATGTAAATTAATCACTCTCCAGTCCTTAAATGTGGATACTATTGTTGTTTGAATTGCTGCTCTATAAAGTTTCTGCAGTGGCAAAATGCAAAGAGAAAGAGAGGTGCTACACTCAGGGAGCGGGATAAACTGTGACTCCTGAATTTTCCTTGAAGCAATAAGGCTTTGGCGGAATGTTAATATAAAATGTGCAGATGCTGCTGCTGCTACTGTGCAGTTTATAATATAACAAATGGGTCCCTCCAACAAAATGTTGCAGTGCAGCCCTGGGATTTGTGTTATCTGAGCCTGTGTAAGGGGACTGAAAAACAAGCTAGTCTCAAAGATGGAAGTTCCTGCTCTGATGTGAGTCTTAGTTCATGGTATTGTTAGTATTTTCATTGATCACATATAAAAGTGCAGCCAGTCTGCATGCAAGTCACTGGATCATGTGGCTTCTGCCTGCAGTTGATTGCTTGATCTGACTTGAGAGGAACTTAAGTACATTGACATTTGCTTCAGCTTGAGAGATATGGAGGACTTTTAACTGGGAATCCAAACTTGCCTCATCCTCACCTTTGAACTGCAATATTAACAGTAAACAACATTGCGAGGCTCCTGTGTGCTGCTTTCTTACATCACCTCTGACCTGCAATTGTGGTATATCAGTGAAATACATTAAAGGGTTGTGGGGTGCTACTCTGTCAGCAAGCTGTGGATAAAAGTAACTGGGCTGTTGCACTCTCTCAACTTCAGACCAGCCCTTCATTAGCGTACAGTCTAATACCACTGGACGACACTGCAGGATTGTTAAAAGCAGCTCAAAGCCTGGCCAGCATTTTGCAATGTAAAGCACACTGCAATCTCTGAGTCACAGCCACTTCAAACATACAGTAAGGAGTAGGAACTGTGTTTGCTTTGTGCTTTCTGATCCCTTATATACCGGCTCAATCACTGATATCAGCTGTAGATACTTGGTTGGTTGTCCCCAGAGTTAGTGAGGCTCACTCAGCATCAACATGAAACGGAGCCTTCAGCCTGAAACTGAGATTCAGCTGGTACCTCCTGTATTGACTTTCAAGTGTTTGCTGAAGAATTTGCTTTGCCACCACTGGTTTGTACAGATTTTGTTTTTCAACATGTTCCATAATAGTCAGCTGGTAATCTGTTTTATTTTTTTGTATTGTCCTTATTGTGTTTTAATTGGTGCAAACTGCTTTTGTTTGTTTTTTTAATGAAATTGCAATATACAGATATCTTGATAAATAAATAAATAAATTCTAAATAATCAGGGTAGGGGTTAACATGCTTTGAAATAAGAACCAGGTTATAAACAGCAGAATTCTTGGCTTTGCTGCTACCTTTTTGGGGTCTCTTTGGAGAAAGGTAGGAGGTGAGGCATCTCCCACTTCAATATCTGGGAACATTTTAAAAGGGTTTCTTAATGTGAACCAGAAAGTAATCTATTGAGGCAATGAGGTGATTCATTCAATATTCCCTTAAAAAACAAACAAACAGAACCCTTCTGTGTGTTCCTCCTTCTCATCCAATGCCATATCCCATGGAGAAGGAAGCAAGCCAGCCAGCAAGTTGCAGGACCACGGATAGCTCCAAGTGAGCAACTTGTTTCAATAAAAGTTGAGAGCTGAGGAAGCCTGAGAGCTCCTGCTCTCAGACAGCCTCTTTCAGTCTCCACCCCCTTGTGACTAGTTCTAGATGACCAAACCTCTGGCCTGAAGATTGGCACTCCTCTTCCATTCCCTGCCTGGTGTGTGTGCCCTGTGTCACTGGACAGGTGATGTCCTGGGGGAGGCATTTGGTTCCTCAGGCAGAAATGCCCATGGAGTTCAAGGGTCTGGCCCTACAGATAAAGGAGAGGTTTTTTTGTAGGTGGCTGATGTTCTGCAGCCTCACTTGTCTCCTGATCTCCAGCCATAGGCTGGCTACTTAGCTGGAAAGTTGGCAGCCTCTGATTACCTTTTTATTCCTGCTGGACTCTGGGGTCATGACACCCTCTTTCTGCCCTTTCCAACCACTGAATTCCCCCCACCCAGCTCTCAGTCTCCCCCATCCTGGATCATGGAACATTCCAGGCCATTAAGTTCTTATGGGGCTGTTTTCAGACTCCCCCCCACACCAAGTATGCTTGTTTCATACTTGTGTATATCTTAGGTTCTCTTGAGTCTGCAGATACCTTCCTCTTACGTGTAGATGTTGTGGATAATGATGGGCACTTTTTCCTGAACTTCAGAAATAGAATATAAGATTATATATTATTATTTCTGCTTTAACAATGGCCACTTCAGTTAAGGAGCTCTACAATATCACCAGTATTTAATTATGGGCTTTTAAAGGGACAGGACTGAACCTTTTCATTCTCTTTGTGGGTTTAAATTAGGCGTAAGCAGAGTTTAGATAAATAATTCACATTGTTTGTCTGCAGAGGTGTAGAGATCACCCCTTGGGAAAAGGCAATATGTAGGAATTACATTAGCCATATGTCCTGCTGTACTGCAGACTGGTTATGCATGACAATCCCAGTAGTGCAATCACCTACTGAGAAATTTACTGTCATCCTATAACCATTTAATATGCTAATTAGTTATTTGCTTGTCTATGGCCTTCTCTAGCCAGCAAAGTGGTGGTGAGATTGGCTTTCTAAGCACTGCAAGAGTGGAAGTGGTCAAAGCAGCAGTACTGCACTGGCAACAGCCCCATGTCATCAAATGTTCCAGACATGGTACATAGCATTGAATGGTGAGGATGCATCTCATGTATGCAACATTCTACAGGCATATCAGCCATCATTGGACATTGGTCTATATTTATGTACCTGATTTGTGAAATGTAGCGAATGGGCTGTAGGATATGGATCCATCTCTGAAGCTGTTTTGGGCCCTGCTAGTACTCTAAAGAACATTTTTCATATGTGAAGTTTACATTGCTTTTGAGCCGAATAATTATGTAAGCATTTTATAATTAATGCTGCTGAGAATACACAAAAGACACATTTCTAATGTCAAAGTGTGCTTAGATTAATGTAGGTTTCACATTCACATAAGTCGATTTGAACTCAGTGGGGCTTCATTCTGAATAGACTATCTGATCTACTAGGCAGTTTACTTGAATTTAAGCTGATTTTATCTCCATTGACTTGAACGTGATTTCTGCCCAGTCATAATCCCTTTTAATAGCAAGGTGCGGAAAGGATTGCAGCCCAAAGGACCATTGAGAAGTGTGAAGTGTCACTGTGCTCAAGAAAGCTTGAGAGTTACAGAAGTACAACAACAACAAAAAACAAGCCTAGGAGGTCGAAAAGAGCAGGCTCAGTAGCTACAGAATTTATAGGGACAGTTGGGCAGAGGGATGGAACATGGGGTGCAAAAGAGGGACAGAGGCATTGCTAGGTTCATGGGGCACTGGCTCAAGACAAAAAAAATTGCATAAAATATGCATGCTAACTTTTATGTATAGATGCCTCTGGGGAATGAAAATGGTTGTGTGGTTTGGATCTTGCCAGTGCTGCAATTTGAAGGTCACCCAGTAAAAAGGAGGTGGTGGGGGGGGGGATAAAGAAGGAAAGGACAGGAGATCTGGGCCCAACCACAAAAGATCTGGAGGGATGAGTGGAATGCCCTGCCTGTGGGGAGTGATGGCCTAAAACCTTAGCTGGGGATACGGTTTGTTGGAACTGTTTCACTTGTATCTCACTAGACTCTTTCTCAAATACCATCCATTAATTACTAAAGAGAAATTTGTTATAAACATTTTATTCCCATAGCAAATTGCATTCCTAATAAGTGCCTTAACAATTGTTTATTCTGAATTAACATTCTGTATATTCTCTTTCCTACAGGCCATTGATTAAAGTGTCAAATAAAACCAAATGTTTCACTAAGTCCTGGGGTAATTTGCTATAGACTTCCCAAATCCCCATAGACTTCTCCAATGTAGTATATGTTACTAGCACCTAGAATTTACAAATATATATCAGATTCCATTGCTATATTCTTAGCCAAGGTGTGTGATTATTTACAGCTGAATACGTTACTAAATTTTAACGCCTAATCCTATGGATTGATTTAAATTGCAGAATCTTAATTATGGGAAAGGAATCAGCTCCAAATAGCCTAGACAATACGGGGGATTTGTCCATCCAATGCAAAATTCGCCTGGGTTGTGGCTGGCATATTTCATATGAAACTTCTTTGGGTCTAAAAGCTTATTTGGGGCTAAAAAGGCCCTCTCAAAGCTCAGGGTCAAGGGTAGCATTAGCATTAAAGATAGCTGTCCTTCCACTGGCAGACTCAAATTCTTGTACCAGATATGAATAAACCTTTGCAGTGGCATTTGGATTTTTAAGCCGGTTCCTCCAAGCTACTGCCTCAGCACAGCGGCCATTAGTACCAGCCCATGAATATAATTCACAGCGCAACCCTCAGTGCAATTACTCTGGAGCAAATCCTATTGAGTGGAATGGACGGACTCCTAGAAACAGTGTAGGACTGTGACCTTAGTTTCCTTTCTTTGTCTGAAATGCTGACCATTTAGGTATACAGATAGCTAACTTTACAAAGCAATTAGTACCACTGCAAAAAAATAAAATAAATGATCTGTTTGTTTTTAGTAATTTATCATGGTTCAACACACAATCTTGCAAGCAGTTACAAAAAAATTTAAATTACAACTTTGTTACTGTGGAATGAGGAAGTCAACTTGTTTAAATAAACCATGCAAACCCTTTTGCTGTTGGCTTGTTCACTTATTTAGACACACACACGCACACAGAGTTACCTTTCTGTGAGCATACTTCCCCCCACTCTCCTCCCTGCACTGTTTCCTCCCTGAAACAACTCTTTGCCCTCAACTATTCCCATGCGCAGTATATGGCGCTTTTAGAGACAGATACCAGCTTGAGGGGGTTTTCAGCAGGAAATGGCACCAGGAGGAGGGCCAATGCTTCTCCCCACAAATTTGACAGTTTTCTCCGCACATCCTCTAACAGCCAGTCAGCATTCTGCATCCAGCAAGCACACTCATTCCTGATTGGGCTATTTGGGGGGATTTCCCCTCCTTAGCACACCCTCCCCCTAAAAGTGTTTTGTACTTCTGCAAACTTCACTGTGGACCTGCTAACACCTCTCCCTTCCTTGTACGTGAATGGTGCTGTTTTGTCTACATAAGGAGTGACAATTGGATAATTGGTATATAGGATTTATTGCCTGCACGAAGCTTGGATTGTTCCTTTCTATGTAATTGGGTGGAATTACACAGGGTGCCTTATTGTGAGGTCTCCGACTTGCAGTCTATCTTTGCTTTCATCAGGGGATGGGGGGGAGTAGGGAAGAAACTCCAGGAAGCAATTTTTCCCCCTAGTCTTCCAGCACCAGCATCTCATTTACTAAAAGTGATGACCCAGGGCGATGCCATTAAACTTACATTTCAAAAATAGCTTTTTTAAACCCTATGAACAATGGAGTAAATTTATAGAAAGATAGTCTCAACTGTGGAGATAAAAACAGTGGCCTGGAATCAGATATAATCGATATAGCATATAAAATGCATATGAATAAACTGATAGAATATATAGTGAAATGGCTATTATTCAGTCCTTGCAGGGACTAGATTAGGAAATGATTGAGGGCATGCATATCCTGGAAGTATGTGGAGTTTAAGCTACTTGTCTGGTATCTCCAAAGCTGCCTTAAAAATGTCAAGAGGTCACAGAACTTGCACACAGCCCCACCTTCCATTACAGACCTGAACTATTAGCTAAACTTTGTGTCGCATCTGATGTGCACATAAAGCAGCATAATCACTTTAATCATACTTTATTTATTTTGGGGTGTATACTCCATGGTCGCTGTTTTGAGGGAGATATATCCAAATGTATCTCAGACTTGTTTGGAACTCAAAAGCCTTGAGCTATGTGCCTTCTAGATCCCAGCTTCCTAGGTCATAGGCAAGTATCCTAAGAATCTTGAAATACTGTGAATCAATGAATAAGGTGGTCCCAAGCATCTTTACTGTATGTGGTGCATGCTACCTTTGTGATGCCCCAGTTGATATTTACAAAGAGGTCATGAAGAGTGATTTACTTAGTATGAAGCCTCAGATAGATGTATCAACACTTCTTTGCTTAGTTGTTCTTGACTCTTCCTTCCTTGGACTCTATTCAGGAGTCAGAAGAAGTCTGGTTCTTTGACTTGACATTGTCTTGCTTACTTTACAGTCCTGAGAAAACCAGCTAAAAATGTTTTGGTGTAGTAAACCATTAAACCATCTATAATTTGGGGAATTACATGTGGCAAAAGAACATAAAAATATATGCTAATAGCCTAAAGAACAGAAGAGAACAAAACAGAAAAAAGAAAAGAAAAGAACCAGCTCTGGTCATAGCCTATGAGAAATATATTTACATAAGCATACATTAAAATACATTATAATATAAACAAAGATAGTAAAGGTAAAGGGACCCCTGACCATTAGGTGACCAACTCTGGGGTTGCGGCGCTCATCTCACTTTATTGGCCGAGGGAGCCGGCGTACAGCTCCCTCCCGTGTGGCCAGCATGACAAACCTGCTTCTGGCGAACCAGAACAGCACATGGAAACGCTATTTACCTTCCTGCCGGAGCGGTACCTATTTATCTACTTGCACTTTGATGTGCTTTCAAACTGCTAGGTTGGCAGGAGCAGGGACCAAGCAACGGGAGCTCACCCCATCGCGGGGATTCGAACCGCCGACCTTCTGATCGGCAAGTCCTAGGCTCTGTGGTTTAACCCACAGCGCCACCCGCGTCCATAAACAAAGATACTTTCACATAAAAGCACGTGTGAGTCATTAAAAAACCACAAAGCAACCCTCTGCTCCCCATAACAACAGTAAAAAAGATTCAGTGGAATGCTAACAACATATAATATCACCATCATTTATCAAAATGAGGAAAAAGGTAAGTTTTTACCTGGTGCCAAAAAGATATCAGCAAAGGTGGGAGGCAGACGTCACCGAGGGGAGCATTCTCCCTCTAGCTGAAGAGCAGGGAAAGGCGCGTGTGCCCTTTGCTGTTTTTTGCCAGGCAGCAAAATATGTCAGGCCAGCCTTGAATTTCAGTTTTGCCATTGGAATCAAAGGGCTGCCAATATGTTTAACTTTTGCTGATGATGCTCTTAAACTTTAAGGCGCCATATGACCCTTAGCCTAAGACTAAGACTATTTTTGCTGCAACAGATTATCATTCCTACTTCTCTAGGATGCCATTCTTTGTAAGGGCTCCACCCTGCTCACCACCACTATAACCAGCTTTGGCTTGTTATGGTTGGTCTTGCGCCCAATGTAGAAACACATGAAGAGGACACCTATGGAAACATCATTCATTTGCATCACTTTTGGCAGTCAAATAGATTTGGAAACTTTCTTGAATTATCAAGGGAGGGGTGGCTCCTGGGGATGGGGAGGCTAATGCAGTAGCAGCGAGGATATTGACAGGAGTGAGGGGAAGGGAGGTGGGCGGGCGATACCAACCAATGAACTGGACCCACCCTCTGCCCTGCCCATGCAAATTCTCCACCGGACCCACTCTCTGCCCATGCAGTGTGGAGGAGAAGGAATTATAGAATTGTACAGTTGGGACCCTGAGGATCATCTAGTCCAGGCATGGCCAAACTTGACCCTCCAGCTGTTTTGGGACTACAACTCCCATCATTCCCTAGCTAACAGGAGCAGTGGTCAGGGATGATGGGAACTGTAGTCCCAAAACAGCTGGAGGGCCTGATTCTAGTCCAACCACCTGTGATGCAAGAATATGCAGCTGTCACATATGGGGTTTGAATGTGTGACCTTGCTGTTATTAGCACCACGCTCTAACTAACTGAGCTATCCAGTTGGTCATGAACTCAAATACAGGACAAAAGGCATCCCATTTGAAGTCCAAATGGGACAGGGAACACTCCCCCCCCCCAAACAGAATAATCTCATTTTTCTATGGTAGGGACCGGTGTCATCCCTATCTTGAATTCTGTGGGGTTTGCTCTCAAGTAAGTATGGTTACGATTTCAGCCTTACTCATAGACATTTGACTACTTTTTGTTTTCCTGTAAAACAATCTGTTGATTCTGTTTAAGGATAATAATATTCTCACATCTAGGATATTCATATACATTCCCAAAGATGTTCTGTCATAAATACCAATAGGCCTTCACACCTCCAGTGTTTCCCTCAACAAGAAAAATGCATTTTTGTATTCCAGTCTAATTAAAACATATGGTGAACGATCAAGTTCTGAGGTAAAAAGCTGAGTAGTTATGTTGGACTTCCATGTGGGAAAATGCGGCAGGAGAGTTGTTGGGCATTTCCAAATCAATTAACCCTCTGTGGGTGATAGCTGCCCCTCAGAAATACAGTCAGTGACATACAAAATGGCTGAACCCTTTTGGGCAGACGTTAGCCACAAGCCTGCAATCCTGTCCCACCCAACTTCCGCTTGGTTTGAGAACATCAGTTTAAATTACATTTTCAGGAAGAAGGTCACCTGAACCTATTTAATTTCCAGTGCTTGCAGCATTTTTCATCTCACTTATACTTTGGGAATAAAACTCTTATTCCAGCTGCAAAATTTTACATTAGCCAAGGGAATAAGCATGAGGTATAAATCTGCTTAGATTCCAATAATTTATCCTCTGAGGCACCCAATGGATGGTGAGACTGGCCACCTAGCTTGAGGTAATGTTTAAACAGAACTGTTCCACATATTACACAAACAGTTACAGCTGCAAGTAAGACATAAATTAAAGTCATAACCAAAATAACCACAGGACTATTTTCTAAATCAGAGCAATTATGGCAATTTTCTGGAAACTGGTTTCAAGTTAAATAATGTCATCTGCCATGGTTATCGGATTCTTCTTTCTCATCTAGACTTCTTGTTGATGTCATTGGTACTATGTAAGTCAGCTAGTTTTTGTCTTCTCAGCCTTCCTATAATAGGTGCACATTTCTTTCAAACTATAGTATGGAAATAATTTTCCTACTACATTTTGGGCTGTTGAATCTGCAGCTTGGTGAAGAGGCACATAATCCCATCACCACAAAGTAGAGCTTTACACTTTGGTCTTAAAAACAAAACAAAACTGGATCGTGGATTAATTTACCCTTTGTTGAAGGGATTGATTTTGATCCAAAATTATCATTGGTTTTTTTTTAAAATAAAAATAAAAATTATTTAATTTTTATAAGGGTTTTATGCAATGTGTTTTTTTTCTAAATAAAAGGTTTAGGGGTACTCTCATTTTCCTAATCATATTGAAATACTGCCCCTCAATGTGGCCAAACTTAGATTCACAAAATGTTTAGGGGTATGTGTACCCCTGCGTCCCCCCAGAAAAAGCACTGGTTTTATGTTAAGAGGTATCTGCTAATTTGTCAGACTACTTTAGTCAGCTCAGGATTGCCTGTGATAAGGTGGCAACTTCCGAGACTGTTGTTTCTATTTCAAAATATCCCGGTGATTAGAGGAACGGCAATTTTTAAGGATTGGCAAAAAACCCTTTCCAAATTTATTTGGCAGGGGAAAAGAGCAAGAATTAAATTCAAATTACTCACAGATCGAAGGGATAGAGGAGGATTCGCTGTCCCGAATCTGAAATTATACTATGAAGCCTCGTGCCTTTGCTGGATCAAAGAATGGATTGTCTTGAAAAACACAGATTTGTTAGATTTAGAGGGATTTAACACCAGATTCGGTTGGCACGCATATCTGTGGCATAATAAAGGCTTTTCTAACCACATCATCAGAGGATCGTTGCTCGAGGTATGGGACAGAAATAAAAGACTTATTGGGGGGGAAACACCCCCTGGTGGCTTTCACCAATTGACATCTTAACAATCAAAAAACTAAACATGGAAAGTGAAAGATGGACCTACAAAGACCTCCTGGTAAGATCAGAAAAAGGATGGAAAGTCAGAACATATGAAGAGTTAAAGGATAAATTAACAGGATGGCTACAATTTCACCAAATTAATGCCTTATGGAACGAAGATAAAAAAAATAGGGATGAATGAAAAAAAGTCCAGATATCAGGTTGAAATATTAGACGGTAATTCCAAACTTCTATCCAAAATGTATAACCAACTGTTAGAATGGGATACTAAGGACGAAGAGATAAAGGAAGTTATGGTCAAATGGGCAATAGATCTTGGATACAACCTAGAGTATGACAGTTGGGTGAAACTTTGGAACAAGGGTATGAAATTCACAGCATGTGTTGGACTCCAAGAAAATATGGAAAAAATGATGTACCGATGGCACATCACACCTGTGAAATTGGAAAAAATGTATAAGACCCAAGACAAAAAATGCTGGAAATGCAAAACTAAAGAGGGTAATTTCCACCACATGTGGTGGACCTGTGAAGAAGTGAAAAGGTTTTGGGGACTCATATATGATGAATTAAAAAAAATATTGAAATACACTTTCCCCCCCAAACCCAAAGCTTTTCTCTTGGGAATGATCGGAGAAGAGATTAAGAAAGAAGACCAAACATTGTTCCAATACGCAACGGTAGCTGCCAGGATATTGTTAGCGCAAAATTGGAAAACCCCTAATATCTCAACTGTTGTTGTTGTTTAGTCGTTTAGTCGTGTCCGACTCTTCGTGACCCCATGGACCAGAGCACGCCAGGCACTTCTGTCCTCCACTGCCTCCCGCAGTTTGATCAAACTCATGCTAGTAGCTTCAAGAACACCATCCAACCATCTCATTCTCTGTCGTCCCCTTCTCCTTGTGCCCTCCATCTTTCCCAACATCAGGGTCTTTTCCAGGGAGTCTTCTCTTCTCATGAGGTGGCCAAAGTATTGGAGCCTCAGCTTCACGATCTGTCCTTCCAGTGAGCGCTCAGGGCTGATTTCCTTCAGAATGGAGAGGTTTGATCTTCTTGCAGTCCATGGGACTCTCAAGAGTCTCCTCCAGCACCATAATTCAAAAGCATCAATTCTTCGGCGATCAGCCTTCTTTATGGTCCAGCTCTCACTTCCATACATCATTACTGGGAAAACCATGGCTTTTACTATACGGACCTTTGTTGGCAAGGTGATGTCTCTGCTTTTTAAGATGTTGTCTAGGTTTGCCATCGCCTTTCTCCCAAGGAGCAGGCGTCTTTTAATTTCGTGACTGCTGTCACCATCTGCACTGATCATGGAGCCCAAGAAAGTAAAATCTCTCACTGCCTCCATTTCTTCCCCATCTATTTGCCAGGAGGTGATGGGCCCAGTGGCCATGATCTTCGTTTTTTTTGATGTTGAGCTTCAGACCATATTTTGCGCTCTCCTCTTTCACCCTCAATAAAAGGTTCTTTAATTCCTCTTCACTTTCTGCCATCAAGGTTGTGTCATCTGCATATCTGAGGTTGTTGATATTTCTTCCGGCAATCTTAATTCCGGCTTGGGATTCATCCAGCCCAGCCTTTCGCATGATGAATTCTGCATATAAGTTAAATAAGCAGGGAGACAATATACAGCCTTACCGTACTCCTTTCCCAATTTGGAACCAATCAGTTGTTCCATATCCAGTTCTAACTGTAGCTTCTTGTCCCACATAGAGATTTCGCAGGAGACAGATGAGGTGATCAGGCACTCCCATTTCTTTAAGAACTTGCCATAGTTTGCTGTGGTCAACACAGTCAAAGGCTTTTGCATAGTCAATGAAGCAGAAGTAGATGTCTTTCTGGAACTCTCTAGCTTTCTCCATAATCCAGCGCATGTTTGCAATTTGGTCTCTGGTTCCTCTGCCTCTTCTAAATCCAGCTTGCACTTCTGGGAGTTCTCGGTCCACATACTGCTTGAGCCTTCCTTGTAGAATTTTAAGCATAACCTTGCTAGCATGTGAAATGAGTGCAATTGTGCGGTAGTTGGAGCATTCTTTGGCACTGCCTTTCTTTGGGATTGGGATGTAGACTGATCTTCTCCAATCCTCTGGCCACTGCTGAGTTTTCCAAACTTGCTGGCATATTGAGTGTAGCACCTTAACAGCATCATCTTTTAAAATTTTAAACAGTTCAGCTGGAATACCATCACTTCCACTGGCCTTGTTATTTGCAGTGCTTTCTAAGGCCCATTTGACTTCACTCTCCAGGATGTCTGGCTCAAGGTCAGCAACCACACTACCTGGGGTGTACGAGACATCCATATCTTTCTGGTATAATTCCTCTGTGTATTCTTGCCACCTCTTCTTGATGTCTTCTGCTTCAGTTAGATCTTTACCACTTTTGTCCTTTATTATGGTAATCTTTGTACGAAATGTTCCTTTCATATTTCCGATTTTCTTGAACAGATCTCTGGTTCTTCCCATTCTGTTGCTTTCCTCTATTTCTTTGCATTGCTCGTTTAAGAAGGCCTTCTTGTCTCTCCTTGCTATTCTTTGGAAATCTGCATTCAATTTCCTGTATCTTTCACTGTCTCCCTCGCATTTTGCTTGCCTTCTCTCCCCCGCTATTTGTAAGGCCTCGTTGGACAGCCACTTTGCTTTCTTGCATTTCTTTTTCATTGGGATGGTTTTAGTTGCTACCTCCTGTATAATGTTGCGAGCCTCCACCCATAGTTCTTCAGGCACTCTGTCCAGCAAATCTAAATCCTTAAACCTGTTCCTCACTTCCACTGTGTATTCATAAGGGATTTGGTTTAGATTGTATCTTACCTGTCCAGTGGTTTTTCCTACTTTCTTCAGTTTAAGCTTGAATTTTGCTATAAGGAGCTGATGATCTGAGCCACAGTCAGCTCCAGGTCTTGTTTTTGCTGACTGTATAGAGCTTCTCCATCTTTGGCTGCAGAGAATATAATCAATCTGATTTCGATGTTGCCCATCTGGGGATGTCCATGTGTAGAGTCGTCTCTTGTGTTGTTGGAAAAGCGTGTTTGTGATGACCAGCTTGTTCTCTTGACAGAACTCTATTAGCCTTTGCCCTGCTTCATTTTGATCTCCAAGGCCAAACTTGCCAGTTGTTCCTTTTATCTCTTGATTCCCTACTTTAGCATTCCAATCCCCTATAATGAGCAGAACATCCTTCTTTGGTGTTACGTCTATAAGGTCTTGTAAGTCTTCATAGAATTGGTCAATTTCAGTTTCTTCAGCACCAGTAGTTGGTGCATAAACTTGGATTACTGTGATGTTAAAAGGTCTGCCTTGGATTCGTATCGAGATCATTCTATCATTTTTGAGACTGCATCCCAGTACAGCTTTCGCCACTCTTTTGTTGACTATGAGGGCCACTCCATTTCTCTTACGGGTTTCTTGCCCACAGTAGTAGATATGATAGTCATCCGAACTGAATTCGCCCATTCCCGTCCATTTTAGCTCACTGATGCCCAGGATGTCAATATTTATTCTTGCCATCTCATTTTTGACCACATCCAACTTACCCAGGTTCATGGTTCTTACATTCCAGGTTCCTATGCAATATTTTTCTTTACAGCATTGGACTTTCCTTTCGCTTCCATGCATATCCACAACTGAGCGTCCTTTCGGCTTTGGCCCAGCCGCTTCATCAGCTCTGGATCTACTTGTACTTGTCCTCCGCTCTTCCCCAGTAGCATGTTGGACACCTTCCGACCTGAGGGGCTCATCTTCCAGCGTCATAACTTTTATATGCCTGTTGTCTTTGTCCATGGAGTTTTCTTGGCAGGGATACTGGAGTGGCTTGCCGGTTCCTACTCCAGGTGGATCACGTTTGGTCAAAACTCTCCACTATGACCTGTTCATCTTGGGTGCCCTGCTCGGCGTAGTTCATAGCTTCTCTGAGTTCTTCAAGCCCCTTCGCCACGGCAAGGCAGTGATCCATGAAGGGGATCTCAACTGTTAGAGATTGGCAAATTAAATTATTTGAGTATATAGAATTAGCAAAGATGACACAAAAAATCAGACATCAAAAAGGTATAAAGTTTATTAACGATTGGAACAAATTTATAACATACATTGAAGCAAATTTAGGAAATATTAAAATCACAGTAGGTGTAACATAAAGCCTGCGATGTACAGATGTTGTAAAATGAAACTGCAGAAAGGAACCTTGGTTATATAGTCCAAAACCGAGATGGAGGGAAGTCAATTAGTGTTATGTTATGAATTAGTGTTGGTTTGTTTTGTGTTGGTTTTCTTTTTGTATGTGCTGTTTTGCTTTCTTTGTATGCTTTTTATGTTTTAGGTTTGTTTCTGTTTGGTCAAAAGAATTCAATAAAAAGACATTATAAAAAAAAGGATTGCCTGTGATAAGGTGGTATCTTCAGTGGTGTTGTCACACTAAGAAAACAATTATGATAGAAGCTCCGCATTTCATGAATTAGGAGAAAGCCAATAATGGGTGTCAACAATAGAAAGCGTGAAAGGATAATCAGAGAGTTGCTTTGATTCATCATGGGAAATTGATATGTGCAACTAATGCAGATGCGCACTAAAAGATGTGATTCTCCCATTGCATCCCAATGCTTTCTACATTCCGAGGGCAGCCCGGAAGGGTTGAGCGCCATGAGAGAGGCAGGAACATCTCCTTCTTTTTAAATCTAAGGGCTTATCCACACTTAAATCTTGCCCTGTTCTTTCCAGGTCTGTGCTTTAAATCCCCACCTCTGAGTGTGTTCAGGGGGAGGGGTGGCTTTCCCTGCTAAAACCTGCTCTTTTAGGCCAGAAGGTTTGAGGCCTAGTTTTCCAAATGTCACTCCTCATTGGCATGACACTCCTCCAACTGTCACTTCCTTATTGAGAATGCCTGCTGGAAGGAGAAAACGAGGTGCAAAGAGCCAGAAGAGCATTATTGGGACTCAAAATTCCTCTAAAACAAAGAATCGGCAGAGAGCCAATGCCATCTTCCCTGACTCAGAAACAGAGCAGGTTGAGGAAGCCAATAAAACAGAGCAAATAGAACAAACACTGAGTAACAATGTTAGGGGAACCTCACCCCCCCTTAAGGAGGATGACAATGACACGACCCCCCTCCTCCCAGAAAAAGCTAATCCGTCCAAGAGGGCAAGAGCAGGAGCAGGAGGGATTCCTCCCACTCCTAACGCTGACCCACCCATGCCTCTAGAACAAGATATCAGAGGAGCCTGCTTTCAACCGATTCCAGATACGCTCCCCTACCAAGAGATTTGCATGTTGTCTGCAGAAACTATGGTTCTGGTTCTCCAAAGACTGAATGAAATCCTCACCAAAATAGTTAACATTGAGAAACAATTGGATACTAGTTCCTCCCCTTTAAATGCCCAAGGGCTTAAAAGGATGATAAGAAATGACTTTGTTAACAACTCACCAACTCAAACTATGGATGAAGTGAGGTCCTGTCAAGTCTTACAAGCGAACCAGATAATGCTTGAGATTCACCGATACACTCATAGATGGATGAACCGCAGACAAATTACTATGTCCTTGTCTCAGCTCCTGAATTACCATTACCGAAATGTAGATCTAGAAAATTTCCACCTCCTGCCTACCTTGAGAAACACCACGCGTGTATTTATGACCTTTAGGTCATCAGCCCTCCCATCTCGACTCATGGAGATAAAGGATACTCTATGGTGGTTCCATTCTCTCCGCCCAGTGAGGGTATTTAAGGACGAAACAAGGAGGCAATTGGTCCCTTGTATAGAGTCAAAGCTAATGCGGATAAAGGAAACCAAGCTCAACACTAGAAACACTAATTGCCCAAAGGAAGAAAAGAACCCTGTAAGCCTAGAATTACAAGACCTGAAGAAGAGGCTAATGTGTATAAAGACTGAGATTTCTACCCAAAATACAAGGACAACAGAGCCTAGAGCACAATATTTAAAGATGGCCAACAGCTCTTTATCCCATAGAAAGACATCAGTGCAACTCCCTGTTCCCTTTTCAAATGACACCGAATTAGATGAGGAATTTGGCGCCTCCAACATTTCTATGGCAACAACACCTAAAGAACTCTATGTTGCTGACAATCTAGAGATATCCAGCACCAAATCTACATCTGGACCTTTGCCTAATGTTCCAAAAACTTATCAGAATGATCAACCTTCTCTACTGTACTCCTGGCGAGACAGGATGGACAGATCTTCCGTATTCAAAGCTGGCTCTTTGTTAGCCAGTGATCCACATTTTATAGCACATACTTCATTAATACTCCCACAGCCACAGATAGAACCAACAATCCTCCAATCAACCCAGCAGGGAGAGGGGGACTGACAGTTAACGAAACACCATGGGACTGTCCTCCCTGCTTGGGGTGCGGTTGGTTGGGTTTTATCTTCTAGGGATACTTACCCTATCAAACCTCCACCCACCTCTTCCCCAAACCATTTTGACCCAGGAGTCCTGGCCCAAGGATGATTTGTTATTGAGGGGATGTTACCCCTCTGTTGGGGAGGCTAGTATGGGGTCTGGGATTTCCACTATTGAAGGGCTAGGGAGGAATGGCAGTGGGGCTAGAAATCTCTATCGGCGAAGGGTTTCGAGATGCAGTGATCCTCGAACCCCTTCCAATCTATGCCCCATCCCAAGGGATGAGGGTAGGGAGAGCAAGGATTACCCACCTCCATCATTAGTGCTGTGCAATGCCAGGTCCATAGGCAACAAAACCGCCACCATACGTGACTTTTTTGTCTCACAGGGGATTGACCTGGCTTGAGTGACGGAGACCTGGGTACGGGAAGGCGAAGTAGTCTCCCTACATGAGATAACACCACCAGGTTTCTCTGTCCTCCATCAATCGCAGACTGTGGGTCGGGGGGGGGGAGTAGCGTTGTTAATCCGGGAGGATTGCTCTTTCAGAGCTCTGCCATCACCGGTGATCTCCGGCATTGAATGTGTTGGTCTCGTGTGGGGCACCAAGGAGAGCTTGGCTGTCTGGCTGGTGTACCGACCACCCAGCACACCGGCAGCCACCCTGTCAGACCTGCTGGAGGTGGTGGCAGGCTGGGCCTTGGAGTTCCCAAGCCTACTGGTTTTGGGAGACTTCAACGTCCATGCCAATGCCGCTCCCTCCTCACAGGCTCTGGACCTAGTGACTTCCATGGCAACACTAGGGCTCTCCCAGTTTGTTTTGGGTCCCACTCATCAAGCAGGCCACACGCTGGATCTGATCTTTGGGGCTGGCATAGATGTGATCATGCTCCCCCCTGTGGAAGTGCCATGGTCTGATCACTATGCTCTGAAAGCCAAGATTGACTTCCCGCTCCTCCCCTGCTCGGGTGGCGAACCTATTTGGGCTCGTCCGTGAAAACTGATGGATCCTGATAGATTCCGACAAGCCTTGCGGGACCCTGCTCCTCATGGCGACTCATTAGATGACCTTGTTGAGGACTGGAATAACCAGCTCTTGGCAGCCATTGATGAGATCGCACCTAAGCGCCCTCTGTGACCCCGTCGAAACCGGGCCCCTTGGTTTACTGAGGAGCTCCAGAAAATGAAGCGGGATCTCAGACGGCTAGAGCGAGTATGGCAACGGACTCGTGATGGAGCCTCAAGAACATCTTATAGGACGCTTATGAAAGCCTATGAGATGGCTATGAAAGCTGCTAAGAAATCTTACTTTGCAGCTTCCATTGCATCCGCTAGCTCTGGCTCGGCACAACTTTTTAGAATAATTAGATCAATAACGTCCTTAGGAGGACAACCAAATTTAAGCACAAATTCGACCCACAGCTGTGAGGCATTTGTGAGCTTTTTTGCGGAAAAAGTCCTGTTGCTCCGCCGTGACCTCCCTGCCAATTTAGATACAGTGACTGAACTGGAGGCCCCTCGACTGACTTCAGGTCCAGTGTTGGACCATTTCGATCGAATACTCCCTGCTGATGTGGATAGATTCCTCCAAGTTGGTAGGCCCACCACCTGCCTCCTTGATCCGTGCCCATCTTGGCTGATTAGGGAGTGTCCAGATGTTGCGCGGACCCCCCTGGTTGAAATTATCCATTTGTCCCTTGACACGGGGACATTCCCAGGGGAACTGAAGGAAGCAGTGGTATGTCCACTCTTAAGGAAAACTTCATTAGATCCCTTAAAGGTAAAGGTAAAGGTACCCCTGCCCGTACGGGCCAGTCTTGCCAGACTCTAGGGTTGTGCGCCCATCTCACTCAAGAGGCCGTGGGCCAGCGCTGTCCGAAGACACTTCCGGGTCACGTGGCCAGCGTGACATCGCTGCTCTGGCGAACCGGAGCCGCACACGGAAACGCCGTTTACCTTCCCGCTGGTAAGCGGTCCCTATTTATCTACTTGCACCCGGAGGTGCTTTCGAACTGCTAGGTTGGCAGACGCTGGGACCGAACGACGGGAGCGCACCCCGCCGCAGGGATTCGAACCGCCGACCTTTCGATCGGCAAGCCCTAGGCGCTGAGGCTTTTACCCACAGCGCCACCTGCGTCCCATTAGATCCCTTAGACCTATCCAATTACCGCCCAGTTTCAAATCTTCCATATCTGGGTAAGGTAATTGAGAGAGCGGTTGCTGAACAGCTTGGTAGGTTTCTGGAGGAAACATCGGCTTTAGATCCATTTCAGTCCGGTTTCCGTCCTGGTTTTGGGACCGAGACGGCTCTGGTTGCCCTAACAGACAATCTCCGTAGACAGCTGGATCGAGGCAGGTCAGGACTGGTGATCCTTTTAGATTTGTCAGCAGCCTTTGACATGGTCGATCATGATTTTCTAGACCACCGCCTCGCAGACGTGGGGATACAGGGCATAGCCCATAACTGGCTGTGCTCTTTTATCTCTGGTCGGGGACAGAGGGTGGCACTAGGGAGGGAAATGTCGTCACGCCGCTCCTTGGTGTGTGGAGTGCGCAGGGCACAATCCTCTCCCCAATGCTTTTTAACATCTTTATGCGCCCCCTTGCCCAGATTATCCGGAGCTTTGGGCTGGGTTGTCACCAATATGCTGATGACACTCAGCTCTATCTGCTGATGGATAGCCACACCAACTCGGCCCCGAACGCACTGACGAGATGCTTGGAAGCTGTGGCTGGATGGTTTCGTGGCAGCCGATTGAAACTAAATCCTTCGAAGACAGAGGTCCTGTGGCTGGGTCGGGATGGCATGGGGATGAGGGACCAACTCTCTTCTCTTGCGGGGGCCCAATTAGTGCCATTGCCTTCCGTTAAGAGTTTGGGTGTAATCTTTGACGCCTCTCTTTCCATGGAGGCGCAAGTTACAGCAACAGCCAAGGCGACATTTTTCCACCTTCGCCGCATCAAGCAGTTGGTCCCTTACCTTTCCCGCCCCGACCTGGCCACAGTGATCCATGCGACGGTCATCTCCAGGCTTGACTACTGTAATTCGCTCTATGTGGGGCTGCCCTTGAAGCTGTCCCAGAAACTCCAGCGGGTGCAGAATGCTGCAGCGAGGCTCCTCACGGGGTGTCTGCCATGGGAGCATATTCACCCAGTGCTTTTCAAGCTGCACTGGCTCCCGGTGGAGTACAGGATCAGATTTAAGGTGCTGCTTTTGACCTTTAAAACCCTTCACGGCCTAGGACCCTCGTACTTACGGGACCGCCTCTCCCAGTATGCCCCACGGAGAGCCTCAAGGTCCATAAATAGCAACACCCTAGTGGTCCTGGGCCCTAAGGAAATTAGATTGGCTTCAACCAGAGCCAGGGCCTTTTCAACTCTGGCTCTGGTCTGGTGGAACGCTCTGCCTCATGAGACCAGGGCCCTGCAGGATCTGATTTCTTTCCGCAGGGCCTGTAAGACAGAGTTGTTCCGCCTGCCCTTTGGCTTGGAGCCAATTTGATTCCCTCCCTCTCTTTCTTTTTTCTTTTGCTTCTCCTCCTGCGATGAGGCTACATTTTAATATTTTAATGTTTCAATATTTTAATGTTGTATTTTTAATTTTGTTTTTAAGTTGTAATCATTTAACTTGTTTTTATTATTGCTTGTAAGCCGCTCTGAGCCCGGCCTTGGCTGGGGAGGGCAGGGTATAAATAAAAATTATTATTATTATAGAGGCCTCTACTGAACTTGATGGAAACATGATAGTTACACATCCCCATCTAGATACATGAAACATTTGCAACAGGCATGACTGCCAGTGAACGGCTAGTCTTTGATTGTGTACAGAGCACATGCTACTCAGCCCTAAGGACACTTCTAAACTGTCACTATTTTTACCTGAGATTCAGTCACATACAGTGGTGCCCCGCAAGACGAATGCCTCGCAAGACGGAAAACCCGCTAGACGAAAGCGTTTTCCATTTTTCAATGCGCTTCGCAGGACAAATTTCCCTATGGGCTTGCTTCGCAAGACAAAAATGTCTTGCGAGTCTTGAGATTTTTTTCCGCTCCCCCCCCTTTTTTCTAAGCCGCTAAGCCTTTAATAGCCTTTTAGCAGCTAAGCCGCTAAGCCGCTAAGCCTTTAATAGCCGCTAAACCGCTAATAGCGCTAATCCGCTAAGTCACTAATAGGGTTGCTTCGCAAGACGAAAAAACCGCTAGACGAAGATACTCGCAGAACGGATTAATTTTGTCTTGCGAGGCACCACTGTACTACCAAATTCAGATTGCCCAATTAAAGTTGATTTGACGCACTTGCACAACAAACCCATTCCTCTACCTTAGACTTTTTGCAATAAGGAAAGGAGGATACCAGTTCTGTGATACAGTTTCCCTTCTATCAAATCAGAATGAATGCTCAATAACTAAGCAACATCTTCTAACTTCCCTGTAAACTTTTTCCAACCCAATCAGGATGAATATTCAATTAAACAAGTTGTCTCAAAGGACAAAGGACATCCAAGGACAGAAACATGTCTGAGTTTCGCAGAATCTCTCTGTGTATGTGTGTGCACTTTCCTCTTCTATTTCTCCATATGTACCCTTCAAATAACACAAATAGGAACCGATTGGTTGCACCTTCTCTCTCCATTGCAGCTCCATTCGTGTTCATTTCCACCTTCATGCTCTCTCTCTAGGCCCCAGCCCCACCCTTTGGCTTATTTTATTATTATTCCCCTGAGCAGCTGATCTCCCTCAAACACACAGTTGAAGGAAAAGTGAGTCCCAGAGGGCTGATCTGGAGAACATCAATGAGTCTGCAGCATCTATGAGGCTGCAAGTTCTTCACCACTGTTTGAAAGTAAAATATGAACCACAGCTGAAATAGATCAGTTATGACCATTTGAAGATCCTAAAATATGTTTAACATGTAAAAATGTAGGTGTGTGACACTGGCCTTTTAGTTTTTTAATGTGATTTCACTAGGGTTTTATGATGTATGTGGGTGTGGGAGGAAATGAGAAGAGAGACCCTAACCAGCTGGAAGACTGACAGTAGAAAGAAGTGAGAGGCAGAATTCCTTTCTTTGCAGGTCTGCTTTGTTACAGAACATTCTCACTGCTTTTCTTGCAAATCTTGAGAGAGGTCAGAGAAGAAGAACAAATTTGACCCCTGGAAATAATCTCTTTCATCTGCCTTGCTCGGCAAAGGACACACTTGTCTTGCAAATGGAGCCGTTTGACAATCATTGGTCCACGAATCTGGTTAAACTTAATCTTTGGTGCTAACAACAAGTGCACTTTTGACCTCCCTACGGTGCAGTAGAGATACAGTGCCAGAAAAAGGTCAAAGAGAAGTAGCTAACAACCTTTCCCTTTGGCCAACCCCAGAACCTGAAGGTTGGTCATGCAGGAGTTGACTTTTATAAATTCATTCAAGGCAAGTTATGTAGCACCAGAGAGACTTGTGGCAATCATGTACTACACTGAAGTTTTGTGCCCAATACGAAGTTTTAAAATCTATTCCTAAATGTTTATATTGCCCATCTCACACAATATCCTCATTCTCATGTATGGTTAATGTTGTTGTTGTTGTTGTTGTTGTTGTTGTTGTTGTTGTTGTTGTTGTTGTTGTTGTTGTTGTTCTGTTTCTGTCTGTTTCTTCAGATAGTCTAGACCATAACCCTCCAAACAGCTGAAGTCCACCATGTTATTTTCTCACCCCTAATATACCCAACCAATCACTGCAATCTGAAGGAGAGGGTCTTCTGCAGATACCATCGCATCAAGACACCCATTCCATATTACATAAGAATTGGGTCTTGGAGTCTCCCATTGCCCTGGCTATCTCTTGGGTCTCTCCTTAAGATCTTTATTTTCCAACAAGTCATTGGAGATATTTTAAAATCATCATCATCATCATCATCATCATCATCATCATCATCTCAGTTTGTACCTCAGTTGACTTGAAATTGTTTTTAAGTAGGTTTTTAATTGTTTAACTTTTTATTATTAAATTACTTTAAAAAAATCACTTCAGGATGTTTCATGGGAAGTAATTCACAAATGAAATGAAATAAATAATAAAATCACCATTAGCAAACATTTTATAAGTCTTTGAGCTTATCTGTCTGTGTCTGCAAAAGGCAATGTGCAACACTGAAGAAACTGGTAGAAAAATAAATATATAAATACATGTTCAGCTGCTGCAATTTCTCATACATGCTTTGATACATATTCTGTGTTCCCTCAAGGGTTTCCCCATTCATCTTAATGGAGGAAATAGATTTAGACACACTTTTCCTTTCCACACACAAATATGTCTCCCCATTGACTATAAAGAACCCTAAATTCTGGGTCTGGGCAACATTTTGTAGAATAAGCAAAATAAATAAAATTAATATTTTCAGAAGCTACCCAGAAGTGGCAGCCAAATTAATAAACTGAATAATAGGGCTATGCAAAAGCCTTGACAAGGCACAAATCAATACAAATTGACCAGCATTGGAGGTATTTGGTGTGCTTCAGAATCCAAAGTGATCCACATATACCTGACCTGTCCTGAATATTCAGAACTACCTGAGAGGTCTGAAAGAGGTTTTTTTTAAAAAAAAGAACAAACATTTCCCGTCCAATTTTGTGTATTTTTGTACCTCTCTCCATATATGGTAAACATCAAGGAGAGTGGAGGGAAAGGATGCCATTTTGAAACCCATTCTTCTAGCTTCCAGTCAAAGAACGTCCTCCCACCAGATGTCAAAGAGAATAACAACTACCAGGCTTTTAGAAGACATCTGAAGGCAGCCCTGTTTAGGGAAGCTTTTAATGTTTGATGTATTACAGTATTTTAATATTTTTTTGGAAGCCGCCCAGAGTGGCTGGGGAAGCCCAGCCAGATGGGTGGGGTCTAAATAATAAATGATGATGATGATGATGATGATGATGATGATGAAAGCTTTTACCAAGGCTCTCCTTTTCTTGCTGCCAATCACTGTTTTGTGGGAGGAGGTGAGGGACTGTATCAAAGCTGCTCTTTGCTCTTTGTCTGGCAGAAGCAGTGACAGTACTCTCAGGGGCTCTGTGGCTCCAAGAGGTGCCCTACCTGCTACTCAGCATGCATGGACAAGTCTTTGCCTCCTACTACAATGTTGTCCTGATTAAGTGCAACATTCTATTAATGCCCCACAGAATTAAATGGGAGCCCTTAGAGAGTGTGCTCATAAGCAGAGGCTAAATCGTTTTCTGCCCTGGTGACATCAGCCATCAAGAAGAATATCTTCTAGAAGTACACCCCATCCTAGGTTCTTTTTCCTGGTCATACTAGAGTATCATGGAATAATGCAAACTATTTTTTTTATAATACATATGCTAACTATAGAACAGATTTGTAGTCAGTTTTGCAATTCTAGTGGAACTTAAAAATCTCTGTTGCTCTAAACCAAGAATTCTCTCATAATTTGAACATGGAATTAGGTATCTATGCAATACTATTTGATGGACTGCTGCTTTTTGGGAGGTGTGTGTCCTGGTGTGAAAGCTTAGCATCATTCAATATCTATATTGAAGCCAACCTCCACTGGACTTTGCCCTGCAAAAAAAGGATAGAAAGAGCTGTGCTTTTATTACTCACCTTGGCAGATTTACTATTTAACTGACGTAACTGCAATTGGGATAATACATTTGTGTCTATTTTAGGATGGGTGACATAATATGCATGCAATTCCTGCTGATGCTGGAACAGCTTTTTTAACTAGAATAACTCTGGAAGAGAATAATTCATAGGATCATAGAATTGTAGAGTTGGAAGGGATCCCACTGGTCTTCTAGTTCAACCCCCTGCAATGCAGAAATCTCAACAGGTGGTTCCCCATCCAATTCGACACCATATCGGACCTTGCTTACCTTTGCAAATGCGCTGGCGGTTTTATTGCTGCACCACTAGGAATATGGCTTGAAGCTGCAGCTACACATCAAAAGCTCTAGTGAAATATATACATATAACACTTATATACTCCTATTCCTATATGATTTTTAGGCAGCCTGATTAAAAATCAATAAGGCAACGTACTTTAATTCAATTTGCTTTGCGTCCATGTCAATGGAACTTTCTGACATTATAAAGTCCTAAGATATTTCATCCCTGAGTTTCTTTGGAATAAGGCTGGAGGAAAAAAATGTGACAACTGTATGAAACAATTGAATAATATTCTTGTCAATCTAGTTTCTATTCTATCTAGGTTGGTGGGAAGAAGTGCGTTCTGTGCTACAACCATGAACTTTGTTGAAATTCAATGTGAAGAGTTATTTAGACAGCAGTTCTGTAGTCCTTGTGGGGCAGAGGGAGTGGGACATCCTGGGGGCCATAGGGCAGGACTAGATCTACCCCTCGAGAGCTCTGTCTCTGCTGATACTGAAGCCTCCTTTTCTGATGCACCCAGTTTCTCCAATGCCCTGACCCAATGGATGTAAAAACTCCAGTGTTGCCAGGGCCAAAAGTAGGTCGTGATGCGTGTTCCGTGAAGTTGCTTGGATCTGAAGGCTCCAGAATAATGTATGAAGCAACCCACTGCTGACTGCAATCCCATTCTCTTTGTGAGAGATCAGAAGTCACTTGTTTCCCTGTCCGATATCTCAAATCGAAAAGAACTGAATATAGCAGAGCTTACAAACACTTCTGTCCTGAGGAGACAGTACTGTACTGGGTGAGCTTTAAATCGATTGATTTATGGGTAATAGATAATGCCAAAAATGAAGATTAATCGCCCATAATTAACTACTGTTTCTGTTCCATCTTTATTTACCCAGTGACAGTATAATCCTATTCACAAAAGTAAGTCCCACTATATTCAGTGACAGAGCCGGCCCTAACATTAGACAGAGTGAGACAATCCACTCAGCCAGCAGTTGCTGGAAGGATCCAGCTGTTGCTCCTGAACCTCCTGGGCATTCCCACTGTTGCCACAGGACCTCTCCTGGACCCTTCAACCGGCCTACTGTTTCAGGTGCAATGTGGGGTGCTATCCTGGCACTAGTGCTGAAGTAAGATTCATTTGCCAGTCCAGATGGCTTCTAGTTGTGGAATGGGGAAGGGGCGCAATCTTGTCCACCTCAGGCGGAAAATGTCTTGGGCAAGCCCTGTCCAGTGAAGCTTACTCCCTCGTAAATGTCTTTAGGATTGCCTCTTATTTCTAAACCTTAATGTCATGGGCACATTTCTTTCAAAACATTTGACATGCATTTAGGAAGCACAAATCTGGTAAGAATTGTGTTACCATGCACAATCTTTCTAGTTGTATATTCCACCTTTCATTCAAGCTGGAGTGTTGAAAAGGTTTGCAACAGAAAAATATTGCACAAGGTAAAAAGGTAAAGGACCTCTGGATGGTCAAGTCCAGTCACAGGCGACTATGGGGTTGCGGCGCTCATCTTGCTTTCAGGCTGAGGGAGCCACTGTTTGTCCACAGACAGCTTTCCTGGTCATGTGGCCAGCATAACTAAACCACTTCAGGTGCAACGGGACACCATGATGGAAACCAGAGCACACAGAAACGCCGTTTACTCTCCCACCGCAGCAGTACCTATTTATCTACTTGCACTGGCATGCTTTCAAACTGCTAGGTTGGCAGGAGCTGGGACAGAGCAATGGGAGCTCACCCCATTGCGGGGATTTGAACCACCGACCTCTTGATCGACAAGCCCAAGAGGCTCAGTTGTTTAGACTCTAGGGGCTCCAGGTGCTTACCCAGGGTTTGATTTTCTCAGAAAGAGGGACAGTGGAAACTTTATGATATCTTTATGATATATGGCTTATTTACATTTATATACAACCTGAGCCTATGATGGAGGGGCTCACAGTGTTAACACTCTAAGAAGGTCTAGCTTTCCCCATTGATATAGTCTTGTATTCCAGCAGAAATCAATCATGTCTCTCTTTCACAGGCTTCTGCCTGCCGTCTGCTTCTATCCTTTAGCTCTCACACACAACTCTAGCTTTTTTCCAGTTGAGGGAGGCAGGACCCATTTGTTCTTTGGCACAGAGCTACTTCCTTTTTCACCTTAATGACCCATGCAGTTCAAAAGTACGTCAAAGTGCAAGTAGATAAATAGGTACCACTCCGGCGGGAAGGTAAACGACGTTTCTGTGCACTGCTCTGTTTCACCACATGAACCGGAAGCTGTACGCCGGCTCCCTCGGCCAGTAAAACAAGATGAGCACCGCAACCGCAGAGTCGTTCGCAACTGGACCTTATGGTCAGGGGTCCCTTTACCCTTTACCTTTAAGGCATACAGCCTAACTCCCCCAGCTGCAAACTCACAACTACACACACACACACACACGTGTGTGTGTGTGTGTGTGTATATAGTTGTGAGTTTATATTTTATATATATATATAATATTCAGTACTTGAACAGACCTTTACTCAAAATTCTGCTTGAGATATGTAACTAATCAAGGCATGTTGACAGATGATGAACTATATCACTAATTGTGCTGCTAAGTAGCAAAACGATCTCTACTCACCTTGTAAGGTACAGTACATATCACAATGTTTGGACTGAGATGACATGCTAATAGAGGATAACTGTGATGACTAGATAAAAATTTAAAACAGCACCTTTTCCGTCAATTTCTCAGCTTGATGTTTCACATTTGCGGTGCAGATGTAATGATTTATTCCAAGAAATCCATAACCTTAAGATTTGCACATTGCCATTTTCAGTCTCATTCTCTTCACATGCTGGTTCTTCATTAGTGTATGACTTTTAAGAATTTATGTTGATTTAGATTGCTTAGGCATTGCGTGCATCTGAATTTTTAGTATCACAGTACTTCTGGCAAATTTTCCCTTTGTCCCTTTGCCATCTATTTTGCTATGTTGTTGCTTTTGAGTAGTTCAGATAATGGTTTAAAGTGAAGTACATAAGAACATGAAAAGAGCCTGGGGGATCGGGCCAATGGCCGATCTAGTCCAGTATCCTGTTCTCAAAGTAACAGACTGGATGCCTATGGGTACCAGCAAGGAGCAAGCAAGCAATTGTTTCTGCGTTGTTCAGCTAAAGACAGAGGTACAACCCCATGGAATTGACTATATTTATTCATTAGTGTTTTCTGATTTGTGGAGGGCACAGACTACTTCTTCTTCTTCTTCTTCTTCTTCTTCTTCTTCTTCTTCTTCTTCTTCTTCTTCTTCTTCTTATTTCAGTTTGAGTCACTTCCCATAAAAGTCACAAAATAACTTAAAATCCAATTGGAACATAGGAAATATCTTATATGGATTCAGACCACCTAGCTTAGTCAACACAGCATTGTGAAGAAAAAAAATTCCTCCATATTTGTTAATTGACGTTTGGGACAATGCTGGTTTACATTCTAGAGAAAGTTGGAATCTCTGAACTCAATGGAGCTTAGATGCTTTGTAAACTTTTCTCATTTGATCCCAAAGAGATTAAGGAGAGCTGTCCTAAACAGCTTCTCTCAGAGGTCCGCAGTGGTCTGGGTCACTTCCAGCTCTTTAGGCCCCTTAGCTATAATGAAAACATTATTTTAGAACCCTTTAATATGACAGCACCCATATTAACCCCCCAAAATTAGACTTCTACTAAATCACATGTCCTATTTGCTCACTCGAGGTGGAACAGATTATGGAGCTGTAGGACTATAAGCCTCCTCAACCCCCAGAGGTCCCTCTCCACAAAAGGCCCTGTATATATGCCAGCCCATAAGATGCTGTACTTCATGCCCTTAATGGGAGGGATTAGGGGATGAGGGAAACAGGTGGCCCTGTTTGGAACTGCAGGCAACCAGACTTCAAATGGTAGTATGATCAACAGGGCCTTCCTGCAGGAATTCAGGACAGTATATGGAGAGGCTGTCTTTCTCAAAGCTGAGTCCAAGCCATTCAGGGCTGTATACATTAAAGTTAGCACCTTGAATACGGCTTGGTGAAAAACAAGCAGCCAGAGCAGATGCTTCAGAAGTGGTGTTATATGCTTATCGGCAAATGAAATAGTCCGAACCCATACTGCGACACTCTGTCCTGGTTGTAGTTTCTGCACTGTTTTCAAGTCAAGCTGGGAGCTTACCAAAGCAAGGATTACAGTTCCTGTCTAGGAATGGCTATAGCTACTGAACCAGCTCGTGGTGAAAGTAGCCACTGGACACCCAGCAACAAATTAGAATCAAGGAGTACCCCAGACTACATACATGAGCCTTCAGGTGGAGAGCAATGCCATCCTGTACATGCTGCCTGCCTAATTCATAGACTTAGGTCTATGGGGGTCTGAAATACAGGCCGCAGCAGTTCTGCCCTGGCTGGGCTTGCTGAATGCAAGTCATTATGAAACAATTGTTGTTGTTTAGTCGTTTAGTCGTTTCTGACTCTTCGTGACCCCATGGACCAGAGCACGCCAGGCACTCCTGTCTTCCACTGCCTCCCGCAGTTTGGTCAAACTCATGCTGGTAGCTTCGAGAACACTGTCCAACCATCTTGTCCTCTGTCGTCCCCTTCTCCTTGTGCCCTCCATCTTTCCCAACATCAGGGTCTTTTCCAGGGCGTCTTCTCTTCTCATGAGGTGGCCAAAGTATTGGAGCCTCAGCTTCAGGATCTGTCCTTCCAGTGAGCACTCAGGGCCGATTTCCTTAAGAATGGATAGGTCCATGGGACTCTCAAGAGTCTCCTCCAGCACCATAATATGAAACAATAGACAGTAGTTATCACCTCAAGAGGAATATCCCCAGGTCTGTGCAAAACAGAGGTTACCAAGGTGATGGGGAGGGTTGTGAGGTGACAGGAAGGAAGCTTGGGTTTACTGGTGAAGAAGAAAGCAAGCAGCTAGAACTCCACAGGGGGAAGGGGGAAAGCTGAAGGGCATAACCATCTTGCCAGGATGGGAAAGAGGTACGGGAAAGGTGTTCAGGATGCTGTAGTCTGTGTTGCTGTGGGGAAGAATGTAATGCTGTGAACTCCCTCCCTGCCCATGGAAAACTCTAGGTGGATATAGGTGCAAAATAAACCATATATTTTAAAACACCATGACTGCTGGCCAGGGCTTCTTTTTCTCGAAAAAGAGGTGCCAAAGCTGGAACTCACAAAAGAGGTTCCGGTGAGTTTTGGCTGAAAAAAAGCCCTGCCTGTGGCAGAGATTGGGGTGGCATATAACAGTATGCTAATAACATTATGTATGGCCTATACCTTTTAAGACTTAAAGGATGGAAGCAAGGATACAAGGCAAGGCTAGTCAGCTGAATTTTAAGTATAGCTTACATGTTCATTAAGAGTCTAAAATGCCAAAAATTAAAATGCCAAACTGTAACATTTCCGTGAGGAAAAAAGTGTATGATTGTATAAAACTTTCCGACTACAATGAAAGTCTAAACGAAATATAATTATTATTGTCGGTTTATCACCTCAAACATGTTGTTGTAAATGTCATTATATCAGATGAGTCTGGTAACAGTTTTCCATTTTGTACTTTATTTGACAAGGTGATTCATTGTCTAGTGCAGTTTAAGATGTCAGGCCTTCTGGAAGGAAATGAGCGGTGCTGATTCACATGTGACTATTTCTCTATTGAAATATATGATTAAGGAAGGCTTATTATTTAGAAATGGGCCTTACCCAACTGGCCTGAAATATGAGTGTTTTTACTTTATTGGACTATAATTTATCATAACAGCATCCATGGTAGCTGCATACGTTTCCTATCCCCTATGGGATTCCTACTTCAGACAACCAAAGTGTCAGAGTAGAGATAATTTTAATACTGCTCCCCCATAGCATGCCAGGTAATTGGAATGATTTGTTTCTTGCTGATCACATCAGTTCTTCCAACAGCATACAAAAGTACCTAATAGCTTAGTATTTAGTAACAGAATGGTAGTTCCTTTACATGTCAACCAAACATTTTACTTTGAAGTGTGCTCTATTGATTTCACCAGAATTAACCTATGGATATTAACTTCATTTTATTTTTTAATATTTTTTTTGTAATGCTCACATCCAGAAAATCAACAATAATGTTAGCCTTTATAATGTTGGATGGGTCAGAATATGAACTCTGGAGAAGTTTCTGGGAACTTTGCCTAGATCTTATACACCTGACCTTCCAACATTATCAAGATATGTATGTCTCATCTATATCTAGAGGAGCCCATAGTATCTTGAACTCTGAAGTATGAGAATAAACATTTCCTTTTGAACTGAACAAATATTTGATGCCTATTATCATTGTAATAATTATTCAGGGCAAAGCTGTGGCACTTTTCTCTCTATGTTCCTGCTCAGAATTGACCCTTTCTATGTGGCCTTTGTTTTATCCTCTTAATCCTCATTCCCAACTGTAACAAAGCTGTATGTATGTACATGACTGTGTTTGCCTTTTGCTCATTTGCTATTTCCCATTCCTCTCTCCATTGTTTTCCACATTCTGTTTCATATTGTAAGCTCTTTAGAAGCTCCTAGAGAACTGTCTCTGCCTATATAACTTTGTAAGGGTCCAGGTATGCTGAGAGGGAGAGGAGTGGTGGGGAGGTCAGCATGGTGTGGGCACTGTGGTGGAGCCAACCTGCCACAGCAGACTCTGCACCCACACTGTGCCAACCTTCCCCACTGTCTCATTCCCCTCAGTTACCAGCAGTAACCTCCGTGTGGGTAAGCCAGTTAAGTAATGCTGCACCACCTGGTTCCACCCCACCAGATGCTACTACAGAACAGACAATACCGATCTAAATGGAGAAATAGTCCGACTTTTAACATGACAACCTCCTTGTTTCCTATATGTGGCCATATTGTTGAGGAAGAGAATTGGTTTCCATTGCCACACTTTTGGCTGCTTTCATAGCTCAGCTGCTTATGTAGTTCCATCCACAGTCCCACCAGGCTTTCTGATCCTGCCATTCGCCATGGCAGTGAAAACCCACAGATTAATTACATGTCATGGAAAGGACTGCGGTATCTTTGTTCATCCCTTCTAAATTCACAACTAGTCCATTTCACTGCAGTGGGGCTATGAAAAAAATGGTGAATGACAGATCAGCCTTAAGTAACCTTTCATTAATTTCAATACTTTTTCGTATCCGTCATGTTATGATAGGGAAAAAAGGTTCAAACTTATTCCACAAAAGTGTCTCTTTGGAAGATCCCCCACATGCCCATTTTTAAAGAGAAATACAGTGGTACCTCGTAATTCGTTCTGGAGGTCTGTTCTTAACCTGAAACTGTTCTTAACATAAAGAACCACTTTAGCTAATGGGGCCTCCTGCTGCCGCCATGCCACCAGAGCACGATTTCTGTTCTCATCCTGAAGCAAAGTTCTTAACCTGAAGCACTATTTCTGGGTTAGCGGAGTCTGTAACCTGAAGCGTATGTAACCTGAAGCATATGTAACCCAAAGTACCACTGTAGATCAAATTCTGCAAGCTACCAGTCTAGGGCCTAGTCGAGCACCCTATACTAAAACGAATACCACATAAATAAAGGCATAAAAATATTTTAAGAATGACTCCAGTGAGAGTTCATCTTGCATGGTCAATTTTACACCTTACTCAAATACTTGGCCCTTGTGAGAAAATCTGTCATCTTCTTTACTCTCCAGGAACTTATGCCAAAATCAAAATGCCCATGATACATTTTGCAGTACATTTGTGTAGCTGACATTTAAAGTAGGAGAAAGAATGATGACTGGTAAAAAGGTAAAGGACCCCTGACAGTTAAGTCCAGTCGTGGACGACTCTGGGGTTGCGGCGCTCATATCGCTCTATAGGCCGAGGGAACTGGCGTTTGTCCGCAGACAGCTTCCGGGTCATGTGGCCAGCATGACTAAGCTGCTTCTGGCGAACCAGAGCAGCACATGGAAACAGTGTTTACCTTCCCGCCAGAGCGGTACCTATTTATCTACTTGCACTTTGATGTGCTTTCAAGCTGCTAGGTGGGCAGGAGCTGGGACCGAACAATGGGAGCTCACTCCATCGTGGGGATTTGAACCGCCGACCTTCTGATCGGCAAGCCCTGGGCTCTGTGGTTTAGTGGTACGGAATGATGACTGGTATGAACCCAATGTTCCACCTCCAGACTTTATCCCTCCTGTGTGCATGCATCACAGATGGTTTTACATGAAACTCAATAATAGAAAACAGTATCCTTCACACTGGAAAAGTGGAACAAGTAAGACAGTTCACTCTTGAGTAAGTTAATGAATGATGAGCTTCATTCGTATCATTATTCTATAATGACAACAGCAGCAAATAATGTTCATGTGAAGTGAGTGTAGGGCCTGCAATTTCCCCCCACAAATGGGAACAACAGCAGCCTCAGCATGTTTGTAATTGAGTCAGATGAAACAGCACCAGGATTGGGGAGAAAAAGCTAAATGGCTCCTCCCTCAATGGTGCTATACCAATTAAGAAAGCACTTCTTCAAACTACTTTGAATGAGGGAAAATTGATGACAGATCTCCCTATTGTGTTGAAGAGGATATAGTAGAGTTGGAAAAGATTCAGGAAAAGGGCAATCAAAATGGTTAGGGGAATGGAGTAACTTCCTTATGAGGAAAGGTTGTGGCGTTTGAGACTTTTTAGTTTAGAGAAAAGCTGAGCAAAGCTGACGTGGTAGAAGTTTATAAAATTGTATGGCATGAAGAAAGTGGATAACATTGTACTCCCTCTCTCGTAACACTAGCGTTCATGGAAATCCGGTGAAGTTGAGCGTTAGAGGATTGATGACAAACAAATGAAAATAACTATGGGCCTCGCTCCCACAGGAGGCTGTGATGGCCTGCAACTTGGATGGCTTTAGGAGACAAATTCATGGAGGACCAGGCTATCAGTGGCTACTCGCCACAATGCTACCCTCTATCTCCACTGTCAAAGGCATCATGCCTCTGAATTCCAGTTGCTGGGAATCACAAGTGGAAAGAGGGCTGTTGCTCTCATGTCCAGTTTGCAAGCTTTCCACAGGCATCTGGTCAGTCACTGTGAGAACAGGATGCTGGACTAGATGGGTAATTGGCCTGATCCAGATTCTTCTTATGCCTGTTTGGTCCAATATGTCACATATCCTAAGACCCCCTCATCTGCTCCTTCTTAACTTTGCGTCTGCACAATGGTGCCTGCAAATTGTTATAGCTCTGCATCTAGACATTAAATGTCATATGGGGACTTAAGGGCCAGGTATTGCCTTTGTATACAATGGAGGAAAAGAAAGCAGAACAAAGGCTAACTGGGGAAGTTGGATTCCCTTTTGGAGGAACAGATTTGTGTTCACTGTTGCATCCAGAGTTGCAAACAAGTCGGTGTGCGCTACCTGAAGCAAAGTGTACCGTTGTAAACTGTGGTTGCAAAAAGCTGTTAAAAGTAAAATAAAAATAAATAGCAGGGCAGCCTGATATTTACTGGCACAGAACACAGATAAAAATATTCTTTTGTAATCAGATTAGCACATGAAAACAGTCCCTGTGCATAAGGGGGAAACACTTCTAAAAGACTTCTAGTGAGATATTGCCAAACGCAGCACTAATCAATTGGGACTGGCATGAATGTGAGAACCTAAGGGGACTAAGGGGCATTCTTTGATTCTTGCCACAATGTCAGCAGCTGGAAAATGCATCTCTTGTGTCCTGTTTGCCATGTTAAAAAACAATCCACTTTGGATTAAGTGCAATAGTCTCATCATCATAATACAAACAATAGTTAGAACACATTTGATTGCACTATTAGGACAATTAGGATGCAAGGATATTTTTGTGATTAATATCCAGTGGTGCCAGTTATTTATCATATGTGCAGAGAAAATCAACCTGGTGTATATTATTTTCGAAGCATATATAGATGCTTTCTGGCTCAAAGCAGCCCCTCCCCAACCACATTTCTAAAATGGCAAGCTTTGTATTGGTATTTGAAGCCAAATGACATTATTTTCCTCAGGGCTCAATACAAGGCAGGGCTCAATCCACCTTTCTGGGACCTTTTGTAAAAGCCTGGGGCCAGACTTGGACCATGCCAACTAAACAGCAAAGCTGAAAGGTGATCTGAGGACGCACAAACATATTTTCACTCCACCCTTTTACCACATGATAAACCCTTGCAAGCTGACAGGTTTCTGCTGGTTGCTTTCATGGACATAAGAAATCTCTGACATTTCTACCATCAACAGTGGCCAAACCTGCATCAGAAATGGCACTTCGGCACGAAAGGAGCTGTCCTGTTTTAGCTGAACCCATGAGGGTTGCAACAGTAGGAAACCATTTTGCCGCCTTAGTTTCAAGTATGAACAAGTAGCAGACTTGACCCATATTTGAGGTAATGCTGCTAAGGTTTAAAGAAGGGACTGATGTAAGTGGTGAGAGAAGAGAGAGGCAGGTCTTCTAAGGCCATCATTTCTGGACGGATCCACCCGTTTTAGTTAATTGATCAGCACAGGGGTTAGAACAAAAGAAGTTCCCTAAAGGATTCAGGAGCCCCTACCCTGTTCTCCCACCCTCAAAATGTTTTTCAGGATCTTATTTAGTCAGCACTAGTAGAAGGTATCTTCCTCCATGGGGCTGAAAATGCCTCCAAGTGGGTTTGGAAATTTTGGAACAAGGGATCAACACATGGTGATGTTAAGTACTATATATATAACTATATATATATACTATATAACATGGTGATGTGTATATAGTACATTTTCTACGTTCCTGCAACTAATAAACATTCCAGCACTGAACATTAACCCTAATGTGATGTACATATTTATATATTCTTCATTTTCTAGCAGCAAGATCTCTGGTCTCCATCATATCTGCATCTTAAAGGCCAGTGGGGTGTAGTAGTTCTAGCTATTCTAGGACCTGGGAGTCCAGGGTTCGGATCCCCACTCAGCCATGACAGGTGACCTTGGGCCAGTCACATTCTCTCAGCCTAACCTATCTCACAGGGTTGGTGTTGGGATAACCATGAGGAGAAGGAGAATGGGAACCATGTATACCACCATGAACTCCTTGGAGGAAAGGCGAGATAGAAATGCAATAACAATAATAAATAAAACAACTTTTTTTGAATGCAATGGCCAAGATCTTCAGTGTTTGGTCTGCACATAGACTTAGGTGTCCTCATTATACATTCTTATATTGCCTAAACAGAACTGACCAGGACTGTATAAGTAAATAGATACCTATTAGAAACTGTATGCATTGCTTGCTTTTAAACAGGATTCAGGTAAATGAGAGCCAATTCCAAATTTTTCCCAGTAAACTACATTTATTATGCCAGTTCTAATTATCATGCAATCTAGTGGTTTTAAGGCTTATGTTTTCCACACCACTGGGCATCACAAACATTAAAGCATTTTATACTGTAATTATACATCAATGTTTACACTTGGTTATACATATATACAGAAATTATTCACACCTTGCTATTTCCTTCCTTCAAACCAACATAATTTTACTATGAAAGCAGCTTTTTAATAAATGTTATAAGAAATACAGCAAGGCACAATTTTTAAAAATGTGGGGTTTTTTCTGATTACCACCTCAAGAAGCATTGTAGAAAACCAAAATGTTGTACTTAATTCAGTAGAATGTTAACAGTTCTTAATATACAACACTGTGTAGTTGTTTCTTGAAGTGTTGCATAGATTAATCTTGTAAAATTAAAATGAAAGGATGCATTTGTATTTCTTTTGTGTAACTTCCACTGTGTTGATTCAAGAGCACGAGGGACTTTTCCTTTCGCTGCAATCAAACAAAATTCCCATTCTATAACATAAAATACTTTCAATAAACAATATGCATTATACACATAAAATATCAAATTTAATACATAAAATAGGATAATAACTGACATTTACAATTAAGAAATGGTGATCCAGAATAATAATACATTCTGTGGAACTGCAAAATCATTTTAAAAAAACCAAAAAGTTTGTGGCTGAAAAGAAAATACAGAGACATACAAATTTGGAAGCGTAAGTTGTTAAGAGGTAGCTTGGGAAAGAAATCCATATGAAAGCAAATGGTTTTGTTACAAAGCAAAAGTGAAAATTGAAACAAGACCAGCATATGCATCCTGGTCACAAAACCAACATGGACAGATCACAGTTGGAAGGAAAATTTATCTTGGGAGTCAAGTGTAACAAAAGGCAGTGATACAATGGAATTAGAGGTCATCCCAGAGTTTAGAGGATGAGCCTGCACTTGAAATGCAGCCAAGTTTCTAAAAGAAAAAGAAAAAGGTAATAGCAGGTTACATGAAGTACATTTTCATTTACAAAACACAAGCCTGTTTCAGACCAACCAAAAATAGCTACTCCATGACCTCATACCAATGTACTTATATGCAAAAAAACAAGAAATGACAGGATACAAGCAACAATTTTTCACAGCCTGAGGTTTAAGTCACTATCAGAGAGATGTCTTTTTATTGATGTAGAAACCTCATTGATTTTTATAAAACAAGATTTAGTTTCAAAAGGCACAGGGGAAATAATCAAGCCTGACCTTTTCCCTCCATCCTGTCCTTTCAGGTGCCTGTGAACTTACCTTCTCTGCCTTTTGCAAGTGTACCAATCAATAGGAATGCACGACTCAATAAAGGCCAACCAACCAAAATAATCTCCAGCCCTAAACCCATTACATGGAAGTAAGTCCCATTAAAATCAGGGGAACTTACTTCCAAGTAATCTGTTTAGGCTTGGGGTGTAAGTAGGTTACACGAACTATTTAAGTTATCATTTATAGTTCCCTGAAGAATAAAACAAGCGAGTCAACAAAGTGAGAGGACTCACACAAACAGTTTGTAAATATAAGATGCTGCATTAATATATCGTGAGAGAAATGAGTGCTTTTTCATTAAGTAGAACTTTCATGGCCTGGAGTTTAGGGTTAACCTATGCAACAAAGAGTCAAAGCTTATGATGAGGATTATGAAGAAATAACTGTCAGAATACAGCTAAGAGATTAGTACAAAGTACCTCTCTCAAGCATTTCCGAGGTGGCACTCCAGGCTTGCATTATATGCCTTCCAAATTAAGTGGAAATAGCTGCTTCTATCCAGGTACCTTCAGCTTTGATCTTATTTGCTGTAACTGACCTCTCTATCTTTTATAGAAAATGGTGCACAAAATTGTAAAAAAAAAAAAGCAAAGCAAAGCACAGGCATGTGGTTTGAACTGGAACCTAATGCATCATTGGGAAGTTTGTAGCATGCCTGTTCTTAAAACTTGTAGTAGTGGGCTTTCAATTAAAAAAGCCTCACTCTAGGACTCTATGCATTTCAAACATCTAAACTTACATCGATATCAGGGAATTAAAAAACAACAACTGGTGGGCTAGTTGTGACTAACATGCATAAATTAACTTCAGTGGGTCTGAGTACAACTCAGTCGGGTACTACCCAGTATTTCTGCCTGGAATCAGGCATCCTGGAACAAATTTGCTGTGATATGTGATTGTCTGAGGATACAGGAAAACCCCCCACATATGAACCGGAATCAGTCACCCAAGAGGATGATCTTTGAGTGGGATCCGGCTTATGCAAATGCTCCATATGTACAAATGGTGGCCAGTTCTAGCACTGTTGCAGGAAAAGAGGGGTCTCTACCACAGGGAAGGGGAGATGGCTCAGTGGAAGAGCACATTCTTGCATGTAGAAGGCTCCACCTTCAATCTGTGGCATCTCCAGCTCAAAAGATGAAGTAGCAGGCAATGGGAAAGACTTCTGCCAGAGTCAGAGGAAACCATGCTAGACAAAGGGGCACAAATATTCTGACTCGGTATAAGGCATGTTCCTTAAAAAATTCTACAGGTGGGGAGGGTCATGGGTCATACTCAACGCAACAACAGAAGAGTGTGAGATCTCATCTGCTTTGTATATTTATTCTTTGGAAGCTTTCACCTCCATGAGGAAATTAAAAACAACAACAGCAGTGCAGTATTAAACCACACCAGATGACAGGATAGAATTATCACTCCTGATATAGAACTTTTCAAAGCTGCTATTACTTTTGCTTAATGGTCAATTTTATAGCACGGTGCTAAAAGAATGAGATTACAACTTAGATACATTCAGTGGCAAAACAGATTTGCTCACAACAGCTTTATTCTGGCTTGCAGCTGGAGCAAAAATCATGTGAAATTAGTTGAGCTACGTTGGTAAATATGCATACTGTCACCTTTGCGAACTGAGTTTATTTTTAGGGTACACATATACCATAGATAATTTTTTCTCTTAAGTATCACAGCTCCACATAAAATCACACATTTTAATGAGCTTAGCAGCACAGGTGCTCCAGGAGGAAAAAAAATGGTGTTTGCCATTTATCTTTCAAATTAAATAATGTGTTTTTAAATAGTAACTTTTTTCATAATACACTTATGGGAACAACATTTATCTGTCACATTTTAAGAGATGTATTAGTAATAAATGTAAATTACCTTTGGAAAATCAGTAATTAGGCTCATCAAAAAAATAAACAATCTGCCACCAAAAAGATAATCTTTAGCATAGTTAAGTATAATAACTGTTATTTGAATAAGTTAACAAATTAGGATAGATTGCCTCTAATTCATTTCCCATAGCATGAGAGATGAAGTTAAAGTATCGACTAAGCTCTTACAGTGGGGGGAAGGGACTTCTAGAATCCATTGAAAATACAGATACCAGAGCCTTTGGCAGAGAGTTTCCTTTCACTGTAACATAAACAGTACTCTGACCCAGAGTTCCCCAGCAAAATGCGCCTGGACTTCCACACATAAAGCCATCTTGAGGCTGCAATCCCACAAACAAGGGCAGTCTTAGTGATCTGCAAGTGTTGTTGAATTATGACTCCAAGTATTCCTGAACACTGGCAGTGATGGCTTGGGCTGATGAGGTTCTTAGTTCAACAATATCTGGAGGGCAGTATGTTGGCTAACCTTGCTATACAGACTAACCTGGGAGTATGCCCCATTGAACTCAGTGGGTCTTACTCTGAGTGAACAGGCAACGGTAGTTCACTTGAATGTTAACGTTATGCTGCTCACGCCTTTGCACAATTCACACAAGCGGGTGTTTTCAGAGGTTGAGCTGGCCTTAGCAGTGACTGCACTGTCTCTTAATCTCAGGAGTTCACAAGCAGTTGCCGTGTTGGAATTTCTCCAGAATAAATGGTGCTTGTGTAAAAACTGCAAAACTGTTTTCGCTACACAGAGTGTTGTTAAAATACAGTGTGAATAAATAGTAGTGTTCTGATCACAGATAATGAGGTGGAAAAATGGGCCCATGGGATGGTACTTTGTCAATGCTGGATAGCACAAGAAATGAAATAAGTTCACAGGAGCAGAGGTTGCACTGGAAATACCAATTTTCTATGGACATGTTCCCCAATCCAGCTCAAATTGCACTTTAAAAGGCATTTATGAAATACTAAATTCAAATGGGGGTGCACATCAGGATGTGTATCCCAATGAAAGAAATTTAATGCATATAAAATATCCTCCTTTAGATGTACATGTAGTTTATGCTCAGAGTTCCTGAACCAGCAAGTAATCCACACAGGGAACTCCGAAGCTGGACTAGGGCATATAACATAGATTTATCATCAAAACACTGTCTATCTTTGCAGAAACAAATGATAAAAAGAGAAACCTGTGTTTGTCTTTGGCAGGGAAAAAAGAATCACAGAGACCTGTGGCACTTCAAAAATCATTATGTTTATTGTGACATAAGCTTTTGTAGTCCAAGAAATATTAAACCACAATAACAATAGAATCAGATTACATATGTCTACTCAAAAAATAAGCCTGTTGAGTTAAATGAGGCTTATTCCCAAACAAGCATGTATAGGATTGTAGCCCAGAGGTACTAGTCCTTAAACTGCCGCAGACTCTTTCAACACAATCCTTTGCAGAGTTAGGCCAATGAAATTAATATTCCTCTCTGCATTTGATCAGGGCTTTACTTGATTCCACTGTGGTAGAGTGTTATGTATATATCCCGTGTTACAGAAATGGTAAACATTGTAGTTCTGTTGGAACTCTCATGAAATTGCTGTGAGTGCTTCTCCCTTAACTGTGTCATCCTCCTGTTGTTTCTACAGCTCAGGGCAATGGGGGTGCAGGATCACATCATACTTGGGCACCTGCGAAAGATACCACTATCCTCTTCCAAGCTGCCCATACAGTACTTCAATAGAGAAGGGTGATTTTTCTATTTCAGTAGGGCAGTTTGCATTCCCATATAGCAATCACCGGAAAGGAATAGCTTTAGATAGTGCATTTGCATGTGCTGTTCCTTTCTCCTGTCTTACATGTTTTCTCCAGGCATTTAAGAAACTGGCTAATCTAATGTGTGTGACAGAGCAGAGAACAGTAACAAGTGTACAGTGGTGCCTCGCAAGAAGAAATTAATTCGTTCCGTGAGTTTTTCCGTCTAGCGAATTTTTTGTCTTGCGAAGCACGGTGTCGGAAAAGTTTTGGAAAAGCTCCAAAAATCACCAAAAACCTCAAAAAAGGCTACCACACCCCGTTCTATGAGTTGCTCCTCAAAGTCAAGTCACAACTGTATTAACGGTGTTAAGAAAAAGGAAACAAACTTGCAAGACGTTTTCGTCTTGCGAAGCAAGCCCATAGGGAAATTCGTCTTGCGAAGCAGTTCAAAAACCGCAAAACCCTTTCGTCTAGCGAGTTTTCCGTCTTGCGAGGCATTCGTCTTGCGGGGCACCACTGTACTTGCTGAGTTGCAGAGTGCTTCCACTTATGTAGGCTTCCTGTGTGATGTGGAACCCTGCTTTTTACAGTGATCTACATCACACAGGAAGCCTCCAAGTTACAGGAAACACTCCAACATAGACAGCCACAATCCAACTCACAGATGGGGATGGGGATGAGGGTGGGGGCCTAGTGCACTCATTGCTGTCCCCTGCCCTCCGCAAATGTGTTAAGCCATTTTCCTGAATGCCTACAGAAGGCTGTAGTGAGTTGAGTAACCTAGAACCAAGAGAGCAAGTGGAGATCCTCTCATCTTAACTTTCCTTCCCCATCAACAGAGGCAGGATCAGCTATATTCACCCTCATGTTGTGGACTAGTTTGCTGTCTCTCAGCAGAGTTACCCAGATAGGAAGCAAAGGGCTGTTGAGGAAAGCCCAGAATATACTAGGTGTAACACTCAGTTTCTCCCATCTTCCTTTTCCCCAACATAGTGGGACAGTATTGCATCTCTTTTGAATCTGCTTCCACTGATAACTGCTGCATTGCAGAAAGAAGATTGCTACTGATTTCTCTTGGATTCATTGGGTAATTTTGCATAGTACAAATATCTGAGGAAATGCAACCAAGAAGTCTGAATCACACAAGGGCTAGTTCTTTCTTTCTTTCTTTTTTGAGCACAGATTGAGCCAAAGTACAAAATGAATGCTGTTCACATCAGCTGAAAATAGTATTTAACTAGCTGCTTTTCACAGGGAAGGAAATATGTGAAGTGATCAGCTAGGGATCAGCTCCTGCTTTTGTGAATCTTGACAAATAAAGGTAGTGATTTGAACGCATATTTGCCATTCTCAGCTGATGCTTGTTTATCTGAGTCTGTATCTGTATCTTAAACATAAAAGAAGTGGCCTGGAATGGTTTTTAATTCAAGAGACACAATGCTATGATCTACTCGAAAACTCTGAAAGGCCACACATTTCCTGCTTCATCATAGTCATGTCAGCAATAAGCAAAGCTCGTAGTGTTTAGTACCTACCTCTTTATGAAACAACGTGTGTGTCCATGGAGGAATACATTCTACCTCTGTGTATTTATGTGCCTTTCTTTGTGAAGATGCAGGAGGTTTTCTTCACGTGTAAGAGTTTTAGTGTCCTGGTGCAAAACATCCTTCTCTTTCAAGTGATCAGGCGTTAATTGAATGGCTTCAGCTGAGGCCTTTATAGAGGAAGCAAAACCTTCTTCAGACCTTGCGATCCCAAGTGGCTCTCCGAGATGATTTTCTTTAGAGTTATTTGGTAAGGAATTCAAGACTGGACATTCATTAGGGATGTCCAGACTCAAAGATTCACTAGCATAACTTAAATTATCTGATATCATCTGGCTAAGAGAGCCAGGCATGCTGATGTCCATCTCCTCACTTAAGAAAGAAAAGCCACTACATTCAGCAGATGTTTTAGGTTCATCTATTAAATCCAGGGCTTCGTATTTTACTTCCACTTCACTGTCAGGAAGATATCCCTGCTGTTCCACTCGTTCATCTTCAGGACAGGCTTCAAAAAAGCATTCAATATTTTCTGCAAAGTCTAGAGGGACTGGAGTGCTGGTCTTTTCTTCAACATATTTAGTTACCTCCCCACAGTCACTGTCATGAGAAGAAAGTGAGAGGTACGAATAAAAATCACCTTTTCTAAGTTGAATGGGCCTGTGAGAATGTTCTAGAACCTTTTCCCTGATCTGGGCTAATGAATGTGGAACAGCTGGTTGTTCACTTTCAGGCTGAGACTTGTTCTTTAAGGCTGTTGAGGCCATGTCAATTATCTCCATCACAAAGTTGTGCACTGAACAATCCTCCTCATTTCTTTTATCAAAAGCAGCAGTTTCACAGCTACAACAGGAATCACTACAGCCAGCTGATACATTTCCTTCTGCTTCATTTGATTTTAAAGATGCACAGCAATCTCCACCATGTTCACTAATTCCTGTTCTGCTTTGTTGATCATTTGGTAGCGATTTTGGTAATGCCATATCTGAACCTTTCATATCCGAGTCAAATTCTGTAAAAGGTTTTATAATAGAATGGCCTTCAAACTGAGTATGTTTTTTATATTCTTTCTGAGAGCTGGATATTTTTGACAATTGAGCTGGCTCTTTACCATCCATATGTGAATCATCCGAACTATCAGTAAATGCTTCACAGATACAACATTCATTTTCACTTCCTTTACTAAGTGGGCTAACATTCATGGCAGCAGTTGAAATTTGAATATGTTCTTCCTTTGGACTTTCTTGAGTAATAGTAACATTTCCATTCTCCATGTCATCCACAAAGTGATCTTTGGAAACTTGAAAGCCATCATTTTTCATTTGCCTTTTTGTCCCTGACTCATCATGGCTCTCTGATGTGTTCTTACTGTTGCCATTATTTTTTGAAAGCTTGCGTATGGAATCATTCAAGAATTTTTCAATGCTCAATGAATCTTTTGCTTTCAAAGTCTCATTACTTCTTAAATTCTTACAGCCCTGGATTTCATCATCCAGATTGCACTTTCTCTTCTCCTTTGTCAGATTAAATTTTGGTCTGATCCAAGTGTAGAGTTCATTCTTTATGTAGTCAAGTCCTGAAATTAAATTGCAGTCTTCATAAATATCCTCATCAGTTGCAATACTAGAATCATCATCTTCATCTTTAATGCCTAGCTCTTCCTCAGTCAAGGTGAGAGTAGAACTTGATAGCAAATCACTATCATCTTCATCATCAGTGCAAGCGGAGGTACAGGAAACATTAACAATCATGCTAACGTTGACATCGCTCTCATCAGCTACCGACCGACTGAGGTGTTTTCTGAATGATGCATTTGAATCTGGTGCTTTATTTCTGTGCAGTACAATATCTTCAGAGCACAAAGACAGGTCATCACTGCTGCTTAGCTCAGTGAGAGAAGCCGGCGAATCTTCATTGATAGAGGACGCAATATCCAATGACAACTGGCCAGCCAAGGACATTCTTTGAGAAGTGCTTTGGAGTGTGATATCGGAGATGCTACGCTTTATTTTTTGGTCTAAAGGGCTCTGGATATTTTCTAGACGATTCAGAAGGTCTAAGGTCCTTTTGCTAAGTTCCCCAACTGAATCACTACTTCCACTTAGGTCTCCAGAGCCATTGCAACTAAAAAGATCTTCATTGCTTTTGTAGGGTGTTAGACAACTCTCCAAGGATGTGCTACGATGAAGCCCATCTCCACTTCTAAAAACAGTGGGGCCAAACAACTCATTTGTCACCGAAAGGGAGTCTAAAGAAGAGCTATGAGATAAAGTTGGGCACAGCTTTGCATTTGTTGGGTCGCTCAGTTTCTTCAAATCCTCCACAAATTCACAGTGTTTGGGGTCTCCATCATCCAAGTTGGTTGAGAAAGCAATCTCATCTGTAGATACAAGTGGCTTGAACTCTAAAGGTTGATGTTCCGATTTCAAGGGGACTTTATCAAAATAAAAGCCATGAAGCAAACTACCCTGCTTATGTGCTTTTTCTGAGTTTGATTGTTTCATTATCATTGGTAGCTTGAATTTGGAACCCTGAAGGTAAGAATAGTCATAAAATGTAAAGACATTGTGTTTTGCTTGTTGCAACTCTTCTGAAGCCTCAGAACCCTGATGGGCGATGCTGCCCAGGCTTTTAGCTCTGTCGCTGGACTTTGACTGGGAAGTATTTAAGAAATTAAAATGGATCTCCCCATCCGCTTGCTTTAAATTTTGTTTTATCACATCAACTATATTCCCTAACTGGGAATCTGAAATGCTAGTCACAGAATTACCCTGCTTTCTATCAGTATCATTTTGCAAATGGACATCAGGATTTGGGATAGCTTCTGCCTCACTTCCATTGACTGTTTTATTCTGACTGTCAGAATGCCTACTTACATTTCCACTGTGATACATATAATTCTGTGGGCTTGTCAAAGTGGTCCTGCCCATTAGTTCTGGCAAATTTTTGGTTGGTGACAAGAAAGAGTTCTTATTCACATGCTTCTTTAACGTGTCCAAGTGTGTAAGTGTGGAGGATTTGGATGTCTTTTTCATTAGAGATATATGATTTTCCCCTGATAGCTCTACATTGTGAAGGCTGTACACTTGGTAGACTTGTGGACCTGGAGATGCTGTAATGCTTGGGCTGCTGAGGCAATTTTCATGTACAGTGGGATTTTCCTCCTGTTTGGGACAGTCATTATTACCACATGCTTCATAGGGAGAGTTCAGTTTTGTGTCATCTTGCTTCAGTTCTTGATCAAGCTCATTGAATTCCTCATTAACGCTAATCAACGTATTACTTATATCCATTTCATCCCATTCTAGTGCATCTTCATTTGTGCCATTCAGCTCCATTAAGCTTGGATCGATAACATTCAGGGATTCCTGTTAAAAACAGTGAAATAGAATAATCAGTTAAATCACAAACAGTACATCCCACCTCCATAACTGAAAGTCAATACATAGTTCCTTACTCCTTGTAAAAAGCTCATTTCTCATCAGTTTTGCTATGCTGCATAAAACAAGAGATAAATTACTGAAATACAATAAATAACAGTAAAGAGCAATAGGAAAAGTTCAGAGTGTGGACATAGAAAAGCCCATTCAGATTTTATCTTAGCTATGAAGTTCACTGGGCATTGGGCTGCTAAACTAGAAATCTAGCAATAGTGGTGAGTTCAACAGAATCCCTCATACCTGCTTAACCAAGGATGAACCACATTAAAAACAGCAGTTCCTTCTTTCTCTAGAATCTAGGGATCACCATGCACCATGCATCTCGTCTAAGCTTCAGCCTATTCTGTCTCGTCCAATTAATGGTTCCCAAACTCAAGGTGCTGGTATTGGATCTGGTGAGGTGCCAATCTGCAGTGTATTTCAAGGACTCAACTGTCTGTCCCCCCACCCATAGCCACAAACAGGATCAGCACCACAAACTCCTCAGGAAACTGGTGCTAGTTTTAGGATGCCTTGGATTATCTGTGTAGAAGACAAGATGAGGTGGGGGTTTTTTTTGGTTACAATTGCAGCTGGAGAGCCAAGGTTAAACTTCCCCTACTGCAGGCTGTGGTCCCACTCAATGCCCCTCCAACCCAGTATGCTTCAAAGTGATAAATTTAGTGCCATATCTAGTTTGGCTTTTAGAGACAGGGAGTGACTATTCTAACTATAACCATATAACAATCTGACAATGACAGAGGAGACTGTACAATCATGCTCAAATACTAGGCCGGTACTGAACAGTCAACCCAATGTATAACCTACATGTTTTTGGTTTGTAATACAATATGGTGGTAATAGTACAATGCTTCTCATGGCAACCATGATGTCCTGAGCAACACCACACTAAAAGAGGAAGTCTCAGCATGATTGCTGATGTCCTGAGATATGTGGCCACCTCTGTCAGTTTAGCCAGGAAGTCTGTCACCCCTCAGGCAGTGACAAAATGCCAGGCGGCACTCACCGCAGGGCCTGAAGCACACCCAAGCCACACATCTCTCCTGGGAGTGACGCGGTGGCTTGGGCACCTGCAGGCTCCATGCTGCCCAAATGGTCTGCCTGCCGCCTCCCCATCAGCTGTAGGGCGGCTGAGTGGGAGGAGGCAGGCAGACTCCTTGGAGGCCCCACGGAGCATCCTGCCCCAGCTTGCCCTGCCCCGCAGGTGGTTGGTCCCGCCCCTGGGCACAGGGCATGTGCGCCACCCAATCGGCTTGCTCCGCCACTGCAGAGGTGTCTTCAAGGGATTTGCCAGCCAAGGCACCAGAAACATCCTGCTAAGCTATCAGGAAAGCACCTGGCATTACCTTAGCATCTGCTTTGCATTGCATGTGGAAGTTCTTCAGTTCAACCCCGTTTCTAGGCTGGGCTAGGAATGTTGCCTACCTGAAACCCTGGAGAGCTTCTGCTAGTCAATTTGGACAGTACTGACTTATATGGACCTACTGTCTGACTCAGAATAAGCAGGTCTCTGTGGCTAATGCACCATCCTGTTATCTGCCCTTGACAAAGGAACTACACCAGGTTTCTAACACAAAACACCAAATTCAGAGTGTTCTGTATTATGTGGGCGGGTCCAGATATAAACTGAGACAGACCCGTGGTTGTGAGGGAGGCATGAAAATCATAAGCCACTCCCAACAAGGGACCTTAGCGTGGATGAGATTCCTGAGGACACCCAACCTGGGCGTTAATGTTCATCTGTTATACAAGTCAACAGCTCCTTTGTATAGAGTATACCCAACTCTGCTGAATTTTTATATGAATTTCCATTTGTTTGCTTGCTGATAAAAGCAGTATTAATGACTGGTTAGTATGACTAATGAATGTGAAAGACTTTAGTTGTAAAAGCAATCCATCAGTCGTCTAATCAAATACTACATTAATTTCATATATTGCCTGTGCTGACATTGCTCTGGGAAACTGCTGAATAATGAAGCAAGACGGTAGGGGAAAAATTGTTGCCTTCCTATGAAATTGTCGGTTTTATGTATACAACATTTAAAGCTAATCTGACGAAGCCTCCCCCTCTTTTTTTAAGATGTATATTCAACTGTGAAAGAAAAGAAGATAGGCATTGGGGGGGGGGACTTTTCAAAGGATGTGGTGCAATGCAATAGAAAAGATGGGAAGTTGCTCCTATCCAATTTCCCTATCTGACCTTTTAACTGGACACTTTGCAGTAGTTGGGACTGCATGACACATGAGATGTCTTCTAATTCTGGGATACTGGAATTCTATTGTTTAGTGAAGCAAAGCTCCAAAGGGCTCTAAGTTCTTAAACCTTCTACATAAAACCTCCATGCATACAGAGACATCACTGAAGTTTTCTCCATATTTCAAAGTGCATACCAAGAGTAACTAATGTCTTCTTTAAGATTTGAAGGGACAGAAAACTAGCTACAGACTCCATAATTTTGTGAACCTGCAGAACCCACCCGCTTCTTAAATATAAAATGCTTGTCACTTTCTGGCAAGGAAGATAACATTCCTGCTGTAAATCAGCTTTTGCCTGCTTCATTTATTCTGTACATCATGCAGATTCCACAGCAGAACAGAAACAATGACATAACCTCAACTCATTTATTTTAATTGTGGGATCACTTATTTCAAAACTTACTTCTTGTCACTTAACTGCTCAGAGTTTCACATGGGAAATTAATTAATTTCAGTAGCTCTACCCTGAGTAAAAATTAGTTGAACACCACCCACTGGGTTGTAGGTCCCAGGATCTGCTGAAAGAAAGGTTTTCCTCCTTCTGCAGCCAGCTGAAAATTTTCTCCATAGTGTTGAGCAAAGCAGGGGCTTCCAGAATGGTGTGGCAGGTTGCAGGTGGGACAAGGAATAGGTAAAAACTTCCTCTTCATGTAATATTCCAATAAAGATGCTTTTATGTCTTGACAGAACAGACCTGTAGCATAAGCACCTCATATGCTTTTACAGGACAATTAACAAAGAGTTTTGGTGGTTGGAGCAACTACCTTTTCTTTCGCTTACACTAGTTGACAGCTCTGAACGACTGGATAAACCATTGTGGAAATGAAGCAAAATGAATGAAAGAAGCCATCCCCCACTTCTAAGAATGTATGAACCACAATGAAAAACAAAAATGATTTTGTATTTGAAAAATGCCAGCATGCCAGTTACTTCTTCTGAGGGAAGTAATCATGTTTACAGTGCCCGTTTCACCTCTGCAGCCCTCATGTTTTTGTTCTAAATGGGTCTCCTTGTGTTGCAGCCAAACAGAGAGCTATCCTCTTTGCACAACACCTACACCTCATCATTAATAAGCAGCAACAACTGTAAAAGGACATTCACGCTGCAACATTTTTGGGTCCACAAATGTGTATAAATACAGCGCTTTACTATGGCTCTCTAGAGGCAAGAGCAATTAGATTCATATACTTACTGTAATTAAAGTTAAAGCAGAAGCTAATTAGCAATGTTGTGTTTACTTTTCTTTAAAGAAAATAAAGATCCTAGAGTCAGACACACAATATATATATTTTTAAATTTAATGATTGCAGGTACCCACAACAATAATTCAGTCCTTATATTAGTTTCTTCGCTTGTTCATAGCCCTTCCTAGCATCTGTTGGTAGAAAATGTGATGGAAATCACTCTAGCTTTAAAGGGAAGTAGAGGAGTCATTTTTATGCTGTGAGATACGACAAGGTATATGTTCTCCATTTCCCCCCTAAATCAATTTTCTTATTGAAAATAATTAGCCTTTTGAGCTCATGACAAAGCATGGCTCCAAACTTGTATTGAGCTTTAAGACAGGACAGTGGTCTGTCTAGGGCAGGGGTCTGCAACCTTTAAGACAAAAAGAGCCACTTGGACCCGTTTCCGAAGAAAAAAAAAACACCTGGGAGCCGCAAAACCATTGTGACATTTAAAGCATGCGCGCCGCTGCCCTCTGATCTGACAGCGGGCGGGAAGGTGACGTTGGGACGGTGCGTGACTAACGCACGCACCGTCCCCATGCGACATCACAGCCAGTACAGCGCCCGCCACAGTGGGGAGTGTCGGGGCGCACAATGCACCTCCTCCCCTCGCTAGTATCCGCCCCGGAGCCGCAGCAAAGGTGTAAAAGAGCCACATGCGGCTCCGGAGCCGCAGGTTGCAGACCCCTGGTCTAGGGTCAGTGTTGTCTGTACTATACTAGTTAGGTTTCAGACAGGAGTCTTTCCTAGTCCAAGGATTAAGCTTTGGGCTTCCTTCATCCTAAGTATGTGTTCCACCCCCAAACTATACCCACATCCTTGTGAAAGGTCAATTAAGAATGCTAGGGTCAGATGTCTGTAAACATAGTTGGATAGCACCATCAACCACAGCAGGGTGTCCACAACCCATGTGGTCTCAGTAAAGGATCTGATTTTGTGCAACTAATAGTGATCCTTCATCCATTGCATTGAGGCACATCTTATAATAAGAAACACAAAGATAAAAGGGCATTTGAGCAGCAACTGGAAATGCTGTGATGTTCAATATGCAAACCTAAGGAAGAGAAAATCCCATTTCCTTGTCTATTTGGAAAGAATTTGATGGGCCATTAGCTGGGTTCCCTGTTCCATTGATTGTCCGTCCCCCACTCCTCAACATCCCCAATATCCACAGTTGAAAAAGCAAAGGCAGCTTAATTTTCAACTTATATTTCTTTCACATGAATCAAGAGAAAACCTGGGACATTAAAACACCATTTATAGTATTGTAACCAGTGCTGGAGGAAGGGTAAGGTTATCAGACGTCCACGTTCCCCGGGGACAGTCCCCGGATTTACAAATCAGTCCCCTGACAAAATCCATCTATTTAATAGGAAGTTGAAAAGTGTCCCTGGATTCATTGAAAAAAATCTGGTAACCTTAAGGAAGAGGGTGTGGGGTGTATGGTCTGCCCCGGGTGTCATCACTGAGGGGGGAGGTGACAAAATGACAAAAATATGAGTTTTAAATAATAATAATAATAATAAAAATTTGGGTTCATGAAACTTTTTAGTTCAGTCAACAAATGTAATGAAATGCGGCTGGCACTGGGTTCCACACTGCGGGGGCCAGCACTTACTGCGGGGCCTGCAGCGTGCCCAAGCCATGTGTCTCTCCTGGGAGTGATGTGGAGGAGGAGGAGTTGGGATTGGATATCCCGCTTTATCACTACCCTAAGGAGTCTCAAAGCGGCTAACATTCTCCTTTCCCTTCCTCCCCCACAACAAACACTCTGTGAGGTGAGTGGGGCTGAGAGACTTCAAAGAAGTGTGACTGGCCCAAGGTCACCCAGCAGCTGCATGTGGAGGAGCGGAGACGTGAACTCGGTTCACCAGATTACGAGACTACCGCTCTTAACCACTACACCACACTTGTGTGGTGGTCTGGGCGCCTGCAGGCTCCGCAGTGTGGGGCTTGTGTCTGCTCACCGCCTCTTTCTCAGCTGCTCTCCAGCTGAGGGGGAGGTGGCGGAGAGGCTTGATGCAGTGCGCCCTGCCCCCATGGGTGGCTCACCCCACCCCCAGCTGCAGGACGCACGTGCCGCACTGGGCACCCAAGCGGCTAGCTACACCACTGATTGTAACCCCCATTGACTAAAACACAGCAACCCACATCTGGCTAAAATGGAAGAATAGGGAGCTTCCTGTTTGATTGCAGAATTTGTTTGATACTGCTGTAAACTGATTTTTCAGGGGCACATGGAGCTGTACAGGAAAGGTATGGGTAGAAAACCCTTTTTGCATGAAAAGAACTCTGCTCATGCTTCTCTGATTCCAACTAGTAATTTCTTGCAAGATACAGTTTGTCACCAGAATGATTCATTCCAGGGCTCCAAGCATAAAGGTCTGAACTGGGAATTATGTGGCGCGATGACAAAATCAATTTATCCATCTACTACCCTTTTTGGATCCTAGCCCATGTCAGAGACTCATTTGGTTAAGCTTTAAAGCCCCTTGCAAATGTTCAAGGGAAGGAACTTTCATAATTGCCTACTGCAGAAAAAAACACCACACATGGGTGTACTGTTTAAAATTTTGGTCACTTAAACAATTCAAAGAAAACTTCACAATTTCCACAAATTGCGTGGGGCGTACCCATTTAAGTAAGTACTGGGTCTTAAGCACTGTTAACACTCTGACTTCAAAAAAGGAAGGACTGTGGAAAACAGTGGTTACTTTCTGGTCTATCACATTTTAAATCACTTTAAGTGACAATCACTGGTTTACGCGTCAAATCGTATAGGAAGAGGGGATTTATTTGTGTTGATAACATCTGGAAACACAGCACATTTTATTGGAAGTTGCTTTTGCTGCTCTATAGTTTGCTTTTCATCTGTCAAGGGGTTACATGACAGGTATGTATGCGTTTGTGTGTTCAAGCTTCAATGTCATTTTGGTCTCAACATTGCTTCAGGTGCAATATATTCATTCCCCCTTCTAAACAAGTACAATAAAGGATATTCACAGGAAGAAAATGCAACAACAAAAAACAACCACCACCAAACAAGATAGCTAGATGTGCCTTAAAAACACATTTATGAATGACCAGTTGTTCAAGAATGTGAAGGGGGTATATCGTATTCAAATGTGTATCCTATCAACAGGTAGGTAGCCGTGTTGGTCTGTCGTAGTCGAAATAAAATAATAATAATAAAAATTCTTCCAGTAGCACCTTAGAGACCAACTAAGTTTGTTATTGGTATGAACTTATATCTGAAGAAGTGTGCATGCACACGAAAGCTCATACCAATAACAAACTTAGTTGGTCTCTAAGGTGCTACTGGAAGGATTTTTAAAATTTTTAAATTTTGTTTATCCTATCAACAGCAATGCAACACGTAAATATCCTCACACGGGGATGGATTCAGACTTTGCTTTCTGTGAAAATAAAAATCTACAAAGGAGCCTGCTTATGTACCCCAATCTCCTTGGTGGAACAAAAGAGGGTCAGTTGTATGACTAAGATAGTATTCTGAGGCCAGTTATCATAGTTCTTTCTTTTTCCATGTTATCTTAATTACCTTGTAAGCCTGAAGGCAGAGCCATATTGCTTGTTTCAGGTGCTTGCCGTATTGCTTATAGAAACTGCTTGTATATATATTTTTTAAGGTTGCCTTCCATCTTGCAATTGCTCTAAGTGTGCTCTAAGTGTGGAACTGCAAAATATAGGGGCCAGGAGCTAACACTACTTATGAAAAAAAACTGACGAGCAACAAGAGCTTGGGCTTGAATACATCCCTCTGCTTGCAAGCAAGTGATTTTGGTCATAGAAATGACCAAAATCGCACAGCAGTTCCAGCACTTCAACCCCCAATGCTATAATTGTAGCGAAACACACACACACACACACACACACACACACACACACACACACACACACGGCCTATGAGGTGCAATATGTCTATAGCAAATGAGGCACTAACAGCTAATAGCAACAGGGGAGACAAATATCAGTATTAATGGCACTGATACAATTTCCCACTATCTAAGTGTATCAGGTCTGTGTGTGCACTAAATGCGATGTATTTTTGTACAATCTGTAGCATTCTGGCGATATGTTCATGGCTCCTAGTTCCACGATGAATTACAGCGTTTCCCCCCCCTAATAGTAATAATAACAGTACTACTACTAATAATTTTGAACTGCAAAATTTCGGCATCTTTCAACATTGCTGAGTAAACTGACTGCATAAGCGATGACTCCATAAACTTTAGGAACTCATTTATTATGTTGCTAGATCAGACACTGCATTTATTCACACAGTGCATCTATAAAACTGAGCTTTCATTAGAGTCATGGGGAGGCCCAAGCCTCTTTCTCTTCACTTGAGAAGGTGAAGCTCAAGAAGATAATTAAGCATGAAACAATGAGGAGGCTTGCTGGGTAAGCAGTAGTGTGAAAACAGTTACTCCTCACAAAAGAGGGGAAATTAGCTGGCTGGATAAAAGAGGAAGTGTCAGACTGGAAGACTGGAAGGAGGACTCTGCCAGCATAAGCGGGGAGAGCTCGATGCATCATTAATGCCATTTTTTTAACACAAGCTCCACAGCTGTCCAAGTCCAAACACATTCAAATGCCACACATTCAGAGAAATGAATATGCCGGGTTGAAATTATTTCCCTTAAACTTCCCATGTTCATCTTTCACTCGTTGCAGCCAACTGCCAAATGTAGCAGGCTCTCAGTGGAGCATCTTTGTTTACAGAGTCAGTGCAAACAGAGCCTTCTAAAGAGATTCAGTGTCCTCATTATATTATAACAAACACATCATTTTTTTACATTGTAAACACCAATATTTCCAGGAACAGAAAGTTTGGTTTGATTTTGATGCTTTCAAACTGTGCAGTTTCATTTGTGATGTGCTGTTTCCTTTCAAAACTTCCCTTCTCCAGAACAGTGTTCCCTGAAGCAGCCAGGGTTTTTTTTTCTTTTTTTGGCAGAGGTTCAGGTGCACACAGTGCCAAAAGAAATAGAATAAACAAACACTGCTTAATGCAGCTGGCTAGGTAATTTACATATTACTGCACACCAAATATGGAGACCTGAATATGGATTAGAACTCCTGTGATGATACAAATGCTGTATAGATAAAGAAAATGAAAAATTCTACATAACCATCAATTTACCTTTCTCGGGAGTGACATTTTTCTGTGAAATATATATAGAAACACATAGGCACATTAAAATATATATGGGGAAATAGGTAAACTGTAGATGTTTCTGTATATGCTTATGTCAGTCCATCCATCTAATTACACACACACACACACACACACACACACACTTAGGCAACAATACACAATTCTTATTTAGGCATCCTCTCTCAAAAGTGTCTTTTTTCCATAGACAAATGCTAAAGTGCAAAGAAAATAAATATCAAATTAGCTAACATATGCTGGACTGTTTTGGCATATTATAATGTCACAATAATTCTAAGTGTTTACTTGATGCAAACTTAGCTAGATGCTAAGATGTCCTACTATGCTAGGCAATGGAAGTGAAAATACAGGAACCATTTACTCATGTTTTAGTACACTGGTATCTGCTTTCAGAAGTAAGAGCTTCAAAGTATCCTCAATTTTGTTGTTTATGTTTAAACATACTGTGAGCATACCCCTTGGCACAGATTAAAATCAAAACTGAAGTTATACAACTGAGATCAATAGAACTCACTCCAAAGCAAGTGTGTGGGAAGGTAGCAGTTTTTCTAGCAAAATTCAAAATCAGAGACATTCAAAACTGTAATTCAAAACAGTTAAACTGAAAATTAGAACCTATGACCTTTTATGCAGGTATTGCTATCTAACGGACTCTCTCACAGTATTAACAAACAATAGACTACAAAAACAGAGACTCCTACAGTCTAAATAAATGCAGTGAAGTCTCATTTATAGATAAATCATTGTCAGCATTATAGAGAAATGTCATTGTTATTTAGGCTGCAATCCTAACCCCACTTATCTAGGAGTAAATACATTAGAATTCAATAGGATTTAGTTCTGAGTAGACTTGGTCAGAACTGTGCTGTTAATTTAGTATATGTGTGTATATATAGATATATAAATTGAATCAATTTTATCTTCCTGCTTATTTAAAAATGTAACACCCTGTACTGTTTTCTCCATAAAAACTGAAAGTAACAGGTATACCAATGGGATAATTCAGCATTTTAAATCCAGTTAGGATTAACAATAATTGGTGAAACTGGTACACCTGCATCAGGACCACCGGACACCTTCATCTGCCCCACCTGCAACAAAACATCTCTCTCTCATATCGGTCTCTACAGCCATAGCAGGCGCTGTAACTCTCCAATGGTTTGACTTAGCCCCAAAGGTGCACTCTTCTTCCATTGTCTCCCAAGACAGACAGATGCCAACAAAATATACTTAAAATGTGGGATAGTAGTCATTGCAGTAGTAGCAGTAGTCAAAGGTTTAAAATAAGGTCACAAAAAGGTAAATGAAAAGAATTCAAACATTTTATAGACAAACATTCTGATCCAGAATGATATATAAATTAATAGAAAAAAGTTTCTTGTGGATCAACTCTACTGTGGGCAAAACAGGGTTCTGAGGTTAGAAAGAAACCGCTCTCTCATATTTAAAGTGTTTCTTTGCCCCTCCCTGAAAAAATCCTGTGGACACACATGCTCGCGGAAGGCTTATATCAAGTATCTGGTATTAATGAAACATAAATGGAGCAAGTAATTTCCACAGGATGCTGACTGTGTTTTCTTTCCTGGTTTTCACACCAGCTTGCAGAATGAGGTCTATAGTAAATTCTTATGCTACTTCTTTTGCCATTTGTTCTTGCCTCACAAAATAATTATTTAGTTCACAATTAGGCCATTTCAGATGCCAAGTGCTGTTAGTATTGAGTGGTGATGTGTATCAAAACAACAATGTGATAACTTCTGCATCATTCTTCTATAGGTGATTTTTCAACATGTGTAATGAGCATCATGCTATTGATTATTTTTTTAAGGCATTTCACCAATGGGAAAGGCAGAGAACAAGGACACTTCATTGAGGGCCAACTTTATGAACAACTGTTTTCTTTCCCTAAAAGTGTCAGGGAAGCACAAAAGAAGAAGTGGATGAGGATATCAGCTTAGCAGGAATGCAGCATTTTAGCACATTTTTGTTTCCAGGTTTGCTTTCCATTCATTAAAAAGAATCTGGATTTTTTCCCAACCTCCTCTCAAATGGTACTTTCAGCAACCTCTTTGACTCCTAAGAATAAGCATCCAAGAAAAAGGCTTCTGGAAAGCAAATGCTTGGTGTTTTGTTTTTTTTAAAGTGAGCTGTCTCACCACTGTAGATTTTTCCAAGTTCTTACAACTCTAATTAAAATGTGGTAATTGGTTATGTTACCTCAATTACCATGATGCATGGACATTGATGCAGAGTGACACCAATTGAATCCCTTGGGTGTTATACCCTAAGGCCATCCCATTTATTGTGGCCTTATTATTTTCAATTATGTGGCTGGATGTACAGCATACTTTCAAAGCCAATGCACATGGGAATTGAGCTGGACACATAGTACAGTGTACTTACAGAAGCGTTCGGCAGCAGAGGAAAATTTGCATGATGGAAAGGAAGCATTTCTCAAATCCACATGAATAATCTAAGTCAGAAATATTGCAGAGAGCCAGGAACAGACTTCAATCAGGCAGGCATCCCAAACCTAAATTACAGTGGTGCCCCGCAAGAAGAATGCCTCGCAAGACAAAAAACTCGCTAGACGAAAGGTTTTTCCGTTCGCGATTTGCCTCGCAAGACGAATTTCCCCTATGGGCTTGCTTCGCAAGACGAAAACGTCTCGCGACTTTTTTTTCTTTGACTAAAAACAAAGACATGTTTTGTTTATAAAGTTAATTTATTTTCCCTTAAATTTTTGAACTGCTCTTTACAGTATGTGTGACTTTAAAGAGCAGTTAATAAACTGTTGTTGTACCAAATTTGGCTTTGTTTGGACTTTTTTTGACCATAGGAACGCATTAATTGATTTTCAATGCATTCCTATGGGATTTCGTGCTTCGCAAGACGAAAAATTCGCTAAACAACAAAAATTGCGGAACGAATTAATTTCGTCTTGCGGGGCACCACTGTATACCAACTCAAAATGTGGCAACTAACAGCTTCTTCAGTTGTGGGGGGGGGGGGAACAGTGGCCTCTTATATGTGACAGATTTCAAGGCAAGGACAGTGAAATCACAGATAATGAATTGAAAAGAACAACAGCCTGTCTTTTGGAAGAGCTGTTTTGCCTAAACCCTCATTTGTAGCCCTGGCAATTCTGCTTATATGAGCAGCTTCTACAAGGAGAAGGTTTTTCCTGGGAATGGAGCGGGGCCAGGGGAAACCACTCAGACCTGGGTCTAGAAAGCATTGATCAAGTGGAAAACTGCTTGGACCTGAGCTTCCTAGGTATGGGACAAGCAGAACTGTGGACGAGCTGTCAATCTTTTTGTTGGCAGCTGTGACCATGAGTGTATTTTTACTAGCTTAGGTTGGTTAACCAACTGCTTCTGTTCCTAGGGATGAATACTATGGTTACATCCAAACTGGATGACTATAACAAGCACTAAACAGGGCCGCCTTTGAAAAGGGTCTGGACACTTCTGCTGGGACAGAATTTGGGTAGAGCCGCTACTAGGAGAACATTACACCAAAACCACATCCATGCCATACATTTAAAGCACTATTATACAGCTTTCCCACCATGGCTTTCCCCAATGAATTCTGGGAACTTTAGTTTGTTTAGGATACTGATAGCTGTTAGGCGAGCCCTATTTCCCTCTCTGAGTTACAGTTCCCAAAGTTCCCTGGGAAGAAGGATTGATTGTTAAACCACTCCTGGAATTCCATTTCAGTCTGAATTATTCACAAATCCTTTTCACTTAATCAAATGAATGAATTAAATGAAATAAACTTTATGCAAATAGACTTGACACATGACTGGATGGGGAAAGTGTATTGGGGATTGCTCTAGAATTTTAAGGAAAAACCACAGCAATTCACTGCCAGATTTCATATTGACATACACCGACACTTTGAGAAACAATCTTCTGCTATCAGTCCTAGAGAAACTTTATGTTTTGGGGGAAACTGTGGATATTGTAAAAAGGCAGCAAAAAGTTCTTTTAAAAGGCTACTAAAAATATATATCTCCAAGCTCTTTACAAATAATTTCAACATAACCCCCGATCATTAATAATAGGTTGCCATTAGGGACCAAGAAAAGGAAAATGGTCAAAGGAAAATGTTGATAGATGTATTAAAAGAACAGAAGATGGAAGCAACTCCTGAACTTCCGTAACACATCTAATCAACCAGGCAAGCATTTGCACTGTCAATGACTCTTGCCAACACCGAGTCTGATGCCATCAGAGATGTAAACACATCCCATTTGTTTTCATATATTACAGTATATTGTGGACAACCTCAAATAAAAAAAAACTATATACTTGTTTCCCGGGGATACCATTCATGTGCCAAGACTGGCACACCATCAAGTGCAGAGAGATAGGCAAAGAAGAGAAAGCAATCTTGGGATCGGCCCAAGAAATGACTACACAGGAACTGAATGAAAGGAAATGTTGTAGCATGCCAGCTTGGAATTGGGAGACGGCAGGGGAGGGAGAGAAAAAGAATGCAAGAGAGACTAGCTAATTTCAGTTCCAACTACAGCATCCTGATTCTAAGAACTCTTTTTATCATCTAAGAAAATGGTAGATTTGGAAACTAGCCCTGTTTTCATATGGAATGCATATGTTCGTAGTAAGAGGCCTCCCCAAAATGAAAAATAAAACCTATATGGAGAGTTCTTAATGGCTGCCATTTCTCACCAGTTGCATTCCCTACCAGGTGAAATGTAATTCAGTCCAGCAAAGAAGTCTAGGTTACCCCAGGCAAAGTGGGAACAAAGCAGTGTGGAGCTTGTGAAGTTCTCTGGCATCCTGACATCAAGAAAACACACAGTGCTTTTACACTCCCCCTACCTCACCTCCCGATCGATTCCGATCCAAATAGAGCCACAAGACTACTTCACTCCTGCTGCAAGAGCAGCACTAGCCTTTAATTAGCACGTAGCAGCTTATTTAGAGGAACTGCAGCTAAACCCAGCAGCAGCAGCTCGCATGGCAAAGATGAGAGTAGCTCCGGCTGCAGTGGCGCTTTTACACGTGTGTTCAGCAGCCTGCAGAGCTTTTTCACAGTTGTCACTTGCCTCTGCTTCAGGCAAAAGAGAACAGTCGGCACCAGAAGGTGAAAAAGTGAGAGCACAACACAAGAAAAACAATACAGCTTTTTGCCAACTGCTGCTATTTTAAGAGGAATAAAGCTTCTGGATCAGATGGGCAGTCTCTGCACCACTACCCTGTAAAGAAAGGACCAGGGCAAGGTCCTGATTTGGCTCTAATAGAGGGATGGGGCCCAACAAAGGCACCAACACCCTGTGGTGTTCTATTTATGTCATGAGCTCCTTTAGGAATGCTGCTAAAAAGCGAGACACTTTTCAATCTGTCTGTTGCAAGCAATGTCAGAATTCCACAGGTCTTCAACGAAAGGTTGGACGAGCATGTATTGAGGATGCTTTAAATATTGGATAGCTTGTCTCAGGACAGGCTGAAGTAGATTACATGTGGAACAATTCCAACTTTAATATTTTGAACCCATACAAAACACTTATTTCCATAATAAAAAAATTCCTTCCAATAGCTCCTTAGAGACCAACTAATTTTGTTATTGGTATGAGCTTTCGTGTGCATGCACACTTCTTCAGGTACCATTATTTCCATAGTACTTATTCCATGCTCTCTAACTTTGTTTGGCAATAAGGTTGGAATTGATGGGCTAAAGCACATAGATGCAGACTAGTGCTGGACAAACGGGATGTTCAGAATAAGTCCAGGGGCTGCTTTATAGAGATCTAGACAAATGATTGAAGTGTATCATATTACAAACAACAATACATGTTTTGGTCTAATTCAGAAAACCACTGACTACCCTTATCTGCCATTTATTTCAATTCCACAAAATCCATTCAGTGCCTTAAAAGGGTCAGAATCTATGTGTTTAAAAACAGAACTCGAGTTTGTGCAACGTGTTCATAGCCCATTAATCAGTTGGTTCCATTGACAGGATCATTATATGTTTGGGGAGAAAGGTTCAGAAGCACCTTCAGTGAAGATATCAAGAGGAACAAGGAAGGATTTTAAGGTGCTGGGAAAATGCCCCACGTGAATGCATTGGAAGGGAAGGAACATCAAGTAGGTGTCACTTACGGAATGCTTTGCCAACTTCTTCTGCAGTCTAGTTTGCCACTGGACAGCTTGCATGACGATGGCTTCCCACCTCCTTTCAAGATTTACAATTATCAGCTGCATTGACTGGTGATCTGCGTTCAGGTTACAGGTATCCTGGTCATTAAGGAGGTGCTGGCACAAACGCAACACTGAGCCCACGCCTCGGCGTCTCTGTTTAATTTCGCAGCAGAGGGACTGTGGACAGAAGAATGGTCAGTGTCAATGCACTTTATAAGTATAAGTATAGGTATAAGTATAAGTATAAGAATTCAGCAGTCACTTGCAGAGTCCAGTGTTGTTGCTGCTTTAAGAATATTATGCAACACCATACCTTATAGCAGGGGTTCCAAAACTGTGGTCCATGGAGCACCAGTTCATGAACTTCATTCAGGTGCTCTGCAGCGCATGAGCATTCAAATTCATATTTGTATTTGTACTGCTTATTTATTATCACCCCTCCCCCCAAAAAGCCCCTCCATGAACAAACCAGGTAGGCAGTCAAGAGCCCCAGCACTTCCCTAATTCAACAAACAAACAAACAAACAAACAAACAAACAAACAAACAAACAAACAGGATGAGAACTAAACGGCCTCGGCCCTGTATACCTGAAGGAGCGTCTCCACCCCCATCGTTCAGCCTGGACACTGAGACCCAGCGCCGAGGGCCTTCTGGCAGTTCCCTCATTGTGAAAAGTGAGATTACAGGGAACCAGACATAGGGCCTTCTTGGTAGTGGCACCCGCCCTGTGGAACGCCTTCCCTTCATATGTGAAGGAAATAAGTAGCTATCTTATCTTTAAAAGACATCTGAAGGCAGCCCTGTTTAGGGAAGTTTTTAATATTTAATGCTGTATTGTTTTTAACATTTGATTGGAAGCCGCCCAGAGTGGCTGGGGAAACTCAGCCAGATGGGCGGGGTATAAATAAATTATTATTATTATTATTATTATTATTATTATTATTATTATTATTATTATTATTATTATTATTAATCCCTCTCCTCTCCCAATTTTCTCACAATGTGCAACAGCCCAGATTTAGCCTTCCTACAAAGAGAAGTTAACACTGCAGCCAATGCCAGAGCAGGAAAAGACAGCAAAATCAATGCAACAGCAAATGTATCTTCCTACACCACTACCACACACACACACACACACACTTTCCAGCAGACAGCAAAGCAAGCCAAGAGGAAGCCCCAGCACTTCTTCCCTTCCCCCTTTCCAAAAGGCAAGTTGTCAAACGTATTGAATGCCAAAAATACAAGTGTCTAAAAATAAAATAAAATCTGAGCCCCCTCTTGAGCTTGAGGCTCCAGGCCAAATGGTCTTCCCCACCCCTGATAAGTCCTCTCCATATGAAACACATATAGTACTGAAATTTAGAAACTATCAGTAGAATTTACCAAGACACCTTTTTAAAATCAACACCGCAAACATATAGGAATATTGAAACACTACCATATATAAAAGACAAAGGGTTGGCAAAACATGGGCCATATTAGGATCAACCAAGGTTCACAAGGCAGGGTACCAGCTTTTGAATTACCGGTACATGCAACTCTTCCCTGGTCTGAGTGTTTGTAGGCTCTAATAAAGGTATGATTTCAGCACTTCCACAACTCTCTGAATTTTGGTATAACGGGCCAGCAAAACTTTTGAACAGTTCCATATGTTATAGATTTAAATATTTTGAAGTTGATTGCATCGGAAAGATGTGGGATAACAGAGACATTTCAACTTGTAATTGAACCAAGGAAACATTTTCTTTCTTTCTTACAGTTTTCACACACCCGTGTCCCTCTGTTGCAAAAAAAGAACACAAGAAGAGCCCTGCTGGAACAATCCAAAACGCTATCTAGTTCATCATCCGTGTCATGGGCCCTTTGGCTCCATCAGGATCTGGCATGGTTTGGCAGCTCAAGATGAAGACGGTGGAGAAGCAGGTGGAGGGCTGGAAGTGTGGCAACCAGGGATGGAGGTGGGAGGTCCTCCCTGCTAACTGTTGGAACATTTTTGTAGCTTCCATTAAAATATGAACCTCTTGGCCTACTCATGTACCTTAGAATCTGGATTTTTGGACCTTATGCTTGCTGCTGAGCCTGAATAAAGATCTCTTTCTTACTTGCAAGTTGCATTTTGTTTTTGTTGTGTTTTGGGACCTGACAATCCTGTTCTTACAGTGACCAGCCAGATGTTTATAGAGAGTCCAAAAGGAGGACCTTAGTTCAGCAGTGTTTGCCCCACTTGTGACCCCCCCCAGCAACAGGTAGCCAACAATGGAGGTAGAACAAAGCCACCATGACGAGTAGCTAGTTCTCTTTATTCTGATCTGTCTGCCCTATGGTTTCCTTTGTTTCTGTGCTGTTCTGAGCAAATCTGCAGTCAACATTACAGTGTGTTAAGTGCTTTTTGAAGAGAGACACCAAAGGGAAAATGCCACCACAAGTGTCTAGGAAGATGTATTCTTCAGCCTAGCCCCCCTCCCCTGCTCCCACACACTGTGTTTCCTTCACTGAGTTGCTGTGGATCTAGTATCTTCTACCATATTAGAGCACGGAAGACTTCTTCACATTCAGGAGCTTACTAGGCAATTTAAATTGTGCACCGTGAAAACATCTGTTTCTCTCTGCAGGATGCTACAGATGAAAGTACATAACCCCATGAGAAAAATCTAAGCTATCACCCTAGCATTTTAGGTTTCCTTTTAGGGAAAATTTGGTAGCAGCGGGATGGGGGTAGGGAATTACAGTTAATAAGAAAAGCCTTGTGAAAAATATCTGAGCTGTTTAGAGATGCTGGTAACTGAAAAACATGGACTTCTTTAGGTGCAACCTCATAACTGACACTGCTGTTTCCAAGAGGAAAAGCTAAATATTGCCATTGTTTAAAAATAATAGTAAGATTGCACTTAAATACATTTTCTGCATAAGAAAAGTAGCTCTCCCTCTGAAAGTTTTCTGTTTCCTAACCAGTGGAAAGCTGAATTCCTAAAGCAAAACAATGGTGTTAATGTCTAATATCTATATGTATACATACCTTTTTATGCCTTTGGGTAAAGGGGAAGTTGATTGTTAAACTGAAAGTCTTCAACAACAAAAATATGATTATATCCATAATATAGCTGGATTGCTTACTAATCAGCTTGCACTTCCACAATTTGAGTGTTCTAGCAGTTAACAGATTGCTTATTAATGAACAAGGGTAAACAAGACAATGCAATCTCATTTAAAATGGGTGTTTTAATGCCTAAAAGTATTTGTGTTCAAAATGTTAATCCCAATAAGATGTCATTAGAAGATGTCTTAAAATGATTAAGTGCATTTCATTGTAAAGTAACACTGCACAGTTTATCAGCAGGTGGACATTTTATACAGATGTTCTACTTATTAATAAAATGTGTCCTATAACTGTTTCAATTGCCTAACTCTTATAATAGCCAAAATCCCATTATTTCTGGAATGAGGGAACACTCTCCCCTTAATATCTCTGAATTTTAAGTAAGTTGAATGATAAATTTCAAAACCACTATTTATGCCAAAATATACCCACAAACTATTATTCAATTTATAGCTGGAATGCATTTTCTAATGTTTCTTAAACCTGCCTGTATTTACTTTCCTGAAGTGTATTGCTAAAAATTCTCCAGGAACACAAAGGTAATATCAAAGGTAGAAGCGACTGCAACTTCCTCATTCAGCATTTTACATCACAAATTTGCATACTAGCAAATCAAATGTTGCTTCAACCAATGAAACGTTGGCGATACTTCCAAGCTCCCCAATCAACACATGCAAGGCTGCCCCATTCTTCCTAATTTTTCTGCCTTGCACAGAGCTGTGTTCACTTCAGAACTGAAAATGTTGCTAAAACCTTACTGAGACTGGGACCTCCTGACCTGTAACAAAGCTGCTTGAGGGGATTGTGGGCAAGGGGTTCATAAATGGTTCCAACAAGTGATTTTTTCTGGGGGGGGGAATACAGGGGTTCGCATACCCCTAAACATTTCGTGAATCTAAGTTTGGCCTCACTGAGGGGCAATATTTCAATATGAATAGGAAAATGAGAGTACCCCTAAACATTTTTTTAAAAGAAAAAAAGCACTGGTTCCAACCAACCAATGCTGTCCATCATCAGCTTCTACTGTGAGTCTTTTCAGAATCAGACACTGGAGAGGTAGAGATGCGCCTGAGTAAAAAAGTTGCATTCTCACCTGGACATTAGAAGATTTAATATAGAGGTAAATTTCTGTAAGACTGCAGCCTAAGGCTGTTTCATAGTCTCTAATAGACTGGTCCCTGTACGAAGTCTAGAAATGATTTTTTAGGAGACTGGACAGTGCAGTTAGAAAACCAGGATGTATAGGTTCCATACTAATTCCATGTTCTTTTATGACCAGTTATCTTGATAACATCTACATCTATAAAACTGACTGTTAATGAAAGCTTTCCATAAGATTCTTGAGCATGTTTCTAATTCTTCCTGCTGGCTTGGTGAGCCCCATGTATTAAAAATTACTGTAGATGCACTCTGTAAATGATGAAAAAATAAAGTTTTCCATTAGAGACTTGAAAAGAACAACTAGCAATAAGTTATCTCTCATAATAATAATACGACCAAATGCCACATACTAGAAGTGAATGATGGCTTATAATCTTCTAAAGAAAACACTGACAAATCTGGCTGTTTTTTTAAACTGATTCCAAACTTAAAAGAAAATGTTGCCTAAAATAATCGCTGAGCTCAGTTTCTGGTGGTGGAACCTAATCTATATAAAGCTAAATATTCTATAAGCATGCAGTGAAGTGCAAAAAACAGCCACTGAAAAATGACATGATTAAATGGCACAACATGCAATCATTTGCTTTCAATTATATCAATGTATCTTCTTCCTTCCGAGGAGTCAGGCAGAAATATTGTTTTTTAAATGCCTCTATTAAATTGGGCACCAATAATAAAATAGATGAGAGTCCTAATAAGCTCATTTGCGTAACATACATCATACACTACAAAACTATTCTCTCCAAACAGCTTTGCTCCTACATTTGTCTCCTGATTGTCATCCATCTTGCCTATATTACAAGGGTGTTTTTAAAGGCATACTGCTGCTTTCATGGCCATTCATTGGAAACCCTTTGTACAACTTTCCTGATTAACCTTAGTGAGGATCTTTGATGCTAATTATGGGTGGGGGGGGGAGTTTGGATATAATACACTTGCCGTCAGATTTTATTAGGGTGACGGTCGAAGGAAAATCTCAGACTGACATTTTGGAAATATCATCTAATTGCAAGTCAGAAACATAGAATGACAGTTTAAAATAGATTATGAGTTCTTTCAAAATAGGGCACTGGTTCCCTTCATTTAAAAACAATACCTTTTATACTATTATCCACCCAATTGCTGCAATGAGCATCTCCCTTGCCAAGATTCCTTTTTAAGAGTGTGGCATCTCACTGACAAGTTTGGAAATGGCATGTGACATTTATTATTAAAAATATCCACACTTCTAATCAAGAACTTATTTTCCTTTTCACTCTACTTACATGTGAAAAATACAAGTGCCATCAAACAAATTTCTTTTAAGTACGTTTCGATTGTTTAGGAAATTCTGCTTGACTCATTGGTATGCAACCTGACTGACTTTGGCATAACTACTCCTGTCAAATTATGGGCTTTGAAATATACATACAAATACATTATCTTTAAATTACTTGAAAACAATTAAATTTCTCGCCTTGCTAGCCAATGAGTAGCACCTGTATTTATTCCAGCTTGACTCCAGCAGTACAGTATAATAAATAAGTCAAATAATAAGCGCAGAATTTATGCCTCTTTACATGTTTTTTGCCTATAAAGCTATGATTATCTAAGCATGACATTTTTTAATTTCTTGGTGCCACTCCTTATGCTGGGTTAAGAACTTTAAAAAATGTTTGTTCTTTTAAAAATGTGGTTCAGGGTGCTGCTATTTAATCCCTGTCCCTGTGTAATTAGTAATGCATAGTATACTTCTTTTCCTAAATTAAAAACACTATTAAAATTCCAGTCATATAAAACAATATGAAAATTAAGTTATTCTGAAAGGAAATTATAATAGGTTACAGATTGCTTATATCATTACTGAAATGCTGGCATCTATCACAATGCCTCCCTGGAATAAAAAATGTGGGTTTGGCAATAATCTCTTAAAACATAGCCATTATTTTAAAGCTTCTGCTATCCCAAGTCGAAACTAGCTGGCAGATACAGGAAGATTTTAGGAGAATGGAAAGTATTGGGGTAAGGGATTAAAACAACAACAACTATTTAGATCCATCTTACTACTTGATAAACAAATTGTATGTATTGTTCTACCAGGTGTAACATTCCAGTTTTCTCCACAGGTTTCTTTTTATAAAATTAATATTTGGTAGGCACCTTCATTGTACTGTTTTTGATATCTGCAAAAAAACTTTTTTGTTTAAACAAGCTGGGTGGCACTGTGGGTTAAACCACAGAGCCTAGGACTTGCTGATCAGAAGGTTGGCGGTTTGAATCCCCGCGACGGGCTGAGCTCCTGTTGCTTGGTCCCTGCTCCTGCCAACCTAGCAGTTCGAAAGCACGCCAAAAAGTGCAAGTAGATAAATAGGTACCACTCCGGCGGGTAGGTAAACGGCCTTTCCGTGTGCTGCTCTGGTTCACCAGAAGCGGCTTAGTCATGCTGGCCACATGACCCGGAAGCTGTACGCGGCTCCCTCGGCTAGTAAAGCGAGATGAGCACCGCAACCCCAGAGTCAGCCATGACTGGACCTAACGGTCAGGGGTCCCTTTATCTTTACCTACTCAAGACATGTAATTTCATTATGTACATTTGCTTTACAACTGTTGATTTTATCTATTTTTAAATTTGTGTCTTCTTGTTTTTAAATTTTGACTCTAACAGTATGTTCTTATGGATACTTTTCATTGTTTTATGAGGTTTTTCTGATTAAACAGTCTATAAAACTTGTTAAATAAAAAATAAAAATAAAATTATGTTCCTCTCACCACATGACAGGACAATATAGACAAATGGGTTGCTTAGTGACTAGAGTAACTACTTAACAATCTGTCATCTTTAAACCCCATAGCATTGCTCAGTAAGCAATCTCACATTGACATAACTGCTATAATATGTAATTTCAAAATTTGAAATGCTTGAATCTTCTTGATTCAGAGAAAAGTGAATTTTATTTCAAATATTTGTGCATGATTGCAAGTGACCATAAACGCCTTGCCTTGCTTTGAAGATATTGTTGGAGAGCTCACCAGGCATGTTATCAAGATTCCCTGATTCTGGGAGTCAACTGGAAATAAGAGACTGGAGATCACTAAACAGTTTCTACTTTTTCATGAGAGGGCTAGAGAAAGGAGCCTCCAGTCAAAGAGTTTATTAGTAGGAACTGCAGGCTATTACTGTGTAGAGTTCAGTGACCCTTTCCCTTACCTGAAACCTTTTGGAGATGGCAGGATGTGACCTTCATCTAGAAGCAAACATGCAACTGTTGACTGGTTCGCCACTCCCATTGTTCTCAGCAGCCTGTACCATTAACAGGAGCATTTAACTAGTCCACAACCACATATGGTGCTGGTTGAAGCATCTCCTGCCTTCACTGCAGCCCTCCAACTCTCTCTCTCTCTGTGTGTGTTGATGTTCAATCTGCCTGCTCAATGGGACCAGATGCCCTCAGCAGGGTAGAGTGAGGTGTTATCAACATACCAGTGATGAGGCAATCCAAATCTCCAGATGACTTTTCCTTATGATTCCATGTTGATGTTAAATATCATGGCGGGGAGTGGGGGGAACATGAACTCTTGTGGTTTCCCATAAGCTAGTGGCCATGAGAGATGTCCTGCCCTTCCCACACCATAGTCTGAAAACACTTGTCCAGGAAATACCAGAATCATTGTAAAACCAAGCTTTCCATGCTCAGCCCAGACAAGTGATCCAGAAGAATACGACAACTGCTGAGAGGTCCAGGAGAACTAAAAAAGTAGTAGTCCCTGTGACCATCCTCTGACTGAAGGAGTGTCTCCACCCCCATCGTTCAGCCCAGACACTGAGGTCCACCTCCGAAGGCCTTCTGGTGGTTCCCTCACTGCGAGATGTGAGGTTATAGGGAACCAGGCAGAGGGCCTTCTCGGTAGTGGTGCCTGCCCTGTGGAACACCTTCTCATCAAGGAAATAAAACAACTGTCTGACTTTTAGAAGACATCTGAAGGCAGCCCTGTTTAGGGAAGTTTTTAATATTTGATGTTTTATTCTGTTTTTGATCTGTTTTTAATTAGGAGCCACTCAGAGTGGTTGGGGAAACCCACCTGGATGGGCGGGGTATAAATAATAATGATAATGATACTGATAATGATAATTGTCATCCACTAGAGCAACCAAGGCTCCTTCTGTCCTAAGACCAGGCCTAAAACCAGACTTGAATGGATTGAAATAATAGGCATCATCCCAAACCACCTGGAGCTGAGATGCTACCACTTATCCCAGCACTGTGTATTATGAGTGGCAGGCAGAAGGGTCTTTCACTTCATCAGTTGCCTTATTAATTCAATAATTGCTTTACCCTTTATTTCCACAGCACGTTATAGTAAGGTTTCCAGATTTTTTTCAATGAATCTGGGGACACTTTTCAACTTCAATGGATTTTGTATGGGGACTGATTTGTAAATCTGGGGACTGTCCCCCCCAGATGCTACATTATAGCATCTAAATCTAAATCATTACCTGGTTGGGGGGGGACATTTGGTTGGCTGAGATAGCTTTGGATCCAAGGAATCCCAGCCTTTCCCCTGTTCTAACTCAACCTGCCCACAAACTTGCTGCTGACCCGCTTTCTCTCCCCCCCCCCCGCCCGCCCGCTATCAGCATTGGAATCTGTTGGGCCAGGGCATTGGAGGTTTCTCTGACCCGACATTAGATACCTGTGCCTGACATTGGAGAGGGAGACCCTGATATATTGTATGGTCCCTGGGGCAGCTTCCCAGGAGCCTTAGCATTGCAGCCTTAACCTTCAGAATGTCATAGGAACTTTTTTGGGGGGCGGGTTGCATGCACTGCACGCTCATATATTGTGATGTGTGCTGATTCTTGTTGCTAGTGCTAAAAGATAAAACTTTTAGTGATAAAATTTTTTAATGATAAAACTTTATAGCATATAGTTTATTATTGCTGCATCCTGATTTATTAGTTTACTGCTTACTTTTGATCTGTTTATATGATTAGACTATAGGGACAATTAGGTCTAAAAATGAATGTGCAGGGATGCTTTTGCAGTTGGGTGGTCAGCCAGCTGTGATTCATTTAAAGAGTCTCAGGGCCACTTCAAATGCTACATGTTAGTGAAGAACATGGGTAGGCAAACTAAGGCTCGGGGGCCGGATCCGGCCCAATCGCCTTCTAAATCCGGCCCGCAGACAGTCTTGGAACCAGTGTGTTTTTACATGAGTAGAATGTGTCTTTTTATTTAAAATGCATCTCTGGGTTATTTGTGGGACATAGGAATTCGTTCATACCCCCCACATAGTCCGGCCCCCCACAAGGTCTGAGAGACAGTGGACCGCCCCCCTGCTGAAAAAGTTTGCTGACCCCTGGTGAAGAAGGAAGTCTGGGAAACCATAGACAGACATGCAAGAGTGACAGTCATGAATGCACCCATATTTTCCTGCTGCTTTTTTGTACTTGTTAAGTTTTAAAAACTGTTTTTAATATTGTATTTTACAATATTGTAACCCACCCTGGGACTTCAGAGTGAAGGGTGGGCAATAAACAACAACAATAAAGACAACAAAAATGAACCTGCTTTAAGTCTACGATGTGCATTTCATCCACCAGATGAAATTATGTGTCTGACAACAAGGGAGAAAGCCTTGTCAGTGCTGGCATTCCTATTGCGGAATGATTTCCAATAAGTAAGGGAGGCACCAATTCTTTTATAATTTAGGAGGCCAGTGAAAACCAAATTGGTCACTGAGTAGCTCTTAGAGTTTCATAAGTTTATAACTGTGGAGATAAGTGGCCCTTCGCTAACCCTGGTCCCAATCAGTGAAGATCAGAACTACCGTCCTTCCTCCCATCATTCCATTCACCAAATTCCGCAAAAGCCCAAAGAGTCAACCTAGCAAAGCAAGGCATCCAACATTCAGATGGCAAGATAAATTAATATTATGTGACAAGTTATGAGTCTCCCCCCTTAAAGTGATTCATATCTCAGTGTACTGAAAAATTAGGTTTGTGTGATTTAAAACAGAGTGTGTGGTCATGCGTTTGTCTGAAAAAAATGGTTATGTGAATATGCCACAGATGAAGTTAAATTCCACCTCAGTCACCTTCTTTGAAGTCAAGGCATATTGGGGGATTTGATCCAAGTCATACTCAGAGTACACCCAATTAAATTAGCAGACTTAATTGATGTCAGTAGTTCTACTATGAGTATGACTAATGTTGGGTACCATCCACAGTTGTAATCAAGATCCAGATTGGCTACTGTAGCTCTATCCACACTGGCATATTGACTATGGTATAGGAAGCATCGTCTGCGCTGCAACAGTTAACGGAGCAACTTGACTCATATCGCAAAGGGACATCTCAGAGCGCTTGCTTGCTAGATCTGACAGCTCAAAAAGAGGCCATGACTGTATCAAAATATTAGAGCAAAGGTGTTGCCATAGCACAAAGCATAGGAACACAGAGCTGCTTGCTCCCTCCCCCATTTCCCTCTTATGTATGCTAAACTTATGCAACAGTAATTCATGACTTTAGTTCCTAAAATCACACAATGAGTCTTCATTAAGCTGGATGTTGTATACGGAATTCAGCAATGAATACAATGAGACAGTTATAAGGAGTTAAGACGTAAGGCTGGAATTATTCCGATCCTTGTAAATGCTTATGTACAGAAAGATTTATCCGTAAAATTAAGTTCTACGATTGAAAAAAGCAGCGTCTCCATACAAATGTGCCGGAAGTCTTTACAGTGCCCCAGAATTCTTTGTTGTTTTTGCTGCAACACAGACTAACATGGCTACAAATGGAAAGAAATGTGTGCATGGCACACGGGCATAAGACATACACTTGCTTAATATTTTAGTTTACTCTAGAAAAGCAGCCCTAGTACCAATGCTGTGGTGTTGTTGTTGTGGTGTGTGTTTTATTACCTTAAAGTATTGCAGTTGTTTCTCAGCATTCATTGTTCCTTCGCTTTCTTGCCTCAGACAGGAATTGAAGATAAAAAGCTCGGTATCTCTCAGCCACCCTTTCAGCTCTTTGATCCTGACCTCCAGCTGCCTTACCAGGCTTCCGCTTTCAGGCGAAAGCAGGTCACGTGCACCTAGCCCACTGTGTCCTACCATTGTGTCTTGCATCTTCTCTCCTAGGGTTTTCTAATGCAACAGAGAAAGAAACCGTAGATTAATCTTATGTTCCAAAGCATACACACCTGATACCTGACCATCTATATCATTAACTCTATGTAACCAATATTACAATTGCTTTTTATTTACAGTGCAATCCTACACATGTCAACTCAAAAGTAAGTCCTTTGGAGATTAGTGTTTACAAGAAAACAGGTATAGAATTGTAGCTTAAGCATCTTACTTATTCTGGGTGGACACAGGCAACCCCTTAGCTAACATATATAACCTCTTGATAATCCAGTTGTATGAGTCCATAGAGAGAACTAAATTAACATGGGATGAGTACTCTCACTCAAAGGTGGATTGGTCAGGAATATTAGTCTGACCAAGTTTTAGCAAGAATTCTGCACCATATAGGGTGCATTTGTGTGGTCAAATGGTCATTGCAACCTATGCTCTGCTATCTTAATATATGACAAAAGACTTCATTTGGATTTGTCCGACAGATCGTAAGATTCTTTGGATCAGCATAGAATTCCTGCTTTCTCCTTCCCACTGCAGATCCCTGTCACCCCTGAAAGGGCTGGAAGACCTTCCAAAGTGGTGTGGGATGTGCTGTAGGTGGCTGTAGCACTAGGGAACAACAGGCGAAAATTGGGAAACCACACAAGTGCTGTCCCTGCAAAAGCATTTTGTATCTAAGACTGCAATCCTAACCCCCCTGGGACTAAGACTATTGAATTCAATAGGATTTATTTCTGAGTAGACATGGTTGGATTTGGGCTGTTTAAGCCGATAATTTCTTAGCAGCACATATAAACAAGACGTTGCAAATTGTTTAGTGACAATGACTTCACTTGGTTCACTCGGCATTAATCTGAGTTTGATGTAATTGGTGGGGATATGAGCAGGTGGGAGAAGGAATTTTTGGGAGAGGAGTCCTTTCCTTCTGTAGGGCACTTTGGAACTGAGAAGTTGCCATTGGGTTAATATTTTATGTAGCTGCAGTATAATGTATAGTTTAGTTCTGCGCATATAGAATCACTGGAGTCTTTGGTAGTTACTGGCAATTTTGGATTGAGTTGAAATGCTATTACAGTCGTACCTTGGTTGTCAAACGCCCTGGAACTTGGACGTTTCGGCTCCCAAATGCCGCAAACCCAGAAGTGATTGTTTTGGTTTGCAAACGTTCTTTCGGAACCTGAACGTCCGACGGGGCTTCCGCAGCTTCTGACTGGCTGCAGGAGCTTCCTGCAGCCAATCAGAAGCTGCAATTTGGTTTCCGAATGTTTTGGAAGTCGAACGGACTTCCAGAACAGATTTTGTTCGACTTCCAAGGTACAACTGTATTCTCATATGGATGTAGGTTTGTTGCCAACACAGCCCGAAGCAACTGTTTCATTAATGCCATGTTTCTCACTTGGACAGCCAGGCCTTCCTCCTCTCCTCTTCCTCCTCCTGCACACAAGTGGCACCCTCCTCAAATCTGCTCCTAAAGGTTGGGGGAGGAGGGGGAAGTCCTGTCGCACAAGTGGAAATCCTTGCGCTAATGGAATGATTACTTAGTCCCACATTAGATACAAGTCATAGTATTTTGCAGGTATCTCCTCATACTATCCACAGATCCCTGGTTTATGATGTTGAGATGGAAGACATGGGAGTGTAGCAAAGTAGAGTACAGCTGGCACTCACCTTGTGCCAAAGTTGGCTAACTGTGGCCTGGATCATTTTAAAACAGCTGTGTCAAGACAACGATGTTACAAAAGAAAACTTTCATCTTTGCTGTCATTGTATATGCAAAGCAGAGTCTGGCACAGATTTTTTTTGTGTGTGTGTTGTGAGTAAGTGAAGTCTGGTGCAGATTTTATGCACCTGACTGACTATTTTTTTCTTTGCTTACTGTAATAAATTTGTTATTTATTTTGCAGATAAAATTGCTTGCCTTTAGCTGGACTTGGAGCTAGCTTAGATAATAGCTGGAATATGAGGTAAAGGGTCAGTTTTCCTTTGTTTTGTTTTGCCTACAGAGGGAAGAGGTTATGACTGTTACGTGTTGGGGCTGTGCGAGCAATTACTTTGGAACAGGACCTACGTCTGCCAAGGAGGCAGATTCTTATCTGGCTGCATTAATCAATACATCTCTAAAGGATGGCAGGGTTAGGATTAGCTCCGTTCAAGTCAGTGGGATGGCTGTGGACTAAGTGTGTTGATAATTTACAGCCTTAAAATAAGCTTTGAAACACACACTGAATTAAATCAACAGATACTCATCTATTCTAAAGCATTGTGTAAACAGTGTGTTGGGTAGATCATAACAGAGGAAAACAACATATTCTTGGCAACACCCTTCTATTTTGATGGTTCAAATATTGATAATTTGAAGGCTCTCAGTGGAATCCAGCTTTAGCTATTGTTTTTATGCTGTAACAAAAGTAGCAGCAGGAGGTGAAATCAGTGCCCTTGGAGGGTAGGGTCACAAAAAAGAATTTATTGCCACTTTTTTGTTCTGGAACAGTTTGCAATCATAAATTCTTCATAAACAGAATACTTCAGAGAATGGTCCGTCTTCATAAATATACGACAGAGGACATCAATTTCATTTAATTCACAATTTGTGTCAGCACAGCAGATGCCAATGCCTGCCTTGATAGGGTTGTTTAATATGCAATTGAGACAGAGTAATATTCAGCACAGGGGACAAAATTTCACAGATTAAACTGTACGCACCACTGACATTTCATTCTAATGTATTTCCATTCCACACTGTTCACCTTAGATGAAAGTAATATTAAAAACCATATCTCTCTATTTTACCATTGTTAGAAGTTAAAATCCTTGTCTTAAATTTTTTTCCATGCCAATTAAAATGTAATCATGCCAATTAAAACAGTATGCCTAGTGTTGTTAGTTTCTGCACAGTTTTGTAAATTAAATTAAAGAAAACTCAATCAGAAACTTCTTATTATACATGAAATTTCATTTAAGAGGGAAAAAACAACTTTTGGCTAAATGCAGAAATTAATTTGAGAAAGTGGTATAGAATTGCATCTTGATCTTAACATGCAAAAAAAAGAAAGGGCCTTTGAAATCCATTTTAAATGTCAGGGTAATGTTTTATTTATGTTTAAAAAATCTGGTAACTGGGTGATGAAGAAATGTTGATTAGTTGGTCATCCAGCTGATCATCTACGATACAACAGTATGCAGAAGTTCAGCATTGTGCTTGAAGTTAAGTTGATCAAACACTCGACAAGATACCAAAAGAGATGATTCCATATGCCTAGGGGGATTTGAGCCTGAGGGCACTGCCATACTTTCACTTGGCCCGTATTTTTAATGGTTTGTGCACCAATTAATTCCCCCATGTCTGAGAGCTTTTTATACTGGCCTCTGGCTTTGCCATAGGTTTCTTGCGGAAATCCGATCTGGCTAGAGGCACAGAAAATCTGAAGAGAAATTTATCCCTCTTGATAAACATATTTTGGAAGGGCTCGTGAACAGCTTTTTTCAAAGTTTACAAGGGTCTGCTGGCAGGAGGCGGTCTCCTCACTTCTCCTTTCTCTCCACCCCATCCCCTGGCAGTTTTTCATTACGGACTGTTGAACTGCACATTTCTGGTTGATATTGCCTTGGCTTGGACATGGGGTTTTCCTCTCATTCCCCAAATAACCCTGTTGTGGGGAGGGGGGAGAGAAAGTTCACACCTAGCTTCTGATTGTATGACATCTCTGCATAATCACAAAACCTGTCCTGTAAAAAGTAAAAGGACCTGGCATCTGCAGGGAATGAAGCGGGAAGGGAGAAGGAAGGACTAAGCTCAGAGCACCTTTAGCAACCTCTCCTAACAACAAGAAGAGATGAGGCAGCAACAAGTCCTGGAAGCCTAGAGGAGGGTTAGGCAACCTAAGGCCCATGGGCCACAAGTGGCCCACAGGGGTCATTTAACCAGCCCATGAGCTACCCCCGAACCAAGCCGCCCACTCGGCGAGTCCCCCCATGCTGTGTTAAACTGGCGCGGGGACTAGCTCCCACGGCACCAAAAATTGCGTCTGCACATGCGCAGACACTGGAAATCAAAGGCGCACGCGCTAACACGCACACGCAATCCAGCCAACAGAGGGATCTCCACTGGAGTGAACTGGCCCAGGTGAGGTAAACCTTGCTGACCCCTGGCCTAGAACATCCTTAGCAGCCCCTCTTAGCTATACAGTAGCTTCTTTGAGAGCCCCGGGAAGCACAGAGGGCAGAGCAAGGCAGACACTCTCAGAAAAATCAGACAAAGCACAACCCAAGAGCGGGCAAAGAAACATGGGTTTTGTGAAGAGGGCTCCAAGTTAAAAAATATAAAATGTTAATTTTTCAATTTGATTATTGTGCATTTTTTGTTTTCTTCTCTCTCTCTCTCTCTCTCTCTCTCTCTCTTTATTTCCTTTATATAACATACATCTATTCCAGATTTTTTGACAATTTGATTATGTATACTGTAATAATGATCTTAAGTCTAGCAATATCTAATGTAAGATTAGTTTGTTTTTTGTTTGGCTTTTGTATATAATGTTTGTTTAATAAAATATTTTTAAAAAATAGAAAATGCACAAGGCATGGGTCCACTAAACACAGGCAGAATTAGGGCAACACAGCTAGTTTGATTGCACTGGGCATGGAACTTTGGGGTTGCCACAAGTACGATGTAGAATGGAAGGCAAAGGGTGATGGGGTGCTGAATTTTGCCGTCGCACTGGGTGCCAAGTGAGACCCCAAGGTCTGCCACTGCACTAAGCAACAAAAGTCAACATTTTGCTGGCAAGTGTGGATGAACTCAGACTTTCAGGAACCAGCCACCTCCCATGTCACATGGCAAACCCCTTTTGAAATGGAAAGGGCTTCTGTGCACACAGTTCCTTTTGAGGGTATATGTGCGCAAGCTGGAAGTCCACTTCTGTGCAGGCATTACCCTCTCTGAATCAATGCCTTTTTCTAAAAATCACATATTTAGACTAAGGAAGGGATGGGGAACCTATGGCCCTTCGGTTGTTGTTGCACTATGACTACAACTCATTCCTGATCATTGGCCATGTTGGCTCAGTTGATGGGAGCTTAATTCATCAACAGCTGGAGGGACACATGTTGCAATCTTTTTACAGTGTGCTAATCTATTACCTCTATTAAAAATACTCCTTATGCCTGAATAATTATTATTTATTATTTATGCAGGATTCATGACTGTTTATTGTTTAAAATATCACATTCTTCTTATTATTTCACTCGATTATTATTTAAGCAATTTTGGCACCTTTGATTATGAATGAAAACAATTAAGAAAACAAGGATAGTCGAAATAATCTAATGCACAACAATGTTTCTTGCATCATGCATTATTGGAGTCTGGGTAAGAGAATCACTATACTGCATCTTCTCCCAGATTCTTGTATCTCATGTTTGGTTGAGACTGAACTCATCATAGCATGAAATGAATTATGGGAAACTTATTTTGTTGCTTTTGTCAAATACGAGCTGAATACAGCAGAATGAAACTTACCCAGACTGCATTCTTACTCAGATCCAGGACTTCAGATTTGTACTAAATTTGCATATTTGTTTTTCAGCCATCAGTGTGACCTGAAATATGTAGTGACATCCCCACTTTTCATCTTAAGGGTATAGTAAATAGTTAAAGAGTAGATGTCTCTAACATGTACCTTCAGAATAAATTCTATTAACATTCACTCAAGCATGACAGTCAGTGTATATCAGATATACTGTATTAGAGTTGACTTGGTGCATACCCATAATACATGGCATATTTTACTTACATTTTTTTCTGCATTAAAGAACTAAAATTATTAAAGTCAGACAAGAGACAAGCAGGGAATAAAAAAATCAACAGACAAGGGAAAATACTATGTGTGTATTTTTTTTTGTAATAGCATGAGTGGCTTGTTTGAAATGTATGTAGTGAATTGAATGAAAGAGATATTTGTGCTTCAAATTAGAAATCAGGCAGACAGCATACTTCAAGACACAAAAAGTACACACAACCCACGAACAGTAATAAAAATGCAAATACCCCAAGCAGTTCCCATTTTTCATTAATTGAATCCACTTTTTCAAGGAGATCGCTGGGTAGTAAAACACCACTTCTCTTCAAAGCTTCAACTTTACTCAGCAATTCCATCTTTTTGGGGTGTCTGATTGACATTTCTACACTGTACCTCTAAAATGAGAATTAAAAAAAGTTGAGTTAGCTATTGAAAAAGAAAAAAGAGTCAATTAGCATATAATCTGAAAAAGCAAGATGCTTAAAGACGGTGGCAATCTCTTCTGTTAATACTGTATATTGATATGGCTCCTAAGTGATCTTTAACATTAGGCTAACAAAATAATAGTCATTGTCATAGACATGGGCTGGTGAGGGTCTCCTACCTGCATCAACAATCTGCTTCAACAATGTCCTTGGATGCATCAGTTTAGCTTCTCCCTTTCAAATCATGCCAGGGAGAAAATGGCAACTGTTCACTTGCACCAAAGAAAGAAGATGAGGTCAGGGAGGGGCACCTTTGGGACAGGACCTGGATGTTCTCCAGTCCCTTGAAAGCCCAGTATTTGGGGGAAAGCAGATTTCGCCGTACCCCCTAATAAACTTTCCATTTGCAATCTGTTTCCTTGGCTGGAATTCAAAGAGAGACTTTAGCGTGGTATTTCCCAACCTTGTAGCCCTCTAGATATTTTGGACTACAAATTCCATCAACCCTGTGGCTGTGCTGGCTTGGTCTGATGGAAGACATTGTTGAAAACACTGCTTTTCCCCCAGAAAAATAGGTGCTGGTACCCACTGTGAAGTTCTTACAGTAAGTGCCACACTTTTTAACAACAACAAAAGAGGTTCTGGTACTGAATAATAATAATAATAATAATAATAATAATAATAATAATAATAATAATAATAAATTTTATTTATACCCCACCCTCCCCAGCCAAGACCGGGTTCAGGGCGGCTAACACCCAATATAAAAACAAATTGATTGAAATACAACTTAAAAACAAGATTAAAATACAACATTAAAACATTAAAATACAGCCTCATTTCAATGGAAACTCAAATAAAAAACTATTTTGGGGATGAAAACATCAAGTCTTCACCAAGGCTAACTTTCCAGACTGATCCTACATGGGCCAGAAAAAAGCCAGGGAAGTCCCCAAATAGGAGTTCCATCACAGGAGGAGAAAGGAAAAAAGAAGAGGGGGAGGGAATCAAATTGATTCCAAGCTGAAGGCCAGGCGGAACAACTCTGTCTTACAGGCCCTGCAGAAAGAAATCAGATCCTGCAGTGCCCTGGTCTCATGAGATAGAGCGTTCCACCAGGCTGGAGCCAGTGTTGAAAAGGCCCTGGCTCTGGTTGAGGCTAATCTGACTTCCTTAGGGCCTGGGGCCTCTAGGGTGTTGCTATTTATGGATCTTAAGGTCCTCCATAGGGCATACCGGGAGAGGTGGTCCCGTAGGTACGAGGGTCCTAGGCCATGAAGGGCTTTAAAGGCCAAAACCAGCACCTTGAACCTGACCCTGTACTCCACCGGGAGCCAGTGCAGCTGGAAAAGCACTGGGTGAATATGGTCCCATGGCAGAGACCCCGTGAGGAGCCTCGCTGCAGCATTCTGCACCCACGTATGATTTGAATATCTCTTGAAAAAAGCACTGGTTGAAAACGTCAAGAGGGCACCAGATTGTGGAAAGCATTTTGGCCCATAGATCTCATTTCATATAAGAATCTCCCTTTGGAAGTGCTCTGAGATTAACAAATGGTTTGCTAAGTGATACTGTGGATAGGGACGGCTCAGTTGCTGTCTGAGAAAATCAAACCAAAGTTGGTTACAACATGGTACTGATTCTGCCAATCCCAATAAGTGACAGTGGCATATTCCTGCACTGCATTGGGTTGGACTACATGATCCTCAGGGTGCCTTCCAACTCTACAAGTCTATGAAGAACTAGCTGTGCACTTATTTCAATCTTAGGTTTTGTCTGAGAGAATCCAATAAGGGCCTATGACCCCCAAGTGACCCCCCCAGCACAGACCCGCATCATCATCTGCATATAATGGCTCTTGGTTCTATTTCTTGGTCACACTAGAATGTGAGAAAGAGGGAGAATCCAGGAACTGGTTGGTTGGTTGTTTAACACAGTATTATTCAATATCGAGTCCTCAGATTTGTTGGACTACACCTCCTATCATTGCAGATCCCTGATAGGGATGGCGTATGTTGTGGAGTCCCGCAATATTTGGGGGCACAAGGCTGACAAAGGCACATTTTGCTCTGCCTTTCCTACAGGGATAGCAATAAAAGGAAATGCAAAATAGATAGAGAGAAAAACCAAATGCAGAAAATATCTTATATGCAATTGTTTGAAACAAAATAAAACATAAAACATCATCATTAAAAACCACCAGCAGAAAACATTCACAGTAAAACCAACTGCGAAACAAAACAATATAATGAAAGGTAATTAAGAGTCAAAGGCTTTCCTAAGAAAGGAATTGTTTGCCATTTGGCTGAAAGCCAGGAAAGAGGGGACAATTAGCTTCTCTCAGGAGGGAGTTCCACAACCTAAGCAGGGGTTCCAAGATGGCATTCTCCAGATGGACAAACAGGAGAAATGGACAGAACCAAAGGAGGGTCAGGGGCTGCCGCTTGCTGTGAGAGACGGGAGGAAAAAAACACAGCCCTCCTTCTGTGGCTCCCAGTGGCAGTGGCAACATGGGGAGAGCAGGAAGGCTTGCAAAGCCCATCTCAACCTTCTCATTTGCAGTCCACCTGCTGGGGCCAAGGAAAGAAAGCTGATTTGGGGTGATCTGTGAGGGAGGAGGTGGGTTTGGCGTGATCTCTGAGGAGAGGTGATCTCAGACTCATAATACATTGACCACTACAACAAGAAATGGGTGAAGAAAGAGGCTTGCATACTGCAAGGGACCTCTGGGCATTGCAAGAAAGAGCCATAACTCAGCAGTGGAGAAACACATTGCACCCACTCCATGCCCTCTGGGAAGGCCTGAGCTTTCCAGGTCTGGGAGGAAAACAGGTTGCATCCCCTATTAGGTATAGAACTTAATATTTTCACCATAGTACTTAGTAGAAGCTATTATTTGATAGAAAGAAAACATATTTACTCAGGGTCAGGGACACTGTTGCGCTTTGAAGGGACTGAGCAGGGTCACCCCGACAGATTTTTGCTGCCTCAAATGGCATCCACCCCACCCCCAATTGAGGTGCATAGTATCACAAGACTAGGTAAATTATTCTGACACCTGAAGCAGAAAATGCCTCTTCCTAGCAGTAAAAATTTAATGTTGGATGTGGTGCAACACTAAGGAAAAATTTCTCCCCACTCCTACCACGCAACCCCAGACTATCCTGGGTTTTCCCCAACCCTCTGCAGTAGTTTTGGGGATGGCACAGAGGTCACACGGGGAAGAGAAAATCCCATTGTGCCAGCGCTAATCCTTGCACTAGTACAACTATTTAGTTGCAAACACTTCATAAGAAGAATAAAAACATAACAATTTGCTGCTCTTTTCTGACACCCCAAATTAGCTGCCTGGGGTGACCAACTTGCTTTGCCTTGGGATATGGCTAATCCTAGGGCTGGCTTGTTTTATGGTGTGTGTGTGTGTGTGTGTGTGTGTGTGTGTGTGTGTGTGTGTGTGTGTTCCGCTTTTGCCAACAGTCCTGTTAATCACAGCCAGTTTAGTTTGTCTCATAGAACTCCTGTGTGCGCTCTCTCTCTCCCTTTTCCTCACATTTCTTCCTGTTCTATATTTAAAATGGGCTTCAAGAAACTGTGCCAATATGTATTTGAATACTAGTATGAAGCACAATTATCCCAAAAGCATTTAGAAGGCCTACATAAATCACACGTAGCTATTAGCAAATTGCATGCTAAACATTATGCTTCCTTCCCTTGAAACTCATTGAAGTAAGCTACTCCTGTTGCTGTTGCAAGGGAGGGGGGGCGCGGTGTTGAAAAAGGCTAACTCTAACAAAGTCAGACTAGAATAAAGAATGTTTAAAACATGGGCGCTTTTGCCAGATCCATGAACAGTACTCTGACAAAACAAAACAAAACAAAACTACAATTGGAGAGTACTTAACAGAAAACAAGAAAGGTGTGAAATCACTGTTTCAGCTAATAGATCCCCGGCATTTGCATGAATATGTTTGCATATTGTTAGTTTCATATTTTAATCTTTCATTTGCACTGCACATGAACACCATTTATATTTTGCCAACTTCAAATATTAGTCATTTGTGGATCACAGAGCAAAATGTTTTAAATGAGGTGATTTAACGCATTACTCATTATTAATGAACACTGATCAGGTGTTGGTGTATCCAAAATAAGCATGAATATGCATAGCAAGCAAGCAAGGGATTGTCTAGATTTATACCAGGAAGTTGTCTTTCTGATATGTGAAAAGAAACCAGGAGATGTCGTTTCTCATAACGTGCGTTAACAAGAGGCAATCAGGTTTGGAATTATGGGACTGGATCACACAGCAGATAACCGTTTCCCTTGGCTAAAATTGCCAACAAGTACGCTTGTTGGCTCTATATGATTGCCTTTTCAGCTGGAAAGGGTGACTAGAGGAGATTACAATCTGCTTTATGTAATCTGATTTCTATTTAAAGATGATATAGCTGAAAAGGATTTACATAATTATTTCTGTAAGTATGCATAATATCATGGGAAATCCAAGTCCATTTCAGTGAGGCACTGAAACCCAGTTGGTTTTGCTTCTTTTGTGGGGGTTTTTTGTATGTTTTTGTTCTGGAAAGTGGATTAATAGACTAAGGGAGTCCTAGCTGCCTGATACTGTTGTGGACTTGGCTAGTTAATATTTTTCACCTGCGATAGGCTGGGTTCAGCTGCTGTTGACTAAAAAAAAGCATTTTTGGCGACGCTCTTTGAGTTGGAGAAGATCAATAACAGAACAAAATGGCTAGCATATGCTTCCTAACAATAATGTTCTAGTTATCCTAAAGACTTAATACGTATATCATTTAATTTTTCTGCTAAACAAACTGGTTCTGCTATGCAGCGTAGCAGCAAGTCTCGGTGACAGATGCTATGAAAGATGATTACATTAAAAAATAAATAAGTTAGGCTTTCTGTATGCTTTCAGCCTTCCTCACTATGTAACCTACTGTATAAACAGCATGATGAAAGATGGTGATTGATAGAAAATGTATTATACAGTGGCAGGAAGGAAAAGCTGGAGAGAAAAAATCCATTTGATTGCAAGACATACCGGTTACGAAAAGAACAGCAAGTATTTTGTTTCAAGGTACAGAAATTAAAAGCAAAGTTATTTGTGACAATGTGGAGAAAGAGGTTACTGCACTGCTGAGCTGAGGTTCTGATAGCACTATGTGGCCTTGCTAATGTCTGTTGCCTTTCCCTGCCTCCTTCACACTCAGGAAAAATTAGCTACCCACCCTCTATCAGTGCTGCACAACCCTAGTCTAGTAGGACTTCTTTATGCTGTGGTGAGAAGATAATTTAATCTTCATATTCATTCTAGCCTCGGTATTAAGTGAGCAAAGGCTGCTCCATTGTGACAGGCTGTGGATGTTATGATATAGATTGCTGTTCAATAGCTTAAAAAAAAAAAGATTAAGAATTTAAAAAGTCACAGGATTTCCCCTTTCTTTTCTTCCCTCTCACTCCAGCCAACAATGGCTGCAATAAAAAAAAAAGATTAATATTTAATTTTCTACTGCACCTGCCTGAGGGGAGATTTTAATGCCTTAAATGTTTTTCACATTGCAGTTAACTGGATGTATCTATGCACAAACAGATACTTGTTATTGATTTGTGTGGAAAGAAAAAGGCAGCAACAGTATTTGAGTTCAAGAATTTCGACTTCCCCGTTCCCTTACCTCTGCCTCCTCTTCTCCCTCCCCCCTCCCAATACTTTACTTTAATTAAAGAACAGTACCTCATTCATATTGGTTAACTCCACAAAAAGTTTTTTTTTTTAAAAAAAGAAACTCTTTGTGTCAGAATATAATTAAGAAATTTGTAAAAGGTTATCTATAAAAACTTATACGGCCTGCTTCCTGAAGTTTTCTGGTTCTGCTTTTTAAAAGTGTGTGTGTGTGTGTGTGTGTGTGTAAAATCACACCCCAAAATTCTGTCCAAATAGAGACTGGAACAATGCCTTGAAACAGCATTAATTGTCACCATGGAAACCAGAAGAATAAGCCATTTTGAAACTGGCCTAGAAGGCGCTCATTGAGCAACGAAAGCTTTTTCCCCCTGCCTCCCTCAGTGTTAAGAAACGAGATGCCTAGTCACTGAGAGGTCAAAGAAAGAAATCATCGCGTAAGGTTTGGAGGTGCCAGCTTCCTGGCAAACGGTATTAATTATAATAATAATTAATAATAAACATGATCAACTCTATGCCTTCCATAAAGATACTAAGACTTCATTGCATAGGCTTCCCGAAAGAGAAATGTCGCAAAAATGCTCAGGGCCAGGATACATATTCCCTCCCTGGAGTGAAACGTTAGGGCAATATTATGCACCCCTTGCTCCTAAATCTCCCTGGGAATGCTGTTGTAATAAAACTTCAGAAGAGGAAAGGGGGGTGGGGAGAGGAAGGCTGCGCGATGGAATTCAAAATAATGCTCTAAAAGCACACACAGAGATTAAGACATCCATTGTAAGACTTTTGTATGGTGCTTCTGTTGGTTATAGTGAAAAGAGACGAGACATACTGAACACACAGGGATAGAAGAATTAAGCCAATGACCATTTCTCCATTACTGGAAGCAGGATATATATTATTTGGATGGTGCCTCCTCTTTTTGACATTTTATGCATTTACCCAACGCATTTAGCAATTAACTCAGATGCTTTAGGTTTCACTCAGACCTTTATACTTCAAAAGTTTTTAAAGAGTTTCTCCTGCAGGAAAGCAAGTGCCAAACATAAACACACACGCACATATTATTTGAAAAAAACAAAAACCCCCAAAACAAACAACAAACAAACAAACAACTACCCTCATCTCTACTGGCAATAAAAATGTCTGTTTGTGGATGCCATGTGGATACACTCTCTAATTATATTCATAAATGTACATTGCATTAGAGCATACACATGCACGATATTGTGGTCTGTCATCTGTCTACATATACACTCATACTGTGCTTTCTGGCTAGTGTTTGTACGCTTCATGCCTAGGCTTCATGGTGGCCCCTTAGGAAGCCCATGCCTAATGCCATTCATTGATGAACAAAGACTCCCTTTATTCCAAAGTCCAGGGTCCAAAGCTCAGCTGTATACATGCAGAGAGTGAAGGAATCTGCTAGAGGCCAGACTACCCTTCACAACGGCTCTTAGACATTCACCTTTTTCGCAGTACCAAAGCGAGACATTTACAAACAGTCCGGAGGCTTGGTTATATTTCATACACAGTCAATACAAGCGGAGTGTCTGGATGGTGTTCAGCTCCTTGGATTAGTGTTTCGTCTAGACAAATAGCAGCCATTAGTTCTTGCAAACTTCTTGCCTTCTCTTACTATCAATTTATGGCAAATAATTGCACAGGAAAATTATAAAGACTCCTACAGTTGTCCTTGTAAATTAATAATAAGTTTCCTTGATTGGGATAAATTTGCTGCTGAGCCCTGAGAAGAAAAAAAATTATAATAAAAAAGTGCAATGTCATTTAAAATTGCCAGAACTCACACAGCAAATTACATCTGAGGCTAAGAATTCGTTTTCCTCTTCCAGTTTATTCCATTCACATGATCTAAAAATCACATTACTTTGGCCATGTATTGTTAATTGGACATAGATTGCATTATTTTTAATATAAATCAAACTACAAATATTAAAATGAATTGCAAATCCCCTAATAGAAGATCATAAAACAATCTTTTTTTAAAGTATCTCTCATTAATAATTTAATTCCAATTATATCACTCTGAAAACTCGAGGAGACCAGTAACTTATTCCTATTTAGGTTCTCTTTTGAGAACAAATAATAATAAGGACCAAAACAAAACAAAACAAAAAGAAAAACCCACAGCCTTATGTAAATAACCAAAGCTCAGTGATCCTGCTATTTATTGCAAAAATAAATAAATAAATAAAAGAAATGATTTTGTTTCAAGACCAATCCTTCCTGTTTTTCATCTTAGCGCCCCTGCCCCCCCCCCCGGTTATGTCACCAATATAATTCTAGGGAAGAAAAGCTCTTCTGATAACTTGATGGACTCATTTTTATCTATAATAAAATATAAGATTTATACCAATCGCTCTGCTTTTTTGAAAGAAGGTGATCCAACCATTTAAATTTTTACTGTAACTGTAATATCTTTTGTGCCCTTTAATGAGTTTATATTAAATATTTAATACTGTTTAGGGCATATCCAGTACCACCAAAAACAGTTATATTCCCAGCAGTCCCACTGTTTCAGGCAGAAGGCTTGATTGATCCTCCTAGCCTGAATTGAGTAGAATGAAAAGAAGCAGTTGGAAAATAGCTGCAATCATTTAATGCAGATGACCTCTGACAGGCTCACAGCTCTTCTATCTGAGCAGAAATTTGCATGGGGTCTCTGTGCAGAGGAACAATGTAACCTAAATGGTAGACAATCTTTATTCTAATGAAGTGGGTGTCAAGGTCAATGTAAAACTGCAATGATAAATGGTGCACCACTAGGCAAGAGAAGTTGCATAGGCATTGTACTGCTTTCACGTTAATTGAAGGCTGAAAATGCATGGAGCGAAGGCACAGGACTCTTCTCACCATAATGTGTTAATGCAAAAAAATGTTTTCTTCAGAACTCTGGAGCACTGATATGAATCTTATTGCAACAACAGCAGCAGCAGCAGCACAAATAACAGTGGATTTTAGCCAACAGCGGTGGGGGTGGGGGTGGGGGAGAAGGGACAGGAGTTTTATTAGGATTCTTTATTTCTAGACTAACAACTTCAACAATCCACTCAGAGTGCCAAAAGAATAACAAGTCTCCAGACACCTAATGTAATTCCCATGATCCTTTTGCTATTTAGGAGATCTGTCTTTAATTAGTTCCAAACAAGCAGCCTTTTAGACAACTCTTCATTAGATACCATTGCTCCTGAAATAACTGTACCAAAAAAACACAAAAAAACCCCCAGTTGTACTCCAGTGTTATTATTTTCCCCTAGCTTCGAAGTTTCCTTGTTAGTATACAGTTAACATCTCCAGGTGCCTTTTGTTCTGAATAAGAATTAGACCAGTAAAACTGGGTTTTGTTATGCAAAGGGTGGTATGCCTGGAGTGGGAACTAAAGTACAATCTGTTATTGCGGCTTTGTCAAAATGGCAACGCAGCTATAATTATGGCACTTCATCAGTCAATCAAGTAATTTGTAGAAGGCAGTACATTTTGGCCCATAAAAGATGAGAAAGACAGTAAGCCGCTTTTTAAAAACCCTTAACCGCTTGAGCCTGTTAAGGGTATATTATTGTTAGCTAATATGCTCATTAGAAGCCAAAAAATTCAGCTTCTTTTATTCGTACAGGAAATTAAGTTGTACAACTAGATTTACAATATCCTAAAGTTTATGCACTATTTCCAAATGCACGCCACACAAATGTTGAACTATTTAAACTATTTAAACTGTAAAACTATTTAAAAATTGGATCACCACCCCCACTCCATTCACGGAAATGTCCTCCAAATTTTCAAGCTGTTTGTTCATCTGTCAGCTTGAAATACACACATGCAAAAGCAATACTATGGAAGCATATGCATTTCTTAACACAGAGATACATTTCGACCCCATTAGTCTTTAAAGTAGCCCAAATGAGGCCAATAAAAATTGCCTCTGCAAACCACCATGACACATGAAACTGGCCATAAACTTTGAGTATTTACCTGTCTTTATTAACTTAGGCTCTGTTCTTTTCCTACAGGTGTTAATAATGTCATTAATCACTCAATTAATTAGGTTCCAAATATTTATACATTTAACACATATTCTTAGGGTGGCCACTGGAGTCGTGCCCTGCTGTCATTGTTATATAGCAATTTTGCATGTTCAAATCAGTTCACAAATACTACCTTAGAAATTATTACAACACCCCTGCAAGACATGTATCCATTATTATCATCATAGTGTGGAAAGCGGTGGTTAAACTGGGACTGGGTGGGAGATTGCAGCATATCTCAGCAAGGCACTTGAGGACGGATTTGAAAGAGAGATCTCTGAACTCACATTATTACCCCAGCTCTTTTTTCCCCTTTTAAGAATCGGGGAAGTATAACAGAGCTGGAAACCCCGCCCCCATTTCCCCCAATCTAGAATGTATTTACACATGAGTAAACCACATATGTTCCCCTGGCACTTGCCTCTGAGTAAATGCAATTTAATTCCAGCCATTCTGTTCAGTTCCTCAAATTTAGCAAGTTCGATATGGAACAGTGATTTGCATACAGAAATCTATTTCCATGATACTGCAATCAAGAGAATATACTTCTGTATATTTAAAAAAAGTATATTGTATAGAAAAACGTTACTGATGAAACTGTTTAAAAAACTGTACAGCTTCATCTGTGTGTGATTTGTCAGGTCTGAAGCTTTGACGTGCCCAAGGGGCAGACCCCAGCGGGGAGTAGGCTGCAGAGCTAAATAGCTGTGAAAGAAGTCTTAATGTAGGATGGAATTCAAACTAACCTTGACATGACCTCAGGAAAAATATGCAAAAAGTAAAATGAATGCACTCTGCAAGATACATCCTAATTTTGTGGCCAGGCTGGTTAGTTTCACAAACATAACTGAGACTTTAAAAGCAAAATAAGATATGAGGCAAGAAAGGGGACAGGAATTCAGAGTAAAAACTTAAGCAGGCATGATGCGTTACTGTGGAGGCATGTGAGCAATTTGGGAGCAATCCAAATAAAAACCAACACTGAGCAATATTGTTGTCAGCCTGTCTATTCAGGAAAATTGTTTTTTTTAGGTTGAATATAAATGACACAAAGCCAAGATTACATCATTGTGGCTTTTAGCTGAACAAGCCTCACAGACCTACTGGCTGATGGTAGTTATTCAGCAACACGGTTTTTAAATGCTTTCACCCAGCTTTATCACTATAAATACAGATTTTAAGCAAATTCACTTGTACAAATCTACACTCCCGCTTTATTCCGGAGGCTGCCCACTTGAAGCAAATAAACCAACTTTATTTACAGTATAAATGGATATAGTGTTTTGGTTTAGTTTTGATATCTGTATTTGTTCAATGTAAGAGGGAGAGGAAATCTATCCCAGCAGAACAATTATAAATTGTCTATTTGCCTAGATGCGTGGGAATTTTAATTGATCGCTAATTTATGTTGAGATCCGACTTCATGATCTTCAGGAAGACCGTTTTTGTTGCGCTAATAACTAATAAGGACATATTGCCAAAACACCATTTTGATCAGTGGGCTGGTTTGGATCCTTGAGCAAGTCTATATAGATGCTCTGGTGCCCAAGATGGCTCTCATTGTACCCAGCACTGCAAGTACCGCTTCTTGGCAGTGACATATGCATGTGCAGTTAAACAAAGAATGTGCCTCCATGTTGATGTGAATCATTGCCAGGAAGTAGCACCTGTAACCATGGATATGCTAGTTCAAAGGTTACTTCCTCTACGCAGCTCCCCCCTACAGTGCTACTTGCATGGAGCAATTTCAATCATCCGAACAAGCCCAAAGACATGAGACAGTTTAATAATACTTTCATCAGAGGAGACGGACTCATACTTTACCTGCAATGGCACAAACCACAGGTTGTGCTATCACAAGTGGCACAGGCCTGGAGCGTATTCTCATGAGTTTAAAAGGTTTTTATTGCTTTGTAATGCGAATGTAAAACCCATACTGGCCAAACTGTTCCTTCGCATTACAAATCTGTTTTCTTCTTTGCATTACCAATGGTCACACATTCACATAAATGGGGTGAGTGGGGCAAGGAAGGACAGGAAAGGCACAGAGGCAATTTAAAGCTCACATATGAAAACGTTCTCAGAGATTGATCCATTAGATTCCACAAATCTCTGCATTTTGTATTAATTCTCTGCAAATATTACTACCAAAGAATATCACCTCTATTTTCCACCCATTACACAGGCAGATTTTGCATGTTTCAAACACATACACAATATTCCTTATACCTTATTCAAATTGCCTGCATACATTTGCATGGTTTATGCAAATGTATGTATTTCTTAACCTAGCTGCTGTGCGAGAGAAAATATATTTAAATAAGAAATAAAATAAATAATATGTGCATAGGGCATCCTGACCCAAACTGAGCAATAAGCATTTAGGCCTACCCCAAAGAAGCTACGTATTATGTCACATGCAGAGACCACTTGGGAATCATTGCTAACTATGGAAGTCACTTTATCCACAATTCACCTGAGTGGCTTGTAGGTTTTTCAAACAACCTATTCCAATGGAATGCTATGGAATGAGATATTTCTGCTACACTAGCATCTATTTAAAATATTACAATTTTAAGGCTCTTGTGTTTTAAAAAAACAACACCTTGAACTTTTTCTTACCACCAAGATGTTTGCAACTAGGCATCCAGATGTTTGGCTTTCAGTAACATTCATATTTGCAGAAACATGAAACTTTTGAGAAAGAAAATACATGCAATATGGATTATATTAGTGGCTTTTTACCACTGAATTGATATGTTTTCCAAAAGAAGAAAATGTTAAAAGTGAGACACAATATGATGCAGATCTCAACATTATAAAATAATCACAGTGTTTAGTACCAAAAATCTGGTTTCCTGACTTGCTGGAACAGACCCAAAGACAGCAGCACTAGGTACAAGAGTCCTAACACTTTGGGGCGATAACATATTATTTTCCCCTGGCGCTGACAGCCAACCACAGCCCAAGTGATGACATAATAGATTCTTATCTATGCATTGGTGGTGCGATAGATTACATAGACAATCATCGCATGCCTGTTCACATGTGGGGTGGGATTGGTTGTGCAATCTGCTACAACACAAATGCAGTAGGGCAAAATATAAATATTGCCTTCCATCCACCTGTAGAACATTACCAGGCTTCCTCATGACTGTATTTTTCTGCCTATGCCATTAAGAAAATAAAAGCTAGAATTTTCCAATAGTCAATATTGTATGAAAACCAGCATCTATCCCACTCACCCTAAAATGAAGATGTTCATAATCTGGGGATTAAAAAGCAAGCTCATTAATGTTCTTGCAACAGGTTATAATAGGAATGACAACCTGAAAAGACAGCCTGTAATGCAGATCAGTTTCGTGCAAAAGCATTTCTCTCCATCAGATAGAGAGGTGGGGTAAGACTGTATGCATACATGTTGAAGTTGTAAGGAACTGACTCCCCAGGGATGAGTCTTGGTGCCATAAGATAGACCATAGGATAGGAAACAATGGGTGTATATTGAATTGCTGCATCCTATTTGTGCAGCAGGCTTCCTGTTGTGCAAATGGGACACAACCCTTCCTCTCCTCTTCTCTGCAGCCACCCACATGCCCCGAAAATCTGCTCTGGACGGCTAGCCTGTCAGAGAAATTTCAGAAATTATAAAATAAAAACCAACACGTATTGAGAAGGGCTGAGCAAGTGAAGGCTGGAGTGTGAATGCTGTGTTTGCAAGAGAACCACAAGAGAAGGACAAAGTAGCCCATAAGCAGGAGAAACCATTGGAGGAGGAAGGAGATGACAATGAAGGATAAAGGCTGTTGCCATGTCAGAAGGCTGTTGCTATACCACATGACTTAGCCAGACAGAATAGCTGTTACTTCCTCGCTGTCTAAAGCTGGGATGGGGGTGGGCTTAAGTGGCGTCCATTGCAATGATAAGTAAACATCCCTCCAGATGGAACCCACAGATTATTGGGTAAGGTAAAGGTAAAGGAGACCCCTGACCATTAGGTCCAATCGTGGCTGACTCTGGGGTTGCGGTGCTCATCTCGCTTTATTGGCCAAGGGAGTCAGCGTATAGCTTCCGGGTCATGTGGCCAGCATGACTAAGCCGCTTCTGGCGAACCAGAGCAGCGCACGGAAACGCCATTTACCTTCCCGCCGGAGCGGTACCTATTTATCTACTTGCACTTTGACATGCTTTCGAACTGCTAGGTTGGCAGGAGCAGGGACCAAGCAACGGGAACTCACCCTGTCACAGGGATTCAAACCGGCGACCTTCTGATCGGCAAGTCCTAGGCTCTGTGGTTTAACCCACAGTGCCACCCACATCCCGACTGAACTCACAGATTATTATTATCCAGACTGAACCCACAGATTATTGGGTATTGAACCCCAATATGACACCAACAGGGGGAACCTTTGGATCACATGGTGTTTGTGTGGGTGTTTGCAGGAGGGAGGAGAGGAAAGGGAGTCTGCTGGTGAGACACTGAATGTTGCCCATTAAAATTTACTACATCTAGTTAAGAACTGCCAGGTCTGGAATCTGCATGCCAGTTTGGACTCATGATGTGGACTCAGTTCATGTGGACACAATCTGAATTTGCAGCAGATACTCATAATTAGGGCTTAAGGCTGAAACTCATGCACAGGAGCTCATCTTGAGGAGTTTCAAGGTAAGACGATGACAAACTGACAACATGCAATGGCAGGAAAGATTCAGGACAGGACAGATTAAGCATGAAGGCTTCCCAAATGCCAAGCAGAAAGAAGTACTTTATAGGCCAAAATGGAAGAAAGGAAGGAAGAGCTGGAAGACAACTTCAAACTGGAAGAATAGAATTGTAGAGTTGGAAGGGAAGGATGCCAGATTTAAATCTCTGTTGTAGAAGCAGACCCAGATGAGTTCAGCAAGCAGAGGAAGAAATAGTGGTATAGCGAACTCCCCTCAGATTCCAGCAGCTGTACTGCAAACAAGCAACAGCAGTGATTTTAGTTAAATTAGGACTCTCACCCATGGTACATGACATGAGGCAGTTCTGCAGTATTTCAGTACAAAGAATATGCCTAGACTTGCATATGTCACACCATTTTAAGATGACAGGTAAACTAGAAATCAGTATGATTTGTGTCTTAATGCTATACTAATACCATCTGAATATCTTAGTGGAGGCACACCTGTTTCTTTGTTTTAAGTATGCAGTGTGTGTTTGGGCCAAACGAGCAGTGACATAAAACATGTGATTGTATTTAATATATCTAGTTTATTTCTTCTAAATAAAAGCAGGGGCGGAGAGGCCAGGATTGGGGATGTGGTACGTGGGGAATGGAGGTGTAATCTGTCCCCCTCGCTGCAGACCTGATAAATATCCCTCACTCAAAGATGTGATTAGCCCTGGGAGGGAAGCTCCCATTAGCCTCTCCTCCCTCCCATAATGGCTGTTATAATAAAAATAACAGGCATGTTAAATGCACCTTGAAAGTCTCAACTACCTGGGCCCTTTGTGGTTATGCTTCTGACAGGTATAAGAGGTAAGAGAAAACAGATACATCTATGGAGGCAACTAGGAGAATCTGAACATCCATCAGTTGCTCATGTAACATTGATAAAGTTCACAAAACAAACACAACGCATGAGCCAACCAAAGTTAAGCGTTTCAAAGTCCCCATCCCACATTTATTCCAAATGATACGAATTTAAGGACATGATTAACATTCTAATGGAAATCAATGGGACTTCATAGCATTTGATTCTAACGGCACAGTGCCCCAATGGAGGGGGGGGGGAAGGCTGAGAATGATGCTTTTTACTCCAATTTGACAGTTATGAGTCTTTCAATAAGGTTGCAGTCTTAATACTTTCCAGGGAATAAGCCCTATGGAAAACAGTGGGACTTACTTCTAAGTGAGCATGCACAGGATTGTACTCCATTCGTACAGAAAAGCAAAATAGCATCACTCTTCAATCATTTTCCATCCGCTGATCCAACAGTCCCTTAAAATATCGAGATATTTTTGTACTACTGCAAATATTGGGACACCCTTGAGCTTGCTGATGCCTCCGCTTTGTGCTTGGGTTTTGGCTACATAAGGATCAGAACTTACCTGAAACAAAATCGTAATCCCAATCCTATGTGTGTATTGCATACCATGAATACACTGGTTCAAAAGGGCACACCCCCCAGTAACTGCTTAGGATTGCAGTATAAAGCTGAACTATTTTAGATTTTTCAGTAAGGGTTATAGTATAAAGTATTAATATGGCATACATTTAAAAAATGAGAGCAAGATATAAATATTTCAGGAGAATCTACAGTACTTTATACATTAATAGGCCACACTGGTAATACACTGACCCTATTAAATGCAATTTTTCAGGCCAATGGTGATTGGCATTAGATACTGACATTTGAAGAATTGCCATTATATTGATTTTGCTCTTTGCATTTTAAATAATCGGCTGGACAAAGTAACACTGGCAGAAGTTAGCTGTCATTTGGTAAAGCAATTAAGTACTTAAGGGGGGAAAAAGCCAGAATATTGAAACCATTCAGTAATCTTTAAGGACATTACAACTGTAATCAGTTTTGCAGCCCTTAACTTAACAGGCAGATAAATTCCATCAGTAGGAACACAGAGACTGGCTCAAAAGGGACTATAGAGCCTGGAGTGAACATTGCAAATTCCATGATGTTACGCCCACAAAGAAATTCCAGCAGGCAGCAGATGTTTTAATAAATATTGTTGCATTATGGAAGTTTTAAGATTTGAGTAGAATTATACAACACACAATACAAGTAAGAGAGGCCACCTGGTGGTCAAAGGAATCAATTAAACTTGAAAGAGAGATGAGCAAAATATGTTCAGGGCTGATGAATTAAAAACATACAAATATAACCTCAGCTGGAATTCAGGAATCAGCTGGAACTATAAGAAACAAGCTATCCTTAGGAACAGATCCTTCAAGCAGGAGGAAATCAGGCTTGGTGGACAATTAATGCAATAAGCTAAACAAATCCCTAATACAGTAATTAAAGTTTCTTGGGCTGTGCAGACATTTGGCTGATATGTCAGCAGACGAGACAGATGCACATTTAAAGTTAATACAGAATTTCTTAGACCTGGCAGCACCTCCAAAAGGCTCAAAGCAAGCAAAGAAGGTGTGGACACTCTTCACAGCAGTGACATTGAACTGGTTTTGGGATAGAAAAGGGAATTTCACCAGGTGAAGCCTTTCTTATCCCTGTGTGGCAAGCTGCACTTGCAAAAATTCAATTTCTTCACAGGTATTAAAGGTAAACCACCCTCGTTGTCACCATCCAGGTTGAAGCGAGTCGTCATGGAATGAAATATAATCAAACCACATCCATTCTGCTCTCTTTATACAGCTTTGTTATATGTGATATTAGAAAACAAGGACTGTTTGTTCTTTATTTCTTGCTATTGGAATTTTTTGGGGGGAGGGCGGAGATTTATAGACTGCTTAGTCATGAAATTCTCTAAGTGGTAGACACTACAAAATTACCGACAAAACACAGCTAAAATCCACAAAACTTTTTTTTTAAAAAAGTATAAGATTACTAGCAGCAAAACTAAAAAAACAACAACAGAAAAGTAAATAATATATCTGGGTGGGCTTGCTAAAATAAGGAAGTTTTCTGCAGACATCTAAAACAATAGAGTGAGGTTGCCTTCCTAATGGCAAATTGATGTAGATGCTCAGTTTCTCATGCATCCATATTGTCATTATGATGGTTTTCTGGCCGCTATTGTACTATTTAGATATGTTTTTTTATTGCAACTTGGGTCACTTAACTTCTCTGCAGCTGTAGGACTTACCCTTGACTAATTACGCCCTACTGAATCAGGGCCACTCTTTTTCCAACTGGGTCACTCCCAGGCATGATCTCAAAAATATTTCGTTCGGATGTCCCAGTGCTTTGAAGGCCAATCCTTTTGGATGCCAGCTGGGTGATTATATATGTTGTGGAAAAGATAACAAAACTTGCTATAGTAATATGATTGTTAGTATGTGTCCATGATATCATCTACTGTAACAGATGCAAATTTAATTAAAAACAATATTAGTTTTCAGAGTTTCTGGATGAGATATATTTAATGTCTCTGCTACAATGTGTGCAGCGTTTTTCTTAAGGTTTGTGTTATATTTAACGTGGAAGCTGGCTGTTGCATCCTCCTATATAAAGTCAACAGAATTCAGGAAGGATATTTAAATCTGTGTGGAGTAACTGAAGGCTGTCTATAGAGGTTGGGTCATTTTCTATTATTTCTTTACTTCATATACTGTGAATTCTCATGTTAACTTGGAAGAAGACAAATGAAGTGCAGCAGAACAGACTTTTTGGTTGGGCTTTTAAAAAGCACAGCTTGATTAAAGTTTTCTAATGTTGGCTAGTTATTAAGTATTTTGTCATTTGCATCAATTTTGTTACATTTGTATCCATTTACAGGCTACAGCCTGAGCTATTTACTGTCATTTACAAGACATCTTTGTGCACCTTCTCAAATTTGTTGTATGGTATTTCTTAGTTTCTGAAAGTATTTAAAATGAAACAAAACAAAAACCTAACATTTTTAGTTATGGGGGAAATGTATGTTGGGAGTTCTAGATATACATAAATTATATAGACCATAAATCCTCATGAGATTTACACTAACCCTACTTAAATTTTCAGTTTTCTTCTGCTAGAGACTATTGTAGAAGGGGAATTGATTTGAACAGTATGAGTGTGTGTCTATCTAAACACACACACACACACACACACACACACACACACACACACACTGTTCCAACTTTCGCATACTTATCCCTGGCTGAATGGGAAATCAATGCACGCTCCCAATCCAGCTGCTAAGACTCCCATGTATTGCTCTTTTAAAAAGCTGAAATCTTATCAGCTCCTTGGAAAGATCAGGGGTGGGGATCATTTTCTGAAAGAAATTGCTCACCCAGAGTCCCACCTAGAGGTCTAGAGCAGGGGTGACTGCCCCTTTTTGGCCCAAAGGCAGCACTAAGAATCAGCCACCCTTCCCAGGGTTGCTTGCTAGCAGCGGGAATGGCCACCTTTTGCACACATCACATTCATATGCCACACCTACCCATTCATGATACATAAAGCACACCTGGAGACAAACAACACACTCTCCAGGGCCATGGCACCCATGCGGCAAGGTGAGGTTACTGGCTCAGGTGGCAGGATCCACAGGGGCAGCATATCCCAATGTAAATATTTATCCCCCCCCCCCCAGTCCACCCCTGTTCCTGATGTAGATATTCATTCACCCTTTCTTCCCTTGCAGTGAGGGTGACACTATTTTGTGGTTCGCCTCAGGTGTCAAAATGCCTTTGGCTGGCCCTGAAACTCTCACATACACACATGTGGGCACATGCCATACTCAGTCACACAGTGGCCCAGCCCATATATCCCCATTGCAGCTGAGTTGAGAAGACTAAATCTCTCCTCTTAGCTGTTGGTGGTGCAATGGAGAAACCAAGTCCACAGGAGCTCTGTAAAGAGAGGAGAGGTTTAAACAGAAGAGCAATTCTAATCTCTTATTAATTTAAATATTTCCATCCAGTTCAGCCCTGCAATGGTAAAAAAAGTCCCATCTGCTTACCTTGCAAACGCACCCTTCTCTCTTCTGCAACACCATTCTTCTTCCTGTTGCTTTCTGTTCCCTAACCAGTAAGACTGCCTAACAATGGCACCAAGTAAGAGGAAGGAGCGGTGCTTTGCAGAGGGAGAAGAGGACCTGATTTTGGGAAGGGCTGCTGGCCACCTACAGTGGTTTGCCAGGCCAGATCTGGCCCACAGGGACACCGTTTCACCACCCCGATCTAGAGGAGCTTTGGGTAAGATAATCTCTTGTGGTATTGACATTACCAGTTAAAGTTCTAATCAGTGAAACAGTGGCTTCAATAATTATAATAACAATAACCACAGCCACAACCTCGAGAAAGGCAATATTTTCGAAGATCAAAACCCAGTCAGGTCGAAGTAGCTTATCTAATCTGTTAAGTGATGAGAATGAAGCCCACAGCTTATGTTGCAAGGATATGTAGTCTTGCAAGTTGGGGGAAAACCCTACGTGATGTTTCAGATGTCTCAGTTCTCTCAACATTGATACACACATAAAAATACCTTGTGGGAATTCCAGTGGTCATACAGACAGAGTATAAGCAGGGAAGGGAGAAATACGATAACATATTTTGTATAGCTTTTCCTGCCAGTAACATACACTTCTATTTAGGGAGGAAAGCGACAGATAAAATGGCTTAGAGTGTTATTGCTATGCTAGTCGCAGGTAATGGGGGAAACTGAGGACACTTTATGATAATATTTTATGATACTGCTGTTTGTTTTACGGTTATATTTGTTTTTAGTTTTATTGTGATTTATATTTTTTATGTATAAGTCACCTAGAGTTTGATTGTATCATAGAAAGGCAGAATGTAAATCCAAATAAATAAAGCACATGAGCTTTTTATGCCACTGCAAGACACACAGAGTCCATGCCCAGCTAACATTATTCAGCTGATAGCCGATCATGAACCATGAATTCTGCGCAGGTGTAGAGACCATTTTCTTGCTCTTTTGGCACAATGCTAAAAGCAAGCGCCAAGCCAGGAGCATTACAAATATGTGCAAAGGACCTCAGCCCTATTTGTTTATTTGGTATCTGTAGGTTTCAAACAAATGATTTGGTGCTGTAGAAAGTGTGGCCTAGACTTGTACCTGGAAATCAATATGCACACTGGCCTCTTCCAGTTCACACAACATCAGTTTGAAAGGGGTCTATGTGCTTTTTAATGTGTGAAAGTCCCAAACACCTGTCAGCTGGGGAGGAGGTCATGGTTGTGACTAGAGGTAGGGCTAGCCTAGGCATTACAGAGAACCCTTTCAAGTGGTGTGGAACCCACAGGCACGTAATACATTAGTGGTGGGGAGCCCGCTCCACTTGACAGGCCAGACCCTTACCTTCTGACCTCTAGAGGGCCAAATCTGACATTTGGACAGGGCTACCCAGCTGTCAATCACCTGATGTCTGGTGACACTGCACTTTGAAGTCCCAGCTGTCGGGACTTCAAAGCACAGTGCTGGGTAATTGAAAGCCCTTTTGCAAGCAGCCTGGAAGTTTAAAGAGCAACACGGGGCTGTTTGAAAAGGGGCTGGGAACTGGTACATGCAACCAAAGTGATCAGGATTTAATCTCCATTCACCAAGTGCACCAAGGGCTGCATCCTATTGCTTTGGCTATGTGTGTCTGTTCCCAGAAAGGAACAGGTGTGTGTAGCCAAACTGAACAGGACTGAACCTCCCTCTGCATCGTGCTCAGTTTGGCTGCATTGGCCCCAGCAGGAGAACTGGTGTACACAGCCAAAACAGAATCAAACCCTGCTCTCCACTGTCCACCAGCTGATGTCACCTCTCATCAGAATGATGTCAGTTGATTGGAAGGGTGTTGTTTTTAAAATAGCCTTACAGTCCTGATTTGACCCGCTGTTAGGTGAAGATTGGCCCATGGGCTTGAGGATCCTCACCCCTGGAATACATGAATAGGGCTGTAGATGACTCAGTTTCTTGAACCATGTGTCAGAAAGCATATCTGCCACCAGAAATATTAGTTCAATAAGAAGGTATCACTTTTCCTACTTTGTTTTTCTGAGAAAATGAAATATCTTTGAAAACCGATGTGATAAATTACATCTGATGTGTGGTTTTTCTTCTTCATTGCTGAAAATGACATGTTGTGGAGAGGGTCAGACAAATTCATCCTATTACTCAAAAAAGTATTTTGGAGGTTTTTGGTGTGTGTGTTTGTTTTTTTAGCAAGAAGCAATGATAGCAGTTAACCCATTTTCTTTTTTCCTGGATAATATAGTTTACCTTCAACAGCCCAGAGATGGGGCTGCTGAAATAAGAATACACTTTAAAACCACACAAGAAGCCCTGCTGGAATAGCCATCCATTATAGCATCCTCTTGTTTGTTTGAGGGAATTAGACCAATAAAATATGGTGAGTTTCCAATGTCCCTTCTTGGGCAAAGCACTTGAGTGGCTAGTCATGAACCAGATCCAGGTGTTCGTGAAGAAAACCAAATTTCTAGTTCCACTTCAATCAGGGTTAAGGCCCTGTTTTGGCACAGAAACTGCTTTGGTCGCCCTACATGATTACTTCTGTCAGGAGAGAGACAGGGGAAATGTTTCCCTGTTACTTCTCCTCGACCTCTCTGTGGCTTTTGATTTCCATTGACCATGATATGCTACTGGAGCGGCTGTCCAAGTTAGGGGTGAGTGGCCCCACTTTGCATTGATTCCGGTCCTCCTTGGGTGGTTGCTTGGGGAGTGTTCTTCAGCCCTGTGGAGTGGTCAGGTTGCTCACTGGGACAAGGCAGCTTGAACATCAATCCTGACCCAACTGTACTGGCTGCCCATTATTTTCTGGACCCAATTCAAAACGCTGGTTTTTACCTATAAAGCTTTAAATGGCTCAGGATTGCAATACCTTTCCTTCTTTGAACTGGCCCAGATTTTGTGATCACATCCCCTGTGGCCTTCTTTGTGTCTCCTCTGCAAGAGGTCCAGAGGGTGGCAACGTATGAATGGGCCTTATCTGCAGTGGGTTCTTGCTTGTGGCATGCTCTCCTCAGGGACGCTCACTTGGTGCCTTTATTACATATCTTAAGGCATTAGGCAAAAACAGGCTGATCCAGCATATTTCCTGTCTTTCCAACTCACTCATCCATTCTTACTTTTGTTCATCACTCACAGATGTCCACACTTGGGCACAGATTTCTGGATTCAGCACGGCACCAGTCATTATGGTTGAGGGAGGCTGTGAGGAGTGGCCAAAGGTCTTTGATAATTTATTTTTATGACAAATCATGGCCAGCGTTCGCCTGGTATGGAATACTATTTGATGCAAGTATGCACTGTGTTTATGTTAGAAAAACTAACACCATTTAACAGTGTCTTTGTTAGCATTTCTGAATTTAAAAAACATTTTATTTTATTTTTTGCAAAAAGAGATATTCAAATTTGTCCCAGAGAAATGTGCTTTTAACTTGCAGCACACCCTTTTCAATCAGCATTAGAAGCTGAAGTCATATTTTACAAAAAGCTGAAGGCTGCAATTTTTGCCATTTAGGCTAAAAGTTTATTAGCAAACCATAATCACTATCCTGATTGCAATTAAAAAGGCTCCCAAATGGGTCAACATGCTTAAGTGCGATATGCAATCATTTAGATTTTAACATGATGGTTATTACTTATTACCAGGATGCACAATGAGATATTGATTACTTTTAACCTTTAGATCTAAGGATTCAAGAAAGGTCAAGGCAGTAGAGTAGTCTACCTTTCCTGTCTAGTAAACTTATGGCCTTTAACAGAATTCTAATGATTCTAGTTGGCAAGGCAGATCTGAAATTAGTTTATTCTCTTGGCAGACAGGAATTATGACATATTTTTAAAAAGTCTGCGCGGAGAGCATATTTTGTACTTTCTGTTACAAGCCAAGTCATAGAATCATAGAATATTGAAGTTGGACGGGGTCCCAAGGGTCATCTAGTCCAACCCCCTGCAATACAGGAATCTCAGCTAAAGCATCCATGACAGATGGCCATCCAACCTCTGCTTGAAAACCTCCAAGGAAGGAGAGCCCACCACCTCTCATGGGAGCTGTCCTCAAAGCTGTTGAGAGCATATAGAGGCTATGTCATTAATTTCAGCTTCTGTTAGTGTTAACTGTTTTAAACCCATGCTTAGTCAACAGAATAGAGTGTGGGGAACACTTATTTGTAACATTCTTTTTTTTTTCTTTTTTTTTGCAGGGATATAGTTTACACCAGAGATGGGGAACCTGTGGTTCTCCAAATGTTGCTGCATATAACTGCCACCATCCCAGATCATTGGTCATGCTGGTTGGGGCTGATGGGAGTTGGAGTCCAGCAACATCTGGAGGGCCACATGTTCCCAGTTCTGCTACATACACAGACATTAGCCCTCTTCAGGCACCCAAATTCTATGTACTGCATTCTACTGCATTCATGTGAAGGGAGTGACTGCTGGGATGAACCTGCTAGGTCTGTCCCCTTTGAAATTGTCCTCCATCAGCTGATGGGTAACTGTGGAGAGCAGGAAGCCTCCTGTACTTGTGAGTGCTCCCCACAGGAATGTAGCATGGGGGTGCCAGGGGGCTGTGGCCCCGGGCACGCAATTTTTGAGGGGGCACAAACCAGGTCCCCCCCCCCCACAGGTGCCCCCAGCCCGTTGCTGTTCTCTGCTCGCCAATAACCATGCTGGCTGGTCGGGTTCCCCACTGTGTCGGTGTACAGGCAGCTCAGTGTGGCCCCACTTTGCTCTGGTGGGGAGTATAGCACCACAGTGTTGAACCATGCCTTCTCTGGGTGCCAGTAATCAACGCTATGCCACTGGCTCCCCACATGGTTGTTCTAAAATGCAGAGAGATTCCACAACCACAGGAGGCTCCCCAGTTCACCCAGTCACTCAGCTAGTATCCATGAAGTGTGAGTTAGTGTTCTCATTTCCGAAGCCTCCGACCCATGTAATTACAGCACACAGAAGCATCAGAAAACACAGGCGACTATAGTCAGCTCTCAAATGCACAAAAGCATGCACAATTTATGTTGCAATCTTTACCCACTTACCTAGAAGTTAGCCCCATTGAACTCAGTGGGACTTACTTCTCAGGAGGCTGCATAGGATTGCACAGGAGATGAATCAAGCCTAAGAACCGAATATTTTGTATGTGCACTGAAGGCACAAACCTTCAATGATTTTAACCATTTCATACAGCATTTGCTACACAGTTTGTAATCTGGGATGGCGACTAGTCCTGCACTTACACTTTATCCTCCATCCCTCCAATCAGAATAAATAGTCTAATCAAACGAATCTGTCGTATGTACAAGATAAAATAATGTGCCCGATGCTAGTTGAGCTACTGGTATTTCCGCTTTCATTCGTTTCACTAACATTTGGGGTGGCTTCTTGCCCTCAGATCCACAAACCGAACAGAGCTCACACTTCAACTTCAGAAGAATTATGGGCAAGAGAAACATATAACTGTTGTGTTACATTAATTTGCAGAACACTTGGCATTATCACTGCCAAGTAGTCAAATTGTTCCAGGTTGTTCCGGAAGGTTGTTATTAATAGCATGTTTTCTGAGGAAAGTTCTGTCTACTTTTGGAACTGCATTTCTGTTGCCAAGGAAACTCCTCTAAGCACAGCATTCTAGGAGCACACTACTGCTTTTGTTTGGCAGGATCCTATTCATATCATCTAAGTAAGCACTTTACACACACTTCAGCCTGCAGTTTCAAACCTTTAAGTATATTATAGCTGACGGTTTTCCTCTCCCCTTTGCACAGACTTTGCGCCCCCCCCTTTTACTTTCCCTAAATTATTTTAACAACGAAGAGCCCGGTACTACTCCCTCCCCTAAGCGCGTTTTCATTAATATGAATTATAGCTTCATAGCTTACAACATTAGTCTTTTAAGTGTTAATTATCTTTTCACTCAGAAATTAATGTAGTCATTTCCTCCTGACTCCAGCCTACAGTGTTGTTATTGGAGTTCGGAGCAAAACATGTCACTGAATCCTGAGCCAGGATTCTTGTTGTTGTTGTTGTGATTAATCCTGGTCACATGGACTATCTCTGCCAAAAGGAGATCACTGAAGAAAGGTGACAAAGACAGTGATTTCCTGACAGCAAAGAGTAAGACGGGGCTGTCTAGAAGTGATGCAAATGAGGGAAACTTTCACCATGGTTTGTTTGATCCAGGAGGCCGCAGCTCTGCACAGAGCCAGAGCGAAAAGCTCATGGAGCACCAGCACACCCAGAGGAGGAAATGAATGGCATCTTCAGAAGTAAAGCAGTGCCATTTCCCTCAACAATTTGCCCGTGAAAATATAGTCAATCTTATTTCCTCACAAATGATCACCACTGTTAAGCCCTACCCACCAACTTACTATCCTGCTACTGAAAGCTCTGCTTTGAACGAACCATTTAACTCTGCAGTGGTCTAGCCTGTACTGATTAGTAAAGTTTGTGTTTGGTTAAAGATATACAAGAAATAGGCACCTCAGAAATGATTTTAAGGGTGGTGGTGGCAGCTTAAGATGGTCAGACTGCAATTAATGTTGCCTAACTCCAGGTTCATTTGTTTTTACATTATTATTTTTAATGGGAAAATAATAAAGTTATAAGCTAATACACTGCATATTGTTGTGTGCTTCTGACAGTTTCCAAAAGAAATGCAAGAAACACACATAATCTGATGCATGTTTACTCTGTTTACCTATGAGATTCCTCAAGGGAAATGGTTCTTAGGGAAAACAGAATTGCAGGAATTAAGAGCATTTCGTTACACAGATCTCAATTTTCCAAAAAGCAACAGATGTATTTTTGGGTTTTTGTTTTTTAAAAAGCACGTTCCCTCTTTGAAAATCACTATCATTAGAGGCAGGGATGGAGAGAAGAAACCGCTTTCCCCCTTACTCACTAACACCAGCTGCAACATTTAGCTTTTACAACATAAACCACCTATATAGAGCCTTCAAACCACAATCCCCCCCCCCATTAAAGAATTCTGGGCACTGTAGGTTGTTAATGCTTGCTGGGAATTGTAACTCTGTGGCGGATACAGTGCCCAGAATTCTTTGAGCTGGGAAAATGTGCTCTGAATATGCTTTAAAGATGTAGTGTCCATGCAGTTTGTGAAGAAGGCTGGTGGGCAGGTTTATGTGGGAGCAGGCACTCCTTCGGATATATGGGTCTCAAACTATATAGGGCTTTAAAGTCTTCAAAAATATTTTCCCTGATCTAAATCTCTCTTCCCGCCCACCTTCCCCAGCTGCTATTAGTCCCACCTAGGATAAATGGAGGTTCCTGTCCCCCACCCACCTCCAACTTTCCTTAGGAAGCATTCACTTCTGATGAACATTTGAATGCCATTTAGTCAAGTGTATTACCCCCTCTTTGATTGGACAGCCTCGTATTTAAGCTTTCCTGTTGCTAAATCAACACATTTACTCACAAATCATTGCGCCAGGATCAGTATTTCTTGTACCCGCCATGGCACACACATCCTTCTTGAAGATTTAATCAGGGCACATTTTATGCAGTATGTATTTCAAGCACCTTAAATGCTTTTATAATCAACCCTCCAAATGTCAAAGGAGATGCCAACATTTTTATATTTGTAAAGAAATGTTTGGTTAATTTTACTCCCTACATGCTAACAATTTTAACAATCATATCTTACTCAATTTAATGGGGTTTTAATCTAACGCACAATTAATCTTCTGGGGAAAATGTAAGGAATTATCATTAACTTTCTCTGTCTAGTACATTCATTTCTAATCTCCACAGCTCCAATAAACCCTGATTTGCTTAATTTTTGAACACTCCAGGAAGAAATCTTGCATCAATACAGAGGTTTCTATTAAAGGATTAATGAGAGGAGTTTAGACGCTTGGGCCAGATCCTATAAATCCTATGTAGGATAATTATCTGTGGATCTTTAAAGAATGCTTGAGAGATCAGGTCCAGGTATTATAATGACAAAAGAAGGATGAAGCCAAAATGAACCAGGCAGAAACTTAAGGGGGTCCTTGGCATGGTACGACTGATGTCCCTTCAAACTCACATACCCCAATATCCCATGCAGTATTTTGTTTTTCTGCTGCCACCAGTGTTATAGCAGTGGCAGCAACACCACACACCACCATGTGAGCACCTGGCAGAAAGGGCAGTGAGTGGCAGCCCAGGTAAGTTTGGCTGGGAAGGGTCTTTCTGAGTCTCCTGAGCCCCTTGGCCAATGCTTGACCTGGCTGACAGCTGGTGCCAAGCCTGACCAAGCATACTCAAAAGATCTAGATACTCTATTCCTAAAGTAACTTAAAAGTAGGTTAGCTAGAGTGAGGATAACTATGCAACAGGAGTAGAGTTTAAGACTGAAGACAGACACATTTCTTACATTAATATTTCACGCTTCTTTCCATCATGGAACCTGAGCAGACATACTTATAGTTCCTAAGTGGTCCCCCATCCAGGCACTGACCGGACCTACTAGCTTCAGCAAGATAGTGGTCTCTTGTGCCTTCAGAAAATGAGTAAGCTCACAGCATGGTATATGTGCTGACAGCTCCCTTGTATTAGTAGCATCAGGCCATAATATTGAATGATGAAATGTTATTCTTGCCTCTCCTACCTTGCCCACCCATCCAATTGCTATTAATGGAGGCTCCTCCTCCTCTGCCAGCAAGCAAAGTGTCCAGAATCCAGGTGCCTGAGAGGCAAGTTGAATGACCTCCCTCTGCCTCCGCCACCGGCTGCAGGGAGCTTTTGTTTCCTAGGCTGAGGAGGAGATGGTGGTAGCAGTATTGATCAGGCAGCTGAGCAAGTAGGGAGGGTCAAGAATTACATATCAGCATTCAATTCACCGGCACACAAGAGAAAGACATCAATATAAAAAGAAGGTTGACGGAGTATTGACAGCCCTGTGGCTCACTTTCCATACTACGTCAGCCTTTAGCCTAATATCGTATAAACTGAGATTTCAAAATGATTGCAGGTTTGTTTGGAGGCAGAAGGAGGAGAATTCTTCTTTGATATAAGATTACATTAAAGGCTTGAACCAACTGAGAACAAAAAACTACAGCTCTGCTCTATGTCAATTTTACCAAGGCCTCCTATCGTCATCTATCAGGATCAAATCAGGGGAAGAAAGGCTTGGCTTGAATCGGTATGGAATTAGAGAAAAACATCACTGGGGATACATGCTGAACTGTGAATATACAGATAATTTTCTCATACCTAGTTCTGGCATCGCTATATTGTTATTATGCATTTAATGTATGCTCTTGCCTTGCAATGTACTTGTTTTATTATAGATCTTTCCCACTTATAGACTCCTTAGAGGCAAAGATTACTGCTGCCAATAGTGAAAACACAGCAGGTAACCTGGCAGAGGAGGTTTGCTGAGCTAGCTCAGCGGTGCAATTACTTATCAATTCAATAACTAGGAGGAAGATTCTGTAGATTTAAGAAATCTACCCCTAGAAAAGAGAAAGTGCAATGAACTGGTGTCTGTACAGTATAGTTGTTAGTGGAGCAGCATGAATTAAAGCAAGAGAGAAACGGGATTCCAATCTTCCCATGATTTATTTCCTGTAGTTTCTGCACGAGGAACGACCAAATTCAACAGCTCAACATTCAGTCGATGTGGTTCAACACTATGGCACTATACTGTCAATGATATATGCATTCTACACACAATCTGTAAATGGAAACTCAAATTCTGCCTACTCAAATGAGCCCTCATGTGGTGGCAGCTAGCATATACCACATCACTAGAAAGGCTTCTGAAGGAAGAGCCTTTCCATTGTGATATATACCGGCCATCACTACATAGGGATGCCTCCACCAGAAGCATTCACCATGAGACACAGACACAATAAAATCATCCTGTGGTGTCTTTATCACTACTTTACCAAAGGATGTGTGAAATGACCCTAGGAAATTTATTCAGGTATCAACCACATGTTCCTGGGAACTTGTTGAAACCGTTAAAAAACCTATACTTAGGAACATAGGAAGCTGCCTTATATTGAGTCAGACCAGTGGTCCATTGACCTCAGTATTGTCTGCACTGACTGACAGCAGCCAGTTTCAGAAAGAAGTGTCTCCCAACTGAAGCTTGAGAGGCCTCAGGTTAGATCTGAGACAGGCATGCAAAGCAGATGCTTTATCACTGAGCTATGGTCATTCCCGAGGGAAACTGCTAATATTAGAAAACTTAAAAAAAAACACAGGCTGTTATTGTTTTTTGCACCATTGCTTCTTAAAAAGCTAGTTGGAAGTCTATTGTTTCGTTTGGGGGGAAATGTTTCTAGGGCCAAATGAAACCTGGGTGAAGAATTGCTTTCGCCTGGCTCACACATTTTAATTTCCACCACTTTGTTCACTCACAGGAGATAACTACAGTGTGGTGTAGTGGTTAAGAGCGGTAGTCTCGTAATCTGGGGAACCGGGTTCGCGTCTCCACTCTTCCACATGCAGCTGCTGGGTGACCTTGGGCCAGTCAGACTTCTCTGAAGTCTCTCAGCCTCACTCACCTCACAGAGTGTTTGTTGTGGGGGAGGAAGGGAAAGGAGATTGTTAGCCGCTTTGAGACTCCTTCGGGTAGTGGTAAAGCGGGATATCAAATCCAAACTCTTCTTAAATCAACAGTGGACCCAAAGCTTACAGATCTCAGGGCCCTTGCAGACATTATTTTCATTGCGCATTCATGATGGTTTGCTTTCATGATGCTGTTAGGGTGGCCATATGCAATCCAAAGGCAATTTGAGGATGGATTGTTAACGGGGGGGGGGGGGGAACTTACCAGAGAGGGAAAGGATTAAGCACAATCACACACTGCTCTTCCGCAGCTGATTGCAGCCTTTGCAGCTGTACTGCATTCTGGGGTGGGGAAATTATTGGGTTAACTGGTGTGTCATGTAAACTGGTCTGCCTTCAGAATTTGTGGAAAACCACATAACAAAGTTGCCTCTATGAAATGTTGTAATGACCACAGCTTTGTTTCTTTCTCATGTTTCACGTTAAGCTCCATGTCAGCTTCCCCATTTGTACAATGGAACAAGAAGAACAGCTATTCAAGGTTACAAATTATACACACGGGTCAGAACGATGCAAACACGGGAATCCTTATTATACATTGGGTGTAACCACTTACAGCCTTATCTTAGATATAGCTGCTATGGATGGTTGAAGCTTGTTGGTGTGGCACTTGAAGAATGCATACAGTATACCTCGGGTTAAGTACTTAATTCGTTCCAGAGGTCCGTACTTAACCTGAAACTGTTCTTAACCTGAAGCACCACTTTAGCTAATGGGGCCTCCTGCTGCTGCCACGCTGCCAGAGCCCGATTTCTGTTCTCATCCTGAAGCAAAGTTCTTAACCTGAAGCACTATTTCTGGGTTAGTGGAGTCTGTAACCTGAAGCGTATGTAACCTGAAGCGTATGTACCCTGAGGTACCACTGTTACAGATGCTGCAGGTTACAGACGCTTCAGGTTACAGACTCTGCTAACCCAGAAATAGTGCTTCAGGTTAAGAACTTTGCTTCAGGATAAGAACAGAAATTGCGTGGTGGCGGTGCAGCGGCAGCGGGAGGCCCCATTAGCTAAAGTGGTACCTCAGGTTAAAAACAGTTTCAGGTTAAGAACAGACCTCCAGAACGAATTAAGTTCTTAACCCGAGGTACCACTGTATATCTATCTTATCATGCTTTCTTTTTTCTCAATTGCCTCATTTTGTAGAGGGTTTGGACAAAATCCCTATTCTACAAAAGGCAATGGTGTAATATATAGTGCTCAACACTATATATTAAGCTATACTGCTATTTATTTATTTAATAAACTTTATATACCACTTGACTGTAGAAAAAACCTCAAAGTGGTTTACAAGAAAGATAAAGCAATAAAATTATCAGTAAGAAGAATTTACAACTGTAATGTAAAACTTACAGAAGGTTAAAACTGCAATAAAATAGACTAAAACAAATTAAACACCTACAAACTTTATAACCATTTGGGCAGGCTTGCCTGAATAAGAAAGTCTTCAGCAGGTGTCAAAAGGAGTACCGGTATGATGAATCCTGCTATGATGTCCTGTGTCAGTAAAGCAATACTCTTTATGGGTGATCAAATGTACTCATTTGCTCAGTCAATGGTTTCTCAAATCAGACTAAGTGAATAAGCTTTCCTCGGAATTTACTAATGTAGAGAGTGAAATGCTTGTGCATGGATTTTTAATTTTTCTCCGCTGTATAAAAAGTCCACAGAGGAACTGGCACATCTGAACTGGCTTTCCAAATTTCCTGAATGTACAAGTATTTAAGTATTCCGTATAGGAAGTTCTTACAGAAACTAAAAAAGGAATCTTAGAGTTGGACGGGGTCCCAAGGGTCATCTAGTCCAACCCCCTGCAATACAGGAATCTCAGCTAAAGCATCCATGACACATGGCCATCCAACCTCTGTTTAAAGACATCTAAGAAAGGAGAATCGGAATCTCCTTTCTTGCAGCTTGAAGCCATTTCACAGCTTTAAAAGCCTACCTTCCACAGCAGGAGAAAACAAGCAGTCTCCTGTGACAGCCCTTAAGATATTTGAAGATGGCTATCATATTTCCTCTCAGCCTCCTCTTTTCCAGGCTAGACATATCCAGCTCCTTCAAGTGCTCCTCATAAGGCTTAGTTTCCAGACCCTTGATCATCTTGGTTGCCCTCCTCTGTACACGCTCCAGCTTGTCAACATCCTTCTTAAATTGTGGTGCCCAGAACTAGACACAGTATTCCAAGTGTGGTCTGACTAAGGCAGAATAGAGTGATACTATAACTTCCCTTGATATGGACACTATACTTCAGTGATCACAGCCTAGAATAGCATTACCTTTTTTTGCTGGTACATCACACTGTTGTGTGGCTTGTGGTTTTTTATTTTAAAAAAACACTCACGTTTGATTAAATTATATATATAAAAATAAACAGAGAAGAAAGAAAACAACTTCTATTTGACCTTGAGTGTGCCATTTCTTGCATAAGAAATAAAAAAAGGCTAGAGGGTAGTTGTTCCTTGTCGTTATACTGTTGCTGATTCTGTTGTTAGTTATTAATTTTATTTTTTATGATTCACAATCTGCTCTTTGAGATATGCCATATGCTCAAAGCAATTCAAGGATGACAACTGTCAAAATTAGTCCAATAAAAATTGCCTAAATGAGGAAGATTTACTACATCCTGATAAGTCTGTAGAAAGCCCCTCCTCCGCTCTCAAAATGCTCCCCCCCATCTCCACATCACATACAAAAGTCCAGAATGAGAGTTAAAAGTGAAATTATTGCTTTTGAGTAAGTTATCTTAATTTTTTTTTTAAGCAAAAGTTATCAGAAACAGAAAACAGCTCTTTTCCCCCTTTCTCTTTCTTTGTAAGGCACAAGGGGTTGTATCCTACTCAGAGTAGACCCATTGAAATTAATGGCACAAGTTAACTATGTCCATTCACTTCAGCAGGTCTACTCTGAGGTATGGCTAACATTGGCTGCAATCCAAGATTTGCAACCAATGCACAAGTTTACCATTACTGTACTTAATTCATTAAAGGCACATTGTATTAATAAAATAATACTTGCATTATGCAAAGTAGATGGGAAAAATCCTATATCCTGAAACAATAAGCTAAATCAAGGCACCCCCACCCTCGCCTTTACTAACATGGCATGAAAGGTAGATAAAACCAGACGAAAGCTCCAATCAAAACACATTTTCTAAATGCTACTATCATCCCCCCTCTTCATTTTGTTTCAGTCTACTTATGAATGCGGTTTCATCTATTTCTATTCACACCAAAGGCAAATCTTTGTCCTCCCATAGAATTGCACCAAATGGAATGTGATAAAGGGAACTTTCTCACAATTATGATGTTGGTGCAGGCTGTCAGCACAGAGGGGATGGAAATGAGGTTGGGGACAGGGAAGGGAATTCTAATAGACACCATGATATATACAATGAACGCAGGGCTATCCTGTGAGAGAAAGACTTGTCAAACTAATCAGATCTTCTATAGCTAGGTAAAGGCAGTAACGGAAGCGCTAACCTTGTAAAGATGCAGCTGCTGCTCCTCTGACATCATCAGGTCATGGCTGTCTATCACTATGGATTCCATGTCAATCAGCCAATCCCAGAGCTCCTGGTATTCTGAATCAAAGTCCAAAAGGCTGCAGATAAGGAATAAAATGTATTATGCATACTAGGGTATAGCTGTTAAGACCTTGTATTAGAATATAAGATATTCTCAAAAACGCATGATATCCCTAGCTCTGTTGCGGAAGAGATTCTTTATTTCAACAGGATAAATGAGAATTCAACTCCAGTATAAGCCGTGACCTAAATCTCAGCAAACGATACTAGATTCTGTCAACAACAGCAGACATATTTCTCTTCCTTCAAAAACTTTAAAAGAGATGGGAATTACATACAGGGCTGCTTAATGGTTTTTAAAGTGCTAACATATTTAGCAAACTTCTCCGCGATGAGCATTATGTGCTATTATTTGCACCAAAAACACTACTTTCACAGAAAAAAATGACTCAATCCATTTAGCCATTCCTCTGCTGTCTATCTGCCTATCTCTGCAAATATATATCCTACGTTTATTTTCATGCATGAGTAGCTAGCATTTCAACATAACACTTTAAGATAGGCTTGAGTGAATATGGTAAGCCAGTGAGAACCAAGGCCAGATACAGTATTAGACAGGTGTTCCCTACAGACATGTTGGAAACAAAGGTAAGGACAGGAAGTCAAAACAATGAATCCTTGAATAGCCAGCAATCATTAAAATTCAAAGGAGGATCACAACGGTTTCCAAGAAAATAAATCATTAGAATAAGGAGCTTAAAAGGATTAATGTTATTCTCTATTGAAAGCCTAGTGAATAAGTAAAACACTGTGATACAAAAAAAAGAAAAAAGAAAAAAGTAACAGAAGGTGCACACGAAAAAACTGCAGAAATGTCTGAAGAGTGACTCGTAAAAGAAAGAAAAAATCATTTAGACTTGCTAAACTGCTGTCACTCTCCAAACCCTTACCTTTGGCTTTGAAGTACAATTATGAATCTAAGGACCATATGATAGTGTGTAGCATTATCGCTTACCAAAACTAATTAACTTAGTATATTTAGATTTAAATTATGTTATTTGCAGTCCACAAGGGAATCAGTGTATCCTGCAAGCAAAGCAATATTAATACTTGGGATATAAGTATTTGGTGCCATCAATTGATGCTAAACCAGATTAAAACAAAGTCAGCACTCATATAACGCTTCTATTACGATCACACTTAGGGTTAGTTCTGCAATAATGATTGAAGCTATGGGATCATTTGTGATTCAACTCCCATGCATATAAAGTAAAATCTATTCTGGAATGCATCACAGTAATCCAAACAACTAGTTTAAGGTTGAACCCAGATACTGGATTCCTGGTCCATCCAGGTCACAGGATTGCCCTTGAACAAGCTAGATGGGCGAGGCATTGCAAAATAGCAAATCATAGAATTGTAGAATTGGAAGGGACTCTGATAATCATCTAGTCCCCTGCATTGCAGAAATCTCAACTAGAGCATCCATGGCCAACAGATGGCCATCCAACCTCTGCTTAAAAACCTCCAAGGAAGGAGAGTCCACCACCTTCCAAGGGAGTCTAAACAGCTGTTACCATCAGAAAGCTCTTCCTGATGTTTAGTTGGAGTATCCTCTTACGTACAAAGGTAAGAATCACACCTGCTGCCCCACCCACTTTTGCCATCCACCACTAGCACACACAAACCCCAAAAATTGTCCGCAGAACTATTCTCCTATAGAACACAGCAGCATCTAAGACCAATCAAGAAGATGGCAGCAAAAGAGCCCTATTGGCCAAGCTCATAAAGTCATGGCATTTTGAGTAGCATTCTCAATAGCAGACCCACCATTGTGAAACTCCGCCACTCCTTACAAATGCAGACTTAAAATGATCGATGTTAGGGGTGCAACTCAGTGAAAGAGCAGATGTGTTGGCACCTCCAGGTAGGACTGGGAAAGACCCCATCTCAAACCTGGGTGATCCACTGCCAATCAGTGTAGGCATTGCTGAACTAGATGTGCCAATATTCAGACAAGGTATAAATTCCTGTGTTCCGAAAACAATCACTGCAACCATAAAAACTGTGAAGCCAGCGAATGTGGTTTAAGTTTATTTAGTTCCACCAGCCGGATTGCAGGATTGAGTTGTAAGGAATGTATTTTAATTTGGTGGACAGGTAATCATAAATGCAGAGTTGCACACCTAATCCTCTGAATGCAAACATATTTCTTAAGGTGTGGACATTAATTCACTGTATAAAATGAAAATTCATGAGAGTCTTTCTCATGAGAAAATCATCTTGTGAGTACCATTAACAAACAAAAAATTAATGTGGAATTATTTTCACCAGCCAATTGTTCAAGTTTAACATTCTGTATAATTTCTAGTATTGTTATTCAGCTTGCATAATTTCTTTGTTAAAGTGCATATCCCATTTAGAAGTACTAAGGAAAGGCTGCATTCCATCAAAAATAATCCATTCATGGACAGAAAAAAACCCATCCTTTTCTAGTAATCATCTGCTATATCTTTTTTTTATATCATCCTTTTTGAAACCTTCACACAGCATCATATAACTAACCAGAATGATTTCATAAAATGATCAAAGGTCTTTCAATTCCACAAATTTTGATCTTTCTTCACTTTGGTAAGTTGCCCCATGCAAAACTAGATATAAGCTATGCTTATTACCTAAACATTCCTGCAATCAGCTGTTCTTCAAAAAATTGTTATGAAAGAGAGTTGCAAGAAATTAGTTGACTATTAGCCACGTATGGTCTAAACTTCTAGCGATAAATGAAGGCATGAGCGCATGGTCATATGCATAAGCAGGGGACTTTGGACAAAAATTAAGAACTTGGGGGAAATGGCTGTTGGTCTTAAGGACGTGTGCCCATTCACGACCACTAGAGGCTTTGATTCAATTTGCATGCATGCTAAGCATGGCTTAGCATGAATGAACAGAGCAAAGGTAGTAGTTACTGTGCTCTTCCCATGATCCTCCTGCTGCCATCCTACCCAGAATGGCACCTAGATTTATGTCTGAACCTGGGCTTGCAATTTGACTCACTCTAGACAAACTGCAAGCTGTAACCATGTTTTGTTTGTGACTTAATGCTCATGGTTTATCTGGTGAGACAAACCATGAACTCTAGTTCAGATGTAATGCTAAACCCTGTGTAGAGCAGCAGCAGCAGCAGCAGCAGCAGCAAAACCAGGGAGGAGCATGCACAATCTTCACTCTGGGAAACAGCAAACTTGCTTGCTTGCACTAAGCCATGGTTTGGTTTAGCGTTACCTGATGTTACTGGCCACCCCAAACTCTGCCGAGTGGTGTTAGAATATTCTGTTCCACCTTAAGAACAGACGTGTGGAATTGTTGTATGTCACATGTCTGTTTACACTCCAGCACAGCTTGCTGGGAACTTCCATTTGTGTATAGCTTTTGTTTATGCTGCTTGCTTTGGATACGAAGGAGATCAGACATGTTTCCTTTTGTCCTGATGTATGCTGAATAAACTGCTCGTAAATATACTCACACAGCCTCTCCTGCTAATTCTGTTGCGCAGCGTTTCTCTGCTGAGTAGTGTGCCCTAGCTTCTGAAGCTCGGGTAGCAGATTCATGCACCAAGATCTGGAGATCGCCTGGCACATTGGCCGGTGGGCTGGAGCCAGCTGGGGGCCAGCTGGAGCCAGCTTGGTTGCATGCCAACAAGTGGTGCATGAGGTTTCAAGGGGTCTTGACACTCAACTAGGGTCTGTGTTCCTTTGGGGTAAATGAGGTGTGGTGGAGTCTGTCTGCAGTGTCTTTGAAATATGATTTATTTAAACATATTTACATTGGAAGCGTTCAATGGAGAAAGATTTCACAGTATTCATATCTCAGGAGAAACCCGACCTTCACACGGGTGCAGCACTGGAGTCCAAAGAATCTTGCACATTATCTCTGTGCCTCTGTCCCAGCCTGCCAAGATGGTTCTACCCCTGAAGCACTAGCCCCAGCCTTCTCCTTCCCAAAGATCCTTGTCAGGGGAAAAAAAATCCAAGCCTCGTGTAAAACAACACTTTTTTTCCTGTGGGCACAGCCTGCCCCCTCCCCTGTTTTCGTACGTCATGGAAGCTGAAATCCTAAACCTTTCTCTTCCCATGGTAACCATGGGAACTCCTCCCTCTGTCCACCAGACAAAAAAATGTCTTGCCCTGATGATGGTTTTCATTGACGGGTTAATGACTTGCTTCCAGAACCTTTTGCCATTCTTTCCGACCCCTATCCGGGTGAGGTCTTGGCCTGGAAAAAGATGCTTAGCCTTCAATACTTCAAATATTATCTAAACTCTTCCACTTATTATTTTCAAACATTTACTAACTCTGTTACCTGTTGTCTGTAAACTGAGCCTCTGTGAAAGAAAGGGCAGCTTATTAACAACAGACCAACTTCTGATCGTAAGAAGGGAAACAGTGGCATAAAGGAGGCAATATTGTACTGGGAAGAAAAGAATCATACAAAGAGAGAAAAGGCAGCAATCAATTTTTTTAAAATGAGTAAAAGTGGGAAGGAAAACTAGAAGAAATAAAAGTGTTGGCATCAACAAAACAGTAGTGGAAGAAAACATATTGAAAGAACATTTAAAAAGAGAAATGACTGAAATTCCGGAACAATTTCTGTGAGCAAAAAGAAAGAAAGAAATATCTATATATATCTATAGTTGGGGGTGGGGGAAGTAACAAAGTGAAAGACAGCGACATTTGTATAAAAGATATAAAGAAGTGGGCAGAGTATACAAAATTCATTTATTTAGATTTTTGTTCCAACTTTCCACAAAACAGCTCAAGGTATACAGAGTTCTGAAACAAGGTTTTTCACATAACAATACAAAAGAGAGAGAAAGTGGCAGAAAGTTGAGCTGGCCTGAACAATCTATACTTTCCTTATGCTGGGTGAAAATATATGCTGCTACTATACAATGACCAGTGAATTGTATACCAGCTATGCCTGGGAAGAATGGAGGGAAAACACACTTCCAGAAAATGAAAAGGCAGCAGAAAGGCCAGCAGATAAGATTCAGGTATTCCAGGAAAAACCACCAGAACCCACCAATTACATGTCCACATGTCACATGGTTGCACTGGTGCCAATGTACACAAGCTGACCAGAGACTATGTCTGTCACGTTTACATGCTCCAAATGTGGAACCAACACAATCAGGTAGGAACAGTAGGTGGTGCCAATGGAACCCCATGGTGCGCTCTGCTAAAACACCAGCGCATGAGGTGACGTGAATCCCACCATGGGTTCCCCCTTTTCCAATGGAAGAAAGATATGGAATTATGTAGTCGCCATGGGAATCTCATGGTGTGCTCTGTCAAAGTCCAAGCGGACGTTCTCAAACATGCAACTCCTTGGCCACAGCTGCTTCTGCAACTATGTATTATGGCTGTCCTGGTTGACTGCCAGTCACATGTTGACACTTCCCCTTTGTTAATGGCTGCCCACCTCCTTTCCCTGGCTGGTTGCATTGCTCCTTTTCAAGCTGCCCCATCCTCCTTGGTGAATGACTGCCCATGGCTACCCAACAAGCAGGGCTTCCTGCACAGCCCCAGCATTCCCTTCCCTTAGCTTATGCTGGGTTGTCCAGGAGGGCTCCTCCCCTCACTAGTATCCGCCCCGGAGCCGCGGCAAAGGTGTAAAAGAGCCACATGCGGCTCCGGAGCCACGGGTTGCAGACCCGTGCCCTAGTGGAACAGAAACAATCTATGTGGTAAATACAGGTGACTAGGGGTGGCAACAATTCACATCATTGAGGATGTTGTGGAGGACAGAGAGGCAAAGAGCAGGTGTGGTGCCCTTCGTGGCTTCATCTCCCTGTTGGGAATGCCCATCGCTGGTCTGGCATGGAGCTTCTCAGGCTGCCTGGTGTGAGTAGATGGACTTTTCTCAATTGGCTGTATGCAGGTCGGTTTTGTTGGATATGGGGTGGAGCTCCTCATGGTCTGCACAGGAAAATGGGCTGTGTAGAGCAAAGGCAGGTGGAAGAGAGAGCAAGCAACAAACAAACAATGATCAGCAGCTGGAAAACACAGTTCCTGGAGCCAGGTACACACAGGTGGCTGTAACAGAGCAGAGGAAACAGTGAAGGTGGTGCCACCGCTCATAGCCTTCCCTCCCATTGGTGGCAAGGGTTTAGAATAGACCACCTGGCCTTGGCCAATCGAGAGTTCACCTGTATGCAGTGTTAGCCCTCTGTGGAAGGCACTGCTCCCTGCTACTTGACAGGAAGAGCACTAGGAGCAATATAGTTGAGGCAAGACCCAGTTTTCATTTATAGCAATCCAGGATATACATGAGAGGCAATCACAGGGCAGTCATCCTTTGTAGCACACTTCTTCCTCTTCCCTTGTTTACCTGTGTGGGGTGCTCCTGGTACCAGAGTGGGGCTTACCTGTAAGTGGGGCTGAGTGCCTCTCCTGGGTATCAGGAACACTTTTTCTCTCTGTTGGTGGAGGGAATGGGAGTTCCATGAGACAAGAGTATTCATAAAGGAATAAGGAAGAGATGTGAGAAAGTTGCAACAGATATGCATTACAGCAAATGTTCCCCCTTCCCTTGCTCACCTGAGTGTGGTGCTCTGCCTGGCCCATCCAGTTGTTGGAGTGGAGTTTGCTGATAGGCGTTTGCATCTGGTCCAGAGGTGAGGTCCTGTTCTGGTTCTAGGCCAATGACATGACTGTTGTGTGCAAGTCCCTAGGGGCGCTCTTGTCCAAAGTACTCTTTCTTCACAGTTTCCCCTCACCAAAAGTTCCCCCTTGTGAGGAAACAGTGTGAGTGACATGGGGTCAGGGAGATGTAACTCTATAACGCATGCCTTGTCATCTGACCTGTAGTATCCCTATGTGAAGTTTATACACTGGTGGTGGTGTGGTGCAACAGGGACCATATGTTCTGTCATGGTAATGTGTCTGGGGCGAGAGGCAGGAGGGCTATTTATAATCCCACCTCCCTCCACTGAAGTCAATCACTGGAGTTTGGGAATACCACCAAAAGGTGGTATTCAACTAAGTTTTACTCAAAGTACAGTGGTACCCCACAAGACGAACGCCTCAGAAGACGAAAAACTCGCTAGACGAAGGAGTTTTTCGTTTTCTTAGCCGCTTCGCAAGACGCATTTCCCTATGGGCTTGCTTCGCAAAACAAAACTTGCCCCACAAGCTCCGGGGATAGCGGGGAAGCGCAAAGCGTCTTCCCCACTGTCCCCGGACCTCTTTTGAAGCAAGAGGCAGCGGGGAGAAGATCGCTTCTCCCCGTTGCCAGCCCCGCAATCTCCGGGGACAGAGGGGAAGGCACGCGCGCCTTCCCCTCTCTTCCCGGACTCCTTTTGAACCAAGGGGCGGCAACGGGGAGAAGCGATTCTCCCCGCTGCCCCTTCCCTTGCTTTAAAACAGGTCTGGGGACAGAGGAGAAGGTGCGCGCGCCTTCCCCTCTGTCCCCGGAAATTGCGGGGCAGGCAACAGGGAGAAGCAATCTTCTCCCCGCCGCCCCTTGCTTTAAACAGGTCCGGGGACAGAGGGGAAGGCGCGCGGCGCTTCCCCTCTGTCCCCGGACGGTCTCCATAGGAACGCATTGATTGATTTTCAATGCATTCCTATGGGAAACCATGCTTCACAAGACGAAAAACTCGCAAGAAGAAAAAACTTGCGGAACGAATTAATTTCGTCTTGCGAGGCACCACTGTAGATTGAAATGAATAGCTCTTCGTAATGTTTACTAATTTCAGTGGGCCAAGACGCAGTAAATTTTAGCTGAATAGCATCCTAATTATTTTGGGTTTTATAAAGTCTGATGTTTTCCATACGAATTGTTTTTGTGATTTTTAATTGTTTTACTTACATGCATTGTTTAGAGATATTAACCAGGTTTCTTAAAATGTAAAAAACCCCAAAACCCTCACTTGTCTTTTTTTGGCGTTGACACAACTCCTCATCCAAGTGGCACTCTACTTTCCCCCACTAAATCCAGAAACACTAAAACACATTGTGGGCAGTTGTGTTTCAAACAAGAAAGAAAAAGTGCTGTTTTTTTATTGGGCACCATCTATCGTCATTTATTAGCACATATAATTGAATGTATATATAATGCATGTGCTGTTGAGGGAAATGAGAGGCAGATGGGGAAGGTCCTCAACCTGGGAAGGTAGAGCATGTAGCAGAAGGGAAAATCTGATCCTAAACCTCTGCTGCCTTGCAGCCATACTCATTCGTGAGAAAGCCTTTGGGGGTAAACTCAGAGGAACAATCCATATTTGCTGTCATGTGGGACACCTTTGGGAGAAGAAAAGGGTAAGGAGAAAACCCTACACAATTCTGGAGTGGAGTCCCTCCTTCCAGCAACTCCTGCAGCCAAGTTGGTGCCAAAGGTATTCCTTTCCTTTCGACTACAACAGCTAGATGGAGGAGATGAGGTTCTGTTGTCTGGGCAGCCCAAGACCTCCAAACACACTGCCCTGGTTTGCACCCTGGAGAGGTCACGTTGGTGATGCTAATGCAAAACAATGCTGGATGCAACAGTTATGAGTTATAAGCTCAACCTGATTGGCATAAGGTACAAGCGTTACGGGTTGCTTTTGTCAGTAGAAGTGGTCATCAAGCCAGGCAGCCCCAGGTCAATACATTGCTGACCCGCACACAGGTCAGTGACTAATGGAACACAGCCATCGTTAACTGTGAGAGGGAAACACTCAACACTGACATTGCCACTCTGCAGGAGACTAGACTCACATCAAATGGCTGTTTCTGAGAGAAGAACTACACCCTTTTCTGGCAAGGAGGGAATCCATGGCATAGGTTTCACAGTGAGGAACCCTCTTCTGTCTGCGAAAGAACTGCTGACCAAGGGCTCAGAACACTTGCTTTCCTCTGGTCCGGTTAAGATCTTGAGCGTCTGTGCTCCCATTATGTGCTCTGACGTACAGACCGAAGACCAATTCTACGAGGAACTAGGCACATTCTTCTCTATCAAGGCAAAACAGCAAATGTCCTGGAGGCATCCAAGGTCAGGCCAATGACACCAGCTGAACTTGATTGTCATCAGGCTATCAGCCCTGAACTGTGTTCATGTTGCATGGAGCTACCAAGGTGCCGACTGCAACATGGATCAGTCCCTGTTGACAAGCAAGATCCCTCTCCAGCCAAATAGGTTCCAAAGCACAAAGCAGGAAGTGTGGACACGAATCAACACTGCTAGAACAGCCAACTTTGTGAATGTTTCTCCAATTCCGATGAACAGGTACTAGAGAGCCAGTATGGTGTACTGGTTAAGAGCGGTAGACTTGTAATCTGGTGAACCGGGTTCGCGTCTCCGCTCCTCCACATGCAGCTGCTGGGTGACCTTCGGGTAGTCACACTTCTCTGAAGTATCTCAGCCTCACTCACCTCACAGAGTGTTTGTTGTGGGGGAGGAAGGGAAAGGAGATTGCTAGCTGATTTGAGACTCATGAAGGGGAGTGATAAAGCAGGATATCAAATCCAAACTCTTCTTCTTCTACTGAACTTCCCAAGAGACAGCACTGAAGTAAGGTGGAACTACATCAAAGAGGCAACCTACAACACGGTGATGTCCTCCTTTGGCAAAAGAGAGCAGCAGGTCCCTGGCTGGTTTGAGGCTGGCATTAAGGACACAGATCCTGTTATTGCTGCAAAGCATGAGGGCCTTGTGAACTACAAGTGCACACCCTTCAAGAAGTTGCTTGCTGCACTGAGAAAGGCAAGGAGCGATGCATAGAGGATTGCCAGACGATGTGCCAATGACTACTGGCTAAAGATGGACCAGACCATTCAACTCGCTGCTGACAGTGGCAACTTTCACAAAATGTATGTAGGCATGAAGGAAGCCTTCAGGAAAACTGCACCACTGAAAACCTAATCTGGAGAGATTATCACAGACTGCAGCAAGCAGATTAAGTGATGGGAAGAGCACTATCAAGAACTGTACTTGCAGGAAAACATGGTTGCTGACACAGCAGTTGACAGCATCCAGACTTGGAAAAGCTGGGTGCTCCTCCCTTCCTTGACAAGCTGAAGAACGCCATCAACTCCATGGTTATGTGGTTAAGTCTCAGGACAGGACAAAATGCCAACAGCACTGTTAAAAGCCAGCCTCAACTCCTTCCTCGTGACACACCTCCACGGACTTCTCTCGCAGTGTTGGGAAACTGGACACCTTCATTTGCCCCAGCTGCAACAAAATAAATCTCTCCCATATTGGTCTCTACAGCCACAGCAGGCGCTGTAACGCCCCAACAATTTGACTTTACCCTCAAAGGCGCACTCTTCCATTGTCTACCAAAACAGATAGATGCCAACAAAATATACTTAAAATGTGGAATAGTGGTCAGTACAGTAGTGGCAGTAGTCATTGTAGTAGTAGTAGTAGTAGTAGTAGTAGTAGTAGTAGTAGTAGTAGCAGCAGCAGCAGCAGCTGTATTTGGTTTTGAATGTGGAATTTGTAGGGCATTTGTTATATTGATTCCTTTTTGTTTGAGATCTGTCAACGGCTTAGAGATTCATGTTGGAAGATGCAGCGGTATAAAAAATAAATAAATAGCTGAACACCCTCTGTCAGTTTTGAGTGTTAGCTGGCCTGGCCTGCGACTCCGAGGATTTAAAAAGAAAGAGGCAAGCATGTATGTTGGAAACTGAGGAAACGCAAATGCTCAAGGAGGAAACTGCACATATTCACAGTTTCCGTTTTTGTTTTAAAATTATCTTGCTCCCTTGGGGCTGGGGGAATAATTTAAAAGGAAATGCACTTTCGCATACTCAGGATGTTTGCTGAGTTATGTAGCAACCTGTTTTCTTTGTTTATTTCGAGATGGGCCTGTTTTGCTTCCAAAGTGAATGGCTCAGGGGCCCCACTCACTTCACAGTTGCAAGGAAATTATAGGTTGCTGATGAATTGCCTGGTGCTACGAAGCAACATGTCTGGATGAGAGTTTCTCAGGAGCGTCAGATTGGCCACCGATAGAGGGAAAAGTTCTGGAGAAGACAGGCATTTTGTGTGATCCAGGAAAGCAATCCTTGTGGGTTTTTTTTTTATGTCTTTGATAAAATGCTGTTAGAGAACCTTGGGGAATCCAAAGAAATAAAGAGCCAAGGCTGTATATGTACCATACGCAGAAAGTCTGAGGATATTCTGTGCATTCTCCTTGAAATAATGAGCAGTTCTGGTTAGCCTGTCCATACAGTGATCAATTGATGTCGGGCAATGAGTCACAACACATTGATCTTTGTGTGTGTGTGTGTGTGTGTGTGTGTGTGTGTGTGTGTGTATTTGGGAGAGAAAGAATCTTGGCTTAGCAGGAAAAATCCTCCTGAATAACATAGGAGCAAGGAAGAGAAGATAATCTTTTTTAAAAAGATAACAGATCACTGAGAATAAAACAACAAAAAGAATAGTTCCCTACCCATTACTTCCCACTGTGTGAACTTTTGACATATCCGCAAACTCTTCCTTTCGCTTGCTACTGCTGTTGTACTGCTCGCTGTACAGCTTTAAGGACATCTGTTCAACAGCATCTCTTTGTGCTTCCAGATAGCATAGCTGAACCTCAGCCTAGAAAAAGACAACAATAAGAAATAAAATCCTTTGTTTTCATTCACAAGGAATACATGTATAAAGTCGCTGCTTTGGGGCCCAATGAGCACTCAATCCAAAGTTATAATGCATAGTGGTATTAAACATTATCCTAATATTGATTAGGTGGCTCTTTATGCATTAAATTGGTGTAAAATTAAAAGGGCAATATCCTACAAAACACTCCTGATCATCTGATGTGGTATTGTTTAGAATTATTATTATTATTAATTACCCGCCCTTCGCCATAAAATCGGGGAGGTGGGGGTGTTACAACAATTTAAAATACAATATTATTATTTTTAAAAAAAGAAAATTACAAAAAACCACAAAACAGAGTAATCATCAACACCATCAAAAGTTCATACATGCTTATATTATATTTTGATTTCCAATCACCTTGCATTATAAATCTTCAAGACCATTTTCTAAAAGGAGATTCTTGGAAACAAATAGCAATTGGCTTTGGCATAACCCCCACTACACCACAGTGGTGTTTTTTTCTAGGAACAGAGATGCTATCAAGCAGCTATGGTACATGACGATGTCACAGTTCCTGAGAAGAAGGTGACTAATTTGAAAAGAAATGGTACCATAAAGAGTCATTGCTGCTCAAATGACACACACAAAAATAAATAGCTTTAAAAAATAAAGAGTTAAAAATAGTTCAAAACAAAACACAACAATGCACCCTCCCACAAACACATTTAAAAGGCTGTAGACTATTAATCAGCCTAAGGCCTGGTTGAAGAGGAATGTTTTTGCCTGGTGCCTAAAGATGTATATTGAAGGTGCCAGCCGAACCTCCCTGCAGAAAAGGCCCCCTCTGGACCTCTCATGCGCACATAGAAGGGCCTCAGTTGATTATTGCAGAGTTCAGGTGGGTTTATATGGGGAGAGGCAGTCCTTGAGGTAATGCTATCCTGAGCCATATCATCCAGATTTCAGTTATTTCTGGCTTACAATTTACTCAGATTCATTTGTCCCGAGCCAACATATTTTTGCACTGTGGGATTTCTGGCACACACTCAATATCACTTGTCCACAAGTCCTTCCCAATTTGGGTCAAAGGAAGGGCAGACTGAACTCGCAAAGGGGTGTACGTACAAAGACACCCTCTCTACTGAAGTGAATAAGGAAGATTCATGAAAAAAGTTCTGTGTATTATCAGACTGCACATGAGGATTTGAACTGGAGAACACTGTCCTCTGTCCTCCTACAAAACCAGCTACATAGGTAAACACTTTTCTCTTCATCCATTGTTTCAATATTCCAGATATTCCAAATGTACAAAGACACATAACAGGACTCAGCAAAGAGGCAGATTTACAGCAAGGGCTTAGCTTTGAATTGTCCTTCCCAATGGCTTCTTGGAAATACAGAGTATTTGTGGGGACACAGGCAATGTTTATCTTCATTTCAGTGTATATATAATTTTGTTCTGCCCTGGAGAGCTGCTGCCAGTCCATGTAGACAATATTAGGTTACACAGACTAATGCTCAGCCTGTGTTCCCAAGACTTACTTATTCAACCTGTGGAATTTATGTTCTGTTTAGCACTTGCCTAATGCTTCACATGCCATTCTTTCTGCTCAAGTGTTTGTTTGACTAATGGCGTAAATAAAAACAAAGGCATAGCATTCTCACTGCACCAATCAAACCTTCCCAAAGATTACTCAGCAACCTGAACTTTAAGCAAGATGAAGTCGATTAGCGCTGGTGTTTTCTTTTAGACTATTTCCTGGTCAAAAGAATGTGGAATAACATCTGGCTTCAGAACCTATTGAATAAAGTACTTTATCTATTGCAGCTGTGTTGATGAGCTGGATTCTTGAGCTCAGAGCACCAGATGACATGGGGATGGGTTTGGCCATTTGCCGTAACTGCCCCTGGATTGCTGGGAGGACTACAGAAGCGAAGTTGTGCTCAAGAGCACTTTGGGGCCAATATGGTGTTGTTACAACACACTCCACTAAAATGCAAACACGCCAATTAAAATGACAGCAAGCTTCAACTCCCCCCACACACACTCTGTGTCCCTTTTCCCTTGTGTGTAGTGGGGTGTTTTTTTAAAGAGTGTAAGCCTGCTGGCAGGGACTGTCTTTTTTTTAATTGATTGTATGTAAGCCTCTCCAGGAGCCTGAAGAGTGAGGTACAAATTCAACAAATAAATAAATAAAGGGATTCAGAGGTGTAGAACCGACTAAGAACCTAATGGGCTACAAGGCAGGCTGAGAAGGGGCTGTGATTATTCAAAAATGTCCCAAACTGTCCAAAGTTGCAGGCAGCTATGTTGATCTATTGCCACACAGAAATGCAAACACACACACCAAAGAAAAGCGGTACATAGCACAACAACCAATTTATTAGGATCAGCATTTCTGAGATCCTATGTATAGTTTCCAGGGAGTAAGTTCTGCTGAACTCAGTGATGCTTGCTTCTGACTGCAGCATGCAAACCCACTGAGCTTTAACCAAAGGTCTTCAGTCACCTGAAATGCAGTCTTTAGATTTTAATTACAAAATGCAAACAATCATGCAAAGAAGTGTCTCCATTTAAACTGGCAGTGTGAAGAAGGAACCCCGTCAAAAAAAGAAAAAGAAAAAAGAAATAAAAGACTCAACCTCTACTTGATTGCTATTCTCATTCTCTGACTTATGCTAATATGTCACAAGCAAACTTGAAAACTTCATTAGCACCTGATTCAGTTACCAGAGCATGGAAGGTCCCCGCCACATTACCCTGATGCTCTGACAGATGACCTCAATGTCCAGAAGCTGGGCTCCTCTGCATTCCCTGTCCACTTCACCATTGCCTAAAGTAGCAGTTTGTTACATGCAAAGCCTGTGGTAGAGCACAAGCCTTGTATGCAAAAGGTCCCAGGTTCAGTCCCTGGTGTTGTTGTTGTTTAGTCATTTAGTCGTGTCCGACTCTTCGTGACCCCATGGACCAGAGCACGCCAGGCACTTCTGTCTTCCACTGCCTCCCGCAGTTTGGTCAGACTCATGTTTGTAGCTTCGAGAACACTGTCCAACCATCTCGTCCTCTGTCGTCCCCTTCTCCTTGTGCCCTCCATCTTTCCCAACATCAGGGTCTTTTCCAGGGAATCTTCTCTTCTCATGAGGTGACCAAAGTATTAGAGCCTCAGCTTCAGGATCTGTCCTTCCAGTGAGCACTCAGGGCTGATTTCCTTAAGAATGGAGAGGTTTGATCTTCTTGCAGTCCATGGGATTCTCAAGAGTCTCCTCCAAGTACATTCAGGTAAATCTGGAGAAGACCTCTGCCTGAGAACCCTAGAAAACAGCTGCCAATCAGTGAAGGATACTGAGCTAGATGGATAAATGATCTGACTTGGTATCCCACTGTTTCTAAGGCCACAACTTATGCCATCAGCTGCAATGCACACAGAGAATGCGACCTTCTCTTCTATAATAAGGAAACACCTGTGCACATAGGGTTGGCAGCACTGCCCAAGGCTCCAATCGTAACTACAGTTGTTCAGAGATGGTAATATAAATTGGAAGTGATGGCAGTTAGGAACGGGGCCCATATATGTTAAAAGGCACCAGTCCTCACAGTTCCCTTTTAGTTCAAAGTGCTGGTTTTCTTCTCTAAAGCTCTAAATGGTTTAGGATCCCTGTACCTAAAGGGACACCTCTACCATACGAACCTTTCCACACTCTTTGGTCTTCAGAGAGGGGGAGGAGCTGCTATGTGAACATAGGAAGAACCCGAAACAGCCCATTGGATCTGCCTACAGCCAATCTAGTCCAGCATCCTGTTCTCACAGTGCCCAACCACATGCCAGTGCGAAACCTGCAAGCAGGATCTGAGCATAACAGCACTCTCACCTCCTGTGGTTTCCAGCAGCTAGCAGTCAGAAGAATTACTGCCTCCAACTGTGGAGGCAGGGCATAGCAGCCAATAGCCTTTTCCTCCATGAATTTTAATTATAAGCCACATTTCTAGAGAAAGGGATATCCACTCAAGTGTCTTAGACTGTGTGCACGTCCTCCTTTCATCTAAGGTGGGACTGAGGGTCAGAGAGGACAGGGCCCTCTTGGCAGTCAGGTTATGGAATATCTGTTTCTTTGAGACGTTCTCCTAGCTACCTCCTGATATTCTTTCAGGCACCAATTGAAACCTGTATGTACATGTGTGTGTGTGTGTACGCAGGTATGCTTTTCAATAATGTATCCAAAGTTTACATCTGTGGCTTTGATGGTTGCTGCCTGTTTTAAATCATTTGCTGCTGCTGCTCACTACTCTTGCATTTTGTCTTTCTGGGGTTGCCTGCTTGCTTTTCAGCATTTTAACTGGTGTTAGCTGCCTTGTGGCCTCCAATGTGGAGCTGAAAAGCGGGGTAGAAATAAGCCAATAAATAAGCCAATAAATAAATATTTATTTATTTCTCCACAATGTGGAGAACTTGGAAGAAAGAGTGACTCCTGCTGTAGAAGTATGCTATAGAAATAATCAAACCAAATAATATGAGGGTTCCAACATACTTTTAATTTAGTGCAGCATCATTCATTGTCAAGGAATGATGTAACTAATTAAAAGGGTAAGACTATAGATAGATCATGTGTGCATATGAATACACACATGCACATTCCATGGCTGGAACAGACTCATGTCTACAGATTCCAAAAAACTCCATTAATGAGTACAAAGAAAGGAAAATCAGATGCTCCCTTAGCGAGCCAGGTAATTTCTCTTCCGTGGAAAACAAATTAAATTTCTTTCTCAAAGAAGTGTCTCACAAATCACCAGTGTTTATTGGTCTGATAGTTTTGGCTATCTGGCATTGTTCGCAACATACTTTGCGGCTTCTGATTTATGCCTGTCAGAAATACTCTGCATTTGTATTTTAGATATCGTCATTATTATTAACATGTTGTCAGTAGCTGAAAACTTTCCAAAATTAAGTATCTTCTGGAATAAAGTTTTCTATTGCTGTTGTCAATATGCAACTAGCAAATGGCTCTTGCATTCTACAAAAACTGATACATCTTCTTAGCTGCCGGCAGTGCCTCATCCTGAAATAGCTGGAGAGAGTAAGTCTGACACAGGGGACTGATGCTGCCATTTGCATCTGAGAAGACCTGACTGAGATAAATGTTGGAACAGCTACCTTCCATCTTCTCTGGGTCCACGTACATCACTATGCCCTCAGGGAAGGCAGAAGACAAAAAGCCTAAGTCAGGGAGTTCATGTCCTCAGCTCCTGAGAAAACAGTGTTTCTAAATATTTGGTAACGTTTTTTTCTTTTTAGTATATTTTGTAAAATGCCTCAGGGATCTTAGCAACATGGTGGCACATGCTTGCAATCAATCAATCAATCAATCAATCAATCAATCAATAGCTAGCTCCCATAGTATTAGGCCCTGATTGAAGCTTGACTTCTTCTGGATTGGATGATTGGCTTCACATCCCTCCTTCAGAATTTTATAATAATTATATTATTTATATACAGCCCCAATATTCTGAATGATCTGAAAATACTATAACCATTTGGAGGTACACTTATGTCTAAAGAGAGGGCATAACTATTCCTTTAAATGTTTTCTCATATTCAAGGTGTCTTGGACTGTGTGTTTGTTTGTATGTGTCTGAAATTTCATATCTGTGGTGTAGAACTACCTTCTATACATTTTAATCCCCATTCTCTTTTCAAGGTACACACAGTATCTCTCCCCTTTTAACTTTTCTCCTAATCTCTACATTTCTCTCTCTCTAGAAGCGAGGCCTGGAAAATCCAATCAGAAATTGGTTCGCTTTATTTGGTACGAGGTGTAGCTCCCAAACCTTCATCAAGGAAAATTCACCTCAACCAATCAATCTTTCTAAGTTCACAGAAAGCAGGCTACAGTAGTAGTCTAGACCCAAGTGGTCTCAAAGGCAGACTTCATATGTTTCCAGGCCTGAATGTGAAGGAATACATAATGCCTTAGAATTTTCCATTCTGCTACAGACCCACTGGCTGGCTGCTTCTGGCCCCAGTTCAAATGCTGATGCTGACTTTGAAAAACTGGAATATTCTAAAGCCTGCATGCCTTTGGGCAGCTTTCCCTAACCTGATGCCCTCTAATTCTTTGGGATGCCATCATGCCTGACTATTGGTAATGCTGCCTGGGGCTGATGGGAACTGTAGTCCTAAACATCCAGGTTGGAGAAGGCTGCCTTAGGGGCTCCATCCTCCCATGTTTCCCATTCCCTTCCATTTACGATGATGTTCTGCTCTTATTTCTCAAATGTTAGCCTGTAAGGGTGCATAGCTAGGCTTTCTATGTGACTTCCTTTGTAGATTCATCTGACCTTCACACTGAGCATTTTTGGACTGCCAGGTGAAGTCCTGGCCTTTTCAAAGGCTTTCTTTGCTTACTAACTTGCAGCCAGCTGATCGTGGCTATTCTAACTTGTAGATTTTTATGTTGTTGCTCTGCCTGTGTTTTATTGATTGTTTTAATGATGATTGAAGCTTTATTGATGCTCCTTCAGGAATTACAGGCAAAGCGTGGTTTTGGGTGACATCCAAGGGTTCCTATCTACCAGCAGAATGGACTTCTGCTCATGCTGTGGGAATTGTTTTTCCTCTTGTTCCCCTGTCCAGCCCTCATCAGGAGGGCTGAGGGACCCTCATAACAGAAGGGGATTGGGGGGGATGGTACAATGTGGGGGAGAGGAATGGGAACTCTTGTTATGTGTACAGAAGTCAGTTTACATGGCATTGAATGTAACCCATTGTTTGTTCACTGTACCACATGCTATTCCCCCCAAAAAATTTAAGAATTCAACCTATAGGTGCTGAAACAAAATAAACAAAACCTTTAAGATACTGGTGGGGAGGGGAGGGAGAAGATACCTACACTCACCAGAATTCCAGATATCTTCATAATACCTAAATTTGAGTGCAGCATATCATATCATATCATTCATATCAGCATATCATTCTCTATATTTATTGTATGGGAGCTCTTAACCTTATTTTTCTTTTTCTTTTTTGCATCCTAGGACTGCCCAAACATACTTGCTTTGGTACACTTTTGTGGGTTGTTATTTTCCTGCTTCCCCTATAGATGCCAAATCCTTATTTCACTCACTTCCATGAGCTCCAGTGAAAGTACACAACTGCCCTTAGGAAAAATGTCCCATTTTATCATTTTACACTATGTTTTCCCCCCTTCTCTCTCTCCATCAACTATTTTTAAATGTAACTCTTGTGTTCAACTACTGCAAACATTTTCAGCATGCACAAATCCAGGAAGATACGCGCTTCAAACAGATATTTCTGATTTCTATATGCAGTCATCTATCACAGAGCGGCTGTACATAAGACTTCCCTCACCCCCTCCAACAGTTCATGTTCTACTGATATTGCAATTCCAGAGGGGCTTTGAAAACCTCAAGTAGGTATTGATTGGTTTAAATTTCAAAAAAATAAAAATAAATCCTATATTCTTCAGAGGCCACTGTAGGATACAAAAAGTCAAGAAAATTTGCGCTGCCAAAAAAAGAGATGTGAGTAAATCTACTGAAGATGATTTACATTATTATTTTTTTTAAAAAGGGCAAAGATGTTTTAGATCACTCATCAGTCCTATATATTGGTTGGTTAATAAAAATGTTTAGGCAATCAGCATAGCAACAAATGAAATAGTTTGCTCGATGTTGTTCTTTGACAGAGAGGAACATGAAGACTGGATTTTGAGGAGAGCAGCCCATAAGCAGGGAGCCATCGCAGAAAAGGCCGCCTTCTGATCTTCTCACAAAGGAGGCACACAAAGAAGGGCCTCTGGTGATGATTGCAGGGTCTGGGTCATTCCTTATGGGGAGAGGCAGTCCTTGAGATATTATAATCCTGAGCCATTTAAGGCTTCATAGGTTAAAACCAGCACTTTGAATTGAGTCCAGAAACTCACTGCAGCCAGTGCACTTGGGCCAGGGTTGGTGTTATATGCTCAGACCGCCTGGACACTGAATTCTGCACCAGCTGAAGTTTCTGAACCACCTCCAGAGGCAGCCCTATGTATAACATACCGCAGTAGTATAACCTAGAGCAGGCATGTCCAACTCCCAAGAGACTGCGATTTACTCCCATTATTAAAAAAAAAACTGGCAGTGATCTACCCATTGGATTGACCAGAGTTGTTGAGCTTTTTGGGGGGAGCCTGACCTAGAGGTTACCAGAGCATAGACTGCAGATGTTAGGCTATCCCTGTCCAGATAGGGACACCAGCTGAAGCTGATGGAAGGTACTCTGCACTACTGAGGCCACCTGACCCTCAGGTGACAGTATTCACTTCCTGAAGCATTGATCAGAAATAGATGTGGGGGAAATTCACAGCACACCTTCAGATGAGCTACAAGAAGTGCTGCCTGTCAGTAGGCTAGTGACTTGTCCAATCAAGGGGCAGCAATTTTTTGCAACACCCAAAGGAAACTCCCAGAGGGAGGGGGGGTGCTCAGGTTGTTTCCACACTAGAAACTTGTGGTGTCCTGCATACTGTTGGCTGTCACAAATATATGCCACTCCCACCCATGTCAGGCAGGGGCAAAGCTTTCTGTAACATCCAGACCCACTTTAGAAAACATAACTTTCTATACATAAACGATTTGTGTTGTTGAGAGGTCAGCATCCCTGCTGCTGCTGAATTCCTGGCAATTTGCATACCATTAAAGCATTAGCCATAATGTTTGGAAAATTTAATTTTAAAGCTGTGCTGTTAAAAGATGTTTGCTGAATTGTAAGCATCTATGACAGCTGGGAAATTTGTTAACACTCTGATAGTTACACTATTTGTGCCTTAGTCTGGAAGGCAGTAAACAAAATCCCTTTTCACTTTACAACAATGAAGGAGATTTTAATGCAAGAGGAGGTGTTTAAAGACAACAACAATTTTTATCACAGCAATGCAGTGATGAAGGCAGCATGTCTTTTTATTTTCAATATTTCCCATCCATTAAGTTATCACTTTTATGCATTTATTTGCTTATTTTTGGCTCGGGGGTGCAGTTTTGTGTGTGTTAATACATGAGAGAAGGGAAGCACACAATTCTGATATAATTCAAAAAACCATTTTCCTTATTGAATTGTTTTTCTTACTATTCCTCGACCTATCATGTGTGAGTCTAGGTCACCTCCGTGTTATTGCCCTTCTACAATATTCCATCACTTCAGTATGTAGTCATGTACAAAACGAGGAATCAAGAATGAAAGGTGTATAATGAGAAGAAATAGAAGCTTGTTTCTCTTATCTGCCCAGATTACTGCCCATGTCAATGATAAGATTCATAATGGTGAAATGGCTCAGGATGCTTCCAGACTGTAGGATTCACACACCAACAAATCCAGGTGCGAAACTAAAGGTGACCTGAAGCAAACTTGCTCCCCCCCCCCAAAAAAATGGACTTCTTGTGATGAGCAAAGTGAGAGGGAAATGCACTGGAAAGTGTGGGATAACACTTTCTTAATTTAATGTTGTGTAACTTCCCAGCAATAAGAACAGAAAGAATGCTGAATAAACAGCCAGCTTCATCTACCCTCCACGCAAACATTGTGGGAACAAATAATGATGAATGCTCAGTAAACATGTCTGGAAGCAACAGTCCATATACTATCAGTATTACTGAGAAACTGTAGCACTATTTGGGCATTTGACTCAGTTAAGGACAGCATAGGGACGCAGGTGACGCTGTGGTCTAAACCACTGAGCCTCTTGGGTTTGCCGATCAGAAAGTTGGCGGTTCGAATCCCTGCGGCGGGGTGAGCTCCCATTGTTCGGTCCCAGCTCCTGCCAACCTAGCAATTCGAAAGCATGTCAAAGTGCAAGTAGATAAATAGGTACCGCTCTGGCAGGAAGGTAAACGGCGTTTCCGTGCACTGCTCTGGTTTTGCCAGAAGTGGCTCAGTCATGCTGGCCACATGATCCAGAGAAACAGTCTGCGGACAAACGCTGGCTCCCTCGGCCTGTAAAGCGAGATGAGCGCCGCAACCCCAGTCGTCTGCGACTGGACTTAACTGTCAGGGTTCCTTTACCATTTTTTTTTAAAAGGACAACATGGGTATGGGAAATGGAGTAACCCCTCTCTCCACCACTGACACCTAGCCATACAATGCAAACACCTGAATGGAGAGAGGGAGACTTCAAGTGTAGAGACTTCCACACAATCTGGGATCCAACGAAGCCTGTCCGAGAGAAGGCTTCCTTCAGAGATCTGCACTGCTTATTGGGACACCAGGGCTGTACTTGGTGAAGACCGGCTTTCATGTTCTCTTTAATAATGACTAGAAAGCCCAAAGGCAGCTTCTGTGAAACAGCCACCCCCTGGCTAATGGAGGAACGGAAGGAACAAGGTAGGAACAACAAGAATCGCTTTACATATGAATAACAACAATTTAGTTATCAAAACAGTAGCGAACAAGCATGACTTTATACAGTTCTTTTCAAAAAATTTAGCCTCCTACGGTCTTAATAGTCTTTTTCCTGTGGTTCAGGAAAGCACAGCAACACTCTGCCCACTGCCTGTATCCTTATTTCAAAGAGAATCATTCAAGCCGACATCTACCCTGTCAAGAATCTTGACTTTGAGCTGCTAATGCAGAATAAAAATCAATATATATTTTGATCATTTGATGAATATTTACTTCTTTCTTTAGCGCTCGGGGATTTCAAAATGAAAACTGCTGAATCAAGTCATTTTATTTTTCTGTGTTTGTGCCAACACCAATTTACTACCCTCCAGAAAGTTCCTGAACAAGACATCCCAAGTGGCGTACTTGTTGGTTTTCCCTGTCAGTCATAACAGGGTGCCAGCAGGGAGCCATAATCATTTCCCTTTCATACTGTTAGTGCTCCAGAAAGCAGTAGCTTGATTTACTTCCCCAGAAAAAGTAAACTTGTCTTATTTAGACATACTGTAGAATGCTAGAATACTTATTCCTTTCAGGGTGTGCCTGAACTGATACTATCCATTAAAAGTTAAACACTTGGGGTTTTTTTGTGGGGGTTTTTTGATCTCACAAGAAACAGAATTTATAGTTGCGTTTCAACGTAAGGAATTCCTGGGAACACTAAGAAAACAAAAAGCTTTGAAAAGGCATTTTCTGAAAAATGACAGTAAAATTCTAGCCGACTGCTATAATAAGCCCTTAGACTTCGTAGCATTACTGAGTATGAAAATGCATGCTGCTCCAAGAAAGCCTGGCACTTAAGATACTGTGAGTTTTATAAGAAATTTATGCTCATTTTTAATATAATGGATTTTTTTATTTTTTAAAAAAATGCATATCTAAAGTCTACCAAGATCCGGTATTTCCACTTGGGTTTTGTTTTTTTTTAACCCCCAAAATTTGAAATAGAACTAGATTGCTTTAACAAGAACTGTAAATGCAAGCAATTTTGGTCTTGCAAAATAATTTTATACTGACTCAGTAGAAAGGCTTTAAATCAAACAGCATTTCTGTTGGTTCCTTCTTATAAATTAAATAAAAGTGGCAGTAGATGACTTACAGAAGGCTGATATGTGCTAGTACAGTTATGAGATATTATGCAAACATATGTTTTAAATAAAATAAAATATTTAGATTGCTGAATACAAAGGCAATTATGGAACGTCTTTGTTAAATTACATTTTTCATTCCCGCCCCCCCTTCCTCTTTCTTTTGGGAGGGGACCTGGAGATGGGGAGGGGGATTGTCCTGGAAACAGAACCAACAGGAAATGATGCTATATCTAAAACAGCTGGAGACTGTAGCTAATATAAATTTACTTGAAAATAAAAATGCTTTATGCCTCTAGAGACAGGCTGTAACATGCAGTAAAATAAAAGATGAGAATATAAACTTATTGTTAAATCCTTACTTTATGTCTGCATATTGTTCTAAGATGGTATTCACCACCAGAGAAAGAGTTGAGGGCTGGTTTTAAAACTCACACACACAAACACGCACACAACAATTAAATACATGTAAGGAATCTGAGGGAATAAGTCCTTTGCTTACAATAAAAAAAAACTGACAATTTTTACCTCCCTTCATATAGGCCAGTCACTTTAGCAGTGATGGTTATGTGATTCGACGATTATTGCATTATTCTAGATCGTCCAAATCTAACAGAAACCTTCTATAGTTTCACTTTAAGTGAATATTGACTCGGACTTTTCCACTTTACCTAAGAGGTAAAAACAAATGAAAATGACCTTTCTTTTAAAAAATCAATAATTAAGAATCTAAATATTTATTTTTTCTTGTGCCTAATTATGTATCTTTCATTTTTTATTCAGATTCATATTTCCTTGTCTCAAAGCTGAGTTCTGCTAATGGAGACTCCCTAATTATTTTTGTTTAGTATCACAAAATTATTAATTCTTCTAGAAATCTGCAGCCACCACTCCTCATCGTCCCCTTAGCCCAGTCCCCGTGCTTGCTAAACTCTCTTCTTTTACCTTTCTTCCTCCTCTGTTGCTAATCTCCCCAGTCTTTCATTCTTCCTGACATCTACTTTCTCCTATGGGTGAAGGTGAAATTCAATTCTATTAGCATTTAAAACTGAATTTATCATATTTGCACTCTCCAAAATGACATGTGAATCAAAATAAAGCCACCCTTTAATCTGCACTTACTCTATTTTGCGATGCAGTTATCCAACAAATGTTTACAAAAAACGCATATGTTAAGTGAAACTGTGCATAAAAATGAAGATATTCGTGAAAACAACATTCAAAAATGCATTGCATTTGGGGAAATTGTTTGCAAAAATGTGTATATTAGTAAAAAGTGCATATAAAATGTTTTTATTAGGAGTAATTTGTAAAATGCTAATGTTCAGCTCCTCTGAACACATGATGCCCCCTCATGCCCCTCATGTGTGAAGGAGGCTAAGATAAAGTGTACATCCATGTCTTATGACAAATATGGGGGAACAGTTGCTAACAGAGTGCTGTACAGTGGTACCTCTGGTTGCAAATGGGATCCGTTCCAGAGGTCCGGCCAGATCCCAAGGTTTTCACAACCTGAGGATTACTGTTATACACATGTGTGCGGCGGTTGACTGCTTCTGCGCATGCACGCACAGCAAAACATTTCCGGGTTTGCCGCTTTCGCAACCTGGAGTTTACGTTACCCGAGGTTAACGTAACCTGAGGTGCTACTGTATTGTTGAAGCAGCATTGTTTGATCAATGGTGCCTCCAAAAATTTTTACACATCACTTGTGAAGACAGGCAAAATAATGCTAGTGTACTGTAATAAGCAAAGTTCACCAGTGTTGGAGAAATGATTCTTCAACATCAACTTCATTGGATGTTGTTCGGATGCCTGATTATAGTCTTCCAAAGCAACTACTCTATTCCCAACTTAAGAATGGAAAGTGAAATACTGGTGGACAACAAAAGAGGTTCAAAGATGCTCTCAAGGCTAATCTTAAAAATTGTAGTATAAGCATGGATAACTGGGAAACACATAGAACTCTCTGAATTACGATCATCTGCTATTTGCTTTGCTAATCAGTACAGCTCTGTTACTGCTTTATAAAAAAGTTGATTATAATTGATATTTATGGTTGCTTCTCCCGCATACGACAATCACAGTATGTCTTCTACCCAGTGAATAATATTTCACTCTCTGAACCCCATAGTTTACAGGACTCTCTCTAGACCACATCTCCCTACCAGACTCCATGATACGCCACTCTCCTTTTGCTCTAACACAGACCTGAACTCCTTTGGCCACTTATGCCTCTCTTTTGCTTTCTGTACCTAGTACCATTCTCCATTCGTTCTGTTTCATCACAGGCCTTAGGACCCCATCTCTTTGTCAAGGGTGCTGGGATCTGTAAGAGGGAAGCTGCAGTTTCCAGGTTTCTCTGGTGAAAGCCATATTCATTGAACATGCTTTAAATGTATGGTGTGAATCTCCCCCACCCCCACCAAAAAAGGGTCCCCTCTTTTTTCTTCCTACAAAGTCCACCCTCCCTCTGTTTCAGTGTTTCCCGCCTAATCTCTTCAACTCTTTGTGTGGGGTAGAAATAGCACAGCTTTTATTTTCTGAGCAATTTGCACATCAAGGAAGTCTCAAATGCAGATGGTGTAGTGTGGCAACGTCGCCACATGCCCCTGAATCCAGGGAGAAGAGGGGCAATTATTCTGTCCTTACCACCCACATTGGTTGGTCTCATCTGTTCCCAGAAAGAGATGGAAAAAGGGCTGCAAATGATAGGCGTCTAAAATCTTTGCAGTTGACTACTATTTGGCTATTTGCAGTATAGTAGTGCTGCAGAGAGCTTGCTGGGGAGACCATGCATTAAAAAGGGACTCAAAAATAACTTAAACAAGGTTTTAATAACAAAAACTCCTTATACACTAAATACATCAACAACAAACATGACCCAACCACCAACCCACCCCCCAGGGTAATGGGAGAGCTAGGTGCTGCTCCTTATATACTATACCCGATTGCTGACACAGCTTAATCAATACAACTCAGCAGCACCTGCTATGTTTCACAGCTGTAAAGCTGAGTCTCGTTATTTTGCTCTGGCCCTTGTTCTGGCCCCTTAAAGACATACACATCTGGTGGAACAATGATGAACCTTTACAGTTAAAGAGACCATTCAGCAATAGTCAGAGAGGGGGAACAGTCGGAGAGGCGGCTGCAATCAGCCCATGGGTCTTAAGTTCTGTCCTGCTCTAGAATGTAATTGTATGCTTGGCTTTGCTAAAAGGAAAACTGGCACATGGAGCCCTGTCAAAGATCAAGCTTTTTTGAATTGATAAATGACTTTGCACCCCAATCCTATATACTTTTATGTGAAAGTAAGGTCCATTGATTTTATTCTTCCCCATTAAATCTCTCACATTGCTATATATGCAGTAGAGCTCTCATCACCATCAACGCCAATGAAATATTTAACACCCCTCTTGAAACAGCCATTGAGATGGCAACGGACCTAGATTATATTCACATGCCAGTATTATGGCCTTCACCTACTGACTGCGAAAGCTTTCACAGCCCTACTCACTAATTGAACCGACCAATTCTGCAGTGCTGCTGCATGTGATTTGTGATATTATGCCTTTAAGTGTGTTATTTAAGTTTGCAATGCAGTTAATTGAAACCCTACTAGATGCAAATCAAAAGTTTCAGCCTTAATTGAGATATTTTGAAAATTGAACCCATTGCTTCAGGCAGGTGCTACATGAGATTCCATTAATATAGGTAATTAACATTAGCCTCTGCTTTAATTAACATGCACACTTTAATTAGTAAAGCATTAACCAACATTAAAAAATCTGATCTTCATGCATCACAAAACCCGCAAAGTTATGACTTCTATGTTATTTTTTTCCCCCAAGGCTGTAAATCACATAGCACATTGACGGTTTTAAGAAGCATTTTATTCAATAAATAAGTTACTTGAAATCCTTTAAATTTAAATATTTCAAACAGTATTGAACTAAGAATTGTACATTACAGATTTTTATATTAAAAATAGTTTCCTGAGATTAGTTCTGGAAACAGTAAGAAAAAGATAAGGCAAAGTGCTATGTCTTTGTAAGTTATGCTTACATAAATATTTAACTTTTGGGCTATACAGAAATCATCCTACGCTATATTTCCTTTTTTCCTGGTCAATAATTCTGTGTCACTATAAAGCTTGCATAGTTCCCAAACAACAAGAGCTGTTCTGAATTTCATCTTGTAAGAACCCAAACTCACAGCTACTGACTGTACCAATACCTGACAACAACCATGGCAATTCCAAATTCACCTCAAGTAACTCTACAATTGGAAAGAAAGGGGGGGGGAATGCAATCTCTTTACCCACTGAGCTCTAATCATAACATTTAACCCCAGGTAAAAAAACAGAGTCTCGTTTTTGCACATAGTATGAACAATTGCCATTTGTCTAATGGAGAAAAACATACAGTTATCACAGTCCCTGAAACAACCACCTTCTTTGAAAAATGTAATTCTTATGAGGTTGTGAACTCTAAATGCTGTTCTTTTGGAGGTTTCCGATTGCACTGATGCTTTTATAGGTTAGAACAATGCATTCAATGGATCTGCAAAGGTGCTATTCCTTTATCCTCAGCTTTTGTTGATTCATGAAACCTTTTACGGTTTTAAACTTACCTAACTACCTGTTGTTTTCTGATTGTAATCATATTGCATATGTTGCATTTGTTTGTATTCTTAATTACTGTACATTGCCTAGAGAGGCTTGCATGACAGGCAATATATAATGATAAATGTAATACATTTACATTAAATAAATATATTTTTGTTGATATATTGGTTGGGGTATTGTTTAGGGAGGTTTTTTGTGGGGTTGTTGCTATTATTGCTATTAATTTTTTGTATCTTTATTTTAGATCTTACGATTTATGTGGATTTATTGTTCAGTTTCCCCTTCATGGATCACTACCTTGCCATGGCGAAGGGGCTTGAATAACTCAGAGAAGCTATGCACTATGCCAAGCAGGGCACCCAAGATGAACAGGTCATAGTGGAGAGTTTTGACCTGGAGCTGACTGTGGCTCAGATCATCAGCTTCTTATAGCAAAATTCAAGCTTAAACTGAAGAAAGTAGGAGAAGCCACTGGGCCGGTAAGATACAATCTAAACCAAATCCCTTATGAATACACAGTGGAAGTGAGGAACAGGTTTAAGGATTTAGATTTGCTGGACAGAGTGCCTGAAGAGCTATGGGTGGAGGCTCGCAACATTATACAGGAGGCAGCAACTAAAACCATCCCAATGAAAAAGAAATGCAAGAAAGCAAAGTGGCTGTCCAACGAGGCCTTACAAATAGCGGGGGAGAGAAGGCAAGCAAAATGTGCGGGAGATAGTGAAAGATACAGGAAATTGAATGCAGACTTCCAAAGAATAGCAAAGAGAGACAAGAAGGCCTTCTTAAACGAGCAATGCAAAGAAATAGAGGAAAACAACAGAATGGGAAGAACCAGAGATCTGTTTAAGAAAATCGGAAATATGAAAGGAACATTTCGTACAAATATTACCATAATAAAGGACAAAAGTGGTAAGGACCTAACAGAAGCAGAAGACATCAAAAAGAGGTGGCAAGAATACACAGAGGAATTATACCAGAAAGATATGGATGTCTCGTACACCCCAGGTAGTGTGGTTGCTGACCTTGAGCCAGACATCCTGGAGAGTGAAGTCAAATGGGCCTTAGAAAGCACTGCAAATAACAAGGCCAGTGGAAGTGATGGTATTCCAGCTGAACTATTTAAAATTTTAAAAGATGATGCTGTTAAGGTGCTACACTCAATATGCCAGCAAGTTTGGAAAACCCAGCAGTGGCCAGAGGATTGGAGAAGATCAGTCTACATCCCAATCCCAAAGAAGGGCAGTGCCAAAGAATGCTCCAACTACTGCACAATTGCACTCATTTCACACGCTAGCAAGGTTATGCTTAAAATTCTACAAGGAAGGCTCAAGCAGTATGTGGACCGAGAACTCCCAGAAGTGCAAGCTGGATTTAGAAGATGCAGAGGAACCAGAGACCAAATTGCAAACATGCGCTGGATTATGGAGAAAGCTAGAGAGTTCCAGAAAGACATCTACTTCTGCTTCATTGACTATGCAAAAGCCTTTGACTGTGTCAACCACAGCAAACTATGGCAAGTTCTTAAAGAAATGGGAGTGCCTGATCACCTCATCTGTCTCCTGAGAAATCTCTATGTGGGACAAGAAGCTACAGTTAGAACTGAATATGGAACAACCGATTGGTTCAAAATTGGGAAAGGAGTACGACAAGGCTGTATATTGTCTCCCTTCTTATTTAACTTATATGCAGAATTCATCATGCGAAAGGCTGGGCTGGATGAATCCGAAGCCAGAATTAAGATTGCCGGAAGAAATATCAACAACCTCAGATATGCAGATGACACAACCTTGATGGCAGAAAGTGAGGAGGAATTAAATAACCTTTTATTGAGGGTGAAAGAGGAGAGCACAAAATATGGTCTGAAGCTCAACATCAAAAAAACGAAGATCATGGCCACTGGTCCCATCACCTCCTGGCAAATAGAAGGGGAAGAAATGGAGGCAGTAAGAGATTTTACTTTCTTGGGCTCCATGATCACTGCAGATGGTGACAGCAGTCACGAAATTAAAAGACGCCTGCTTCTTGGGAGAAAAGCGATGACAAACCTAGACAGCATCTTAAAAAGCAGAGACATCACCTTGCCAACAAAGGTCCGTATAGTAAAAGCTATGGTTTTCCCAGTAGTGATGCATGGAAGTGAGAGCTGGACCATAAAGAAGGCTGATTGCCAAAGAATTGATGCTTTTGAATTATGGTGCTGGAGGAGACTCTTGAGAGTCCCATGGACTGCAAGAAGATCAAACGTATCCATTCTTAAGAAAATCAGCCCTGAGTGCTCACTGGAAGGACAGATCGTGAAGTTGAGGCTCCAATACTTTGGCCACCTCATGAGAAGAGAAGACTCCCTGGAAAAGACCCTGATGTTGGGAAAGATGGAGGACATAAGGAGAAGGGGACGACAGAGGATGAGATGGTTGGATGGTGTTCTTGAAGCTACCAGCATGAGTTTGATCTGTGGGAAGCAGTGGAGGACAGAAGTGCCTGGCGTGCTCTGGTCCATGGAGTCACGAAGAGTCAGACATGACTAAACGACTAAACAACAACAATTGTTCAGTTTAGTTGTGTATGTTATAATGTTTTATCTCTCGTTCATGACGACTTTTGTTGTGTTGGAATTATGCATGTTTTCACGTCGTAAGATGGTTTGAGTATGGTTTCAACTATGAAATGGCAGTATACAAATAAAAGTATCTCTGTGTGTATAAATATAATTTTTTTTTTAAATGTCAATTTAGAGAACACCAGTGCAAATCCATTCTTGCATCTGAGCTATTTAACTGGCTGGTAACCACAAAATACAACTGCCCAGTGCATGCTCAACTGAAAAGGAAACACACAAATTGGTGTTACGTGTGAGTCAGTCCCTTGGAAAAAGACACCAGATGATTATTCTGCATCCAGTTAAGTGGAACCCTGGAGGCTAGATTTCATATAGAGCTTGAAGGAACAGCACCTGCTAAAGCAAGAGGCAACAACATGCATGGACTGAGAGCAGAACTACTCTTTGATTTAAGTCCCTGGAGGTACCAAGTCAATTTCCCCTCTGAAACACACATTTCAGGGGGTGGGGGGAAGACCCACAGAAGAGAAGCAAAGAAGAAAGGCCTGATTTACTACCAAAAGGATTGTCTCCAGGGCAAAATGTCTTCAATGCACATGGTGAAATTAGTATGTCGGGCTAAGTTCTACATTATTTGGGGGCTGTGCTTTTTGCTGGATTTCATATTCACAGTGCACACGCACACATGCACATACATAAACCTGCACACCAATGAGATCTACAAAACTGCCAGTTTTTCAAACCCCAACTGCAGTTTGTTAGTATATGTGTTGCTGCAGGATGTTTTGTGAGATGTTGTAAAATGGCGTACAAAACTCAAAACACTGAAAATATTGTCCAGAACAGTTTTCCCAACCAAATTCTTCTGTGAAAGATGGGCTTTATTGTGTAACCTTTTCCTGGTTCTCAGAAGAAATTGCTCCTAGTATTTCTTTGTTTACTGAAATCAGAGCCAAGCATGATTTCCTTTCTTTGATGGGAGGCAAATAAAGTCTTTGACAGGATAAGTAAAGCCTCCCACAATCCCATAACTATAAGCTTTGGGCAAAATAGGATAAATCTGAGGTATACAGCATTCAGGGTTGGCTAGACTTGCAATTATGTTGAGTTGCATCCGTTATCGGCCTAAACTACACCCACATAAAACTTTAAACATGTGTAAAGCATTGCCAGCATGGGATTATCCATGCAGCTGTGAGTGAGCCATGTGTTTTTGAAATTGTAATCCAACTAAAGAACCTGATATTTTGTATCCTGCGAATCTCAATCCTCATTCTGAAGAAAAAGCTACTTTCTAGACCACTTATCTCAGAATTCAATAGTCATCTCTCTTTCCATTATTTCTATTGTTCTATTTTATTTTATTTTGAGGGTCAAAAAGATTCTGATCAACAGCTGGTGGAAACCACAGGGAAGAGTGCTTTTGTGCTTGGGCCCTGCTTGAGGTTTGTTAGGGCAAAATGTTGGACGAAATGGGCTGTTGTTCTTAAATTCTTTCAAAATCCAAATATTCTCAGCAGAAAAACAACAACCTGAAAATGTAGAAATACAGGCATTTGCTCTTACTCTGATGGCACTAACTGGATTTCTGAGACCAAGTTTGAATCTCACTGGCTGCAGAATTTGAGGGGTGGGGTACAGAATAGCAAAATGACTGATTGCTGAAAACAAGTCTTATTGAAATGATCTGCCTGTGATGTCATTCCCAAAATGTATGTATGCATTTGTTTGTTTTCCAGCCCATCCTTTGTCCTGAAGTAGCCCAGGGGCAAATAGCAAAACAATTCAATTCAATATAAACAAACATTGTTTTTTAAAAAAATTAAAAATGCAAAAAGGAGGCACATAAGTACACACAATAGTGCACTAGGGATCAAGATGTAAGTTTTCTGTCCTGGGAAATTTCTACCCTACTATTCCTTGGAAGTCAAAATTGCTTTTGGTTTTAGCAAGTTTATAGTATGATATAATTTGGATGTTGAGGAGAAGCAAATGTTTAAGAAGCTTGAGAATCTCTGGGCTCAAGTGCATATATTTCACAATGAATCCCATTTCTCATTCTACATTACTTACATAATATTGACCTTACTAAAACTATAGGGGCATATACTTCTGAAATCCTCAATTTTCTCTGAATTACCAAAAAAATTCTTCAAATCGCTACTCACTGCCTGTTCCTAGTAGTCACTTTCTGCTATGTTTACAGTATTTGAAAGCTGTCTACATATCCTTCTGCTTTTGTGTTAAGAATATCCAGCTGCTTCAACCTTTCCCGATATGGTCCTTTCACATTTATCCTTTGTTTCCTGGTGCTTAGACCATTCTAGCAACATGGTAGGCTTTTCCTATCCCCACCTTTTTAAAAAAACAACGATACTTTTGAATTGGAGGAAAACACCTTTAAGTAGTAGCACCATGGAAACTGGCATCTCAAAACAACCTACGCAAAATGATTTTTTAAAGAAATGTATCGTCTTTTTTAGTTTCTGCTTTGTGTCTTGTATATTTGATGGGCATGTTGTGCATATGAAGCTGAGACAGAGTTATTGGCTCCGCTAGCCTAGCGCTTCCCACTTGGGATTGACATAGGTCGCCCAAAGTCTCAAAGCTTTTCAAGTCCTTGATTCAATCAACGCTTGAGATTTTTTATTAACCTGAGAGGCAAAGCAGCTTGGAAACATCTTCATGTAAAGTATGGCTTGCATCCAACAATGTTCTTCTGCTGACAGAAGGGACTTTGAACCAGCAGCGGCTTCTGTTGGCAGAATGGGAGGGGGGCGCTGATTTCTGGTGGTTCCCCATCATCTTGCAGTTCCTGCTCCAGAGGATTAGGTGGCCCTTCAGAACAGAGTGGAAGGTGGGAAGAGAGACTTCCAGCAGAGGGGAAATCACAGAAAATGATCTTCTTCCTTGTTTGCTGACATAAGCCCTTACTGGATCAAAGAGCCTTTCATCTGCCAATGGTGTCACCACTGGATGCAACCCTATTCTTCCCCTCTGCACTGAGCAATGGTCCCTCTCCTTGCATGAAGGGAAATATGGCCATAGTTTCTTGCATCAGTTTTGTTTAAAATAAATGGCACTATCTATATTTGGACTGCGCTATCATGACAGCATTTACTTTTCCTTCTTCTCCCACTCAGAAAGACAAGGAATGAAACTGTAAAAACTTAACAGAAACTTTGGAGGCAAATTAAATGTAAGATAAGTTTTGATCATGTATTTCCTCTTCCCAATTTGCATACATAATAGAAAAATGGTAGAGAATAGGTTAAACAGTCTAAAAGGATTTTAACCTTAAATTTGACAGAAGCTAAATGGCTGTGACATTGGGTGCGTCTACTTTATTCCAGCTAGTAATCCACCTTCAAAGTTCCTGTCAGGTAAATGACCTTGTATTTCATTAACTGATAATTAAATGGATTTATTCCACTAACGGTTTTAATTAAAATGCTAGAAATATTGATTACCCCTCTCATCCTTATTCCCCCAGATGAAAAAAAGGTTTTAGGAATGTTTATTTAGAGAAGACAGAGAATTAAATTAGATTGAATCTCTATGAGACCTGAAGACTGGTTCTTTCATTTCTGCTGCTCAAGCAGAAAAAGGTTTCAATTTTTTGATGTTTGATTAATTATTTTGAAATCCATTTATGCTTACCTTGGTGTTTAATTAAAAATGTCATTTTTAGCATAATTAAATTGGCTATCTGTGGAAGACTAACTTCGAACTTATATTTTATTTTTTATATTTGGGGTAAAAGAAACTTTTTACTTATTTGCTTTTGTCGTAAAGATGTCGCCTCATGAATGAAGAAGTACGAAAGGTTGGAGCTTAATTGGATTTTGTACATTTGAATATGCGAATACATATGCTTATGACTAATGCAGGTTTATTTGGCTGTACATTTGGAATTCATCCCATACGCTTTCAGAAACATTAACCTAACAAACATGGAGTATGCTTTTCCAAATATGCTGTATAAATTAATAACACACACATCACTATCTTTGGCAAGCTCGAATATATTTTTACTTGGGCAATGTGCCTTTTACATTAGGGAACCAAATGCAACTTGTATTACTGTCATAGTCCATCTGATCTGTTTTAAAAAGCTGCTTTAGAGTCTCAACAGGCATCAAAACTGATGATGTTAAATTGGACGTTACGATGAAATAACAGGAAAGACAACACAGGTATTTTCCCCCTCACCCAACGCACACACATATCTAAGCACTCACACAGGAATGTAAAGATAATGCACAGAGGCAGATATCCAATGTTTGTCACACACAAAGTAGACCTACCGATATCTGTGGTCTTAAGTCTACCCTGAGTTTAATTTAGTTGGATATCACCTAGAGTTGTCACTAAATATTTATAAAACTTGTTTATTAAGAAGTTCATACCTCCACTTACACAGAAGCCTCACTGAACAGAATAGGACTTACTTTTGAGCGGACATGGTTAGGGCTGTACTGTTAAACATTATTCCTGCATAAGCTAATAATTCATGGAGAGCTACAGTTTATTAACCGAAACCAGAACAACAACAACAAAATCACAGAAGATTCTTCATGAATGTGTTCCAGTCTCTAGAATGCTTCAAATTATCCTCCTCAGAAGCACAATGGAAATAAAATATATATTTGAAAAGATATATTCAGCAAAACACATTGTTAGTGCAGCCTTGTGCGTTCCTTCTCAGATGTAAGCTCTGTGGGGTTCAGAGGGGCTTACTCACAGGTACGTGTGGGTAGATTAGGCATGTGTTCCCATGTATTTTTCTTTATTTCTTATTTTTAAAAATTGGTGGGATTTGCAGGGATACTTGTGATGAGATGACAGACACACTTCAATATCACTGCTTCCCTGTGCACAGCTGCCACTGATTGTGGCTTGTGGGTCTTTACACACTGGCTCTCGGTGAGTCACTGCATTTTAGGCCCCATGCATTTTCTGAGGAGATTTCTGAGTACAGTCAGACACAGCAGACTTGGGCACATATTGTTGCAGTGGTTTATCAGTGGTGGCGGGGGACCCTCCTTTGATGTAGCCGTGCAAATTTACGACGGGCAGTATCACTTTCCCTACACTCGGTTGTAAATAATTATTTGCTGGTAGAGTGGCTCGCCGAATTATGCTGTAAATGGGATACCTTATCACATTCCTTTAATTGAAGCCTGGTGCGCTCTTTAAGTAGGTTAGGAAATTAATATTCTGGCCACCGGTAGCCCTTGGATCAAATCTGTCATCCAAAGGGGTGTTGCCTGGCTTTATAATCCATGGATTATAAAGTTCTCTCTGCAGTAGGTTTTTTAAACAGCTCAGGTGTGGAGTAGCGGGGGGCAGGGGGAGAAGAAGGAAAGAAAGACAAAAGGGAAAGGGAAAAGCAAAGGGAGGTGAGGGGTGTCTTCATTTTTCTTGCCTGGCGCACTGAATTGGTACGCATCTAAGTAGCTGCTCCTGTTCTGGAGGAGCGAAGAGGAACAGGGAAAGAGAAATGGACAAAGTGCAGGAAAGGCTGGTGAATGGCAAGCCTATTTTGGCAGATGGGTGGGTGAGGGCTTGGCTTCCATCTCCTATTCCCACGGGCTTAATTAATTGCTGGCCATGGACTGTTTTTTCATGCTGGACTCCTGTCATGTGAAAGGGGAGAAAGTAAAACGAGGGGGTGGGGAACTACTGAAAGTACTCGGGGAAATTTGGCACCCAGCACACTGCTGGCATTAATAAATGTTAAGTAGTAATAGTTGTTGTAGCAGTTTTAATGGTGAGACATTACAATCTGCCACCTTCCCCATTTCTTTCGGTTTGAGATGCTGAACATATTTGTTTTTCGGAGAGATGTCAAATAATTTACAAACGTATCCATTGCAGAGTTTTTATTGCCAAGTCTCTGAACTTTGAGAAACTAGCCAAGATGAATAACGTTATTTTTTTTAACACTGATGTGACATATTTTAACCTGTCTACATATAAAAGTAGTGCTGTTAACAATGGCAACTTTCTTCAAGTATGCTATGAATCACTGTATTCCTTTTTCCTTTTTGCATGCGCCATTGCCACTATCTTACCTTCAGCGGTTTTGCTAGATTTCAATGAAGATGGAACCAGAGGGCACACATTAGAATTTTATATCAGTTCAAGAAGGGGGAAGAAGAAAGACATATGAAGCTGGAATGACATTCATTGAAGGCTCCCTAGGGAAGATAACACATGTTTTTGTCTTTCACCTGCTAGGCATGCTAAATCAGTGCAATGATAAGCTAATTTATGAAATATATTTCATTGAAACCTGGACATCTTTATTGTTGCTAGTTCAGCTATTACATTTTGGGAAATAATGGAAGTTAAAACAATATTAAAAGACTTGGATTTTTCTTAGGTAATGATTACCATATATCTCTTTCTAAGGCTCTGCCTTTCAGCCTACAAAAATGTATTTTGAAACGATTTAGAATTAGTCAAAAATTGAAATATACATTCATTTCCTATGCAATACTAGTTATGCTGATGCCATTTGTTACCCTATCAAGCAGTGTAAGGCATTCTTGCCAGTAATATTTCTTTATATTTATACATGCTAAAATGCAAAAAAAGGTAACTCTTGGGAGACACTTCCCTGCCACAGGGCTTTGAACTTCAAATCACTCTGCTGCCTAGTATACCTGCCTGGTGGGGCTATGCCATTATGACCCAATGATGCACCAGTTTTGATGGTGTCAACTTCGACCCACAAGTAGATTATGCCGGCAAAACAGCAGTGGTCTATATAACTGGGTCACAAATGCCGGCATCTCTACTTGCAATATGCTGGTGGTACCAAAGCTATTGTTTGACAGGCTATGCAGAGGGAAGATGAAGGCAGAAAAGGCAATGTCACATACGTGGCATCTATTCAGCCACAAGGAAGTCAGGCGCACCCATCAATATACTGAACTTGCAGTTGACAGGCAGCACAGCAGGAGCACACACTCCAGAAGAGCTCGCTGCTTTAGTTGTGTCAGTGCAAGCCACTTAGCATGATGTCGCAGCTATGTTCTTCCATAGGATCCAAGAGAGAGTTATCAAAACAAGAAGCTCAGTGATCTTTCCTGTGTAACAGCACACGGAATTAACATCTCCACTGTTTCATCTAAATCAAGAAGCTGTTTGGTTACACCGGTTACCTTCACAGTCTGAAATCTTATTTAAGGGAAATCGCAAGGCACATGAGATCTCTAGGAGAAACTTGCAGTGTTACAGATAGGCATTCTTGTATCCAATGACAAAAACTGAAAGCAAAGTGAAATTGCATATTTACTTTATAACAAAGCTTGAAACTTTGGGACGTTCTGTAAGTAATTTAGTATGACAAGAGTACTACAATTCCAATACAATCTAATCTTAGAACGCTTAATAAAAACAAAAAACAAAAACACTCTGATACAGATTAGTCCAGAAAAAACATGCATCCTTACATAAAGACTCACCACTTCTATAATAACAATATCCAAAGCTGTTTAAATCCGCAGCAGCAAAAATAACCAAGAGTCTCACGGCACCTCAAAGTCTAATGTTAAGCTTGTTCCATAATAAAACTTGTGAGTCTTTAAGACTCTTTGGTTTTGTTTCGATTTCAACTTTAATACCTTCTGTGAAGGTTAGCAAATAATGGCTTATTCAGGCATCTTCTCTGATATACCCCTTAGCTTAAGTAAACATTACTCACCCTTTATGTTGGGCTGGAGTGAGGATGGGTTAGATTACATCCTAAGGGTTCAGTTCTATCACTTAGGTCCTATTGTAATTAATGAACCTCCGCATATACATGTATGCCTGCGCTATAACTCTCCCATCATGCATGACCCTGTCTGAAATTTGAGATGTCCCCACCGTCACAGGTTAGGCAAGTGGTGGTGGATCATATTTCAAAGGTATATGGGGTCACCACTGAAAAGGCCCTTCCTCAGCTACCCATCAACCACACCTCTCTTATTAATGGAGCAGATAGCAGAACTTATTAGGCTGCTTATAGAGCTTGGGCAGACATACAGGTGCAGGTGCTCCTTCAGGTGATGTGATCCCAAACCATTTAGGGCTTTAAATGCTAAATCTAGCTCTTTAATTTGGGTGTGGCAGCAAACAGGAAGGCAATATAAATTTTACAGAATAGACGCAATATCCTCTGGTTGCTTAGTTCCTGCAAGTTCTTGCTGCTGCACTCTGTACCAATGTGAGTTTCTGAATTGTGATTAAAGGCAGGCCCCCACATACAGCAATTTACAGTAATCTAGCTGTGATATAATGTGTCACGAGAGTACGTGTCACTAAGGCAAGGTCTACTTGTAACTGAAACAGACTTAAAATCCATTGTACCATGTGTGCAAGTCACACATTTCAGGACAAGCAATCAACATTTGCTTCTAGTGGCATTTCAAAAACTGGAAATTACAGTGGTGGGAAGAGTACAAAGATTTTTGTCAATGTGATAACAGTTGCAAAAGAAGGGACATTTCTCAGTGTGCTAGAGTGGGAATGGCAGAATGCAATTGTGATGATTATTCCGGCAGAGAACATATCCACTGCCTTAGTCACCAGAAATTCTTTACCAAAGGTCCAATCCTGTACTCAAGAACTTCGGAGAAAGTCCCATTGAACTCAACAGGGGCCTACTTCTGAACAGGCTTGCATAAAATTGTTCTTGCTTCTCCACAGGCATCTTTAGCATGTTTTTGATAGTAGTAAAACTAGAGTTTTATGGGATAGCAGAAGTCACTGTTGGGGACTGGACTGGTCAATTTACAGAGAGAGTCCATCGTCAATTCTCTATTTTTGTTTCTTCACACTAGATGCATGAAAAAGTCGCATTTGTCTCATACACTCATACACACACACACACACACACACACACACACACACTTTAGATAATCTGGTGTATATTTCCTTGTCACAACAAAACTGTTATCTGCCTCTGAAAGGAGAAAGTGATAATGGAAATAACAGGACCTTTCCAAGACTTTACATGGCTGAATTTCAGCAAATCTCTTTTGGTGACAAAAAACGCCTGATGAAATAAACAAGTAAGAAGAATCTTTGTCAGCTTCCTGAATCATCCAGTGCCTTCTTCAAAACCTCCATACCCCGATAAGGTGGGTATTTAGACAATATCAAGGGCATTTTCACACATGAACCTTCAAGTGAGTTTTGCTTAACTAGTACAGGCAACGACTGATTTGCACAAGGGCTATGTTCTGGACCCCAGAGTACATTGATGGGGCACATGTAAGGTCACCCCACCTGTTATGCCTCATTTTGTGAGTTTTGGGGTCACTTCTGGGTTCAGCGCAATGCACATGTGCACGGTTGCAAACATATCTGACGCATCTAAAACGGTCACTGCCTATACTGTAATATAATTGGTCGCAATGCTCATTCAAATTACAAATGCTTTTCCTTGACTTCCTGTTCTGCTTTTAAATATACACACATTCACATAAAGAGCTCAAAGGACTCAATATAGATTTAAACTTAGAAACATAAGAAGAGCCTTGCTGGATCAGACCACAGATCCAACTAGTCCAGCATCTTGTTCTCACAGTGGCCAACCAGATAATAACTACTAGTACTAGTAAAGGTAAAGGTAAAGGTACCCCTGCCCGTACGGGCCAGTCGTGTCCGACTCTAGGGTTGTGCGCCCATCTCACTTAAGAGGCCGGGGGCCAGCGCTGTCTGGAGACACTTCTGGGTCACGTGGCCAGCGTGACGAAGCTGCACTGGTGAGCCAGCACCAGCGCAGCACACGGAAACGCCGTTCACCTTCCCGCTAGAAAGTGGTACCTATTTATCTACTTACACTTAGGGGTGCTTTCGAACTGCTAGGTGGGCAGGAGCTGGGACCGAAAGACAGGAGCTCACCCCGCCGCGGGGATTCGAACCGCCGACCATACGATCGGCAAGCCCTAGGCGCTGAGGTTTTACCCACAGCGCCACCCGCGTCCCTTCACTAGTAGTAGTATTTTATTTGCCCACTGCCCATCTGACTAGGTTGCCCCAGCCACTCTGGGCAGCTGTCAACAAATATAAAAGCATAATAAAACATCAAACATTAAAAACTTCCCAATACATGACTGCCTTCAGATGTCTTCTAAACAATGTATAGTTATTTATCTCCTTGACATCTGATGGGAGGGCATTCCACAGGGCAGGCGCCACTACCGAGAAGGCCTTCTGCCTGGTTCCCTGTAACCTCACTTCTCGCAATGAGAGAACTGGCAGAAGGCTCCCAGAGCTAGATCTCAGTATACCGGATGAATGATGCCTCTGGGAAGCCCATAAGAAGGACTCAAGCACAACAGCACAGTTCCCAGTCATGTTCCTCAGCCACTAACAGTCAGATACACCACCTCTGATACTGGGGGGTAGTATATAGTCATCATGACTATAGTAGCCATTGGTAGCCATATCCTCCATGACTAATCCCCTTTTAAAGCCATCCAATGTAGCAGCCATCACTACATTTTATGGAGGCTTCACATTTTATGGGAGCTACCTTTGAAGGTGACCCGGAAACTGCAACTAATCCAGAATGCAGCAGCTAGACTGGTGACTGGGGGCAGCTGCCGAGACCACATAACACCAGTCTTGAAAGACCTACATTGGCTCCCAGTATGTTTCCAAGCACAATTCAAAGTGTTGGTGTTGACCTTTAAAGCCCTAAACAGCCTCAGCCCAGTATACCTGAAGGAGTGTCTCCACCCCCATCATTCTGCCCGGACGCCAGTACTGAGGTCCAGTACTGAGGGCCTTCTCGATAGTGGCGCCCACCCTGTGGCACGCCCTCCCATCAGATGTCAAAGAGATCAACAACTAACTGACATTTAGAAGACATCTGAAGGGAAGTTTTTAATGTGTAACATTTGAATATATTTTTAATCTTTGTTGGAAGCCGCCCAGAGTGGTTGGGGAAACCAATCCAGATGGGCGGAGTACAAATAATATATTATTATTATTATATAGTATATCAAGGGTGCTGTTGCTGTTATTGTTGACATCCGTCTGTCTCCAGAGACAATGGAGTGTGCCTCTGGGGGTCAAACTGCTGGAGAATCACAGCGCCTTCTCTTGTGACCTGAAATGGGAATACTTACTAAATAGGGTAATGGGAGGTAAATACATGGAGCATTAATGCTCTGGTCTGGGTTAAAAGGCTCCAGGTTTGAACATCAAAATCTGCATTCACCATTTTGGGGGAGAAACAACTCCTACCCCCCTTTCCTATATTATCTAGGAATGCATCTGCATGATAGCCCTATAATTAATTCCCCCACCTGATAATTTTAGCTTCATAATTGCCCAGAAATGTTATGCTAGTCTTTTAGGGCCACCTGAAGCTCTAATGATTTTAAAAGTAGGTGTCAAAACTAGCTTTTTTAAAACAAAGCAACAACAACAAAAACCTGAACACCACTTTGCAGCCTATGGTTAAATATAAATGAATAAATATTACAGTTCTGTCTCATGAATAATAATGTTTGTACAGTGCAATCCAAGCTATGTCTACTCAGAAGCAAGTGTTGCTGAGTTCAATGGCACCTACGCCCTGCTACATGTGTGCAGGACAGAAACCTTACTCTCTCATACAGTTTTTCTATATTTGCATGTATAGTTTATAAAGAGCCTACCAAGTATGAATGATGTATTTTGCTTCTTCCGGTGAAGCTGTGTCTTGAAAGTGTGTGTTCAATTACTTCCTTTTTTGCCGTAGAGCAATCTAGCAGCCAGACTCTGCTCACCTCATACTTGGGATGTATAGATTCTCCCAGACTACTAAACAATGGGCATGCCATGTACAATCCTAGTCAGGATTGTGTCCTGGTGCATAAATGTGGAAGGAGCAAATAAACAAAATTTAAGCATCTGTTGTGAAAAAAGCCAAAGAATTATATGAAGGAACTGGACTTTCTAGATTTTTTTCTGGAAATTAGGAATATCTATGTCTGGGGCTTTATTGTTGTTAGCCGCCCTGAGCCCGGCTTTGGCTGGGGAGGGCGGGATACAAATAAAATTTATTATTATTATTATTATTCTGGCTTCTGGCATTTGGCTGGGGTGGGGTGTTGAGGGAGAGGAGATACATACAGTGCTCACAATCACTGAGCAGGCTCTAAATAAAGTATGACATTTCTGCACAGCTTGCCAGATGTTGCCATTGCTTTAAAATCTCCTCCAGTTGGTACTTTTCAATAATGTGCTCAGCTTTTATGTCTAAAAATTATTAACAGCTTTTTATGATCTAATTATTTTCCGTATGCACATCAAGGCAGGATGGTATTGACTTCGCCTGACCTTTTAACAGAAAAGGTCTTCTAGTTAAAGGAAACATTTCTCTTTTACAGGAGCACTGTGCAAATATGCTCACAAACATTTTATAGCAAAGATAATAATACCATAGGATTTAGGTTCACTTCTCAGCTGAGAAAGCAAATCTTTTTTAACTGAGATGCTTGGTCTGTATCAACACATTGCACTAAATATCACATTCAAAGCTCGGAGTATTTATAACTAGCAGAGGAGCAAGGAAGATTGTGCAACAACAACAATTGCCATTTGATACTACTGGAGAATTGCAGGAATTGGCAGATGATGTGCAGGAGGTGGAAAATGAAGATTTTCCTATATTTCTGGGTGGCTATGATTCTGCATTTTTCCAAGTTCTGATTTCCTATGGCATTGTATTTATGACTGGTACAAGAGATGCTGGTTGTCACAATAAAAAAAACGGGATCCCCCCCCCCCAATTTTCCATTGACGAGCTGAAATCCTTATTTAATTTAATTATTTTAAAGATTTAGAAATCTGACTTCACAGCCAGAAGCTATCAAAGTGGCATACAATAAGATAAAATGATAAAGAATATGAAATATTAAATTATAAAAAACAATGAAACATTGAAACAATTGCACAATTAAAATTCCATAATATAGCTGGATCACACTTCCAGGAAAGCCTTAAACAAAAAACATATTCAACAGCCACAAAAAGCTGGCTAATTTCATCTGGTAGCAGATTCCTGGGGATTGGAGCTCCAGCACTAAAAATCTGGTTTCTAGTGCATACTAAGCACTCCTCTGGGGCATGAGATACTCTTAGCCGTGACCCATCAGACAAGGATATATGGGATGATGGTATGATTTGTGAGATGGGTATGGGGTTGTTGACATCCATCCATCCATCTCAAGAGACAATGGAGTGTGCCTCCATGGGTGAAGTCAAACTGCTGGAGAATCGCAGCAACTGCTGTGGCTGCAGAGACTGGTAACTTGTAATTGCTGCCTCCCATGCTATTTTTGCTGCAATGGCAGCACTGAAGTGGCTTCTATGGGGTGCAAACACTGGCAAAACTGAGATTTTTGGGTGTTCATATTGAGGTGTGTGTGCTAATTGGTTGCTGAACAATGGAAGTTTACGTGATCCTGAGCGATCCAACCCCCTCCCCCGAAAAGCTCAACAACTTTGGCTCCCCAAAATAGCGCAACAACTTTGGTCAATCCAATGGGTAGATTACTGCCAGTTTGCTTTTTTTATAGTGGGAGTAGATTGCAGTCTCTTGGAAGTTGAACATGCCTGCTATACTACACTGGCAGAAAGTCCCATGAATTTAGCAGGGCTTCCTTTTGACTAGACTTATGTAGGGTTGCACTGTAAGTGCTCAAAAGTTCCAGAAGCAAGGAATCATAGTTACTGGGCAGAAGTCTGTTTCTTCAAAAGATGGACAGTAAATTTACGTTGTTCAAATGGCCAGACTTGGCCCAGCACCATCAACTGATAATCTCTACTTCAGCTCATATCTGTAAGTCCACTTCAACTTTAAAAATATATAATACAGTGTATGAGAGGGTGGGATTTCTATTAACATTGTGAAAAATCCATATATTTCATCTATTCTACCAGCAGCTTTCAAAGTATTGCTGATATACTCTAATTTGAGTAAATAGTAGCCTTGCTTTAAAACAAATTTGACAGTCTTATTTCTAATAGAGAAAATAAATGTAGAGTAAATTAGAAAAAGAATACATGGCTTTGTTGTTTGGGGTTTTTTATTATAAGGCTTTAGAGAGTTCACTAGTAAATCCCATGGTAATATTTGAAAATGGCATTGTAATATTTTGACAGTAATTTCCATGTTTCATTGATGGGCTTTATTTCAGTTTATTGCCATCCACAATGCCCATTAAAAATATAACTCATTGCAACTCACCCCACACACATTTTCATTAAATCTAATCAATATTGCAAAATAGAAAAAAGAAACAGACAGATGCCAAAAAAATGTCAGCACAAGTTTTGCTATTGCCTGAAATAGGATGAAATTATATTAACTTTTAAGTAGAAACAAAAGTTTTCAGCTGATGCAGATAAACATCTATTAGATAAAATGGTTTTTTAAACCAAAAATAAAAAAAATAAAACTCCACCCACCACCCTGAATAAACACAGTCACACAGGCAAGCGGCCCTGTTATTGAATTTAAGTGGAAAATACATGCAGAACTCCAACCAAGATAAAACTAAATGAACAAGATGTAGCAATTGCAATATAATTTTACACATTAATTATGTACTCTTATCATAGTTGTATAACTAGCTGAGAATAACAAAAAGAGCAAGATAGCACCAAAGTTATTTTCCAAAGAGGAAATAAACAAACAAAAAAAATACAGATATGCTAGTTATTAGATTACTAGAATTTTGCCTTGCAGAATAGCTTTCTTGAGGACAAAGATTTTTTAATCATCTCTGTTCTTGGAAAATGATACCCTGTGTCTGGAAGAGTATTGTTGACATTTTCTTTTCTTCTTTAAAGTATCTTAATCCATTATCAGGTTTGACTTGTGTAATGTGTCAGAAACACATCTCCTCATTTAAGTACTTTAATAAGATTGTATCTGTTCACGCAAACAGATTATAAAGCTCGTTCTCACCTATTAGGGCTCCATCCTCTGAAAAAGTTTTACACAGGCCTTGAATTCATGTCGTTTCAAATACCACATTTAGGATGCGTTGGGATGCATAAGGCTCTTTTCTCCTGAAATCTGGACTGCCATTGATATGACAACAGTTTTAAGTTGCACTCTAGATATTACCTATTATTATAATCCCCTACCCTCCAACATTTCACAGGGGCAAGCAGAGGCACATTTATAACACCCATATTCTCAAAACAAATATCACTGTTTGAGCACTACTGAAGATACTACTTCATCCATTGAATTTTGTATTAATTAATTTTGCCACAGCCTGTCACATTAAGGAGGTGTTCTGGTTAAAGATATCCCAGAAGGACACCAGTACTTTACTCAGCTGATAGACTGTTTTCCTGGTGTTGGGTACATTTCTGCATCTTGAGATCCACAGATTAGTGAGGGCATCTGCAATGTAGATGCCAACACATTAACAGGTGCTTGCAATTGCATCCATGTGACTGGGACATGCAGCTGGGCTGGTGTCTTGATTGTGTGAAAACCTCTACATTAGCTGCTGTTCATGTGTAGGTTTCTTTAGCGCGGATGACAGCACTCATATGTGGACATTTGTGTTAATTTATTTGAATTTGATCTTTTTGGATTTTTCAAAAATAAATATCACCAGAATCAACTTATATCCTGTATTTTCCCCTGACAACATTTAAGGTAGCTAACAGATAAAAATAAGAAACGCTAAAAACAAAGAAAAACATAATCATTAAAAACCCCCACTAAATATTGATAAGAGCTAAAACTATATACATATATATAATCTATTAAAACCATATCAATAGCTACAATAAAAGCTGCACTAATTTATCAGGGAGCGGTATGAGAAAATTGGGGTTGCTTGTGGTAAATAGGAACATTTGAAGTCTATGTAACTGAGGTGTTTTCGGACAGGTATTTACTGATGAACAGGACATGTTGCAACTTTTGTAGAGTTCATATTTATTTATACAGTTTCTATCCCATGCTTCCTCCCAAGGAAGTCAAGGGCAGCAAACACCAAAATGTTAAAACAACAGAATTTACTATATTATCGACACATTTTTAATTACTTAAAAAAAAAACATTTTAAAACAATCATGCAGCCTCACAGTTAATAATCGCAAGGTTGACAGGAAGACTATCTTTCAACCATCAGATGTCCTGCAAAACAGGAACGCTTGAAAATTCTTCTTGAAAATTAATAATGATGGCATTCTATTTCACCACCAATAGTATGTGGAAGCCAATATCACAGTGGTTGAGGATAAGTTTTGTATATAGACACTCTTAATGTTTTAGTTCCCAGACTCTCCATTTGCTTCCTATTACGTTACACCAGGCTTCCTCAACCTTGGCCCTCCAGATGTTTTGAGACTACAATTCCCATCATCCCTGACCACTGGTCCTGCTAATTAGGGATCATAAGAGTTGTAGGCCAAAAACATCGGGAGGGCCGAGGTTGGGGAAGCCTGCCTTACACAATGACAGCAGAAGTTTAATTTCTACCGAGGTGGCAGTGGGTACCACTCAGTACTGTTCTATAAGATAATGTGTGAGATACAGGCACAAACACCACCATCCTTTTGGCAAACTTTCTCTTATCAACTTGGAGAAGCATGCATTAGCGTAAAGGTCAGGAATACTTCCTGCACCATTTCAGGTCAATAATAATTTCAATGCCAGCTTGAAATAGAAAGTGAATGTTCCTTAGGCTAAATTTCATGTGATAGAAGGAGCAAAGAATTTGTCACTATTTACAACTGCTTGATGTGGCTACATCTATTAAGTCCTTTGGTCTTCCAGGGAGAAAAGAACAGGTCATTTCCCTCTTCTGAACTCCAAACCCAAGGCCTTACGGTAATTTTAAAAATGTTCTTTAACCTGATTTAATATATTGAGTTGAGATACATTCCATTAGATATAATTAGATCTAGACAGGAAAGGTAGTTCTGAGAAGCTAATGAAATATCATTAAAACTGAATCTAAGATTGTTGATTAGGGTAAAGCTAATCCTGATTAGGATAAACAAGCTGGGTGAGAAAAATCTTATTTCCCCCCTCTTTTAAGGTTGTTTTTTTTAAAAAAAAAATATAAATAAATTATGTGAGAGTAAGAAGCATAAGAAATGGGAAACATTTCAAGATGTTAAAGACCATTTTCTGGTACTCTGAAATTTAGGCACTTCACTGCCCTGTCATTAATATCTGTATTTCCATCTCACAGCAATGGTTGTATGCCCTGCTCCAGAGCTATGTGTACACTGAAGTGTGCACTCAGAATTTCTGCACAGCCAGGCTACCCTTTTCCTGTTTTATGAATAGGGATGACAGCATTTCAGGAGCAAAGTGAATCTGGAAACTTCCATGGGTGGGTACACTCCATTCGCACATCATTTGTGCACATCAAAGTGCCATTGTGAGGGTGGTATATAAAGCACTTGTAGCGTGTTCAATACATTCAAGACACATTATTTTGTAATCCTTTTAACTATCTTATAAGGCAGGGGCTCTCAAACTTTCTAGCATCAGGTTAAAAAATCCAGAGGTTAAAAAAAATTACTGAGGCCTTCCAGACCCCAAAAGACAATTCAAGAAGCAGAGACAGTCACAAAATGGTGGGAGACTGAGGTGGACTTTTGCACAATCTGCTGGCAGTTACAAACATAATTTCCTATTGATATCTAATCCCAGCTTAGAAATAGCTTCTCATTTTTGTTATTCCTTTGTCTATCCACCCCCTTCCCTTCTTCCCATTCATCCTTACACATCTCCAAAAAGAGGAAACACATTACTCCAAAAAAATTAATAAAGATTTGTAAATAAATTGTGCTATTGTTGTAAGCCAAAAATGGCTTATCTTCTGAGTTTATGCCAATAAAACTCAGAGATGTAAGGAGTTAGGAGTCCATCATTGTTTATTGCAAAGCAATAGGTTACAGTCAGATTATTCTGTGAAACTGCACCCATGCCCATTGGTTCAGGCAGTGATATTTATAAGGTTTCAAACCAAAGGATTCAAATTTTCACCAGTCATGTACATCATTACCTCATTTTATGTTTAATACGCATGCGCAATAAGCGCTGGCAATTTCTGCTGATTCAGTTCTGATTCCCATCGTTCTGTTACATTGTGTTAGTATGCATTTTGGGAACCTGTGTTACGTGTAGCCATTTGCACAATGTAGCAACTGTTCTGTTCTAGCTTTAGGCTGTATCTTTGTGATCCACATATTAGCTGTATTCCTCCCCCAGTTGGGGTGGGGGCAGCAACTTGCAAAACCATCAGTTTCATAAAGCAACAGGTTACCATAACTTCTCTATTAGAAGTGCACTGAGGGATTTCCAGGGGTACACATTATCACATTTATTGTGGCCCTTTGGCCCACCACCACACTATGACACAAAAGTGTTTCCTCAGCAGTCAGGGAAGAAAGCTGCTGGGCCCAAAAGTGGACTGACACAATGGGACAGAGTCTTCCTACACTTGAACCTGAAGAGGGCAAGAGGGAGAAGGAACTTACAAAGAGGTACTACAAAGAAGGACAACAAAACCAGAAGAACTTTGTGGCCTACCAGATGTTGCTGAACTCCCATCAGCCCAAGACAGCATGGCCAGTGGTCAGGGATTGATGGGGACTGTAGTCCAGCAACACCTGGAAGGCCATAGGCTCCCCATCTTTGTTCTAGATTTCCCCTTATCTCCTATCTGAATTCCCCAGCGTTGGTCAACTGTTATGTCAATGTCAGTGCATACACTAACAATGGCTTTTTCACTTGGTGCTTATTATTGCTGTTGTTGTTATTTATGAAATTTATATACAGTGGTACCTCAGGTTCTCCTGCCAACCTAGCAGTTCGAAAGCATGTCAAAGTGCAAGTAGATAAATAGGTACTGCTCCGGCGGGAAGGTAAACGGCGTTTCCATGTGCTGCTCAGGTTCGCCAGAAGTGGCTTAGTCATGCTGGCCACATGACATGGAAGCTGTCTGCGGACAAACGCCAGCTCCCTCGGCTTATAGAGCGAGATGAGCGCACAACCCCAGAGTCGGTCATGACTGAACCTAATGGTCAGGGGTCCCTTTACCTTTACCTCAGGTTACATACATTTCAGGTTACAGACTCTGCTAACCCAGAAATTGTACCTCGGGTTAAGAACTTTGCTTCAGGATGAGAGCAGAAATCGGGCTCCGGCGGCGCGGCAGCAGTGGGAGGCCCATTAGCTAAAGTGGTGCTTCAGGTTAAGAACAGTTTCAGGTTAAGAACGGACCTCCGGAACGAGTTAAGTACTTAACCCGAGGTACCACTGTACTGTGCTTCAGCCAAAGATCACTGGGTGGTTTACAACATAAAACCACAAAAATACAAAGTATAATAACAAACCAAAGCAATATTTCCAACATACACAGTTTAAAATACCACAGATTGTTTAATTAGTCCAAGGCCTGAGAGAAGAGGACTGCTTTTGCCTGGTGCTTAAATGTAACAGAGATGCCCCGTGAGCATTCCACAAACGGGGAGCCACTTCAAAAAAGGCCAATTCTTGCGTTGCCGCCCTCCAAACCTCACACAGAGGAGGCATAAAAAGATGGAAGCCAGGTGCTTGCTTCAAACTGGTGATGGGGCTGTATTTTTAACTGGTGATGGGCTTTAAAAAATGTTTGTTTTACTATTTTAATTTCATTGTTTAATGTTTTTATTTGTAGATGGTATTGTTTTAGGTACTGCTTGTAGATAGCATTGAACTTACAGAAACATAGGCTGTAATTATCACTACCCTCCACAACAACAAAAACTGAGAATTATTTTATTAAAACTGCAAGCTTCTAAGGTAGCAGTACTCTTTGGGCCACAAGGTTATTTGTTTTTAGAGGCTAAGATGACCATTATTTTGGAATGTGTTTAAAAAGCAGATTGGCCTGAATTTCCCAAGTTACTTTCATTTTTCAGGATAAAATAATGAAATCTCATTTTTGCTTCAGCCGCCCGCATAGAAACTTTTTGCACAGAAACACAAGTATTTTATATATATAGCCAAGCCAGCATCTTAAAAAAGCTCATTATTATATTGTGTTATGATGCATGGCTTTTTTATATATATAATAAAGTGGCATGTCTAAATGGCAAAAAGCAGGCTTTCTACCAAAAATGTAAAGTCTTTTATATCATTATCTCTTTTTTGCACAGGAGAAAAGCCATTATCGGTTGATATACCAAATATGCATGCTTAGAAATAGAAGCAGATCAATTTAACACAAAATATTCACATATATTTTATATTGCCATAATAGTCAAAGACATTTCATAGGATGTTGGGAACAGAAGTCAGATAAGATTTTCATGAAATTATGCCCTACCCTGCAGAAGAAACTATAGGGACGCTCAACAAAAAATGCAGTAGTTATCTACATATTGCATCTCTGCAGCACAGTGCATAAGGAGTCGGATTTAATCACTTTAAATCTGTCAGTTCTTTTGCTGAACAATTCTGGTATACGATTGTTGCACGATTGTTCAGGAATAATCTACCCTTTGTTTTTGTGATGAATTTTGTGATAGTACTAAACCAGCAACTTGCCTTTCATGCTCTGAGAAACTAGACTTTGCAAACCTGGAGTCAAATTGACAGAGTGGGAACGCATTTTGGCACACTGACATGAAACATCCGATTTGGTGACAGCAGTAAATGAATGTTCATGCTTCCTCTTGGTATGTGGGAATTAGAATCACATGCTAAAACATTGCTTGACTCCTTGCTAGCACCAACTTCCAAAAGAAGGCATTGGTAAGATAACTTATAATAAAAACATCCCATCAGCTTTGCCTCTAACCATGCCATCCAAACTCTTCTGCATTTGTTCCGAAAAGGAACAGACTTTAAGTTGGAACAGGTTACCAGCTTTCTGGATACATAAGCTTTGAACACTTAACAATTAAAATTAAGAATGTGATCCCTCTGTTACAGGGGAAAGAATGGCTGCACAGTTTCACATCCAGCTACATAAGGACATGCATGAGCTATAAGCATGACAAGCTTGTGTGAGTGGCTGGCGTAAGAAGAACAGCTATGCTGTATCATGTGCCAGAAAATCCATGGATTTGAGACACAGTTCACCCAGAAATAAATAAATGATAAATAATCAATTCCTCCCTACTTAAGATACAGAAGCTGAGCTTGTACTGTGTATAGATTGTTGCACCCTAAACTTTGAAGGCTGGTTCTTTTTTTACTGCATCAAACTTGGGTGTGCATGCCACACACCAACACACACACACACACACACACCCCTTCTAAATTATGAACAGCGTATACATTGCGTGTGTGAAATTATTCCCCTTTAAACAAAATTTGGTGGATGAACGGATCAGGGCACCCTTCGTTGTTTATGTTAAAGCAAAAAAAGGGACAGGGAGAAGTGTGCACATAGATCAAACGTACTTGGCAAAGAGAATGTGTGTTTTGTACCCAGAAAGCCAACTGAGAATTGGCTCTGTGAGTCTCTTCAGTTGCTATTCTTGCCTGTGTGGCGAGAAGGAGACACTGAAGGAAATATGGGACACACTATTCAAGTCAGTCAGAAGTAAAGAAGTATATTTCACTCAAGTTTCAAGAATGATTATATATAAACAACAGTTCCAATAGTGTCAGCAATATTTCGGCCTGACTTCCAAGCTAGTTCAAAATAAGCCTCAAGGACCTCTATTCATCCTCTGCCATTTATCCCCTTGAGTGGAAAACCCTCTAGGAGAAAACCAGCAGTTCTATCTCTTGTATCAAATTGGTCTAAGGCACAACGAACCAGAGCAATTAAAAAACAAGCAGGCTTGGAATAAGTGTGGATTTTATTAATACCTTTTTATGCTTTGTTAAATACTGCATACATGTTAAGGTTTCTATCCTGACTGCCATCATGGTAGGTGGAATATATATATATATTTAATTGTATACATATATGGATCTTTTTTCCGCTAGCATAGAAAACACATGACCTGCTTTTTGACTAGGATTCATTCACTGATCAGCCACCCAGCCCAAATTTTAATAGAAAGTCTCTGAATAGCTTATAATCGCAGCTAATATGTACTAATAACAGCTCTGAGGATATGCCTAAGATTATAATATATTAAAAGACCCATCAGCTTTTCAGAAGAACATGTAATTTTATGTTCATTGCTTCTTGGTTTCTGACTCGTGAATTTGGATGGTTGCACCTCAATTTAAAGTTGAATCAAAGCTAATATAATATTAATAAAAACTCCAATAAAAAGTTAAAGTTGTGTTCCCAATAGCATTAATGACCGCTACGGTTATTACCATGAGATAATTGACCTTCCTGAACCTCTTTTCACATGGAAACTTCCACCCAGTACAGCCAATTATTTAACCGTAATGAGTGCTCTATAAGAGATTACTGTTTAACCAGGTATCCTGGCTTCTGAATTCTCTAACAAACGTTGCAATGTATATGTTATACCTTTCTCATTTCCTAAGGAATATTTCCAAGACTTGCTTTCTTTTTTTCCTATGAAGCTGGCACAACTTCATACAATATTAAATACACTAGCGTCTCAAAAAATAAATATGTGGGAATTCCTGTAGCTACATTTTGTGGAAAAGAAATAGAAGGTAAGATGAATGGGAGAGGAAGCCTGAACTTTTGCTTAGAGAAAATGTAAGCTGAGATTATTGGGCGGAAAGATGTCATGGATATTGGTCCAGTTTAACTATTCACCTAGAACAGGGAACCAATTAATCTGGTCCTACATATTTGGATGCAAATCCCCATGTGATGTGTTCAGTTTAAGCACTGAAATCTTGTAGGCTCTATAAACCACAGCTGATTTCACTTATGGGATCAGAATGATATGGCTTGATTTGGATCTCAGTGGTCGTCATAATCCTTGTACTGAAACTCTACCTGGAGCACTCTATCTCGACTCCAAAGTAATTTCCAAATTGAAAGGTGGTTTCTGAGCAGGGCGTTCTCTAACATGACATAAATACAGTATATACAAGTAAACACAAAAATAGTGTGAGTGGTATGCATAACATAACATGTATTTAGACCAGGGTCGGATTTAGGTTTGATGAGGCCCTAAACTACTGAAGGTAGTCCAGCTGTCCTTGATCAACAACAAATTGTCACTGTTTTTTGTGTTGAATATATGCTAATTTATGGACCTAATAGGTATCTAAAGCCATTTGCACATAACAAAACACTGTTGCTCTATATAGGTTTTATTTTATTTGTTTTTTATCTAATAATTTGGAAATGTACATCCAGGTGGTTTTCCCCCCCTTTATTTGTTTTTTATCTAATAATTTGGAAATGTACATCCAGGTGGTTTTTTTCCCTTTAATTTTTTGGGGGGTCCCCAAGAGAGTGGGGCCCTAAGCTATAGCTTGTTTAGCTTATACGTAAATCTGGCACTGATTTAGACACAAGGTGTTTCCAGATTGCTGTTGATTACACAGTTAGAGATGACTTGGTGCTCTTGCGCAACAAATCCATTCCAGCCTCTAGCCTGCAATATCGGACGTTTTGTGATCAGGAAAGTGATGGGAAAATGCACTAGAAAATGTGGGATAATGCTGGCTGGATGCAATGTTACCTAACCTCCCTGCAAGCATATCAGAATGAATGCTCAGGGAACAGTTGCTATTGTCCACGCAGCCTGCAAACTATGTGGAAACAAATCATTATGACAGCTCAATAAACAGGTCGTCTGGAAGCAACCACACTGGATATCAGATACAAGGGCTCTTCGCCTATTTTTTCCTGGGGAAAAATCTCAACCTGACGCGGGTCGTTTAAAAATTGGGGTGAGCAGAAAGGAACAAGTGAACCAGGCTATACCATTTTTATTTGAAAAGTGTAATTTACCAACTCCAAACCAACTTGATATAGACTAGTTTTTACTTTTCTTTTCTTTTCCCTCCTCTTTACTGAGGGGAGGGGCAGAAGGTTGTGTGAGAACTCATGATTTGTACTCATGTGAGATATTTCACATCAGAAAGGAACTTATTAATATTTCTACAATATGTTGAAACTATACTGAAGGTTTGGACAAGGAAAGCAAAAGTTGAAAGAAGTGGAAATCTCAACGAAATCTTAGTGTTAAATGCAGAGAAATTGTGTATCTAATGATTTGTAGACTGTCCTAAAATTCATTGTTTGTCCCCAAACTGAGAATTTAAACTTGCAGTTGACTCTTCAGAGCAAAATTTTCAAAATGGCTGCAGCTAATTTTACCCCACTCTGACAAATAGTAAAATTGGAAAAAAGAATCACAAAACTTACAGATGGCCCCATTGGAAAATGGTCTTTGAAAGGCTTCTTTATTCAGAATGTCATTGAGTAAACTCAGTACTATACCAACAAAGCAAAACAAAAAGTAAGTTTTTTTATTATTTGTATAAAATATATTATTCTTTCCGGCTGTACTGAAATAGTTCCTATTTAATTGCACAGAAACCCTAAGAAGGTTACAGCAGTGAAACATTAAAATTCTAAGGGCAACTAATAACATTAAAACTTTATAGCCCCAGATAGAATAATTTAGACAAAAACAACATGAACATATGTTTTGTGTAATAATAACAAACATTTATAGCTGTCAAGAGAGAAAAACACAGGTTTATGCACACCTTAATGGCGTGCATGGCTGAGCATGAGTATATTTAAAACATAATATATTACAAAATTGACAGCAGGCATGACTCTTCTGGGTACTATGTTAAATCAATGAATAAATTACCAAAAGTGTGCTGTGGCTGTTTGGATGTGTAATTGAGCTTAACGTATGTAGTGTTATTTCAAAAGAAACTGTTCAAGGAGTTTCTAGACCAATCCACTATGCATCTTTTTTAAGCTGTTTGCAAATAGCAATAAATGAAACTGTCTCACAGTAGGAAGGAAGTTTAGTTATATACACATTAGGCAAATGGGGGGAAAAGTTAATTTTAATATGCTTTTCAAGAATTAAAAACAAACTAACAACAGCAACAGTACTTGATGCTTTCCAAAAAAAAAAAAAATAAGCATTTTCATACTGTGATTTAAATTTATTTTAATTAAGGATTATTCTCTATTCCAAAGCACTTATGCCAAAGTAAATCAAGAAGAAATTCACTGAATACATTGCAGGTGTGCCATGTTGAAAACCTTGCAGTAAGGTCAAAACTAAGGCCAAAGTCTATTACATCCCTAAATCCTGGGCATTAAAATATCATCCATTCAATTTAAAAGCATCCTAAGTTTGCAGCAGGGGAGTATTTTATTTTTTAAAGCATTTATATTTTAAAATATGAATTAATAGTTAAACTTGATTTTGCAAAATGAAGCAGCAGGAAACCTAGAAGTACAAAAAACAGCCCATAAATATGGTATCTAGGAAAACAATTTCTGCATACATATTTCCATTTTAAATTACTAAGCAATTCATCTTATTCGCTGAATTCGTTTAATCAGAAAGTGAACACATTTGATATCTTATTTTGGCTATTTTGCTGCCCAGTCTTATTTTTTTGGTTAGCAATGTGGTGATATTTTTAAGTTTGAAACAATGGTAGTTTCAAGTTAGATGAGATATTGAGGCTGAACTGAAGGAGAAATTGAAGCTGTGGGAGGAAGAAAGGAAGGCTAGACCTGTTGGACTTTCTGCTGAATTCTGTTAACAAAAGAAATACCTGGCCCTGCTAAATCTTGATCTTACATTTAGACAAGGAAAGACTAAACGTGTGGGGTGGTCAGTGTCAAGGGATGAGTGCTCTTATGCGCTGGAAAGGAAACATGTGTATCAGTGAAATGATGTAAAATAGGTGGTTGTGAGTAGAAAGGAAGACTTAAATAGGCCCAGGTGGCTTGGTAAACACTTTTTAGAACCTGTTCTATGACATTCTGTTAATAGCTGAAATCTTCAGTAGGCATGTCTGTGCTAAGCTGGACAGTTATTTTATTAAGTCATGCACTGTCTATTTGCCTTGACATTCTTTCCATATTCCTTGCATATGGAAAGGCATGTGTTGGTGTGTGTGTGCTTGGAGTCCAGAGTCTTCCAAGGTATGTCTCATGCCTACGGTGAAAGAATGAGCTGGCAAGGTACAGTGGTACCTCGGTTTTTGAATGCAATACGTTCCGGAAAACCGTTTGAGTTCTGAAACATTCGTAAACCAATAACTCAATACTGAAAACTCAGTATGGAAGCTTTTACTCCTGGGTTTATGGCGTTTGAAAACCGAAATGTTTGTCAACGGAAACGTTCGAAAAGCGAGGTACCACTGTATATGGTAGGAGCTTAAGATGAGGCCAAATGGATGCTAAATAAGTCGTGGAGAGAGTACCTTCTCATTATATTCCTCATATTGAAAAGGGACTGTCATTAATGGAGACCTGGGCCCTTCCCGTTTCCAGCATTAAAAAATCTTTCACCACAAAGTCTACTTGTCAATTCTACCACAGCACAAAAACATTTTGAAGTCTGCCAGATATAAAATTCAGGATGTCCAAATAGATTTTGTCTTCAAACATTGTTTTACCTGTTTTTCCCTTTGTGCCCACCCTGGTGGAGAATAGTTGTGTTTTATGTATTCTGCTGGGAGCAGAACTAAAAGATTCTACAGATAAAAAGGTTGCTATAAGATGTTGTGCTGAAAGACTAAAACAGGCAAGTACTGCAAAAAAAGAAAGAAAGAGAGAAAATATGCTACACAACCCAGCAGAGTATGAAAGTAATTAAAATAGTTTAAAGAGAATGCTAACATGCAGAACCTAAAATTTGCCTTTATCTAACAGTATCTTTGTTCATATCAACGTTCCTTTTGTTCTGTATTACATAGATAGTAATTCTTCAACATCAACCGTAACAGCAAAAATTCAAATACTGAACTACTAATTAAGCACAGTAATATTTATAAGGTGTTAGTTTATTCTGCAGATATGAACACTTAATTTAACACACAAATACAATAAAAGTATGAAATGCTTTTCGTAGGGGGGAGGAGACAACAGAGCAGTGAATAGTGAACCATAGTCAATGGAATGAAGAAATGTTTTTCATTTCCAGAAGTAGCATACTATTTCAATAATATGACAGACACTGTATGCTTGTAAGAGAAAGCTAATTTTTAAAACAAAAATCATGATGGCTGCTGTATAAATATGCATGTAAAGAGTTTTTAAGGCTAATATTTTTTAATGCCTTTTTTTAATTGAATAAAGACACAGTGACTGGTGTGGAACAGAATTGATTCAAGAGATATTTCCTGAACCATTTAAAAAAAAAAAAGGAAAACTCAGTGCCTACTCAGAACAAAACATTTCCCTTTGTTATTGGCTCAGCCATGAAAAACCACAACACAACAATGAACAAATGGATTAAAAATGCCCATTGAGACACATAAATTTGTGACCAGGGTGAAGCTAGCCATTAGAGAAGTAAATTTCTATGGATAAAATTGTCTCTCCAGTTTATTCGTGGGAGAAAATAGATCTGTTTTAAAATAAATAAATCTGTTTTAAAATAAGATGCTCAGGAGAGAGGGAGTACAAAAGACTTCAAAGCTTTCATTCCACCTATTACACAAATTCAAAATACTTAAGCTGATGAGAAAAAGAGCCCCAGAAAGGAATATTCAGGCATATTTACAAACTTCACTTGGCCTTTAAGGTGGCAATCCCATACCTATTTACCAGGGAGTAAACCCTATTGTGCTCAATGGGAATGACTTCTGAGTAGACATGCAGAAGATCACGCTGTTAGCTTGGGAACCTAATATTTAACTAATGCCTATCTACTTTTCACTGCTGTTGGAGTTGTGTCACTTCAGACTGCAGGTGGGAGCCCACATCACTTAAATGGTCTTTCATACAATAATGGGGTGGGGGACCCTTTGACATCCACTAGATAACTGGGGGGGAAATAGCCTTAAATGAATAGTCAGTCATGTGAACCCACGCCTACAATTTGAAATGATTCAGCCCAGCGCCTTCTGGTGACACAGTGTTATAATGCATATACAACACATACAAAAAAAGGACTTTTTCTTTGTCAATGTAGCTGAGTCCATGGGCTCACCAAATCAGTGACATGTTCTATTTATTTATCAAATTTATACCCCACCCTTCCTCCCAAAGGATCTAACTGGTTTCCAGAACCTTCTGGTTATTGAACTTAACAGACTGAACTGTGGAACAAAAATAATAATAACTTTCACTATTGCTATTATTTTCTGGTACACCGCCCTGAAATCCTCATTTGATATTTTAATTAAGTACATACATATTGATACTGGTTTTATCTAATTATCTATTGCAGTTACCATGGCAACACATATTCCCCTGACATAAGGGGTGGAGTTGGGAGTGGGACAAAGTTTGCTGACACTAGACAGCAATTAGTCAGGAGTTGATGCGGTGCTTAATTTGTGTACAGGCTGACTGACAGTGACATAGATCACTTTCTATACTGTGACACTGACAAGCAGCAAAATTACACTCCAACTCACAAGGGTTCTCTGAAAAAAAAAACAAAACTGGTAATTCTCTAAGCTGGGTGTTGATTTTATAAATTTATCTGTACCTCAGCCATGCAGTGAGTGAATTGCTCTCAGTTTGTATATGCTGTGAGGAACTTCAAAAATATTCACACTCCCCACTTTTTAGAAGCTCCCATATAATTAAACTGTTTTCCAGCTTATCTGAAACCCTGAACAATAGACAGCATAGATCCTGTTTTGAAAAAGGTACAAAAGCAAGCACCAGGCACCCAGCTCAGTCAGTAGAGCATGAGACTCTTAATCTCAAGGTTGTGGGTTCAACCCTTGTCCACTTTCCTCAAAGATTGGTCTTTTTGCGATAATGGGGAAATGCACTGATCTAACCTGCCCTGCAAGCAAATCAGAATGAATCCGTATTAAAAGCCAATGTGATCTAATTTCCCTGCAAATAAATCAGGATGGCTGCTCAACAAACAGGTCATATAAAATTGTGCTCTTTCTTTGCGCTCTCTCTCTCTCTCTCTCTCTCTCTCACACACACACACACACTGCTATAACTGAATTGCAGTTTGAAAACTTCCATCTTTCATAGCTTTTGTTCTTGGTAAAGGGGTGAGCTCCTGTTGCTCTGTCCCAGCTCCTGCCAACCTAGCAGTTTGAAAGCACACCAGTGCAAGTAGATGAATAGGTATTGCTATTTATCCAGGGGTCCTTTACCTACCTTTTACCTCTTGGTAAACCATGATGGCTATATTAAACATAACAATGAATTTTAAGCCACTGTTCCCTTTTACTGTATGATGAAAGATTATTATGAGAAATGCTATATCTGTTTCTTTAATTGTACAATTAACCGTGCAACCCTATACGTGTCTACTCAGAAGTAATCCCATCTGAGTTCACTGGCGCTTACTCCCAGGCCAAGTGTGTACAGGATTGCAGCTTTAGTTACAAACCACTGCTGCGATAACTTTCTTTCAACAGGAGATTCAAAACATGAATCTTTAGAGATTAGAAACCTAGAGCTGAAAAGCCCTTTAAATGAACTTAGGAAAAAGCAACATATCTGCTCACGTATATGACATTTCTCTGTATTGATCTGAAGACCCAAATCAATTCACTTGTACTTTTTCAGTATCATAATACTAATCTTAAACATTACAGGAAAAGCAGGGTGGCTCGAACCATCAAGATGCATTAGAATTTCCAACCATAGACTTACAATTTGTAGCTACCATTCAACCTTTCTTTTCCTTTCGGCTTGCTCAGGCATTTCACAACTGCCTCCTCAGACTTTCCAATCAAGTTTTGCTTTTCTGTGTCAGGAATAGGGATTAGTATTTTGGACCTACTTTTACTGTACTGTGAATTAGACTTCTCAGGTAAACATATTAGGAAATTTTTTATATGGTGCAAATTATGTTTTTCACCTCCCTCTCGTAGTATATAAACCCTTCCATTTTATTTAGCAACAAACCCATGTGGATTTTTGACTGTGCAAGCCCACCTCATCATAAAATTTAGTACGTGAATGAGAGTTCATTGGTGTGTCAATGGGAGCTTTGCCCCCAATTTTCTTATGTGAGATTTTCAGTAGCTTTTGCCTTGGAACAAAATTAAACACCTAGAATAAAATTAATCCTAGCTATTGCCTGAATACATCTGGCCCTTCAGATGTTGTTGGACGACAGCTTCCACCATTCCTTATTGTTGTCCATCCTGGCTGGGACCCAAGGGATTGGGGTCCAGCACCATGGTTTCCCTGATCCTGCTTCAGTTATTATTATTATTTACATTTATATCCTACCTTTCCTTCAAGGAACTCAAGGCGGTAGACGTGGTTTTCCTGCTTCCCTAATTTTATCACCACAAGAACCCTGTGAAGTAATTTAGGCTGAAAGACAGTGACTGGCCCATAATAATGTAAATATGGGGGAGTGGAGTTATTGTTTTGTTTTTATTATGTATTTTGGATTGTTTATCTTGTATTTTTATGTTGTGAACCCTGAGATCTGAGGATGAAGGGTGGTATACAAATTCAATAAGTAGAAATTAAAATATAATAAATAACATGTGTAATTTCAAGGAGAACTAAACATTATTCTCTCTCTCTCTCTCTCTCTCTCTCTCTCTCTGTGTGTGTGTGTGTGTGTGTGTGTGTGTGTGTGTTAGTAACTGGGGTTTATTCAAAGAACAGTTTCAGTAAACCTTGATACAGTGGTACTTTGAGTTAAGTACTTAATTAGTTCCAGAGGTCCATTCTTAACCTGAAACTGTTCTTAACCTGAAGCACCACTTTAGCTAATGGTGCCTCCCGCTGCCGCCGCGCTGCCAGAGAATGATTTCTGTTCTCATCCTGAAGTAAAGTTCTTAACCTGAGGTACTATTTCTGGGTTAGTGGAGTCTGTAACCTGAAGCGTCTGTAACCTGAAGTGTCTGTAACCCGAGGTACCACTGTACTACTTTTGTAGCCATAAACTAGCACCCCAGTCCAATGTCTACATTCATATTTAAAGGTCAAGGACAAGGATGCATTGCTATTGCTTAACTATTAAACATGGTTGGAAGAATTCCTATTTTCCACATTGAGTACTTCCTAAACTGTATTTCTAGTTGTGAAAAAGCAAAAACACCTGTCACATAATAAAAGGCATAATAGCATATGCAAAGTCTGAGTTCCTGAATGTGAATGCTTACGATATAGTTCTAAAACTGCCGTTTTCCGCCCTCCCTGTATGCTTATAAAAAAGTCCCCCATGGTAGTGTGGAAAACACTTTTAAAAAGTCCTAGGGGGAAGGTTTCCTAGAGACTTTGAAATCCTTCCTATTTCTGGTTTCTTTGGAGGTTTGTAAAATCAGCTCTCTTCTGCTGTCTCTCAACAAGGTAAAAAAGAAAAAGAAAAATACCCCCTAGATATATTCCTTAGATTTTCTATTATGCTTCACAGGTTTTATACAGTTTCTGAAGTCAGTCTTATTTTTTTATTGTCTTTTTTATTTTGATCACTTTCTCAACCTCCCAAAAAGGGAGAGAATTAATATTTTTGAAACACTTTTGTGGGCATTATCAATTTAAAGGTCATGACTCAGGTACAACGATAAACTGAAATAAAGAAGAATTGCATTAAATTAGGGAGATTATACCTATGGAATTCCTAAATTAAGTAAGGGAAGGGAATTACATATGGAATCACCCTTTTGTCTAAGTTTCATACCTTTTGTCGAAGTTTCATAACTAGCAGAGTAAAATTCTACAATGAAAAGACTAAGAGAGTTTGTGTACTGGTCCAGTAAACGCTTCCGCTGCGCCACCAGCAACAGCTCTCTTTGCAGAGCATTAAGTAAGTCCAGTGCAGAGATTCTTATTGCAGCACAAGCTTCAGAGTCTCAGCAGCAAAGAAATAACGACACAGGGAAGCCTGTCTTTCCAAAGACAGGTTTATTGCAGAAAGATAACAGAAACACCTCCGGAGCTTTCGGACATTTTTGCTTCACGCCCCACAGGCAGAGAAAACAAACACTCTTTATATACTGAGCAACTCGTTAACAACTTAACGAGCTTGACTACTTAAAGTCACATGACATTGCTAACTTGCCAGCGTCTTAGGTTTCACACCCTAACACCCCCTCTCGCTGGCAATACAAAAACAAAATTACTTCAGACCCATTTCTTCACAAAAGTTTTCATGTCGCTGAAACCCAAGTGGTTTTGTAAAACCATCAGCTTGATTTGGATGACTGGGACAGTAATTTAATTTAACAATTCCTGCTTTTACCGTTTGACAAACATTTTGAAAGCGGATATCCAAATGTTTTGTACGACCTTTAAACTGCCCATTTTGTGCTAACTTAAGACACGGTTGATTATCACCCCATACAGTGATTGGAGTGATGGCCTTTTCATACATCTCTTGTGCCAAGCATTTGTAAAATTCTAGATCTCTACATAACTCAGATAAGGCACAGAACTCAGCTTCTGTTGACGACAAAGCAATTAGGTTCTGTTTCTTGGATCTCCACCCAATCAGAGAGTTACCAAATTTTATTACACAGCCAGACACTGATTTTCTATCCTTTAAATTTGCCCAATCACTATCTGCCCAACAAGTAATCTGTGCTTGTCCTTCCGAAGATAATTCAAGGCAAAAATCTTTGGTGTATTGTAAATATCTTAACACTCTTTGAATTCCTTTCCATGCATTTACACTAGGTTTTGAAGCTTCTCTGCTGAGTAAGTTAACAGCGTAAGCAATATCTGGTCTACTCCATTGCGAAAGATGAAGTAAGCTTCCCAGTGCTGACTGAAAGATTTCAGCACGCTTGAATTCAGCACTATCCTTGAACTCATTGTCTTTTACAAAACCCATTTCCATTGGTGTTCTAACACCTGCACACTCCGTCATGTTAAACTTTTTCAACATTTGCAATATCTTGCCTTTTTGATTCAGTAGAAAACTGCCATTTTTGGTCCTATCTATCTGAACACCAAGATAGACCTTCACATCACCAAGACTCTTAACTTTGAAGTGTTTACTTAACTCTTTGGCTAGTTTTTTTACTTGTTCTTGTGTCTTTGAAGTATAAATCAGGTCATCTACATAAACAAGCAAAGATTCTTGAGCATCTCCTGAACTCCTGAAATATAAGCAATTGTCAGCCTTGCTCCTGCTAAAACCAATGCCTACCAAAACGTCATTCAAACACTCATTCCAGTTATGAGCAGATTGCTTGAGTCCATAAATAGATTTGTGTAGTTTCCATACCTGATTTGATTTACCAACTTTCAATCCTGGCGGTAGCTCCATATAGAGCTCTTCAGCCAAGTCTGAATGAAGATAAGCTGTAGAGACATCAAATTGATTCACTTTGAACCCTTTCTGAGCAGCAACTGCTAATAGTGCCCGTAGGGTTTCACTCCTTGAAGTGGGTGCATAGACTTTGGAATAATGTAACCCCTTTCTTTGCGTAAAACCTCGAGCTACAAGCCTTGCTTTGTACTCTGGTTTCCCCATCGCTGTTGTCTTTATCCTGTACACCCACCTACAACTTACTGCCTTGGTACCTTCTGGCAGTTTGGTGATGGAAAACACACCCAGTTCTTTCATAGAATTCAACTCCTTTTGCATGGCCTCACGCCACCTACTGGCCTCCTCCTGGGGTAATTGCTCAACCTCCTCAAAACTTTCAGGTTCACAATTTGCCAAACCAGCCCAAACACTAATAGCTTGGTACCTTTCAGGAGGTTTACCTTTGTTGGTACGCTGAGAACGCCTTAACAGTTCCTGCGATGTTCCTTCAGTTTCCCCCTCTGACCCAGAATCACTAGTCGTCACCTGTTTGTCACTAGTAGTTGAAGAACTTTCTGATTCTGACTTTACACGTCTCTCTTGCTGTACAGGTGAACTTTTAGAGCTAGAGGATTCTGACTTTACAGACTTGGGTGAACTAGGCGATTTCTCACCCTTGTCCTCAGACTCAAATTCCTCAGCCTGTTCTGGAACTAATACCTGCCCTGGGGCCTGAGTTTCATTGTTACTGTTCACCACATCAAATAGTATGTCAGAATTTCCATGAATTTTATTCCAACCATCCTGTTCACAAAATTCCGCACTTCTGCTGATTGTGATTTTCGTTTGATTGCCTTCTACATTCACAAATCTCCAACCTTTTGTGTTTGCTTGATAACCACAGAAAAACATTTCTTTAGACCTAGGATCGCCTTTCCTACGTTGTGCCCTAGGCACCAGCACATAAGCACGACATCCAAAAACTCTTAGATGATCAATTTTTGGTTTTTTCCCAAATAGCATGAAGTAAGGAGTGTTGCCTACTGTGCTATTGTACACTCTGTTAAAAGTATAATTCGCATACAGTGCAGCCTCAGCCCAAAAACGCTGTGGAAGTCCAGAATCAAACAGCAAAGCAGCAATGGCTTCCTGTAATGTTCGAAATTTTCTTTCGGCAACTGCATTCTCCTGTGGTGAATAGGGATTGGTAAGTCTATGAACTATACCTTTCCTTTTTAACCACGTCTCCAGCGTGTGGTTCACATATTCCCCACCACGATCTGATTGTATTTTACGTACCCTGGTGTCAAATTTACATTCGACTTCTTCAATCCAATCCATCAGGATGGAAGCTGCTTGTGATTTTTCTTTCAGAAAGAAAACCCAACTAGCCCTTGAAAAGTCATCCACCAAAATTTGCATAAATCTCGCACCTCCAAGCGATTTGACTGGCATAGGGCCACACACGTCTGTGTGCACAAGTTCAAAGGGTTTCTTGCTTACTCTATCAGATCTAGGATAGTTACATGTCTTAACCTTAGCATGTTTACAAGCACAACAATCCAGAAAATTTGGACAGGGTTTAATGTTACACTCCTCAGCTAAATCTGGCATCTTGCTTACATACTTAAAGCATATATGAGCTAACCTTCTGTGTAGTAGATGTGCACAACCTGTATGAGGAGCCTTATTTACACACTTAGCTTGCACTTCACCTGTTGAACATCTACCTGCTGCTAACTGCTCTTCAACCAAAACAAAAAGCCCATCCTCACAGGGAATTTTAACTAGCTCCTTCCCCTGTTTCGAAATGGTGCACACATCATTTTCAAACTCAACCTTAAAACCATTTTTTACCAGGCATGACACACTCAAAAGTCCATTCTTCATTCCTGGAAGAACAAAAACAGGAAGGTTAGTTTGCAAACAGTTAACATAAATTGTGCCTTTAAGGTTCATTTCTCGTTTACTATTGTCTGCTATAGTCACGGTTTTTGCAACTGGCAATGTCTTGCAGTTCATCAAGCGGCCCCTAGATGTCGCTGGAACTAAACTGTGACTTGCTCCACTGTCAATTATCCACTTCAAGGTTTGTTGGCTCCTTTTAGGACTCTGTTGTGCTGCCATTGCAGATAGTCCCTTATCAGCACCTGCTCCCCCTCTGGATCGTTGATTCTTGTAGTTCTCACGTCGTCTTCCCCTGTAGCTCCGGAAACTGGCCTTGGACTGTTGAAATTCCTGTTGCTTTTCTGGACACTTTGCTATCAAATGAAACCTGCTGCCACATCGAAAACATGACTTGCTGGCCATAGCAGACACTTGTGAGGCTTCCTTACAGCTCTGCCTGCTAGTTTCCCCACGCTGGGAATTATCTGAACATCCAACCCTTGGGGTATTTAAATTATCAATACGTTTTCGATGATGTTGATATTCTTGCTCACACAATCTACCAGTCACATAATTCATATTCAGCTGGTCCTCTGGCAAAACTTGTAAAGTTAGTACTAAGTTTTCAAACCCTGCATGCAGGCTGCTAAGCAGAGTATAAACTTTAATATTTTCAGGAAAATTCACACCTAAAGATGACAGTTGGTTGAAATACTCAGTCATCTGTGACGTGTGTTCAACCACACTATCCTCTGGCTTCAGTTTCAACTCATACAAAGCACGTATAATGTTCACCTTCTCTCCGGGCGTGGCTCTGTGGTGAATTCGCCTAAGAGCTTCCCAAATTTCAAATGCAGACCTTAAATTTTCCACATGAGGTAATTGGGAATCGTCTATCGATACCATCAACATGCATCTAGCTTTAGTGTCCATTTTATCATGTTCCCTGTTCTGAGCATGTGCAGCAGCCTGTTGCTCTGCTGTGGCATCTGCTGCAACAGCCACAAAGGGCTTTCGCCTCTGGACATAGTCAGCCCACACTTCTTTGGTTTCCAACCAGACTTGAGCCCTCTTAGACCACTGCACGTAATTAGCAGAGTTCAACTTTGTAAAGGGAACCTGGAAATTTTCCACTGCCATTCTTGGGGTCTGCTGCTACTCCGTGTGCCCTTGCTTCTCTTTCCCCTTGGGATTTGTCTTACTCACTTTTCAGACGCCTCCAGCCTCCTCTGAAGCCTTTAAGAGCTGGATTTATGACCAAGCTGGTCTTCTCTCATCCAAAAGTTGCTTTCACTTTCTCTGCACACAATACAGCTGTAGAAATGTAGAAGGATCCATAACCTAAGAGAGTTTGTGTACTGGTCCAGTAAACGCTTCCGCTGCGCCACCAGCAACAGCTCTCTTTGCAGAGCATTAAGTAAGTCCAGTGCAGAGATTCTTATTGCAGCACAAGCTTCAGAGTCTCAGCAGCAAAGAAATAACGACACAGGGAAGCCTGTCTTTCCAAAGACAGGTTTATTGCAGAAAGATAACAGAAACACCTCCGGAGCTTTCGGACATTTTTGCTTCACGCCCCACAGGCAGAGAAAACAAACACTCTTTATATACTGAGCAACTCGTTAACAACTTAACGAGCTTGACTACTTAAAGTCACATGACATTGCTAACTTGCCAGCGTCTTAGGTTTCACACCCTAACAAAGACTAGCTACTTAATTCAGATCAATTAGGGCTGCCATTTCAAAAAGTAAAAACCAGGGCATTCTCAAAGTTTTTGAGCTTCCCCCCACCAAAAAAATAAAATAAAATAAAATACAAAATGCCCCCAAAACACGATTTTTCGCTTGACTTGTCTAAGATCCAGGACAAGGCACCACCTTTTGGAAATCCCCTGGATATCAATTCCACCTTTGAAATCCTGGTAGTGTATGGCAGCCCTAGACCAATACAGACAATTTAGCTCACAGCCCTGCTAGTAGGCTCTCATTGTTTACTTGGGGTTGTTAGGTTGCTATGTGTGACTGTGCAGAAGTCACAACTGGCTGAATCCTGCTAACATGGTCTAGACCAGGGCTGGGGAATATGTGGCTCTCCAAAAGTTGTTGGGCTACAATTCCCATCATCCCTGATTATTGGCCATGTTTGGTAGGGCTGATGGGATTTGCAGTACAATGATATCTGAAAGGTTTCTCTGTTTCTTCAGAGTCCCTTCTCCAAGGGATGATCTACATGTAACTCTAAACAAATAATGTCCTGTTGTGTCTTAAATAAATACTAACAGCAGTTGCAGGAGAGCCTAATTTTCAGCAGAACCATGGCATGTAGGGAAGGAAGGTTTAATTCTCCCTCCCTGCTGTGGTCATGATAAAAAGACGCAACAGCAAGATTGGACTACTGCAAAGCACTCTATATGGGATTTCCCTTGCACATGCTCCTGGAAACTTCAGCTATTGCAGAATGCTGCAGCATAGTTGCTTACAGGAGTGAGACCCTGTCAGCATGTAACACCATTCTGTGGGGATTTTAAATGAAATTAATTCTTAGATCTGGTGGACAAAGAAGCTATATTTTTAACACCTCCTTTCTGCTATTCGATTTGGTTTTCAGGATGTGGTGAATTTGGAAAGTGCTTCTGTTTTAATTATGTTTCTCATGGGATAGTATTTACATTATGCAATTGTGCTTTATTTTAATTTCTTGTTGTGAAAATTTGTGGGGTAGATTTGCATGAAGGTCAATGTGCAAATATTTTAAAGAAATACATTAACGCTTGCCTTCCTAATCCTTAACTCAAACTGCTCATTCTTCCTCCAGGTTCCTCTTTGTCAGTCGTTCTTAGTCTTGAATCATTGCCTTTTCCCATTTTGTTTCCAACATTTTAGGACCTGCCGCCAGTGTTCACTCTGCCCTGTGTGAAGTTTTAATCCCAACCCAACTAACAACTTTCCCTCTCCTCACAGAAGATGACCTGCAACCTGTTTAGGTTCCTGAGAAACTGAAGGTTTTTCAACCATAGCATCACAGACATATGGAAGCTTCACCTCTTTAAAAAAAAATAAAAATGTTTTCCTGCTTCCTGTAATAGTGTGTGAATTTTACTTTCTAGAACTAAGTGTTTTGAAATTGACTAGTCCAATTGATTTGGCATCTGCTTTCCTCCTCCTCATTTATGATTCAACATTGCCCAGACTTTGCGTCTATGTTATATTTTAGAGCCTAGTTAACATAGTAGTAGCATTCATATGGAAAGAGGACACTGAGGGAGAACTGTTTAAAGGATAATTAACATGCATTAAGCGTATCGTATTCTGGCTTGCCTCACTCTTACAGATGTGTACATACAACTTGCTCTGCTCTTAGGCTTTCCTCACTACTACAACCAACAACAAAAGAACTGAGTGTGGCGACTGCTAAATTGTTAGGCTTGCATAAAAATGTGAATTTGAAAAAAGAAAGCTAAGGCTGCACTCAAATTCAGTGTAAACAGCAAATAATAATAATAATAATAATAATAATAATAATAATAATAATAATAATAATTTAAAAAATTAAGCCACCAATGTAAATTGTCACCGTTCTCTCAACACAGCTTTAAACAACCAAGATTGTCGTGAAATATTTGCGGTTAGAACAGGGGGTGGGATACCTTAGGCCTAAGGACCAAATGAGGTCCTATTTAACCCTTGGGACTCTCCACAAACCACACCTGCTCCCCAGTTACAACACCTGTACTTAGGTCACACTCCCCAACAGTCCTGCTTCACAAGCTCCTTGAGTGTTTTTGCCTAGCTGGAACATGTCCTTGAATTCTGATTATGTCTTTTGCCTGCTTGGGTGGAAGATAGTGCTATGTATACAAAAGTAAAATATACATTTCAATGCTATGCCCACTTTTTGGCTCTGGTTCCATCTTACCACTGGCAAGTAGTCCCTGGAATGCTGCCCAGAAGGGAACACAGCCCTTGGGTTGCAAAAGGTCCCCCATCTCTGAACGTGAGAAGTTGAATGCCCTCCATAAAGGATAATACATGTCACTCTGTAGAGTAATCAAGAAGAGCTGAAGAAACGACTTCTTTGCGATACAAATTGCAATCTGCATAGAGGAAGAATATGCTAACTCTGGAAACAAGTGTTTTAAATGTCTAGTCAAACGGAATCTACTATCTTTCTGGAACTTCCTGAGATGTATTGATGACATTTACATAATCCGAGCAAGGAAGAAAATGCTTGTCACGTTCCGCTGAGACTTCAGCGACTTCTCCCTCACTATTCATCTGAATCCACAGCAGGTTTGCTTTCTGGACACTACAGCAACTAAGCAATTGGCATATAAATGCCACCTTACACCAGACACATACCCTCCAACATTATTCCAATGAAAATAGGGATGTTCCATTCCATAATAATAACTTTACTATTTATACCCCACACATCTTATTGGGTTGCCCCAGCACTCTGGGCAGCTTCCAACATATATAAAAACATAATAAAACATTAAACATTTTTTTAAAAAAACTTCTCTATACAGGATTGCCTTCAGATGGCTCAGGGGTTGGATAACCCCATACCCTCCAACATTTCTCCAATGAAAATAGGGACATACTAAGGAAAAGTGGGGCATTCTGGGATCAAATCAGGAACTAGGATGGCTTCTCTCAATCAGGGACGTCCCTGGAAAATAGGGACACTTGGTGGGTCTGTAGACAGCTACTAACTAATACACATAGCTGCATGCATTTCCCCAGAGAACACTGAATGATTTATCTTCTATAGTCAGCTAAGGATACTGTGCCTAACAGGTTTATATCAGGCATTCATGAAACAAGAAATCCCCATTCAGTTAAGGGAAGTGACAGCTTGACAAGGACCAACTTGTGGGCAGGGCATGACCAGTCAGTGGTCTACTACAAGGCAGTGGTCTACTGTTGGCCAGACCTATAAACCTGGCATGGGATTTTCCCACTGCAAGGGCCTGACTTTCCTTCATTTGTGTATCAAGAGCTTTGTTTGCTTATTTTTGGAATATACTTTTTATTCATTTTCATCTTTACATGAGAGGTTGCTTTGTGTACATTAGAGCATATGACATGCACAATTACATAAAATAAAAAATAAGCAGTCAGATAAACGTTTCTGAATAGCAAAGTTGAGTTGAAGTATATATACTAAAATTATTACAGTTATTACAGGTTGCTTAGATTGGTGACCATAGAAGTTATAGGAATTTATAGGAACGCAGTGCTGTAAACAAAGAGTAGTGTTCTGCCATATGCCTCATTATTTGTATAGCCAATAAAGCCACACCAGACTGCATTAAAATAGTTGTGTTTCTTTTGACCTCTTACTACTTTTAATTTTTGTTTCAGTTTTCCCCATAATGTTGTTTGCCCAGTTGCATTCTACCATTCCTCCATAGTTAATAATTGTAATGATTTCCATGTCCTAGTAATAATTGTTCTTGCAGTGGTTAATAGATGGTTATGAGTTCTTTGTTTCTAATTTGCAACATATTGTGACTATACATGTTAAGTAGAGCCGTCCTGGGGTCACGGGGACTGTCTGCCTTGTAATCAAAAGTATTTCTGCAAATACATTTCCCCGTAACTTTTCTCTCTTTGGACACCTCCACAACATGTGCTGATATGTCCTTATAGTGGAACATCCTCTGCAACACATGGAAGAACTGTTTGGTTTTCTATACGCTAGGTGTCTAGGGGTTAAGTACCTGCCATGCAATTTTAATGGCTCTTTCTCTGGTTGTTGTCCAGGGGTCATTTACCTTTAACTTTACCTGCCAATATGAATTTGCTACCTATATGGACTGTAGTTTTTGTCCACAGTCTGCTCCATGCCTCAACGGTTCGAATCTGCATGATGAGGTGAGCTCCCATTGCTCTGTCCCAGCTTCTGCCAACCTCGCAGTTCGAAAGCACACCAGTGCAAGTAGATAAAAAGGTATTGCTACAGCGGGAAGATAAACGGCGCTTCTGTGTGCTCTGGCTTCCATCACTGTCCTCCGTGTGCCAGTAGCAGTTTAGTCATGCTGGCCACATGACCCAGAAAGCTGTCTGTGGACAAACGCCAACTCCCTCGGCCTGAAAAGCGAGATGAGCGCCGCAACCCCATAGTTGCCTTTGACTGGACTTAACCGTCCAGGGGTCTTTTACCTATACCTTACCTTACCTTACCATGTCTCTTTTTCATTTTCTAAATCCCAATTCAGATCCCACAACCTTTTCAAATTTTGCTGAGGACAAAATTGTACACCTATAGTAGATTTAGATGAAGTTGATTTTAGTCCTTTTGTTATTATATTTTCTTCCACTATTATTTTTTTCATATTTTCTTAATTGTATTGTGACTTTGTTTTTAACCTCAGAATTTGTTTTAAAGGACCTTAATTGGTAGCCTAATAGCCATGATATTCAAACATTCCCCAACTGAATTTGCATCCCATTAATGGTAAGTGGTCCATCTTTGTAAATATCTTTCAAATAATAGCATTGCTTTTCTTTCCACATATCTATATTATAGGCTCTATATTTATTTTTGAAAATAAATTCTGAAAATTATTCTGAAAATAATGAGACAGAGGCCTTGGACCAGAACCTTTGCCCATTTGTTCAAATCTTGAAAGTTGTGTGAATGGATTTGTAAGCCAATGTAAAGAGTGGATTTTTTTAAAGGTGTTACTTTTATATATAACCATCTATTTCCAAGTTTTCCATTGAGTTGCCTTATTTCCAGACGTTTGGTATGTCATGTTGCTGAGTTGAGGTGTGTCGCAGTAGCTGTTTAAATTTGGGAGTCCCCATCCTCCAACGCTTGGGTAAAGGTACAGCAAAATTTTTTAATATGTGGTCTGTCTGATTGAAATATGAGTTTGTTAAGTTTTCTTTGTCATCTGGACATATGGGCTGGACAGCTTTGCTTGTTTTATCTTCTCCTTCTCTTCCTACCAACCTAAGCACCTGTTGGTGGAGTCTGTCCAATCGGAAGGAAAGGGAGAGGGTGCATTCTATGACAACTAGGTAATGAGGAGCTGGGCCCTGCATCAGAGCGTATCAAAGCAACAGAGAGGTGGCTTGGTATGCAATCTGTCTTGTAAGAGAGCAGGGTCCCTGGTGGGCACTGTAACATGCCTCTGATAGAAACAAGATGCCTATAGACTAAGGTTACCAGACGTCACCGTTTCCCGGGGACAGTCCCTGGATTTACAGTCCCCATACAAAGTCCATTGAAGTTGAAAAGTGTCCCCGGATTCATTGAAAAAAAATCTGGTAACCTTACTGTGGACATCATACTTGCAACTCTAGTGACAGTCATGGTCAACTATTGACACTACTGTTCATGAATTACAAAATTTTGCATGGTATTTTATTTTCTAAAAGAAAACAAAAATAGTCCCCATCCAGCCACTTTTGCAGAAATACTTTCACCATTTTGGATGGTTAACCCGAAGTGTATATTGTGTGTGTGTGTGTGTTTTAAGAGTACAAAAATGTTTTCTCTCCACAGCAAGATTATTCACTTCGCAGCAAGGCTCTGCTTTCCTTCATTAGCACACTGCTAAGGGAGAAGCAGCTTTCATTGCTCCAAATAAAGTCCTCAGCAAATAGATATGGATATCAATACTTTATTTGCAAAGTGCTTGACGTATTCAACACATGCACCATTATGGAAGGCTTTAACTCCAAGCAAAAAAGATTTGTGGCAAAGCATATGACCTTCTCCCCACTACAATGGCCATCCCCTAATTAGGCAATGCATCTGATAGTCATTAACAGGAATGAGATAATGAATCACTTTCTCTCTTCTTTGTTAATTTGCTGTAACCAAGCGGCTAATGGATGTCAGAGCTGAGTGATTGCACTGATTATAGTGATTTATAGTTGCAACAAAACAATTTAAAACCATTCTGATTATTCATGTTAAAGATAGTTTATGTTTTGTTTACTAAATATTTTACATCCTTTTTTCCTGTCCCCCTTGCAGACTTCTGTGTGCAGAGCAAAATAATTCTTTCCGGAATTTTTAAAAAGTTTCAGTCTGGGGATTCTTTCTGTCTTTTTTCCTTTCTGGTATTGTTTCAGAGTAAGACATTTTATTTTGTTTATAGAAAAATTTACCCAGTAGAAATGAAAAGCCTTAGGGTGGAAAGGAAACTTCAGTGGTGCCTAGTTCAAAAGGAGGAGGAAATAAGAGGAAATAAGACAAACTTCAAGCCACTTTACCTTGGGGCTCTCAGTCCCTTCCTCATCCTCTGCAGACACATCAGTAGCAAGTATCTCTGCTTTGATGATACCCAGAGCCCTCAGAATCCAGCTGTGTTGTCGTTTGATTTGCCTCTGTAGTTCCTTCCACTGACTCGCAATCATCTGCAGCATGTCCTTCAGTCCTTCTCGCAGAAAAAAATAAATAAAATGAGAGGGAAACAAATTAAGTCATGCATTCGACTTCATCTTTTAATAACATTATTTATACTAAAGGCAGCAAAGAATTTCCCAGGGGTACAAAAAGAACAAGGTGTTGAGGGGGGGATGAAATCCCCTTGACCTTAACTATTTCATCACACTTTACTGAGAAATCTGAGCTGGAATTCTAACCTATTGATATTGCAAATGACTGGATAGGACCAAAATGTGACACATGTGGCAAAACGTGATCTGCTATAAGTTCTGACTGAAAACAGAAAAATAAAGCAATATATGTTGAAGAAGGGACGTAGGTGGCACTGTGGTGTAAACCACTGAGCCTTGGGCTTGCCGATCGGAAGGTCGGCGGTTTGAATCCCTGCAATGGGGTGAGCTCCTGTTGCTCAGTCCCTTCTCCTGCCCACCTAGCAGTTTGAAAGCACATCAAAGTGCAAGTAGATAAAGAGGTACTGCTCCGGCAGGAAGGTAAACGGCATTTCCGCATTTCCATGCGCTGCTCTGGTTTCGCCAGAAGCGGCTTAGTCATGCTGGTCACATGACCCAGAAAAACTGTCTGCGGACAAACGCTGGCTCCCTCGGCCTGTAAAGCGAGATGAGCGCAGCAACCCCAGAGTCGTTCATGACTGGACTTAACTGTTAGGGGTCCTTTACCTTTACCTTTTATGTTGAAGAAACAAGCGAGAAATTCATACTTCAGCCCTGTTCACTGAACAAAATGCTGTTCCAAATATATATTAGCTATTGCCCTCATTTTCTTTTCACTCTTTTTTTTTTTAAAAAAAAAACAAAACCACAACCATATTTAACAGATATGCAATGACCTATCAGGCTGGTTTTTTGAGACTGATACATTCAGGAAATTATGCAAATCAGCCAACTGGCTTAACATAGCATGAATGTTTTGAGAGAAAAGTCTGTTTCATGTTCTAACAGAGTGTATGCAGGTAGAGAAGTAATAGATGTAAAAACTCAAATAATAATCACACTAAAACCCAGAGGACAACTTCATCTTGGGGGGAGATACCTTTTTCCAACCAGACCAAAATAAAGTCTCAAATTTCTAGGCATCCTATTAAACCATCCTATTAAACTAGTCATGCAAAGTTCCAAAAACATGACAAAAGTTATTATTCATTCTGACTTAAGGCTTTTACTGAAAAGGACAAGCGTAACTAAAGGAAATAATATTCCTAATCTTAAAATCTTTCCTAATAAATACTTTAAAATTGCAGTAAGAATTAGCTTAAATGGCAAAGGAGCATTTAGCAATGCGATTACTCATGCTGACTATGTAAAATATATATATGTGTATAGATATGAAATCCTAATTTATCATCTTAATGTTATTTCCATAGCACCTACATCAAAGAATATGTCAGCGTGAAGTTTTCAGTGATGTAATTTCAATTGAAACTCAGCTGAGCATTGAGACCAAAATAAAATGAACAGACTATTTGCTGGCAGTATTTCATTTTGTAAGTATCACAGCATTGTATGCAGTATATGAAACATTTATAAATCTTGAAGGTCAAACTGATAATGTAAATATTAATAATACATAAGGAAGTGAATATATGCAGTAATTTACAGCAATGCTTCTTTATTCTTTAATAGTCTGGAGACATAAAGACTTGCAATAATTCAGAAGGATTTACCTGATTTGTGAGATACTATAAGATCAAGAAGTTGGCGTCCTTCTTCTACAACAGCTTCCTTCAAAGCACAGTGGCTGTCTACATTCAGCTTAAAACTCTGCAAGGGAAATTATATATATGTATATGTATATATATTTATATATAGACTGAAATGGTAGAGAGGCATTCTAAAGCATACGTACTAAATTACTTGCTATTTTTATCAAGAACCGCAGTGCCATTTACCCAACAGCCACATACATTTGCAATACTGAAAGCTATTGATATTTCAGAACGGAGCTCAAAATGTTTCCATTAGATTAGCAAAGTGCATCTGTGTTGAAACAGCTGACAAATCTAGAAATTCATTAAGTTTTATGAAAACATGTAACCTGTAGGCAATATGTGGAATAACAGTGTCCTATAAAATACACTGAACTGGAGCCATCAGTTCATGAATGCTCTTTTTTCTAAATAAATAAATAAATAAATAAATAAATAAATAAATAAATTCAAATATTGGAGAATGAATGATTTCTATAAATATATGAAGCGTACATTTTTATCCAGTAAATAAAAATATTGCAACAAATTAGTTTTGTTGTTCAGGTTCACGATAGTCCACTATTGTATTTATTTTGGTGGTAATCAATTTCCTTTTGACAACTAGGCATAGGAAGAACAACAAAGGAACTTGAGGAACTCTGTGTGAACTTGTGCACCTCTGAGTATTTGATATATGTCGCACAGCAGTCTTTACAAGGGAAGACCTGCAAAGTTTAATGGAAAGAATCTTACATTTATACATGGAACACAACATACTCATTCTTGCACACTTATAGCACTCAGCCCTGGGGTAAACCCACCCCCTTACGACTCCCTTTCCCTTCCTTTACTCCTAACTTCACTAGAAATGATAGGAACAATCTCTCCACCTGTCAAGGCAGAAAGTCCGGCAAGCTGCCTCGCTCCTACATTCAAAACAGCTGGGCACAGGAGAAGTGGATGGCTAAAAGATTTTTGGAATGTTTTGGAAGGGGCTAAAAATTGTAAGGGACGTGGGTGGCACTGTGGGTTAAACCACAGAGCATAGGACTTGCCGATCAGAAGGTCGGCGGTTCGAATCCCCGGGATGGGGTGAGCTCCCGTTGCTCGGTCCCAGCTCCTGCCCACCTAGCAGTTCGAAAGCACCTCAAAGTGCAAGTAGATAAATAGGTACCACTCCGGCGGGAAGGTAAACAACGTTTCCGTGCACTGCTCTGGTTCGCCAGAAGCGGCTTAGTCATGGTGGCCACATGACCCGGAAGGTGTACGCCAGCTCCCTTGGCCAGGAAAGCGAGATGAGCGCCGCAACCCCAGAGTCGCCCACAACTGGACCTAATGGTCGGGGTCCTTAAAAAATTGTAAAATATGCTGACAGCTAAGGTAAAATGACAAATCCTAGCAATATAATTTTGCAGTGTAATGCCATGCACATTAGTCTCATTGTATATATAAATTTCAGTCAGTGTTTTATTGTGGGCGGTGGGTTGCCTTGGAAGGACTTTCCCCGAAAGGTGGCACAGAAACACTGGAAACAAACAAACAAACAAACAAACAAACAAACAAAGAAAGCCATTTGATATCCAACCACCATATTGATTCTTCACTACAGTATTTCAACTGTACACCAGGGTGAGGATTCACTTTGGACCAGCTGGATGGATGCAAAAGTGCCCACTCCTCCACAGGCCACTTTGGGCAGATGGTTGGGTCGGCCCATGTGGCATCATATGACATCAGAGGAATCTGTGCCTGCTTTCAGCCGTGATTGGCTCCACTTCGGAGCTTCTGAATGGCAATTCCGAGCAGAGCCAATTCCATCATGGCTTGCATTCAGCACTGAATTTAATCTATAGGTGTCTTGTGAAACTTTCAAAGCAATCTGCCTGCTCACCTTTGTCCCCTGGTATGTCAGTGAGGAGTAGGCTGATAAAACACAATTGTGGAATGGCACACAAGGCTCTTGTGCCTTTAAAAGCAGCACAAAGGTTGGCATTTGGGTGGCTACAGTTTGCTGTATCATGTGAGACACTCACTGTCAAATTCTATAAAGAAATTAAAGATGGAAGACCTCTCCCTGTCTTTGTATCATTAGATAACGCTAATGAATGATCATAGAAAGCCCCTCCCGAAGCCTCCAACACAAATTTCATGCTGTGCTATTTATTTATTTTTTATGGCATTCAGTTTGTCATCTAGAAATCTTTTTAAAACAAATATTATATATTTTAGGATCCTAAGGAACCCAATTTAAACATTTTGATCTTCTACAAAGATGCTCACATTTAAAAACCGAGATGGCCCACAAAAATAACTTTTATATATATTATTAGGCAAGTAATGCTAAAACCGGAATGAAAATGAGATGGAGCCAAAAATATAAACTGGGTCAAGCATCCAGAAGATAAGAAGAAGAAAAACATCAATTTTTGTGCAGCTCCTTTTCGTAAAGCTTCACTTTCCATGAAACCTTTTCTGGAAGTTCCTTTCATGAAAGTGAGCTCAGACAATATTTAATTTACTGTTTACTTAAAACAGGCTTGTGTTGAATAGTTTGTAATCATGCACTTCACAAGAGATGTACCATGCGGGTGCCTCATATAGCAAAAGAAAACCTAAAGGGCCCGAGAGTAGGTTGGATAATTTCATGTAATTGAAGCGGAGCATCGATGCAGCTGGATGTGGCGCTGCCTCAAGATGATGGGGATGCGTTTGATAGGAAAATTGGAAAAGATGAGGTATTCTTCTTCATTAGAAAAAATAGACTTGCTGCCCTAGAAAAGATTCATTTAACATAACATATCAAGTATACAATGCAGCTTGATTTACAGGTGCACCTATTAACCAGTAATAATGTTGACTGAAGAAGTAAAATATGATGAATAAAGATGGGCCAAAACTCTGGGGCTTGATTTGCAATTTTACAGTTGCACAGAATTTAGACTTCGGTGTCTTAATTTGCTGCAAAGCACAAATAGCGAAATCTGGCAACAGATTAACCAATAACACATTGGTCTTAAGGGGGAAACTCTTTTCACTAACTGCAAGCATCGTAGCAAACAAGAGCAAAATAGATGGTAGTCAGTGGCACGTTACATTATCTCCATTCAGGTGTGTGTCTTTTTCTTCTTCTGCAGCGCTAAAGCTTGCTGCTTCCCAGAGAAAATAACGCCGACAGACTAGGCAGATCTGGCATCAACAGCACAGTTTTACAAGTAGGAGCATGAGCAGGTGGGCATCTAGGAGCAGTAAAGGTAAAGGTAAGGTAAAGGACCCCTGGACGGTTAAGTCCAGTCAAAGGCGACTATGGGGTTGCAGCGCTCATCTTGCTTTCAAGCCGAGGGAGAATTCCTTCATAATCCAAATGCCTAGCTAAATAAAAATATATGTAGCCTTTTCTTAAATATTGCTGCAGTGTATATATGAAGCTTCCTGCATGCTAATGCTGAGGTCCTATGTCATATTCAACAAAGTGTTAAGCAGATCATTTTGTCAGTCCAAGGATTTCTCCTTGTGCAATAACAACAACAACAACAACAACAACAACAACAACAATAATTTATTTATACCCCTCACATCTGGCTGGGTTTCCCCAGCCACTCTGGACGGCTTCCAACAAAATATTATAATACAATAGTCCTTAGATATCAAAAGCTTCCCTAAACAGGGCTGCTTTCAGATGTCTTCTAAAAGTCAGGTAGTTGTTTATTTCCTTGAGATGTGGTGGGAGGGCGTTCCACAGGGAGGGTGCCATCACTGAGAAGGCCCTCTGCCTGGTTCCCTGTAACTTCACTTCTCGCAGTGAGGGAACCCCCAGAAGGCCCTCGGGCCTGGACCTCAGTGTCTGGTCAGAACAATGCAACAGAACAATCACCTGCTCTCCTCTCCCTGTGCACCTCCTAAATCTGTTCCAGCCCCCCCCCCAACCCTTCAGAGCAGATTTGGAGATGGAACATGCAGGTGGAAGAGACAGGGAACAACCCACTGAGCTAGTGCAATTTTGCAGTTGAATACTGTACTGCCTACTGTTTCTAAGCCAAAGTACATTGTTCTTTTCTTCTTTTCTCAGCCAGCAAAATCTATGGTATACTTAACACAGCATTGGGTGAAGCTGACTGTATCTCTGTCTCTAACACTGGGTATATTGGTAGTTATTGTTTTAATAAAATCCAGACCTTTATGTGGTTATGAATATATTTTGAAAATATTTCAGACAGTATGGTTGCATACTGCAATACTAATAGATGTGTGGTTGTTTGTGTTCTGAATTACACCCAGTGCATGTCATGTTACTAAAACAGCAAAGTGAAGAATAGAAAGGAAGGAAGCATGCTTTGTAAGTCTGTCTTGGACCCATTGCTGTACGGCTTCAGAACTGGTCCTGAGACTGAAACTGCCTTGGTCACCATGGCTGATGACATTTATTGAGAGAGATATGGGGAAACCTTGCTTATTCTCCTTGAACTCTCAGTGGATTTTGACACTGTCGATACTGTTGACCATAGTACCCTTCTGGAGCATCTCAAGTGGTTTGGGGGAGCTGTGCTTCAGTGGTCCCACTCCTACCTCCAGGGATTTCTCCAAAAAGCAGTCATGGGAGGCTACTGCAGCCCCATGGGAGTTGTTGGCAAAGGCTGCTCAAGTCTCTACATGTGTTGTCTACTATGTAAATATTCTGTGTGCAAATGTCAGATGGAATCAGATAGCAATGACGGTCATGCAAGATCCCCCAATTCAAAAAGTCCCACTCCATTTTGAGTACAGCCCTGGCATCTGCACACTTGAGTTTGCCTCTATTTCTAGCCAGCCTTCCCTCAATGGCGGATTTAGGAAAACACTACTGGTTCGGTCACACAGGGTGCCAAGCCTTGGGGGCGCTTCAACTATTATGTCCAACGGAAGGTGAGAAATGTGTGTATGTGTGTGTGTGTGTGTATGTGAGAGAGAGATTCTGACATCACACAGGGCGCTGCCGAAATTTGAGGCACCAAGGTCTGCCGCTACCTAATTTTCCTCCCCCTCCCCAATAAAACTTTTATTTTGAGAAAGTTAACTCATGGCATCAACAAAGAAACTGTGTTTAAGTGCACAATTGCTGGCATTATTTTCCGTTGGGAAGCAGGGATTCTAGAAAAAAAAAACACCACTCACTTTTTCTAGTGTTTAAAATAAAAGTTTGGTTTTTAATCTTTTGAGACAACCTATGTACCTTGTGGGAGGGACGCGGGTGGGGCTGTGGGTTAAACCACAGAGCCTAGGACTTGCCGATCAGAAGGTCGGTGGTTCGAATCCCCGTGACGGGGTGAGCTCCCGTTGCTCAGTCCCTGCTCCTGCCAACCTAGCAGTTCGAAAGCACATCAAAGTGCAAGTAGATAAATAGGTACCGCTCTGGCGGGAAGGTAAACGGTGTTTCCGTGCGCTGCTCTGATTCGCCAGAAGTGGCTTAGTCATGCTGGCCACATGACCCGGAAGCTGTACGCCGGCTCCCTCGGCCAATAAAGCAAGATAAGCGTCGCAACCCCAGAGTCGGCCACGACTGGACCTAATGGTCAGGGGCCCCTTTACCTTTACCCTTTCATGTACTTTGTGAGTCTGTCTATCACTGGGAGTGGGGCAGGCCAGTATATGGAATCCCTTGCTCCTACCTAGAGATGGGAAGGCCTGAAAAAACCCTGGAAAAATTGAAATAAACCAGTCCCCCCCGCCCCGTTTTTCCCAAAGCTGGGTTTTTTTTTGCAGAAAAATGGCGGGGGGACTGGACCTGTGTGGAATAATCAAACTATATCAAACTGTTTTTTTCACTTTTTCCAGGGGGAAAACGGCTTTGGAAAAAGACAGAAAAAATGGTGTGCCCCTCCCCCTGGGATTTTTCCAGGTCTTGCCATCTCTATTCCTACTCTTTTAGATTCTTTCCAGCAAATGCAATGTCTCCAGAAGACTAGAAAATCATTGGGTTGATTAACATAGTTTACTGCTGCAGCAGATATGTGCAGCACATTGTCCCTCCATGTAGATTTATGATTCCTTGTCCCCTCACCCCCTATCAAGATCCTGATTTGCTGCTATTATTCATATTTCTATTCCACACCCCAGGTTCACTTCCACCTGCAGCTTGCTGCTGTTGCTGTGATCCTTTGCCTATTGCTAGTACCGCTCTTTCTTCCTAATAGTATAAAGACTTTCTTTCCTCTCCACTACCTAACTACCTACTTATATCCCTCTCATTCACTCACTCACTCACTCACTCACTCACACACACACACAGCACATAGACAAAGCAAATCTACTCTTTCGGGGGGGGGGGAGAGAATCGTGTAAATTTACCTAAAAATATATGAGCTGTAATCCCTCGCCTTCTCCCCCTGATATGACACCACGGAACTAGCCAGCGCCATCACTGTGCATGTGTTTTAAAACTTGTGATTTCCACAAATCTGTGTTCTGAAATGCTCCAGCCCTGGGAGGGCAGAACAACATGATCGCCCCCCCCCCACCGCTTAACATAGATCAGTTCTGCCACACACACATTAACCCATTCTTCAATAATTATTAAAACAATTTTTTTAGCAGACTTCCCTTGAGGGTTTTTCTATTGTTAGCATTATCCAAAGCAGCTTCTGCCCATGACAATATACTTTACACAGTCTGAAGGTGAAATGAAATCCTTCTTTTAGAAATGTGTTTGGAAAAGTTGTTTCAGATCTCCAAATAAATGAATGCGTACGTCATCATTTAAAAAAATGCAAATAAATGTTTTTTGAAACAGAAATGGGAAAGTTCTTTTGCATTGGCAAAAGAGCAACAAAAACAGGACAAAGCAGGAGTGGGGAACTTTTGACCCTCCATCTGTTGCTGCGCTACATTCTTGACCATTGGCCATGCTGGCTGGGAATGATGGGAGATAGAGTACAATAATATCTGGAGGGTCACAGGTTACTCACAACAGAGGTATAAGTTCTAGTTTGAATCCGAGAAGGCTGAAGGCCTTGGCAAAGCACTGGAAACAGAACTGAATTGTGCAAAAAGTAATTATTTGTAAATTGTGAGAGTGTATAAACTCACAGTGTTTATGGAGATAGTCCTCTTTTGTTCTTTAAAAATATTTAGCTTGCACATATTTGGGTTTGACGCACACACAAAACACACACACACACACACAATTTCCATTCTGTGAGCACTGATATGTTCCTCCTGGGCACTACTGACACCTCTCTTCCCCCAGTTTGATGCTCAACAGTGTGAAGAGGGCATTTGCACATCTTTTTGCTCAAAGAAGAAAGTCCTAACACATGGGTAGGCAAACTAAGGCCTGGGGGCCGGATCCGGCCCAATCTCCTTCTAAATCCGGCCCACGGACGGTCCAGGAATCAGCGTGTTTTTACATGAATAGAATGTGTGCTTTTATTTAAAATGCATCTCTGGGTTTTTTGTGGGGCATAGGAATTCGTTCATTCTCTCCCCCCCCCCAAATATAGTCTGGCCCCCCACAAGGTCTGAGGGACAATGGACCGGCCCCCGGCTGAAAAAGTTTGCTGACCCCTGGACCTAACAGGTGAACACACATGGAACTTTTTCCACAGCAAGATGGCTTGAGACTTAAACCCAGGGCTTGCTGTCGGAAGCTGTGTGAGGAGTGTCATGGGACAGATGATTTGGGGGCAGCCAGGCTTTTGCCATTTCCACTCCTTCAGTTAGTGCCAAATGCAAATACGATATCCAGATCATTTTGTCACTGCCCTTAATGGGAACTTAATTTCTTAGACTTCTGTTTAAACACAGATTAGCGTTTCTGCCAGGCCATGAGCAAATGCAAAGTTGACATTCTAATTAATAAAATATAGATCACAAAGCAATGACTAGTTCTGTCTTCCAATAAAACAATGCCCCTTCATTAACGTTCAGTCCAATCCTATGTATGTGTAATCAAGAAGTAAGTTTCAGAAGGCTAGGTGACAGAAACTTAGTGTGTGCATGTAATTTGGGAATATATAAACCCGCATACCATTCAAACTGAAACTGCAGGTTCCCTGCCCCCACATTATATTAACCCCTTGATTAAACATGTAGGTGACACTTAAACAACTAGCTCTGATCTTTTTTTGGACAGCATTCCTCAATATTAAACTCAGTTTCAAAGGTCCAGCAGAATGAAGAAAGTCTCTGCAGACTATAATGCACATATGGATGTGAACTGGCCACACCAACAGAGGGGGATTGGCCACTGTTTGTGATGCACAAGGCTGTGCGCACCTTGCTTCAGGTAGAGCTTGGAGATTTTGATTGCACTACAAGCCTCCAGGGCCCCTTTGCCTGCAACAACCTTGACAATTACTCTACCGGTGCAAAACTGTGCTGTGATTTTCAATGTACGTTAATGAATCGTCCGGTCACCAACTTTAGCTCAATGACATTCAGAATGATGCCACTATGATGTGCCAGTGTATTGACAACTGAGGAATTATTCAACCCAGGAGGAATAAGACCAGCACAGAGAAAACTCTCACCCCAGTCTCCTAAATCCTGAATTCCTTGAATTGTTTCTTTTCCTGTATGTTGCGGTGTGCTTGCTGACTGTAGCACTGTTAGTGGGCGGTTCCCTAGACTGAATGGATGGGGTTCAACCTGTTGTGGAAGGCGTTGAACTCCTACATGGGAGCAGGTGTGCAGCTTGGGGGCAGAAAGCTAATTGTTGCTGGTCAAATGTTGGGCTGTTACTCGTTCTTTTTACATTGTTGTGGTTTTATGTATTTTAACAAAATATGTAAACTTTTGCTAAAGGTCTAGTAATAAGCTAAATAAAGAGGAAAGGGGGAAATCATTGTCAGCTTCAATCAATAATCTTGTCTTACCAAGTGTGTTTCCAGGTAGAGCTTAAGGCTGTCTGTCTCGGCTTTAGGAGGAGTCCAGTTTTCTGTCGTTTCCATGGCTTCATTCAACCAGTGGATGAATTCGTCTAGCTTGCTTACAAATCCCTTCCACAAAAAGAAAAGGGGGGGGGGGGGCAACGGCATGGCTGTTAGTAAAATGACAATCAGGTAAAAACAATAATTTTATATCTTTATTTTAATTAAAGGAATATGGCACTGCTCTGAACGTAGCAACTAGCTACACTAAAAGAATGTGGCTGTTCTTGCTTATGAAGATGGAAGAAGGTTGGGCATAGCATCTGCCAGCCTGGTTTGCACATCAGACTGAAATTCTGACATTGACAGATCTGTCCATCTCTCAGTCAAGAACTGCCTTCTCCCAGATGTTGGGTTCTAGCCCCAATCTTCCCCAGCCAGCATGGCCAATAGGGTGCTGGCGGGGCACAGGTTCCCCATTCCTTATCCAGCTGTTTGTATTCCATCAAATATTTGAACTCTTTTGCATTTTCTTCCTGCTGGTACAACTGGCTTTAGCTTTGCTGTAGTTTTTCCATTCTCAGTTCTTCTCTGTGTGTGTGTGTGTGTGTGTGTGTGAGAGAGAGAGAGAGAGAGAGAGAGAGAGAGAGAGAGATTTTATGGAATACTTTTGTATTTGCTTTTAAATATGTGGCAAGTTGCTTTAAGGGTTCCTCTAGCTGTAGGATAATGAATAAATTAGCAAAAGCAAATAAAGATACTGTAGAAGCTTCAGTGGGAGAACAAAGGGAAGGTTTTTGCAGAGGTCCTTGTTGCTGAACTTCCCGAGGAAAGTGTTGTGTTTGTAAAAGATTTGAGACAATTGCCCTGATCCAGCCCTGCATGGGTGTAGCTAACATCACCCTTCATGCACATCCTTATAAAATAAGCAGCAGCTGAAACACAGGGAACCACCTTATGCTGAGTCAGACCATTGAGCCTGCTTCCTCAGTATAGCCTACACCACAAAGAGGAAACCTGTGGCCTTCAAGGGTATTGGTCTAGATTTCCTATCAGTCACAGCCATGAGTATGTCCAATGGTCAGGAATGGTGGGGAGTTGTGGTCCAACAAACACTGGAGGGCCAGAGGTTTCCCACCCCTGATGTATACTGACTGGCATCAGCTCTCCATGTCTTCAGACAATTGTGCCCACCCCTCTCCCAGTCCTTCCTGGAGAGGCTAAGGATTGCACTTGTGTCTTCTGTGTGCAAAAACACATGCTCTGCCACTGAACTATGGCAATGTTCCCTCACTAACGCTTTGGATGGGAAACTGAAAGAGGGGACAGACAGATTGAATCGAGCCCCTTCTTCCCCTTCCAAATAATTTGTCAGTGCAACGGTCGCTTCTTTTGCAATGCTACACACATGCGGTCCCAGCCCCTACTGCTTGGCAGAATCACACAAAACACAGCAGCTGTTTTGTGTCTATGGCTCTCGATCTGTGAGCCAAGAGCTGCTTCTCATTGGTGCATATGACTTCTAGATAGATCAGGGGCACGTGATGAGAAGGAAGTACGGTCATAATCTAGGAATGTGAAACCTCTGTGAAATATCCTGCAAAGTTATTCCTAACAATAGCAGTAAAAAGGATAGTTACGTTCAACATATAAATGTTTTATACCGCATGATCTTATTTAAAAACATCCTAACACCAGCAATTTATATCTCATTTTCTTGCATATGTATAGCCACAAAATGACACAATGAAAAACAGTGGCAGAGAATATTTAACCTGTGATATTGAGACATATGCACTAATATGGCACAAAGAGGTGATAAGCGGAACTCATCTGTAAAAAATAATGTAATTGTTCCCCTTGCAACAACACTTTACAAAGCAGCCATGCTTCTGGTAAACAACAGTCAAGGATAAGATAAAATATAGAAGTAGTGGCATAAGAAGAGGTGGCTATCCCTCTTTCCAGAAAAAGGCCCTTTTCTGGTGTAAAGCACAAATCACTATAATCCCACTATTTTTCAGATGATGTCTGTAAAATTTTATGGAGACTGTTCAAAAGAAAACAACTGTAGAGATTGAAAATTATTTAGAATACTAAAAGCCTGACACTGAAAATTACTGTCAGAAGATAGATAACACTGTCCAGTTCCTAAATCTCATTATTCAAGCAGACAGCACCACCTGGAGGCTAAAGTGCAGTATACCAGGTATTGCCAGCAGTTATTTCAGACAAAGGTGTTTTACGATAACACACGATGGAGCATTCTTCTAGTGATCTTCTAGTGCCAATATGGATGGCCTTTCGGCACTTATTACAAACATACCTGTGCTCCCAGGCTCCTGCAGGTACTTATTTTTCAACTGGCTGGTTATTGACTTTAACCCTGCTCTGGGCTTTCAGCTACATTTCATTTATTGTAATTTTAATGTCAATGTTTGTACTTTTAAAATTGCTGCTCGCCACATGATGTGAAAGGTGTTGCAGGAATGCCTTAATAAATAAAACAGAACCCCGCCTCCCCAGTATCAGTCCAACTTTCGCTTGTTCTGGGCCCAGGTGTGGTAAGAGTCAACAACTGATGCTGACTACATCAGAAATACGTGACCTCGGCAAACACAGTAAATTTGGAGCAACTGCTGTTGTTGGTTTCAAAATAGGTATCTCACCTCTGGTCATGCTTGGAATGACAATCATAATTTAAGGGGCAAGCATTGTTGGATGCTAGTATCTGTCTGTCTTGGGAGACAATGGAAAAGTGCACCTTTGGGGGTGAATTGCATTATTTATTTCCAGGTATAGTCTAATAATGACTTCTCTACCCAATGTGGCTGGGTTATGGCTGGGATAGCTCAAGTTGGTAGAGCATGAGACTCTTAATCTCTGGGTCACAGATTCAAGCCCCACATTGTGCAAAAAAATCCTGCATTGTAGGGAATTGGGACAAGATGCCTCTCGTAAAGGTAAAGGGTAAAGGGACCCCTGACCATTAGGTCCAGTCATGACCGACTCTGGGGTTGCGGCGCTCATTTCGCCTTATTGGCCGAGGGAGCCAGCATTCAGCTTCTGGGTCATGTGGCCAGCATGACTAAGCCGCTTCTGGCAAACCAGAACAGCACATGGAAACACCGTTCACCTTCCCGCCAGAGTGGTACCTGTTTATCTACTTGCACTTTGACATGCTTTCAAACTGTTAGGTGGGCAGGAGCAGGGACCGAGCAACGGGAACTCACCCCGTCGTGGGGATTCGAACCGCTGACCTTCTGATCGGCAAGCCCTAGGCTCTGTGGTTTAACCCACAGCGCCACCCGCGTCCCTTAGATGCCTCTCGTACTCCCTTCCAACTCTACAGTTCTTAAATTCTATGATCCAACTGCAACTAAGATCTATTTCTTTGATCTTCCCACTCTATGTGATCAGTGGGCATGAGTCTGTTGCCTCTCCCCATCCCCATTATCATCCCAAAGCCCTACATGGGTTGGTTGCGGCAGTGGAGAGCTTTTTCTAGTCCAGTAAGTTCCCATATGATTTGGAACCCTAGAAAATCAGAGTTCTAAATCATGCAGGGAGCATATCGGAGTGATGCAGACGTTCAGCCCCACAATATCGGAGTGATGCAGACGTTCAGCCCCATGTGGTGGGACTGGTTCAGTGGCTTCACGCCTTTTTGCCTTTGCCTTCTGCCTAATGGTAAACAAGGAGTGGGAAACATCTGAATAGGGCTTAAGTCTACCTGTGACTGAAATAACCACATACTCTTCTCCTTATTTACCCTGTCTCACTTCTCTTCCTGCCTCTGTTCTCTGCATTGCCTCTAGGATTCTCCAATGGTGTGCTGGATGGGGCTGATGGAAGTTATAAAGTCTAAAACATCTGGAGGGCATCAGGTTGGCAAAGGCAGTGGTAACCAGTGTTAGATGTTACAATGGGTGAGAAGGGATCATAGAATTGTAGAGTTGGAAGGGACCATGAGGGTATGTATGTATGTATGTATGTATGTACTTAATATACCACCCTATACCCGCAGATCTTACTTTCTTGGGCTCCATGATCACTGCAGATGGTGACAGCAGTCACGAAATTAAAAGACGCCTGCTTCTTGGGAGAAAAGCAGTGACAAACCTAGACAGCATCTTAAAAAGCAGAGACATCACCTCGCCAACAAAGGTCCGTATAGTTAAAGCTATGGTTTTCCCAGTAGAACGACTAAACAACAACAATACCTGCAGGTCTCAGAGTGGTTCGCAATCTAATCCATCCCTCCTGAAATGAACGAATCTTTCACCCAACGTGAGGCTCAAACCTAAGATTAAGAGTCTCATGCTCTACCAACTGAGCAATCCCTCATACCCCCTGTGAAAATTACCAGAAACAAGCACCTCCAGAATAGAACAAAAATGTATACCAGCTCAGAGGTTGCTCTATGTCCATTATCTACAATTTTTCACTCCACATTCCAAATTTACTTCCATCCCATCCCAAAGTATGTTTATGTTGGACTAGATGCGAGCAATGTTTTGTGGTATTTGAATGGGATGCTGTACTAAGGAATATGACATACGAACTACCCTGCAATACTAAATAATTTGCTAGCTTTTTGTTGGTTATTATTTCCAAAAATTGGAAAAACAACAACCTGAAAAGCGTTGCTTGAGACTTGATTTTGGGAATATCCATAAGAGAGTGCTCAGATTCATATTATTCTCGGCAACAACTAGCTGCGGAAGCCAATAAGCAATGAACATGCATGCCTGGACTGACCCTTAGATTCCAGCCAAAGAGGCCATTAAGAATAGACTGTTCTGATAACAGCTTCCTGTCTTGAATTCCTTCATGTTTTGGTGTGTGTTAGGGATGAGCCGAAAACAGGAAGCCCTTTTCAAAGTGAAAAAACCTCCCTTTCAGTGATTAATCAATTACCTCGTCAAAAGGAGGCAATTGTGTCCCGTCTATAGTTATGTGGCCATACTGACTCTGAGGAATGTGTTTGTGCCCCTGCTCAGCCATTACGCTCAACAGATTCCCCCCCCCCCAAGCTAGTTATTATCTTTCAATTTAATCCACCCCACGTGATAGCTGTGAGGCTAAAAAAAGGGGCGAGGAAGAAATGGGATTACGGCCTTCAATCTGATAAATTAAAAACAATCAAATAGTCTGGAATTATGAAGGCAGCTACAACTAACCAAACCATGGTTGGAATTTGGTATGGTATTTGGTATTTGGTCTGAGCAGTTATGCCTGGGAAATGAATGAATCAATGAACGAATGAATGAATAAAGAAGCTAAAACTGTTTTCGAAATCTAACTGTATTTCCTTAGTTCACGTGTGGCGTTCTGCCTGTTTTTCCTCAAAGGTGTTTCATGACTTCAATCAGGATGCTCTCGTGCTGGTTGAAATTAGTCCCACTGCACTCAACTGAGCTACAGTATTTGGACCTGATTTAAAAACGACAACAGAACAAATCTGTGAAAGAGATGCAGTAGCCCTAGTTGGCCTCAGGAGGGTGCCAAGTAGCCATGTCTGAGAAGGATATTAAATGCAGTAGCAGCAGATGCAAAAGAGTAGAAAACAACCTCCCCTACGTTTTGCTACATCAACTCCCAAGCATCACTGTGGAAAAGCATTAGAAAAATGTGAGATGAGGATTGCCTACAATGTATTTGTGGATCAGCCTTAAATATCTCAATATGCAGCTATTACTCTTAGAGATGTCAGAGAAAACAGAAGCAGAAGGCTACTCCTGTTTGCTTATTTGTCCTATGTCTGGAATGGAAATCAGTCCAGTGAATGCTATTGCTATTTCCTGTGTTTTGGCTTTCAGTCCACAAACAATACAGAATTGATTACATTTCCCCGTCTGTTTGCATTGTGTGTCCTTTGCACTGAAACAAATGGGGTGGAATTACGTAAGGACAACAGGATTTGCATGGTTAATTACATAAGTTATGTCATTTCACCATAGCGGATAGTGAGATGAATAAGGCAGTTTTTGGCAGAAGACAAACTGCAGCGGAACAGAAGCAGCGCTGCATGCAACAAAAACAAAGCAGAATGGAAAACAGTACCTTCTTACATCCCTGATTATGCCAGAGATTGTTCATTATGTTGTACCGTTTACAAAAACTTTATTCTTTCATGGCAGGGATGAATGGATCAGTTTACTTCCAGTTCCTGTCAATTTCATGTGTGTTCCTTCACAAATCTGTCCTGTCCTGTATATACGTGTCTGTCTGTCTCTCTCTCTCTGTGTATACATATCTATATCTATCTATCATCTATCTATCTATCTATCTATCTATCTATCTATCTATCTATCTATCTATCTATCTCTATCATCTATCTATCTATCTATCTATCTATCTATCTATCTATCTATCTATCTATCATCTATCTATCTATCTATCTATCTATCATCGATAGATGATATATAGATAGATAATAGATAGATGATAGAGATAGATAGATAGATAGATCGATAGATAGATAGATAGATAGATAGATGATAGATAGATAGATGATAGATAGATAGATAGATAGATAGATAGATAGATAGATGTATACACACAGAGAGAGACAGACAGACAGACAGACAGACAGACAGACATCGATAGATGATAGCTAGCTAGCTAGCTAGATAGATGATAGATAGATAGATAGATGATTGATAGATAGATAGATAGATGATAGATAGATAGATAGATAGATGATAGATGATAGATGATAGATGATAGATGATAGATGATAGATGATAGATGATAGATGATAGATGATAGATGATAGATGATAGATGATAGATGATAGATGATAGATCAGTGTTTCCCAACCGGTGTTCCGCGGCACACTAGTGTGCCGCGAGACGTTGGCTGGTGTGCCACCACCACAACAGCCGCCGGCCACCTCGGCCCCGCCGCCGCCCCCTCCTCCGCCCGCTATCGCCGCCACCACCACAACAGCCGCCGCCGCCTCAGCTGCCACCGTCCCTCAGTCCCTCGCTTTGCTGCCTCCTTCACCCCCAAAGCTTGGAGGTTCCCCGGCAAGGGGGAGGGAAAAAATTGAAACTTTCACTTTCGTGTGTCCCTCCCGGCGTGACACTGCGCGCTGACGTCACGGGGCTGTAATGGTGGTGAGCCTCGAGATTTTTTTCATCAAACAAGTGTGCCTTTGCCCAAAAAAGGTTGGGGAACACTGTGATAGATGATAGATGATAGATGATAGATGATAGATGATAGATGATAGATGATAGATGATAGATGATAGATGATAGATGATAGATGATAGATGATAGATGATAGATAGAATTTGCATGAAAATTTGTGAATGCACTTGAACTCATATATTTTGATGTATTTTCTCTGGGGTGTATATCATTGGACATATATTGCTGTTAGCTGCTTTGGGCATTTCCATTTTGAAATGGTATAAAAGGGAGGCAAAAATGCATTCATAACTTCTTGACACTCTTGGTACTTGCCCACCCCTCACCAACCTTTGTTTCCCGCTGCAGGAAAAATATAAAAGAAGCAGTACAGATGTAAATGCTGTTAATTTCTTCCTTACCTCCATTTTTTCCCATATAATTTCATAATTATCCTGATCTTGTATATCCTGCATCAGCTGTTGAATTAAAGCCGATTTATTTGTGGCAGACAAGTCATTTATATCGGCGGGCTGAGTGACTGACGGCTTTCGCGGCCTCTCTTCCAGGTATTTTTTGATGCTTGGTGAGGATGTGCAAAGCTCTTCATCTGACAGAATGTCACTAAGAGGCCCCGATTCAATGCTGTCCCCTACCGAGGAGATTATGTCACTCGAAGAGCTGGGTGAAACTCTGCCTAACCTTTTGTGCTTCTTTTTGATCTGATAGGTCGGGAAAAGCTCAGAGTCCGAGTTCATTTCTGAGAGTTCCCAGTCGTCGATGTTTTGAATGGTCTCCGCTTGAGGTTTCTGAGGAAGCAGTTTTGTCAAATTTTCTAATTTCAAAGCTAACACTTCAGTCTGTTTGAGGTGTGAGGGAAGCGCTAAGTATTCGTCGGAACCATACCAGGCATCAGCAGCTTTGCTGTCCGTATTGACGTAGCTGGGTGCAGATGAATGGGCCTTTTTGCCCTGACTTCTGGGAAGAACGGGAGATGAGGACACCGCAGAATCTGAACCCGCTGAAGAGCCACTCACTTGGCTATGAGCAGGTGAAGCAGAGTGATCTCTTTCACTGCAATACTGGCCATTCAGTTCTTGCCGTTTACAAGGATCAGAAGACGCAGAGGTCGAATCACTTTCGGTTCCTTCTATGGACTGCAAGCTACCAAAGGGAATTCCATTTTGCAAAGCAGCGAGGCCTCTTTTCGCCAAATGATTCGTCGGCGCAGCATTGGATCCAATCCTCGATATCCTGCACGATGCCACCTCCTCGGGAATGTCGTGGGACTTTTTGCATCGCAGCTTCTCCCTTCTAGTGCTGTCACTGGGCTTCCCCAGGCCAATGGAATTTTCCTTCAGGTGGTTTTGAATTGTGTACTTGAGATTCTGATCACTTATGTTGTGTAAGCAATCACACGACTGGCTGATGGAAGAGGGGCAGTTGTTGTACGCCGCTTGCAAAGCCAGGCAAAGTTTGGATCTGTCTGGTGGATCCAACAGCGAGGGTGTGCTCCTGCTCATTTCAGTCTTAAACATCAGGGAGATCTGGTTTTTTATATCATTGATCACCATATCTGTTCTAAATATGTCTTCTTTTAGAAACAAACCGCGTTTGGGCAAAGTGGGTTGTGTAGGAGAATCCTCGTTGTAGTCAAAGCAGTCTCTAATTGATCTCTTGGGAGTGGAGTTTTCACTATGAGGATACTGTTGGCTTTTTGCACCGTCGGAGGTTAATGGATCAAGCTCCTGTTTTACTAATTCAAAGACAGTCTTGCCATCAAGTGAGTTCACAGAATCCTCTGGGCCCGATACTTTACAAAGAGGCAAGTTCCCAGAAATATGAGAGAGTGAAAGTTCAGGGGACAGAGTCGATGATGGTTTGTAACTTTGGCCTTCCTCCTGGTGGTCTGTTGACATGGGTAAATGGATTTCTTTTGCATTAATGGTTTCATTGCATTTGGAAGCAATCGAATCAGTTGCTACTGCCAGTAATCCAACACTTCTGATAAGCTCTGGGAAATCTTTTTCCATTTCACTGCAGCTCCAAGACTCAAATGGTTTTACTTTAGCCTGACCGGAGGTCATGTCACCAAGCGCACCAAGAAAGTCTTCGCTGGGGCTGTAGTCAGATAGTTCAAATGCAGTAATTCCACAATCCAGCGACAAGTAATTCTGAGAACATTTGATAGTTAGCTGTCCTGAGTCATCCACTTCTGTTAAAGAGTCAAGGCGGTCCTGTGACAAAACAGAAATAGGAAAGCTTTTAGCGTGGTGTGTGTGCGTTATATGCATGCATGTGTGTGTAAATATAGCATCAATCCTATGAGTTTAACACCGATCCCATGAATCACACATCTTCCCACAAAGCATGAAAAAATACAGACTCAGGGGCAGTTTGCTTCTGTAATCTTTAGAAATAGAACATTACTGAATGTTAACAGAAAGCAGCCTTGCCACATTGCTGTGAAATGGGATTAGACTTGTAGTAGAAATTCAACGTTTTCACTTTAGTTTCTGGCTTTCATTTCTTAAAACGTAAATTTACTAGACATCAAGATTCAGGTCTATTTCACAGGATATGGACATCAATGTTACGCCAGGAAAACAGTACATACATAATTATTATTACTAATAGTCATAAACTGATCTATACACTTCTAAGATGGTTTCTGAGGAGAATATTATCAGCTGATCACCATTCAGGGTCTGCCTATATAAGCTGGGTCTCAGAACCAGTTTCTCATTCTGAGCAACTCATCTAAGAGAGCAACTGAGACTCCTGGTAGCTTGCCTCACTTGCTGTATTCTCCCAACTTAACCTTTGGCACAGCTCTGCCTGTACACTGATGGGCTTGGCTGCTATGGCGCCCTATGTGAGGGCAAAATTTGGCACCCCCACCAGCCCTCGCACTGCCTTCCCTAAGGTGGGCGAGGACGCACCTGGCTTTGGGAAGGAGTCACAAGGGCTCTGGCAGGGTTCTAGACCACTTCTACCACCTTCCCAAAGCTGTGAAAGCAGTAACTAGGCTTTGGGAAGGAGATGGGAGGACTCTAAGACCCTGTCAGGGCCCTCATGCCTCCTTCCCAAAGCCCATCACCTTGATTACTGAGCTCATCTCAGAGTATGCACACCACTCACAAAGCCCTAAATTTGCTCCTGGTATGTGGCTTCTTGGATCTAATTTGTATTTCCCAGAATTTGAATGATCTGGGCCTGACCATATCTTTGCTTCTGCCCTTTGGGCTCTGGTCCATGGGGTCACGAAGAGTCGGACATGACTAAACGACTAAACAACAACAACAAGATCTTAGCAGTGCTTTTTTTCTGGGGGTACACAGGGGTACACATATGCCTAAATAATTTGTGAATCTAAGTTTGGCCTCACTGAGGGGCAATATTTCAATATGAGTAGGAAAATGAGAGTACCCCTAAACATATTTTTTTAAGGAAAAAAGCACTGGATCTTAGAACCTAACACCTAACATAACAAGATTGCTGTCCGAGGCCTGGGACCAGGGCATGGAAAAAAGAGACAGTGGGTAGATAAGAAGCCAGCTGTTCAGCTCCCAAGTCAGAGCTAAAGAACAGGTTATGTTTTCCACCAATGTATCATTTTTAAGCGCACTGTGTGTGGGGACCCTAGATTGTGACTCCATGCCACATCATTCCAGATCACTGGCAATGTGAAGGAGGACGGTGAGATTTGTGGAATGAGATTTGTGGTGAGGAGATAGATCAGACACCATTCACATGACCAGGAGGGGCTCACCTGGCAGGAAACAGCCCCAGCAATAACATCCCATCAAAGGAATCGTTGCCACTTATCAGGAGGAAGAGGGGCGCGGCAGCAGTAAGGTCAGGGTGGTGCAGGAACACCAGCAGAGCCAATATGAAGCACCTCCCAGTTTCATCACACAGTCCTAACCTTGTTGATGCCTTGTTCCTACCTCTCCTAAAAAGCAACGGCGACAGCCCTGTGGCTTTAGTGTGGATCTGACCCCCTACCCACTGACAAACCATTCCCCCACTCCCCCATGCATTTTCTGGTCCTAAGTGAATCAAAAATCTCCCAGAACAGGTCTTCTTATGGCCAAAGGTAGCCATCCAATCAGGCTGGTCTGTGAACAGCTGGTCTGAGGCCCGAGTTGGGAGTCTTGTAAGAAAAAAGTTACAAATTCAAACAGCATACTGTATTTTTCGCCCTATAGGACGCACCGTCCCATAAGGCGCACCTAGTTTTTTGGGGGGGAAATAAAGGGAAAAATTATTTTTCCCCCAGGCGCGGGGCTGGGGCGGGGGAGGCCCGAGCTTCCCCTGACCCCAGCCCCCAAACAGGCAGCTCTCTGCAAGCCGTGGGAGCCCAGCGCTGGTTCCCGCTGCTTGCAGAGAGGTCCGCGAAGCCTGGACGCGCTGATCTCAGCGCGCGCAGGCTTCTGCATGCAGGCAACTCTCCCCAAGCAGCGGGAGCGCTCCCGCTGCTTGCGGAGAGGTCCGCGAAGCCTGGAGAGCGAGAGGGGTCAGTGCACACCGACCCCTCTTGCTCTCCAGGCTTCAGCGAAAGCCTGCATTTCCCCTTCATTTTTGGAGGGAAAAAGGTGCGTCCTATAGGGCGAAAAATACGGTAAGTCTAGCAGACTGGGGGACTGTGCCAGCTTAGCCCTCTGAGGTCTGGGGCAAGTGTACCTGGCTGTGCCCCCCCCCCCCGCTGCATGGGCCTGCATTCAACTAGGAGCTGCAGCACCACAGCATGTGGAATCATGGAAGACAAAAGCCTTTGTGAGCTTTGTTGCCCTTGGGCTAGGCCCAGAATCTTCACAAATGGCTTTTGCAAAGAATGCAATGAATCAGAAAAAAATGAGTATTTGTGTCTGCCAGATCTTGCTCGTATCTGGAAAGTAGGTATGTGGGTTTAGGGACATACTTGGCACAAAAGATCAATTTTTATTCCTCTAGGAAGGTTCATTTTGCCAGTGCTGGCTTAGAGATGCTCCCTGGCAAACTCTCTTTAACCTGCCAGTCACAACCAGATCTGAAGAAGCAGTGGGCAAAAGGCAGGTGTAGACAGGAAACGGAGGTGGGAGAGGAAAGGACTGAGCTTCTGCCTGTCTGCTGGTCTCAATTTCAGAGCCACCCACTCTCTTCAGATCGCCTTCTTCAGTGAGAAGCCATTGTTATTTTTAGCATATTTACTAAGCCTCTGCAAGGAAACTTGCTGAAAAATTGGTAGCTTATAGCAGCAGCAACTAAAATCATTCTGGTAAAATTAAAAAATAATAATGTCAAGGGTCGTAACTAGCTATGCCATGGATAAACTTATTGTACAAAGGGCTTCTGCAAAGCATAGAACAAAGTGTGTGTGAAAACAACTTGGACTTTTAAGTTTGTGCAAGTATTGTGCTCGCAGTTTCCGTGGAATAGAACCAGGCTCTTGTTCATTCGCGAGCCAATGAACTATACAGTGTCAAATCTGAAGATGAGTCTCAGCTCGCCAAACTTTTGCCTGGAGACAGGATTTAAATTTTGGGAACTGAACAAGATACATCTTTGATGTTGTCTTAGGAGTTGATCCTGTCAAACCACAGCATCCTTCTAATTCTGCTCCATGCCAGGGAAAATCCAAATCTCTGACTGCAGCCTTAGGCGGCAGCAATTGGCCCTGCCCACATTCTGCCACTGCAGCAAGGCATTCAGTTAGTTGGGACCAAGCAGGGAAAGTGCATCTTTTAGAATTCCCTGATTAAGAGCTCAGAAAGGGCAGTAGATTGGGGGAAAGGGCCTGTAGCCCTTCAGATGCTTTGGGACTCAAGCTCCCATTGGAAAGGACCCTATGGGTCATCTAGTCTGCAATGCAGGAATATGCAATGCAGGAATATGCAGCTGTCCCATACGGGGATCAAACCTGCAACCTTGGCGTTATCAGCACTATGCTCTAACCAACTATCCATGCCAGGGATGACAGGAGATGAGGTTCCCAGCAACATCTGGAGAGCCACAGGTTCCCTATCCCTGCCTTAGCTGATACTAAGGTGATTCTTACTAAAGTCTTTTGGTAGTATCTTTGGAGGCAGCCCCTTCTGCTTTCTGCACACATCACCCCAGCCAGCACCATGCAAGGGTCACAGAAACACAGCAAGCTGCCTCCTGGTCCATATAGCTCAGCAATAGTTGCATTGGTTGGCTGTGGCTCCCTAGGATTTCAAAAAGGTGGCATTCTCAGTCCTACCTGGAAATCCCAGGGATTGAATCTGGGACCTTCTGCAGGTAAAGCAAATGCACTATCAACCAGCTAATTTAAACATGAAGATTGCCACAAGGAAGCCACCAAGAAGCCCTCCTTTAATTCCCATTGGGCACCCTGTGGCCCTTGTCTGCCAGAGCCACTACACAATCAGATCTCCATCATAACATCTAAAATCTTGCTTTACTTGGCAGCATTTCCAATGATCTATAGTCTCTGCACACAGCCTACATCCCCCCACAAACTCATAACAATATTTTTTTTAAGTTATAATGAAAATTCACCAGCATCTTAGCGTGTGTGTTTCTCCTAACATGCGTAATTTCCTACGTAATTTTTCCTGATACACACTTTTTTTTTGCAAAGCAATTTTCTCCTAATATAATGAATTTGTTTGTGTTATTTTCACTAACATGCATTTATAGGCAAACTTTATCCAACTTTATGCATTTCTGTACATGTCAGTGGAAAATATCACTGCAAAATTCAGTGAAGTGCACATTTTGAAGGGAGGCAGTCTTTCCGTACTCGTATGGAAACTTGATTTAGGTAGAGTGGCCTTTCAGTGATAAGTGGCTTGAGTTTCTCCCCTGTCCTTCGTCTCCACACTGCAGTCGTCAAACTGGCCCTAAGACAACAAGGTCCATCAATAGTGGCAAACTATGCATTGTGGTGGTAAACAGGCAGGAATGGACTGTGCTTGACCCTAAGCACTCCAGGAATTAAGCATATCTAGCTACGGAAGACTGTGGCACAAAACACACTCCATTCCAAATAGATAATACTGATTTAAATGAGACTTAGGGCACCTTTTTTTTTTTTAGGATTGCAGGAGAATTCTGCCAATAAGGCATGTACATTTGTGCAATCATGGGCCAAATATTAGCTGTAAATCTAAAAGATTCTTCCAACAGTGGTGCTAAAGTGAACCGATAACTTTCCACTGGAAAAAAAAAATTATGATGGATGTATTTGGTCTCTTTGCTAATCACATAATGTAAGTCATCCACATGCTCTATGTGTCTTTGGCATGTAGGTTATATAGAGGCATCTGCCTTTAGCTCTGTATTCATTTGGTTTTATCCCTGGCACAGCAGCTTCGAAGCAAACATGACAGACCTACACTTTATTTTTGCTACTTCAGTCATTCTGAATGGATGACTACAGCATTCATTTAAAATTTACTGCATCACACTAAAATTGATTGACAACCCTGGGCAGGAATTAGCTGGAATTGGCTGAACTAAGCACATTTTGCAGTAGTAGCCGAAGTAACTGTATTCGTTCAAATGAGCTTGAAACACAACTAAGGGGTTAGAGTTCAAAAAGTAAATTCTTACATTTACTTGCCATACCTCCTTTGTTTCCTCTGAAAAGGCTTGCAGAATATCAGTCTGCCTGGTGTAATTCCCATTGGCATCCTGCAGTCCCTGTAGAATTCTCTCTCGTAGAACCAGGACAGAAACTCGAAGCTGGTGCCAAAGAAGTTGTACTGTATGGATGTCAACAATCACGTTGACGGAGTAAGACAAGAGCTTCAGGGAAAATTCAGTCTCCAGAAGAGCATGGATTTGTTCAACGTGATCAGAGATATCTTCACATATATCCTGTAAGAAAGGTGGGGGAAGACTATTAGCCAAAGTTATACAGTAATTTGATTTTACATTTTAAATTGCAGATTTAATTTTCATAATCTAAAGATTATATATAGCACTCTGTCTATCTGTCAGGCGGCAGAGGAACCAACCCCCACGGCAGGTTGCCAGGAATGGAAAAGACAAGGAAAGGTTCTTACCATCTGCTTTTTATTCAACATTTACAGAGAGAGGCTTGGGAATGCAGCCTCTTGGAATAATGGCATTGCCCCAAGTGATTCTCCACCCCCTTTTCTCCCACTTCCTCATTCGCCATCTTTTCCCCTATGGGTGGCGCTGAGGGCCCTTTGCTTTTGAGCCCTTTGCACTACTACTTTCAAGGCTCACTGGGTTCTGGGAGAGGGGGGTCTGGAATGCTTTCTAAAGACACTGTGTCCATCAGCTGTTGGCCTCCTGGTGCTTCCTCTTCCTCTCCCATTATTTCCCAACTTTTCCCCTCATCTGCCTCTGAGCTGTGACCTCCCTCAAACCCCTGTTGTAATTCTCAACTATCTTCTTCTCTGGAAGGTCAGGCTGGGGAGGTGGTCTCCACCATTCCTCCTCTGCCCAGTCCTTGATTCTCTCTTTTATGATGCACACATCATCTGAGACCATTTCTGATGCTCCTACAAACTTCCACAAAAGCTATCCTCTTGGCATTGAGAAGGCATTTCCCTATGGGTTGTATTTGAGGGGTGGTGCCTTTGCTTCAAGCATATAATCTGGTTTACTTGACTGAACAATCTGTAGCTATTTGCCCTGTGTACCTGAACTCTGCGGCATATTAGGATCTGGCTTGCAAGACTGATCTACAGCAGAGCAGGGGGGGGGGGACTTTTCCAGTTTAAGGGCCACATTCCTTTCTGGGCAGCCTTCCAGAGGCCACATCCTAGTGGTTGATGGGGACAAAATGGGGCAAAAAGAACAACAAATGTGAATTTTGCTTTTATGCATTAGGCTAGTTTCTATACACGCTGACACGCTCCGCTCCATCCAGGAAAACAAGAGACATTATCAGAATTCAGGGACAAGTTCCATGGGTCATGGGTGGCTGGGAATGTCACCCAGACACAGCTCTGAAGTACTGTAATGTCCAGCTGAAGTTTCTGAACTCTATTCAGAGGAGTATCTATCCTATAGATATATAAAATACCTCTCAGGAAAACTCAGTGTTGTATGTTAAGTAACTTGGTTGGAGGGTAATTTGGACATTACTTCAGAGCTGTGTACATATGTCGGGGTGACATTCCCAGCCACACCTCCTTCCCCATGACTCCACCCCTTACTAGTGCTGCTTTGCACCCTCCTTGAGAGGGCCAGGGTGGTGCAGTGGTTAAGAGCGGTAGATTCGTAATCTGGGGAACCGGGTTCGCTTCCCTGCTCCTCCACATGCAGCTGCTGGGTGACCTTGGGCTAGTCACACTTCTCTGAAGTCCCTCAGCCCAACTCACCACACAGAGTGTTTGTTGTGGGGGAGGAAGGGAAAGGAGAATGTTAGCCGCTTTGAGACTCCTTCAGGTAGTGATAAAGCGGGATATCAAATCCAAACTCTTCTTCTTCTTCCTTGGCTGTTTTCCCCTGGGCTGAAATTTGTCCCTGAATTCTGATAATGCCTCTTGTTTTCCTCGATGGAGTGGAGAGTGTATGGGTGACACTGGAAAGGCTTTGGAAAACCACATACCCCAATAACAGTAACAGTTGCTACTGGCTGTAGGCCTCACTATGTCATACACACAGCAGGAGTCAGCTGGTGTTGCACATTAACAGAACAATCAACAGCCTCAGCCTGCTTTCTCTTGAGTTCTTTCATTGCTTCGAGGGTATGCCAAATATCTCAAATATGACCTGACACCAAGTGAGCATTCTCAAGAATGAAAAGAGGGAAGCAGGAGGCAAAACTTCTATGACATTTCCTATGCAATGTTTAATGGAAGAGCATTTAGGTTCAAAAGGGTAATCTATTTCAAATACAGTACAAAGAAAGCAACAGTTATTTCCAGAAATCAACCAATACCAATGTTGTATCTCAGTCACTACTGGAATCTAACTATAGGGAGAATCTCAGGAACATCTGAGATCATTCTACATGTAATATCATGAATCCAATACACTACATTTAAAAGAGGAATTAACCACCACTGGTCATTGTCACAATATTATGAGTTATGTTATGAGTTTGTAGATGCCAGGCCTCTCTAATCCTTGGATGCAGTAAGGAGAGATGGGACCCAGAAGGAAAGCAGCAGGGAGTGGGGAAGCTTGTTTCTCCCAAAATAAACCATGAACGATAACCACGAACAAACCTTTGCTTCAGATAGGATCAAAGTGGGGGAGTTTGAGCTGTGTGTGCACACTTCATCCACAAGCTAATTTGCTTAGCCATTGTTTTTGGCTTGGAATTGTGTTGAAATGCGGGCACCGTCCCCAAACCTGCTTCTGTTCTCTTCACACACAATTCTGACTTACATAATCCTAACTGTGGGAAGCAGGAAGTGTGTTACCCCAGGGAGATCTTTATATCACTTCCGTTGAGAAAATATCAACCAGCCATCCTGAGACATTCACCTGCAATTTCCCAAACAACTGAGGTGTATGGCAAGCCTAGCCACTGACTATTAAGCAGACATTTTGTCCTTCCTCCAATACTTAACATGTGTCCTTCACAGCAGTCAACTAGTAATCCTATTGCATGGGACGTGGGTGGCGCTGTGGTCTAAGCCATTGAGCTTCTTGGACTTGCCGATCAGAAGGTTGACGGGGTGAGCTCCCATTGCTCTGTCCCAGCTCCTGCCAACCTAGCAGTTTGAAAGCACACCAGTGCAAGTAGATAAATAGGTACTGCTGTGGCAGGAAAGTAAACAGCGTTTCCATGCGCTCTGGTTTCCGTCACGGTGTTCCATTGCACCAGAAGTGGTTTAGTCACGCTGGCCACATTACCTGGAAAGTTGTCTGTGAACAAATGCTGGCTCCCTCAGCCTGAAAGCGAGATGAGTGCTACAACCCCATAGTCGCCTTTGACTGGACTTAACTTTCCAGGGGTCCTCTACCTTTTTTACCTAGTAATCCTATTGCACTGAGGATTTTATATAGATAGATAGATAGATAGATAGATAGATAGATAGATAGATAGATATAAGTTCTTTATTAGAATTATTTTTAGAGCTGATATTGATACTAAGGCATTCCTAAATGAGAAGTAAAAATTATATCACATGCTCCAACCACAGACAGAAAAAACATCCCACATACCACTTAACATCAGGATGCCTGCTATGCAAATAGGGATGTTTTTCACAAAAACAAACAATGAAACGTTAACACCAGATGGGGTTATAAACTGTTAAGGTAGGCAGACCATACAGCTCCATACCCAGTGCCAGATTAAACCCTGTGGAGGCCCCTAGGCAGCTGAAATCTGGAAGGGGAGAGTGAGGGGCTCGTGCATGCACTCTAGTGGAATAGCATTGAACTAAGAAAGCTTGGTTTTAATTATCTTCCAAGATCAAATCAAAATTATTTTGATCTGTTGTCGCTAGGCCCCTAAAAGGAGTGGGGCCCATAGGCTGGTGCCTATTCTGCTTATTTGTTAACCTGGCACTGTTCATACCATTTCACAAGGGGCAATTGAAGTCTGTGCAATTAATGACTCTGAAATAAGGCAGACCAGCATGCCATATGAGAGTCTGGAAGGCCATTTGTGCTGTCATCCCTGTTATCATATTGCAAGAGAGGCCATCAAGAACAGGGTTGTTGTTATTTTTTAAATAGAGCTCTGAAGACTTGAGCACTTTAGTAGACTTGTTTTTATCTAAAACCTAAGTCAGGCACATGCTTACAAAACCATGTGGTTTCCTGCATTGAGTTGATAGGCTGTACAGAAGCATCTTTGAGCATGGAATTTCTCAGAGTGTAGAGGCTGCATCTGTACAAGACCAACTGTCCATTTATCTCCATCCAAAGGACAGCTGATCCAATAAGTTACAGCTGCTACTATCTGTCAGCCAAAGTCGGAGCCCTCCATGTTCATTAAACAAAAATCCAGTATAAACACTGCAGCCTGCAGACTGACAATCTTAAGTGTGTTTACTTGGAAGCAAGTCTCTATGAATTCAATGGGATTGACTCTCAGTTAAGCGTACATAGGAATGCAGCTAGACATTCCTAGGATCTGCTCGAATCTAGCTTTTTCTAACAAGTTTTAAACCGAAACACTGGTAGTGTTTTCCCTAGAGATAGATACAACACGGCTGAGACATATGTGAAGTCTAGTGGGAGATGAAAGGTTCTAGTGCGCCACAGTTAACAACAGTGACAGAAGCAAATGTACTTTGGTTTATGTTCTTTGATCTTGTGGTAAACCCCCTGCAAGAAATAAGCCTTTACTCATTGCATATGACAAGCTTACATGCAAAACAAATTCATGGTTTAAGAGTGTGTCTGCCTTGTTGAAGTTTATTTTAATAATATTATAGATTCCTCCAGGGACTGAAATTCCAGGCTAAACTTAAGAGATATCATAGAACGTTTAAAAAAACACTTTCATTTTCAGATGGAGTTAGAACGCTATAATACCGTTGCTTTACTGACCCAGAGAGAAAAGTTATTAACCCAGTTATCTGTCAGTGAAAATCGGGTTGGTGCTGTTGCTGTATAATAAGGAATTGATTCCTTTCAGAAAATAACAAGAGTAATGCTTAGCACTTGTACAGCAACTTCTGGGTGTTCAAAGCAATTTGTAAATATTACATCAATAATCCCTACAACAGCCCAGTAAAGTTGGTCAGTGTTATTATTCCCATATTGCAAATGGGGAGCTGAAGCCAAGAAACAAGCCCTTTTTCCCAGGGCAAACTAATGGATGGAGTTGGTGGTGGGATTCAGAATCATGTCCACTAATTTTCCATGTGACCATCTGAACCTGTCCAAAGATCAGACCAGCCACATGGCCTTCTGACTGAACACAAAATTATTCTTTCCCACTGGTTATCTTGCCACCAGGCTCCACCCTGAGAAGGAGCCATAATTTACACCAGGGTAGTTCTTAGTGGGGAGAAGTGCTAGGCCCGTCATCAAGCACAGGGAATCATTCGTCCATTGCAATGTACATAGCAAGGCACAAGCCATACGCACAAGGGCTCTGACTGGACGATCTGTGCCCGGGTTTTTCTTGCTAACACAGTTTGTTTGGGTGCAGACTCTCTGCACGTGTTCAGAAAAACACACTCTTTTTGCCTCCACTTTTTGCCATTCACTATTGATTGTTGGGTGGGAAAAGTGATGGTGGCTTACTAAGGCAACATAGTAAGTGTTGATAGAATGGAGATCTGAGCCAGGAGGGGCTTCCCTAGTTCAGTCTATGAGTCACGATGTTACATGTGCTCTTGTCCTTCCTTTTGTCATTATGAGTGTATGGCAAACATGCTGCGACCAGCCACTAGTTAGTAAAACCTGTGATGACAAGTAAGTTTGGTGTGTATGAGCAAGTTGTTTAACGAACACGCTGCGACCACATTCTCATGATCGGAATTGCCTGCCTCTTGTGAAAATGAAACACTTAGTGTCGTTCACATGGCTTGCATTCCAGAGGAACAACATGGAAGGCAGCAGTTATGAGTTACAGGTCTCTGCATCTACTGCAGGCGGTTTCCAACCACCTTAATCCAGCCTTGGGTTAGGACTGCAAGCTAAAATAATCACAGAGAGTGCATAAACTTGCTGGTCAGGCATGATCATAATATCAGTTGCATACAAAATAACAAACTGTGAGAAGCTTTTAAGTGTTTGCTCCAGTGTTGGCTTGTAGGTGTTATTTCCAAAAGGAGAGCCACCAAGGGGTTGGGCAAGCCATCTTCCTATACAAGTAAATCCAATAGAACTAGATAGGCATTCCTTTGGATGTCAGCTGCCCCGAGAGGAAACGTGCCAAGTTGGTGGAATGAGAGATATTTCCGGGTGAGGCAACTATGGCCCTTGAAATAATGAGGTTTCAAGTAACAAACAGAAAATAAAAACCTACTCAAATAAAAATAAATAGCCACACTAGTAAAGAGCAAACTATACATATATACTGGAAGCAACAACAAGTTTGGCAATTTTCTAATCAATATAAATTTAATTCCAATGGGTTGAGAACACTCTTCAACATATTAAGTTATATATGATCCTATAGTCTTTAGAATGCATTAAAACCATACACTATATTTCTAAGGTCAACTCTTGTTTGTGAAAAGGCAAAGAGATTTTGAACGTAAACCTGATTGTTCCCACATTCCATTAATATTGCATTTTAAAATATCTAATGCACAGCAATGTCTCTTTACTGGATTTGTTCTAGACCTACCCTAGTCCCCCCCCCCCAGGTTATTAATTCAAGAAGAATCAATTTTATTCAATTTCTGTACTTGGTAGGTTCACAAACATGCTCTACTCCAGTACAAACATGCCCAGGGAGAAAGGATCACATCAGGCCAACTCTAAATGGCATACTTGACAACTATATGGAAAAGCAACTATAGAATGATCTTAATTTATTAGCAAAGGTCATCCCTCCTTTTACAAACAAAAAAGATAGGGGAAAATATTTTGACTAATAAATTTGATTCTCCCAGTGCAAATCTTGTATTCCAAAGTAAAGTTTCCACTAGTGCATATGTAAGCTTCCCTGGAAATGTAAATAAATACAGGAAGACAATTGTTGGTGGGAATATGGAAGAGAAAGAGTTAAATTTCCCCTTTCCAACTTCATGGTTCTGTGGCTACTCAAGGCTTCTCAGTGGCTGCTGTTTTCAGTAACAAAAACATGCACATTAACTGCATGAATGCAATGCCTTAGTTGTGTGAAATGCATTTACAGTAAATGAAATCATGAAGAAAACATGGGCAGCTTGCAAAGCCACTGACGTATCCAGGTTGAGTGAAATGGTACCCAATGCCTACATATGTGGAACAAACTGCTGCTGGATAAGGCAGTGCCTGCAATATCCACTACTAAGGGTGATTAAATATAAAACTCAAGCCTACTGATATCAAAGGAATAACCATACAATTTCCCCCAAAATAAAATAAGGGTGCAAGTCAATGGAACACAGCCTCTTCTATTAAAATAATTGGCCATTATGAAAATATATATTTCTCTTTTTTACATCTCATTGCCTCTAGACTGTTACTATTTTGCAGGAGGGGTTCAAGTACATACTGGAAACGTAAGCTTGTGCAATGAAAGTGGATTAAAGAGTTCTGTCACTATAGCACAACAAATCCGCTGCTTTTTTTTTAAGGACTTTTTGCAGTTAGGAAAGTGACAGGGAAATGCACTGAAAAGTCTGGGATGGATGAATGGTGAATGGGAATATAATCAGAATGAATGCACAGTCATATAGCAGCCACCCCGCAAAGGAATCAGAATGAACGCTCAGTAAAGAACAGACATAGACTATTGCCTGCACACATCAGAGTAAAGATCCACAAGACATGTATTTATTTAGCATAAAGATCACTGCTGTATACCGACTTGGACCTTTCCAAAGAATACTGTTAGAATTAAAAAGGCATAGCACTCTTATCAAAAACACGAAAGCAGCACTTGGATCTGACAGCAAGCATTTAAGCAAATTATAGTGCTGCTTCCATCCCTTCACACATACCTAATCACACAAATGATCAAAGAGCATGCTGAAGAGTTATCACAGAAGCTTGATGTAAAAGTTATTAAATCAGAAACAACAAATGGGGTGGTGGACCTAGCCTTCAACAAGGTAGTCTAAATATAGAGTAATTAAGCACCTAGACTTGGCAGAAATCACAGCATGCAAAGGAATGAGGTACACTCTTCCAGACCAAAGTAAAAGTTCATAGACATGAAACATGATCCCCACTTAAAAGGTACAGTACAAGAAAGCATTTGCAGAGGCTAAACTCTGAAATCTGGCATTCTTAGATCGTGCCAAAGCCCACGTTTTGTTAATTATTTCCCACTACATCGCGTCCTACCTTAATTGTTTCCAAAGGAGGGTTTTCATTCACCCATTTAGCAGAAAATTCACAGTCCCCCCATTTTTTTTTTCTTCCTCTCGGTCAAAGCAGAGCTAGTAATTCAGGAAACATGCCAATATAAAATCCAGACAAGTCACAGCCAGATCCATTTTCAGTTCTCCGGCAACTGCTTTTGCTTTGCGATGAACAAATTTAAAACATAGCAAATGATTAAAAAAAAAAAAGTTTCTGCACAAGGTTATTTCCCAGATTAAATTAAGGCCTCTTTCCTTCTCCTGAAGTTTCCGAGCTACAATAATGTTTTCTCAGACAAATGGATCTCAGACTGGTAACTCACTAGACACTTGCCGCTTGAAATTAGTTGGGTTATTTTAGTCACTGACATAAGTTCCAGCAGAATGTTAGCTGAGCACCAAGATGGCAAAAGGGAATCTAATATAAGTCGGTCACTTGGTTACAGTACAAAGCTGATAATAAAGTTTCAGATTTGGATATATTTATGGACCTACAAGTACTACATTTCTTTTCTCCCCACCCCCACTAACATGATTTAGGCTGCAGTGCTATGCACACTTACTTGGAAGTAAACCCCTTTGAACTCAGTGGGACTTGCTTCTGAGTAAATGTACAGAAAGAAGCTTGTGCTATTATGCTGCAGTCCTAAACACCCTGGGGTATTTTTTATATATTATTATTATTATTATTATTATTATTATTATTATTATTATTATTACATTTATATTCCACCTTTCCTCCAAGGTGGCACGCATGATTCTCCCTCTTCCCATTTTAACCTCACAACAACCCGGTGAAGTAGATTAGGCTGAGAAACAGTGATTGGCTCAAGTTCACTCAGGGAGCTTCATGGCTGAGTGGGGATTTGAACCCCAGTCTCCCAGGTCTTAGTCTTACACTCTAACCACTGCACCACGCTGGCTCTCTGGGTAAAGTGCTCTTGTAAACCTGGGGATTTACATGAAAAGCCAACTTGCATAGGATTGGGCTACAAGTCTTTAAAAGTTCCAGTGATGTAAAACTAAGGTCAGTAGACTTAAAATCAGATCCTTTAGATTCTTTCAGGACGCGGTCGATCATAAGATCGGAAGAGTTTGTTCACAGCAGACTTGACTTCCCCAGTGCAGTGACTCACAAGAGGGCACTCAAATAATAAATGGACACTCGTGACAGCTGGCTTTTGGAGCAATATGAAATACTGTGGTGAGTTCTGAGTGGGGCAGGAGTGGGAGTTACATATTGCTGGAGAAATCCTCAGCTTAGAAGCTCCTAAAACTTTATTACAAGAGGACCTTGTGGGTGCCCCCAAAGTTAACTCCAATGTGGTACAATTATATTTGTACATACATAAATAGCACAGGGTTGTAGCTAACAGTGTGTCTTTTGATACAGATGGGGCTGCAAGGAACAGAAAGGGCTGTTTGGGCACCATTCCAGCTGCAGCCCCGCGTACCCTCCCACAAGTCTGCTCCAGATGGCCAGATGAGCATGGGAACAGCTTGGGAGGCAGGAGCGCTGACTTGGCCCCACCACTGTGGATGCCCAGGGCTGTGGGTGCCATGCAGCGTGCATAGCCCTGGCACTGGAATTTGTGGGTGTCCATCTCCTCCATGGGGGATTTTGTGGGTGCTTGGGCACCTAGGGCCCCAGGGAGTTGGCACCTATGATGGGAGGAAGTGCATGGATGGATTGCAGGTTAACTGTAAATAATGTGTTGGGATACTGCCAGGGAGACGGAGGCATCAGGCAGGCCCCCAGTCACCTCCGGACAATCACCGGTCTTCCGTGGAACAGCATCAGTCAATTAGTGGCACGAGCCTCAGAGACATTCCAAGACCCGTGCACACCCTTTCAGCAGAGTCTCCACAACGAAAGGATGCGGACAGGAGAGCATGTTTACAGCTTTATTCAACATAGTTCAGAACAAAGGAAAAACATGACTGCTTGCCTCCGTGTCCAGGAAAATAGTCAGAGCAAAAGCTATATACAAAATGGAAGTTCCCAGCAGAGCTGGAAGTAAACAGGCATGTGATACACAACAATCATGCCTGATCCTTTAAGGTGGAACTCAACTATATCCTAACATAATGTAGATAAAAGTACATTGCAGGATAAATGGGGAATAGGCAATAATCGCCTCTCCCTCTTTCTACTCCTGGAAGCCCAGGCTCAGAAAGTTCTCAGAAAGGATGTGCCTAGATCTAACAGTTATAAAGACAGGGTGACAGTAGATATCACAAGCTCGAATTAGATGTAGTTTGTCATATTATATGTACAAGCTTCAGCAAGCTTTGGGTCTGTGCATTGCCTCTCCCCTTCTTCCTCCTTCACAGTTTCCTGGGGGAAATCAAAAGCTTAAGAATATAAGAGCCCTGCTTGGTCAGGTCCATTCTTGCCCTGCATGAGATTCTCACTGTGGCCAACCAGATGGCCATAGGAATCTTGCAGGCAGGACCTGAGTACAACAACACTCTCTCCACTTGCAATTCCTAGCATTCTGCCTTGAACAATGAAGGCAGACCATATGGTCAGTAACCATGGACAGCCTTAGCTTCTGATTATGGTTTGTCTGAAGATGGGAATTGTACAAACTGTTGTGAGTTAACCAACCAGGGTTCCAAATCAGGTCCCATGGCTTGTGATCCTGGTTTCTTAATTAACGATGGTTTGTACAATCTTCAGAATGTGTTCAGAGATAATGGGTCACAATCAGAGACTGATGCCCCAGAAGCCACCCAAGGATGCTGGATTCTGACACTGGCCCTGGTCCACTTTCACATGGTAGTAAAGCATATGGTTGTAACAATGCGCACAATTACAAGCGATCCTTTACCAAACTCTCATTTGTCAAATTACAGGAGACATATAAATGACCCCCATGGGCACCACTATCAAATCACCTCCAGACATTCTTGGACTCCAGCTTCCATTAGCCTCAGCAAGCATGGTCAATGCTCATGGATGGCCAACATTCAGGAATGATGGGAGTTGTACTCTCAGTAACTTCTCAAGGGACACAGGTTGCCCATCCCTGCCCAGGGCTGAGCTGGTGCTAGAGATACAGAAACCTTGGACTGATCTTGTCGTTAAAACTGCAACGTTATTCATTTGTTGGGAAATTGACTGGTGTTTAGGCAACACCGAAAGGAGGAAAAAACACCCTAGCATTAATACTTTTTAAAAAGCAGCACTAAATCAGCTACTGAAGCATCCAGATGAAGTAACTGGAGGGAGTGAACAGCGTGGCTGGCATTGCACACAGTAGACCACCTCAGCATGAATGCGCACACGTGTTTTGAAATCTGAGATTTACAGCAGAACTGTTACTGTAACCGGGGCCGAGTTTCATAATACACCATCTTGATTGTGAGCATTTTTCTACCCTGAACTTTCTAAGTGATATATAGCGATAAAAGTGTAAAACATATTGTTACATGCCACCCTAGTCTCCAAGCGGTGAGAGGTTCTAGTACTTTCTCAGTGCTCTTTTTTCCCCCTTGGAGTGAAGGTCGGCACACTGCGGTGTCTCTAGGATACATGGTTTTATTTACACACATATATAAGCTGAACATAAGATGGAGCAGCTCACAGCATTAACAGATCTCCCAGCTTGGGATTCAGAACAGAACAAGCATGCCTCTATGTCTTGGCCTTTCAGTCTGCTTCCAGCTCAGCTCACACACACAGCTCTGGATTTTGTTCTCTTGTGTAGCAGCTAGGTAAGGGGGGAGAGGAAAGGCCCACCCATTAGCCTAGAGCAGGCATATAGGCAAACACGGCCCTCCAGATGTTTTGGGACTACAACTCCCATGATCCCTAGCTAACAGGACCAGTGGTCAGAGATGAGGGGAATTGTAGTCTCAAAACATCTAGAGAGCCAAGTTTGCCTATGCCTGGCCTAGAGGGGCCCCTGCTGTGCTGGTGGAGGTTCCCTGCAGTGGCGGACTTTGGGCTTTCAAATTTCAGCGGTGCCCTGTGCTACACCAAAATTTGGCGCCCCTGCCTCTCACCTTCCATTGCTGCCACGGCCCCTGCAGTGTCCTCTCGGCTTGGTGCCCAGTGCAGACAAACTGTTCGCGCTTCCCTAAGTCTGCCTCTATTCCCGGCAAAGTTTAGAACTCTGCATGGTTATGAGGAAATCAACCTCTCCGGTGCTGACATTCGTCCTTGCCTCGAGGGCACTAGGACTAACAAAGGAGGTGCAGCAGAGGAGGAAAAGCTTGGTTAGCATGTCTCCGTATGAGAAGAACGCATGTGCACAGCATCAGTTTTAAAGCCAGGCTGCATATGGTGCTAAACACATCACTGCAAGCATCACTATAATATCAGTTAATACCAATTAATATCTATGAGGTGATAGATGACTTTTGCCAAAGCATTGTTGAACAAGTGAGGAGTGAATTCTCCCGGGTGCAAGGGTCCTCTCATGGTATGAAACCACTAGCCCAAACTATCTTTTTATCATTTATCAAAGGAAAATCTGTGGTGATACACTTTGCCTCATGCGTAGTTTGGGCTCTTGGCGATCCATCAGGCTGATTCACAGGCTGTCATTTAAACATATGTATGTTTCAGGAATGTAAAATGTTTGATTAATTAATAGGCTTAAAATATGTTTAATAGCTTCATTTATTATTCGCTTGATAAAAATGAGATGAGAGATGTCTCCACTTTGCTGGGCACAGCAGACTTAGAGGAAGTCATCTATTTCAGGGCTGGCCGAAGACAGTTTGCTGCAAACAATGTTCCCCTCAAGACAAGGTGCAGTATCATAATGATGTTACAATGTAGCCGCACTTATATGTACTATATATGGCTCTGGTCTCCTCACCTCAAAAAAGATGTTATAGAGCTGGAGAAAGTTCAGGAAGGAGCAACCAAAATGACCAAGGGGATGGAGCAACTCCCCTGGGAGAGAAAAGGTACAATATCTGGGGCTTTTTAGTTTAGAGAAAAGGCAAGTGAGAGGGAACATGGTAGAAGTGTATAAAATTATGCATTTTGTGGAGAAAGTGGAAGGAGAGTAAAGTTTTTCCTCTACTTCTCACTATACTAAAATTGCAATAAATATGAATGAAGGGAGATTCAGGTCAGACAAGAGGAAGTACTTCTAAACACAGCATATGGTTTAACTATGGAACTCACTTCCACAAGACGTGATGACCACCTGTTTACATGGAGCTTAGTCAAATCCACAGTGGATAAAGCTGTTAATTGCCACTAATCATGTCCAAAGGTGGTATGCGTCCATTTCTAAACTTCAGCTGCTGGGGAACAACAGTGGAAGAGGCTATTGCCTTCACGTTCTGCTTCTGGGATTCTCATAAGTATTGAGTTGAACACTGAGGGAAAGAAGATGCTTCATTAGATAAGCCTTTGATGTGACCCAACAAGGTTCTTATAAAGGGTTGTAACAAACCCTCACCATGACCAGAAACCTATGTCCTCGCTGTGGAAGGATGTGTGGATCCAGAATTGGCTTCCACTATCACTTACGGACTTATTTTTAAAACCGTGTTTATGGAAGGCAATCTTACTCGGCTACGAGTGATAGCCAAAGAAGATCATTTGCACAAGGCCTCAACTAGAAACCTTGGGTGGAAAGGACAAATGAAAACCTGCAAATATAATATTCTAAACAAAGACTATTCATAATTTCTGCAGCTATGCTTACTTTTTATTTTTTGAAAGCGAGAGAAACCCAGAGCACAGAATAGATTCCATCTGCAGCTTTCAAGTTTGGAATTATGCGTTTTGAGCTCCTCAGTTCTATTATCATAAGATCTGAGCTGACATTTCACATGTATGTTGTAATTGATTAAGTAAAGCCAGATCCCTGTGCTATACCATTTTCATCATTCCTTTTAACAAAGTAAGCTCAGCAAGGCCTGCTGCAAAGAAATTTCATTTTGAAGTCTCGTTTCTAACATTTCTGAGAGATTAAACAGCCAGACAGATATGGCAGTTTAGCTTTTACCCTTAAGGATTTAATCAAGCAATGCTTTAAAGTATGGAGTCTCCTATATAAAAAAAAAAAGGTGAGGAGACAGGCTCAAACTGGTTCCTCCCCACCAATCCTTCTTAAAGCAATGGTCACATTCCAGACATTTCTAGGCACTGTGGTTACATCACTCCAAATGTCCTATATGAAAACAGCTGCTATGTCCCATATTCGTGACCTTTAGGCTTTCTAGATCAAATTATTCAGCTGTCCTTTTCAGACTCTTTGGGTTGCTATGAAATGGAGCCCTGAAGACCAAACTATCCGAGTTTGTGTACGATTCAAAATACCCAGGGTTTGCAGCCAATGTTAAATACTCAGGAGAAATATGCCATCTGCTTGGCACTCAGGACTTCTGAAAAACAGTTGAACATTTTGAAAGGAGTCTGTTTATTTACTTACTATACTTATATCCTGCATTTCTTCCAAGGCAGTCAAGGCAGTATACATAGTTTTCTCCTCTCCTCCCCTTAAAGGTAAAGGGACCCCTGACCATTAGGTCTAGTCATGGCCGACTCTGGGGTTGCGGTGCTCATCTCGCTTTATTGGCCGAGGGAGCCGGCGTACAGCTTCCGGGTCATGTGGCCAGCATGACTAAGCTGCTGAAAACACCGTTTACCTTCCTGCTGGAGCGGTGCCTATTTATCTACCTGCACTTCGGCACACTTTTGAACTGCTAGGTTGGGCAGGAGCAGGGACTGAACAACAGGAGCTCACCCTGTTGCGGGGATTCGAACCGCCAACCTTCTGATTGGCAAGTCTTAGGCTCTGTGGTTTAACCCACAGCACCACCCATGTCCCTTAGCCTCACAATAACTCTGAGGTACACTAGGCTAAGAGAATGTGACTGGCCCAATGTCACCCAATGAGCTTCATTGATTGAATGAGGATTTAAACCAGGATCTCCCTAGTCCATACACTCTAAACATTACATCACCACACAAATGTATACTTGTTCACATAGAATCGTAGAGTTGGACCTGAGGGTCTTCTAGTCCAACCCTCTGCAATATAGGAATCTCAACTAAAGCATGACAGATGGCCATCCAGCCTCTGCTTGAAAACCTTGAGGGAAGAAGAGTCCACCACCTTCTGAGGGAGTCCGTTCCACTGTCAAAACAGCTCTTACTGTCAAAGTGCTTCCTGATGTTTAGTTTGGAATCTCCTTTCTTGTAACTTGAAGCCATTGGTTTGGACCCTACCCTCCGGAGCAGGAGAAAACAAGCTTGCTCCATCTTCCATGTGACGGCCCTTTAGATATTTGAAGATGGCTATTTTATCTCCTCTCAGTCTCCTCTTTACCAGGCTAAACATACCCAATTCCTTCAACCGTTCTCAGTCTATTGTTAACTGCACTGGAAAAAAAGAACACACAAAATGTGTGTCTCAAAAGAAAATGTTTATGCTGTTTGGTGGGACTTTATTTCTCATGTTTCAGACACAGAAGTACAAAATTCCCTGTCTGTAGCACAAATGGAAATTTAATTGTCATAATATTTTTTTTTGTTATTCGTATGATGCACTTTTTACCCAACTAACCAGATATGTCCTGCTCTGCCTAGAGATAGCTTTATGTAGGAAGTGATTAAGATGTTTGAGGTAGTGGAGAGAGATTTAAATTTTTTTAAAAAAATGAATTCACATTTACAGTAGAAGTCAGAGTGATGTGGTAGTTAACATCTAGACTAAGGTCAGGAATACCTGGGTTGAAATCTCCACTCAGCCACGAATCGTGCTGGCTACACAAGGACTGCCATCCTTGTCAGCCTAACTTACCTCAGGGGTTGTTCCTGTGAGGATAAATGAGAGGGGAAAACCACGTATGGCATCATGAGCTCCATGGACGAATGGGGAGATAAACATGTACTTAATAAAATAAGAAGACTGCACAGGTATTGCAGTGGGCAAGGCATTGTGGCGTGACTTTTGCAAGATGTTCTCTAGAAACAGAAAATCCTCTGTACCCTCCTAAAGGCACTAGATGGTGCTGTGATACAGCTGCAATGGAAAACCTGGCTTCATGCATAGCTGTAGAAAACTGCTTTTTCTCCATTACCAATAAAAGAGGCTTAATTCTGTGCATCTAAGAGAGAAAACTGGAGATGCATGTTTTTGATGCAAGCTAAGAAGCAATGGAATTAGTAGCACAAGCCTCCAGGCATTGACTTCGAAGTAGCTCCTTTGATTGCAATCCACGGAGCAAAGAGTTATATAGGAACACTGAAACACACGCTTAAGGTTTAGAGAATCTTCTACAAAGATAGTCTGCTTTGCTGATCAGAGGACTGAAAGTCTATTATATATCTGTTACAACTTCTGTTTCTTGCTATTTATTATTAATACTGGGAGGAATCCAATATTGTGCTATGTTAATTGCTGCATCAGTGCAAAAACGTCAGCTTGCCAGGCAGAACAACCTTCCCTCACTCCCTTGTGCATTGTTCGGGGGGGGGGTGTCCTCTGACCCCCCCCCAGCTGATTTCAGGAAGTAAAAGGGGAAGGATTAGGGAGAAAGCCCTTGAGGTCAAAGCCCTGTAGCATCAGCAGAAGTCCTTGCGCTTCCACTGACAGGACTTGTTTGTTCACTAAAGGACAACCAAAATGATCAAGGGGATGGATGGAGCAGCTTTCCCTGCGAGAGAAACTTGCAGCATTTGGGGTACTTCTTAGTTGAGAGGGAAAAAATGAAAGTAAGAAGTGACACGACAGAATGGGGCATGGAATGGGGAAAAATGGGTATCAAAACTGCCCATATCAAAACCACACCTCTTAAAAAGAGATGGATGAGAAACACTAAGGGCATCCACGGCTGCAGAAACTTCATCCCTTCTACAGCCTTTTAGATGACAGAAAACATGGGGGGGGGGTTAAAAATGGTTTGTGGCGTCATTTTCCCACTCCCCATGTACATAGCCAGGGGGGCAGGGGGTCAGCTGCCTCCCTAAATTAAGTAAGTAAATAAAAATACTTAACTAAATGTAGGATCTGGTCTCTGCCCCAAATTCTTACACTGCTTCCTTTTCAACACTCTTTGCCTGTTGCTAAAACCTCACTAAGCCAGTTTCAGGGTCCATAGTGGACAAAGGATTATTTACTGTGATCACTTGTCCATAAACGTCTGCTATATACTCATTACCAAAAAAATACCAAAGTCTAAAGGAAGAGCTATTTTGCATGATATAACACAGTGGCGCTCAGAGCAACTGCTGAAAGTACTGAGAAAACTTGGGGGGGGGGAGGGATTATTGGAGGGGTAGTAAATGTAATGCATTATCTAATAAGCTGAGCTATATTTTATTTGAAAATATTTTTCTATAACATCAAGTATTTTAAAAAATATCAAGGAGGTGAACAACACAGCACCATCAATATACTTACATCAATAAAACAAAATAGAAATAACAAACCAATGAATTATTAGATTAATAACTCGACTGGACTCTTGGGCCATCTTGTGGTACTATGGAGTGCTGCAATCGCCTTGAGGGAAAAATGAAGTCCTCTCAGTGGTGACTGTCAGCCTATATCTATAAAATAGCTGAGCTAATGCCAGTTTTTCTAGAAAAAGAGGTGACAGAACTCACCAGGAACATCTCCCTTGTTCTCTTCTAATGGCAATGGTGCCCACCTGAGAGGTGTCAGAACTGAGTTCCAGGCAGGAAAAAAAGACCTGACCCTGCCTATATGCTTACTGAGATTTTCAGTCATTTCCAGCATAGTACTGCAAAAGCAACTGTGTTCCAATTTAAGGTTTCTCAAGAAATCAATAGTTTTAAGGTAGAAAGAGACAAGAAGGCAATAGTACCTGGTTCATTCCAAATGAAAAATCTCATTAAGCTGTTTGCCCTAAAGTGTTGGTGTTGAACTTCAAAGCCCTAAACGGCCTCAGCCCTGTATACCTGAAAGAGTGTCTCCACCCCTGTCATTCAGCCCGGACACTGAGGTCCAGCGCCGAGGGCCTTCTGGCGAGCAATGAGGTTACAAGGAACCAGGCAGAGGGCCTTCTTGGTAGTGCTGCTCTTGTGGAACGCCCTCCCATCAGATGTCAAGGAAATAAACACCTGACTTTCAGAAGACATATGAAGGCTGTCTTCAGGGAAGTTTTTAATGGCTGATGTTTCATTGTGTTTTAATTATTTTGTTGTGAGCCAGCCAGAGTAGCTGGGAAAACTCAGTCAGATGGATGGCATATAAATACCCATTGTGCAAACACAAAAAGGCTTGTTCACATGTTACTGGAAGCATGGGGGGGGCACACACCAGCCCCACAGGTTCATCTGATGGGAGCATTTGTGGGTCTGGCCCCAGGCGCCCTTCTCTTTCAGGTTTTGTCTTTGCCTCCATCATCAGTGAAGATGAATCTAAGCCCTGATCCCTGGCAGACAAGATTTATAGAATTAAACCCACTGCTTTGGGTTTTGAACAACAGGAATACTGAAAGGTGTTCTGCAGTTTGGATAGGCATGTCATTATTTTGCTGCATTCTGGCATGCACCCGACCAGCAAGCTAGAAGAGGTATAACATGATACGTCCTCTCAGCCTGCGCTTTCTGTTGTGCTTGGCTGTTTTTTCTGCTCCCATCCACTCCCACTGCAGCAAATTTTCTTCCCAGCATTCATCCTCCCCACTGTTCTTCCCTCAATAGGTGGCACAGGCCCAACAGGAGGAGGGAGGACCTGCTCTGTGAAGCGGCCCAGTCAGCAGAGATGGAGAGAAAGTCATCGGCATCAAAGACACGGTACGCTGGTAAAGGTCAAACTCAGATGAGAAGAGGAGGCAGGCGGGAATTGGCTTGAGGAAGTATCAAGAGTCGAGAAATGTGCACATCAAAGGCAAGCTTTAAATAGCTGCTTGTGGCAAAGAGTTCTACACTAGCTCACTAGGGCATCGCAGCATTTTAAGCATGGCATCACAAAATGAAGGTGGTACCTTTTGGCCGCCGAAAAATGGAAAGAGAAAATAGGGAACCGCAATTAAAAACTCTGCACACTCAAGTGTTATTTAAACACTAGGAAAGTGAGAAATAAGGAAAAAGCAGGAGGAGCTGAACATGCAATATCAAAGGCCAAAGACCTTTTATTTCAAGGGTATAAACTATTGGTTCACTGTGACAACTGCATGCAGGAGACACTGATACAGCTAGAATTGGGCCTTGAGGATGAAGACAAAGACTTCAGATCTTTGAGGGGTCCCGTATGACGGTGTAGAGAGGAGCAGTAATGATGGGGCAGCAGTAAAGACCACAGCATCTTTCTCCTCATGGGGTCAGCTGTGCAACATTACACTTCACTACAAATGATCATTTTATTATTTATTATTTATTATTACTTTTAACATTCATAGTCAGAGATTGTGGGAGTTACAGCCCAACAACAACTTGAGGTAACCAGGTTGGAGGTGCCTGCTATAAAAGAATGATAACACTTTGGTTAATCACTCAGGAACACTTTGCTCTTGAAAGTCCATCAGTGAACATGGTGCTTCACAGAGGAAAGGATGGACTGCAGTCCTCCGGTCGTTGTTCCAACTCCCACTAGCCTCACCCAACAAAGCCAACGGTTGGTGAGTTGTAGTCCAACAACTTATTTTCAGAGGTTCTCCATGCCTGCTTTAGAGTTTCATAGGCAAAAGATATTTTTTTAAAACACCTTTCCATGACCCAAGGAATTTCCCTGTCCACATAATTTAGAAATAGGTGAGAGGAAAAGTGTAAACTGAATGCATTTACATTTATTAAAAAGGAAACCAGAACTTTTGAAGAACAGTCCAAAAATAGGACACAGCAGAAGTGGTTTTTAAAAGAGACATTATTCCCCATACATCTAAGGTGGTGGAAAGAAAGGTGGAAGAAAAAGATTACTCCCAATACAGGTAACATTAAAAACTTTGTTTCCTGTATTGTACATGTCAGTGCATTGTACGTAATCACTCAGCCGCAAGTGTTTGCATCCTCAAAAAGGATTATCTGCCCACGAATACTTTCCTTATTTATCCCTGCCTTAATCTTAAAAGCTCAACTGCTGGCTAAGATTTTGAAGCCATTGAGGAAACTAGATTAGCCTATGGGAGGAGAAAGATAAATTATACCATGTGTATTTGGGTATATATGAGTATACTGTGACTTTAAACACCCACAAAGATTAACTAGGGCAACATTAACCAGTACTAGGATAAACAGAAGAACATTCATGTAAAAAGACAAAAATGTTAGTTATGCTACTAGGCTGCATAAAGGAATGGAAAACTGGAGAAAAATGGCAAAAATAGAAACTATTAATTTAAGGAAAAGTGGGAAGGAGAGTTGGCATGGCTTCGTGATTTTCTTAAAAATGTAGCCCCCAATGACATAATAAATGACATATTTATTGATTTGAGCTTACAGACATATGCTACTAATGAAACATTTCCAAAGTGGAAGTATAATGAAATCAGCAATCATAGCTCTGGATAGTGAGCAAAAACTAAAAGTGCTTACTAGGCTGGGAAACACAGGGCAGTATCCAATCAAGTAGTTTTGAAAAGGTAAAGATTTCCATTTGCACAAATGAAACAAAACCTCTCCGCCCTCCTCTTTTCATGTACCCCTGATACCTCATCATATTTGCTCTGGAGGGTAAGGGGTACACCCAGAGCAGATTTAGGGGACAGGCAGTAAGAAGAAGGGTATGGGAAATTCCACTGAGCAGCTGGAAGTCATTGTGTCAATGGAACTACTTGGCTGGATACCTCCCAAGCAATCTATTTATTTCTTAGCACATTTGACAAGCTTAGCAGTGAACCACACACTGTTTAAAATTATATTTAGGAACACACAAAGTTGCTTAGACAACGTGCACTCCGAATTCATCCTTTGCATCTCCAGACCAACTTAATTTCAACAAGATTAGTATATCAGGTGCCTTCACACACTCTGATCTGAAACACAATTACTCTACAGACAAATTTAGCTGCAGCTTAAAGTTTCAAGCCACAGCTTTGAGTTTCTCATACCTGATGCCATATATAGTGTCAAACAGGAAAATATGGGTGTGGTTAGCTCAAAATGTTCTGGTGAGCCTATTTGGCCCACAGGCTGAAGGCGCTCTACTCTTGCTATTTATCTAAAGCATGTGCTCTGCCAGCAATCACTTGACTTCACCATGGGAATACATCATTTCTGCTACTACTTGCATGCATCGCCTTTGGAGAATGGAGGCCCCACATTTCACAACATTACAACATTTTCACAGATGCCGATGTTGTTCCACATCCAAATTATATACTTGTTCTCTGGCCCTTCAGACCCTGAGACTGTGTCACTGAGAACAATGGTACTGAATCAGTCACAAAATAGGTGGAAATGCTGATGGGAGACAAAAACATTTTAGATCACCCAAGGCTAACTGGCTGCCTAAACACAAATTCCAAAAAGAAACTAGTGAGTCAGCCTGATGCAATGAGACTGGCTGCTTACAGACCATACTTTTGAAGCATATCAAAGCACAGTTCTCCACCTCGAAGAGTGCCCTGAAAACCTCAGTTTTCAAACGTAATCTGTTCTGGAAGACCGTTCGAGTTCTGAAACATTCGAAAACTGAAAACATGCCATGTGGCATGTTCAACTTCCGAGGCGTGTTCGAAAACCAAAGTGTTCGTCAACAGAGACATTTGAAAACCAAGGTACCACTGTAATGTGCTCCTAATATGCTTTAAAGGTTATAATGTAAACACGGCCATTGCTTTCCCTCCTCCATTGCATTTGCTGGCCACTAGACATCTCACAAGGGACGCCAGTGGCGCTGTGGGTTAAACCACAGTGCCTAGGACTTGCCGATCAGAAGGTTGGTGGTTCAAATCCCCGCGACAGGGTGAGCTCCCATTGCTTGGTCCCTGCTCCTGCCAACCTAGCAGTTCGAAAGCACGTCAAAGTGCAAGTAGATAAATAGGTACCGCTCCGGTGGGAAGGTAAACTGTGTTTCTGTGCACTGCTCTGGTTCGCTAGAAGTGGCTTAGTCATGCTGGCCACATGACCTGGAAACTGTACGCCGGCTCCCTCAGCCAAAAAAGTGAGATGAGTGCCGCAACCCCAGAGTCAGCCACGACTGGACCTAATGGTCAGGGGTCCCCTTACCCTTTACCTAGACATCTCACAACAGCAGTGTCTGAGAGCATCCTCTGTATGAAAACTGCATCTGCAGCAGCCCAACTTCCCATGTTCTCATCCAGCAGCATCAGAATGGCATAGCTACACGTATTTTGAGTGATAACTGCAGAGGTGGCTGTAGGCCAATTGCATTTAAGGTCAGAAGGTGTGAAGGCACATGCCATACCAGCGTTGCTGAAACTAGGTGGGTCTGGCTAGTGCCTAGATGGCAGTTCTTGAAGATCCTACTGTGGCTGGAACTAGACAATACATTTCTCATGTGACCATCTTTCCAGTTAAAGACTGGAAAGGAGAGCCATGATCTGAATCAGGGCTGTAGCACATGAGGACAAAGTATTGCCCCTTTCCCCTATGCAGGTTTTCTGCCAAAACTGCCCTCCCCCTGAAGCAGCTATTTACTCTGCCCTTCTATTTTTTTAAAAGCCATTTCCTGCATTTTCCACTTAGTTAATTCGTGGCTGAGATGCGATTCAGACCAGAGAGTGCCAGGATCATGCTCTTAATCACTAGTTTGCAAACTTCTAGATTAATTCACAAAATGCTGTTGGCCTGAGGAGGAGGAGTTGCTGCAATGGCAATGTCTGAACAAGAGCCTGACGCTGGCTCCACATTCCAGGATGATCCCCTCCCCATGCATTCAAATCCAGTTGCTGCATGTAGCAATTAAAAGTGCAGTGTCACCCTCACTTGGCAGGACTCAGCTTCACTTTGCTCACTTGATAGCTTTGGACTCGGACTCCCCTGCAGTCTAGGACAGAGCTGCCAGCCAAGCAGATCAGATTTCAGACTTGCCTTCCAGAGGTGATACTGAGGCTTATGCTCTGTGTGCCTGAAACTCTTCAAATTTAACAACTCTGTATCTGGCTTCCTACACTGTCAGATACCTGCTTGGCAACTCTGGACAAGCCTCTCTCAATTTGTCTTACTAGAAAATTATGCATCTGGCTTGCTGGATCAAAGCCTTCTGCGAAAATTCGCAACCTTGCACAACAGGAACTGTAGAACAGGAGCATGCTGCATGCAGGTCTGCAAACAGGGTGAAACAGAGTGCTAAAACAAATTTGCACATTCAGCACAGGCACTGTGGGCTTAGCTGCACAGTCTCAAAAACCGCCTTGCATGTTGCCTGACACTGTATTTGGGGGGTATAACCCATGTGACATTACCACCGTCTGGATTTTCATCTTAGCTTTCCTGAAAGTAAATCCAGATTTTTGCCTAACCAATAATAATGAAAAAAGGTTTCCTAAAATGATTACATTGCACTGTGACATGCAATGTGCATTTCATATATCACAGTTTTTTGCTTATTCCATTTTTCCTTGTCTCTTTAATCCTCCTGTGCTCCACTGCCCGTGCTCACCTCATTCCTTTTTCATTGTTTCTACTGTTCATTTCTGGGTGCAACTTTCTCTCCTTTCCAGGTGGATTTACCTGCAAGTCCCTTTGCACTCAATGCAGCTTACTTTCGAACAGGAGTGCCTGAGACTTAGTTGCTGGCACCCAAAGCCCCATCTTCTCTCCCTACTTCTCCAGCCTGCAAAAGCATTGCTGCTCACTCTTGTTTCAATGTGTGTCACTAGCCTCCAGCAGCCCAGACCCCTGCTTGCAAGAGACAAAGTTGTGAAGTGTGCAAGGAGGAACAAACACATTTGCCTGGGGAAAGTCCCTTTGCACTCAGTACAGCTTACTTCTGAATAGAAGTGGATCATGTTGTGTTAGTAAGGAATGCAGGCTAGATTTTCCTTTATTCATGGAGGGATTCAGACTGTTGTGAGGGAATGCCCCCTAAAACACATAATGTGACATTACCCCTTCTATGACTGGGTCTCCCAATCTGGCAAAAACTTTACCACCAGAAAGCAACCTATGGCAGATCCACTGGTGCCCATTTCTCTATCTGTGGAGCAACATGAGGTTTCACTGGAGCATAGTAACCATCTAATGATGCCTCAAAAATACCTGGGGTGGGGTGGGGGAATTAAGAGAGTGCATGTGGTTTCCTTATTTCTGGCAGAAACAGGAAGTGTCATTGGGTTTATGGTCTGACGGTGAAGAGTCCATGGGCAAGTATTTAAATTAGCAACAGGACTCTAGATTTGAGAAACAAATAAGTAGGATGTGTAGTCCTGCTACAATGGAATGTGAGGACAGTGAACAACCAGCATTGGTATGGGACTGGGGAATGCTGCACTGAACAAAATGGATTTGGAAAAGGTGAATTTTCAAAGGTGGTGCAGGAAAGCCCTGTGTGTCCCTCCCCACTCACAATTAGATCATTGCTCCAAGCGGCTTCCTATCTGTTAGGTGAGTACAGAAAGAGCTTGGACTCTGTTCAACTGCTCCTTTCCCCGCTGTCTAATGTGCAAGAAGCACTGTGAAGATACACTGATCATATCCCTCACCGCTTAAATGTTAGCTTTCCAACAGTGCAATCCTATAAATGCTCACCCATATGTTCCGTGCTCCCCCCCAAAAAAAAAATGTTTAGGGGCACTCTCATTTTGAATCAAGAAAATCACCATTTTATAGTTCAAATCGGGAAAAATAAGTACAGTAAATGGACAAAAGTACAAAGATTCACAAAGTGTTTAGGGGTATGCGTACCCCTGCATTGTCGTCGTCCCCCCAAAAGCACTGCATATGTTTAATGGGACTTACTTGCAGGTAAGTAAGCATAGGATTGAAAGTTTCATCTCATAACTAGCTAGCTATCCAGCATATACATTAATATATATATATATATATATATATATATATATATATATATATATGCACACATGTGCTTACATGGCTATGTAAGCAAGTAGCTTCTTCCATTGTCTGCCCTCACGCCCCTAAATTCTATTCAGTACAAAAAGAAAACCCTGTTTGTCATGCAGTACAGAACAAATGTCCCTTCAGCTAGGACTATGCTCCCTTTTCCCCTTTCCCTGAGAGTGCCAAAATCATCCCTGGTATATATGGTTACATTCACAGCATTGCAGTGGTCTGACTTCACTTTACACCCAAGAAGTATAGCAAGGCAGGAACTATACAGTTACATTCATTTCTGTGTTCTGCTCAACATCTATAGCACTTTCTATGGTATGTAACAGTTTAACAGAAGCTGTTGCAATCCTTTGCAAATGTTGAATAGCAGTGCATCATTACCCAGGTGTCACTATTTCTGCAACCCATATCTTTGAGGAGAGCAAACATGCTCTAATTGTGTAACACAACTGTTTTCTGGATGCAACAACCTCCAAGTATGGCGAACATTTTGTTGCTATATTAAAACACTGTGCAAGTTAATTAACCCGTCTAATATGGGCTGTTAATAGCTGTTTGGAATGTTGAAGTAATAGCTCTTTGTATTTTGTCGGAATTTGCTGACACAAAACTATCAGCACCAACATCCCCCCCCCCAATTAAAGCTCATCAAAATTATATTGTTGATTTTAATCTGAGGGAGACTGTGTTAACAAGAGAGCTGGGGTAGAGACCTCAGTTTGACTCTCTTAAGTTTGAGGATCTCTTCAAATCCAAACAAAGCTTGGATACCAAATGTTTTCTATTTCTAGTCATCTATGAGGACTTCTATATTTACAGGATTTCTCCATTGCTTTGCCTGATCCAAGTTGCCTACAGTAAAAATGGGTCATTAGTACTTACACATCACTGGTAAGAAGGCAACATAGCACACAAGGGAGCTCTCAAAAACAAGTACTAAAAATTAAATTCCCCATTTCATTTTCTTTGTAAAGTAATATATAATTGGACAAATTATTGTCAAAGCTCCCTGCAGGGATGCTTATCTTCTTTTATTTCTCTAAAGTTCACAGAGGAATTCTCAGGGTATATAAAACAGTCCAGCTATTAGGCAGAAATATAATGACTCTCTTTTACTGTTTTGCTTATATGAAAACTATATCTTGTGGGAGAAAATGCCACAGTTTAACTTTGCTCTGTGTGAAGAAGTACTTTCTTTTGTCTGTCCTTAATATTTCAACATCCTGCTTCATCGAATGGCCCCTAGTCCTTGTGTTAAGAGAGAGGGAGAAGGCATCTCAGAAGCCTTTCTCACATGGTCTTTCAACTGTACACAATGAACATGTGGAGATGAAGCAGGTGTTAGGAAATCTTGCCTCATTCAGGAGAAACTGGCCACTCTCCAGGCACCCGGCTTGATCTCCTATTGACCTCCCTGTCTGCATTCCCGAGCAGGGTACAGGCTAGGTCACGATCGGCGATCCTCCTCAAGCGTGAGAAGAACACACCACTCTTCCCTGCCCCCAGGCAGGGGAAAGAGATAGACAGAAATGTATTTACATGCCTTTATTTCTGTCTTTGCAGCGTTACAGAGAAACGCGTCTGCTCTCTTCAAACTCCAACGGCAGAGAGACAAACTCCACCTCCTGCACTTCCTGTACAGGTCAAATTACACTCTGAGCTAAATCCGGTGCTCAGCACTGTGAATAGACTGTCCCTCTGTTCCCATGGTACAGTCCCAACATTCCCATCATGTTTTGCTTTCCAGCCAGCTGCAGCTCGCTGCCGCATTGCATCCATATCGTAACAGCAGGATCATGCCCACTGTACACGCCCCGGACCTTCATACATTGACTGTGCCTTATGTCCACAGAGCTTACACACATACAGAGTAACAACTCTGCCACTAGGAATTAAGGTAGTAACAACTAGTCAATTGTATCCACCAGTTAAGAAAAAACAAAATTACCATCCTAAACAAAGTTGGGAAATGCCTTTAAAATCAATGAGCCCGCTCAAACGCTTAGCTGCAGTTATTCACTTCAACTGGAATGAAAATAAACCATAAATCTCCAGTGGACTCCAAACATTGTTACATAATTGAAAAACAGCTGTTGTAACAGGATGCTAGATAACCTCTCACTACTTCTTCAAAAAAAAAAAGAGGGTGAGAGCTGGGAAATGGGTCTTCTACTTGCACTTGCAACTGGTGATTATTGGTAGGTTATGCTGGCCTTTTATCTTCCTATTTCTCACAGTGCACATTTTAAAACCTTTTGTGTGAAGATGTCTTCTTTCATGGGAAAAGTATGATTCATTTTTTAAACAAAATAAGTTGGATGCTTGAAAAACTGGGAGGTGGACCATATTCTATTTAATTGTGTAGACAAACAGAAAACCAAGCATAGCTACTTCGCTTTGGGTCGGAAAGCAGAGGCCACATGTAAATTGAGATTTACATATATGTCTTTCTATTGAATTCTCCAAAGAAGCTCATGCACATCACGGAAAGCTTGTAAAGCAGAGGTGGCAGACTGTCTTCACAACATTGGGAAGGTGTGTGAGATGAATACCAATCATCTGTCTGCAGGTTGCTTTCTGTGCAAAGCATTTACTCACACAGAAGTGGTTGTTCTGAGGAAAACCATTTCTATAATTATGACCAGTTACCGAATCCATTATCTGTTCCCGTAACGAAGTGTATTACGTACTCATGTCGGAGTTCTAAGCCTTTTTAAAAAAAATGGTAGTGCTTATTTATTTATTGTGTTATTTTGCTGTATAGAGCCGGACTGACCATTAGGCAGAGTGAGGAAACACGTCAGGCAACAGATGCTAAGGGCAGCCCATTTCCTCAACTGTTCCGCCTGAGCCTCTACCACATGGGTAGGCAATCTAAGGCCCAGGGGCCAGATCTGGCCCAATCGCCTTCTAAATCCGGCCAACAGACGGTACGGGAATCAGGGTGTTTTTACATGAGTAGAATGTGCCGTTTTATTTAAAATGCATCTCTGGGTTATTTGTGGGGTATAGGAATCCGTTCATTCCCCCCCCCCCATATAGTCCGGCCCCCCACAAGGTCTGAGGGACAGTGGACCGGCCCCCTGCTGAAAAAGTTTGCTGACCCTTGCTCTACCACCTTCACCATTCCCATCTGTTGACACCTCAGAACCAGTTTGAAGAGGTTCAGCAAAGGACAGCCACAAGGATGAAGGGGCTGGAGCAATTTCACTATGAGGGAGGGTTGCAGCATTTGGAACTTTTTAGGTCACATGGCAGAAGTTTGTAAGATTATGCATAGCATGGAGAAAGTAGACAAGAGAAAAGTATTTCTCCCTCTCTCATAATACCAGGACTCATGGACATCCAATGAAGCTAAGTGTTGGAAGATTCAGGACAAATAAAAGAAAATACTTCTTCACACTGCCCATAGGTAAACTGTGGAAATCACTCCCACAGAAGGCCAGCAACTTGGATAGCTTTGAAAGAGGATTAGACAAATTCAGGAAAGAGAAGGCTACCAGCCACAATGGCCATGTTTTACCTGCACTGAATACCAGTTGCTGGGAATCACTGGTGGGCAGAGAGCATGCAAGTCCATTTTGCAGGCCTCCCACAGGCACCAGGTTTGCCACTGTGAGAACAAGATGCTGGACTCAATGGAGCACTGACTTGATCCAGCAGGCTTATCGTATGCTATACAGCTGCTCCTGGGGCCCCTAATCGGGCTTGCTGCCTCAGGTGTGGTGGAGGACATGATCCTGTCATAAGTGTTGAAGGAAGATTCAACTGCCTGTCCAGTCTGCTGGAATGTGAAAGGGGCACCATCTGGTCCTTCGCCACAGGTAGCAAAATTATTTGTTCTGGAACTCTTGCTGTACATACACTCAGATGCCAGACTATCGGGGCGAACCTTGGTAATATGGTGCCATGTGCAAGGCCAAAATTTAATGCTCTCTGGCAGGGTTCTAGAGGTCCCAGCTCCTTCCCAAAGCTGGGCAAGCGCTAACTGGGTTTTGGGAAGGAGGTGGGAGGATTCTAGCACCCTTCCAGAACCTTTGCACCTCCTTCCTGAAGCAATCGCTTACTAGGCCTTGGGAAGGAGATGGGGAAGCAACTCCTTGGCCCTGGTGTGAGGGAACCTGTCCTAAATCCACTTCTACAAACTACCAGTCAGTAAAAGACCGAGGAAGGCTGATTAAAAATGTTTCCAAATGATGAGCAGTTTCTTCTCTCTCTCTCTCTCTCTCTCTCTCTCTCTCTCTCTCTCTCTCTTTCTTTCTAGGACATAAACACCCTTAATCAAATTTTCTAATCACTATCACAGTTTTTATCTGCCCTTTCCCATATTAGAGCCTGCCAGCACTGAGCCTGGTATGTACAAGCAGAAGGGCCAAATCCATCAGAATTCAAACTCGAGTTACATGGGAAGAACAACAAGAAGGGTAATGCAGAAGCTAGGTCATGAGGCATACAGGTGGGGTGGAGTCATGGACCTGCCTCATGACACTAGCATCACAGCCACTTCTTCGGGTTGGGCTGGTATGGGACAGTACAGGGCAACAGTGAGACCAGAGCTGCTCAGTTGTATCAGAAGGAATGCTGGATTGGTCTTTCTGGTGCAGGAGGATGGCTCTATCCATCACCACATGTGCCACCACACATGTCCTCATGAAAATTCATTAGCATTTTAATTAGACTATCTCCCAATATACACATTTTATTGACAAATTTGACAAATATACACATTTTGCTAAGCATATTTTCCTGTCTGGAGCCAGAGTCGGGGCAGGTGAGCACCTAGTGTCAGTAACGTTAACTCTTCATTCACAGAAACCAAACCAGTGCAGGCCTAGTGATTACAGCAACCCTTCCCAGTGGGTCTTGGTCCAATGAGGCAGTTGTGAGGACTGCAGGTCCCCGCCTTCCCACCGCTCCCTAAGGCTCCTCTGCTGGTTTCTTCCCTAGTAGCCTAAGGTTCTGGCTTCTTGCCTCTCTTTGCTCTGCCCTCTCCATTTCTCTGTGGGTTCTGGAAGACCAGGGAGGGAGGGGAGCTAGTCACAGCAGGAAGGGGAGATTCCCTGGCTTCTTCAGCAGCCTGCCTCATCTCTGCCTCTTGACCCCTCTCTGCTTCTGCCTCAGAATCTGAACTGCTCTTTGCCACAGCCTCCTCCTTCTCACTAAACCCTGTTGCCTCTTTAGCTTCCGACACCTCCTCCCCCCAGTCTGTTCTCTCTTCTCCCTCTGACCATGTATCATCGTCCCACCACCAATCTCCTGGCTCTGAGCCTTCTTCCCCTGCGGGGTCCCTTGAGGGGGTCCCCAGCTGGTGCCTCCCACCACTCCTTTGCATCCAGCCAATCCATTACATTTCCCTCTTACAATGCATTTGCTTAGGTTACTTTCACTACTACATGCATCTATATGCCTGCTTTACCTCAGCAGATGCATTTGGGTACACATTACCCCCCACATTGCAAAATTCAGAGAGATGTGAATTTTGAAGGATAGCTGTGTTTTGGTTCGCATATTGTTGTTTGAAGAAGAGTTTGGCTTTGATATCCCGCTTTATCACCACCCGAAGGAGTCTCAAAGCGGCTAACATTCTCCTTTCCCTTCCTCCCCCACAACAAACACTCTGTGAGGTGAGTGGGGCTGAGAGACTTCAGAGAAGTGTGACTGGCCCAAGGTCACCCAGCAGCTGCATGTGGAGGAGCGGAGACGCGAACCCGGTTCCCCAGATTACAAGTCTATCGCTCGTGAACTGGTGTAAACTCACATTTCAAGATGACCTGAACCAAATCCCTCCCCCATGCCTAGTGGTACCCTCTCCCTCACACGTAACATGTAGAGAGAAATACTTCTGCTTACTTTCAGCTGCACCAAATGCACATCCACATGCTTGCTTTCCGAGTCCTGCTGCACCGAGTAAGTCAGATCCCTGACCCTTTCTGATGTCATCCGCAGCCATGTCTCAATCTCAGGCAAGTGGAGAACGATTTTCCAGTCAGCTCCCGTGTGAAGTGGAGGGGGCTTTTCATACTGTTGTCCGGAATCAAGATCTTTCATGGCGTCTTCTCCGCCATCTTGCTCGGTGGTGGGAGTCATGTTAATGACCATGGGAGATGCATCTGCAGCTACAGAATCCAGTTCCTGAGACCTGATGGGAGATAGTGCTACTTCCATGGCTAATGTCGGGAGCTCTAGACCATAATTCTTCCTGCTGTGTATACAAAAGAGAAGAAAGGCAATTGTTTTAAAAGTGAAAACTTGGATTATAGGTGTTCTGCCCACTCCACCCAAAATGCACATCAGTTTGGATTGTTAATAATATATCTGCTTAAGCTCAGGAAGCATTCCACCTTAGCCTCAAAAGCATGAAAAGCAGCCCATGTCCACCGCAAGCTAAAAAAAATTAAATTAAATTAAAATTCTGCAGAAACACAACCCCAGTTCAGCACTGAGGATAGCTGCAATCTGCATAAACCTTGCAAATCAAGTAGGTTTCCATACTTTATTTTGTTTCTGCTGGTTGTGAGTTGGCATAAGAATTTATAGACAGCAATACAGCCTCTGACCACTAGAAATTCCCATTAGCACCCCACCCTCCGGTTTCTGATATTACAGTATTCATTGTTTATACATTTTCAAGCACATTTTTATTGCCAAAAGACACATAAACTTGCAAGGGATGTGTAGAGTTAATGAAAACTGAGGTTTTAGTAAAACCTGAGCATAAGTTGAGTTACCAACAGCATGCAAAGCTGGCTTTGGAAAATAAAAGTGAAACAATAAAAAACCCCAAGAGTATAATGGGATGGGAAATGGCTGCCAGTCTGATAGCAAGCAAGAAAGAAAATTTTAGGAGGGGAAACACCCCCCTCTGGTACTGCCATTGCTAATGGTGATCACCAACCCTGCAGAAACATTGGATAATTTATTTTCCCTTTTGAAGAAATTCAATGAAACGGACCCCAATTTCTCTGCCCACAAATACAGTGGGGAATTTTATGGGGCCATTTGCACACAGCTCCAGTGATAGGTAGAGATAAAGGTCATACAGTTTACTCTCCCGTCTTCTTCCCAGTCGAAGACAGCAGTGCAATATTCAGTCGACACATAAATGTTTGGGACTGAGGGCTGAATAGCCTTGCTGTGATGGGCTACGTTTCTATCTGGTCCTTTAAAAAATAATCAGTGTAGTTTTATGCTTCAGCAGTGGAGGGGGGGGCGCCTTCAAAGCACTAAATAAATTCATGGCAAACAGAAATAGCATGTCAGGGTTCTGCTAGGAGAGACAATAGCCTTGTTTCATCCTTCCTTATCACTTTTATTAAAGGTTAGATGCCTGAGCACCTCTATGCTGCAATGAACACTTTATAGCCATAATAAATACATAAATAGCAATAATCACAAACACTTTTTAAAAAATCTCGCATGGGTGTGTATTGCTTATCCTCATGAACATGACTGATATTGCTGTCATTGACATGTCGGCAATCACATTTTGGCAATGAGCACCATTTGTGGAGGAAGAAGTTAGGTTTTTAAAAATAGTCTAAGATACACTGCATCATGCTAGGCAAAAAAAATCAACACTGCTGAAGCTGAAGCTGAACCTCAAGGAAAGGAAACGTGCCACATGCAACAATCAGGCAGCAAACACCTGCACTTTTTATTGTGCTAAAAACTGCTAATCTGGAAAGGTTTTACATGTTCCTAATGTAGTAATGCAACAACTCCCAACACAAAACGTGTGTGTGTGTGTGTGTGTGTGTGTGTGTGTGTGTACTTTATGGTTGTAATATTAAACACACTTTCTTAGGAGTAACTCTCATTGGATTCGGTGGGACTTACTTCTGTGTAAACGTACACAGGATGGAACTATAAGGATGCAATCCTATGCACATACGTCTACTCCAAGAAAGTTTCGTTGAACACACTCAGCGCTTACTTACAAGGAAACATGTCTAGGATTGTGTTGCATATGTGATTTTGACAAGTATGCCACAATGTCCTATCTAATGGTGACAAAAGCAGCCAAATAGTCCCCACTGAGTGTCACGGTTGCATGGTGCCCTTTTGTAATTTGAGAAAACCTTCCCCACTTGAGAACAAAGAACCACACCTATCTTAATTATTATTTGAACCCAGTCTTAACTGTGCCATTTCAATGAATTTTATGAATTTTATTACGGTTCCTAAATTACTCTCAGCAGCATTACATTCTGAATGCTGGATTCTGATTAGGCCCACAAAATTCACCATTGCCAATCTGAGCATTGCTCACAGGCAAACTAATTACTTCCTACTGATCAATATCTAGTACAACCCCAGGAAGCACAACACACAGCACTTGCCCAGTGGCTGTTGTATATAAAACTGAGTCCTTGTGAAACTCTCTAAGCTGATCTCTCTCTCTCTCTCTCTCTCTCTCTCTCTCTCTCTCTCTCTCTCTCTCTCCACCCCCTCTCTCTGTGTACTGTATGTGTATTTCAACAAGCAAAATAACACTTAACCACTAACATACACCTTTAGAGCATGTTTCTGTATAAACACATTAAGGAAACCTCTCCCGGGTTGAAAAGAGAATGTTGGAGGAAGATATTCTGGCGACTCTCATTGGCATGAGTAACTGCTGGTCTGCTTCCTCTCATTGCACTCTTGAGTCTGCACAGCACTCCTCCAGCACTGCAGATACTACTGCTGTCATACTGGCAGCTATTAAAATTAAGACAAATCCTTTCTCCTATTACCCATAACAAAGTCACCATGAATCACTGCCAGTTACCACATATATTCTCTCTCTCTCTCTCTCTCTCTCTCTCTCTCTCTCTCACACACACACACACACACACACACACACACACACACGAAGGCTGAAAGTCTATCACATTTCCACACTGTCAAATTTCTTACAAACATAATCAAAACATCCCAGGCCAGAGCTTTCCAGCCCGTCCCTCCCCGTTCCTTAAAAGCTCACACTTGCTTGCGGCATGTAGAAATCACTGAATAATTGCACCTAATTCACTACATGGTTTCCCAGAAGAACAAAAAGCTGCCCTAATCCAGCTCCCTAGGTACAAAAGGAAAGCAAAGATCTCACACACATTCCCAAGAGAAATGGCATCATCAGGCAGTGTCCTCCCCGGGTTGTCATTCTTCCTACTAATCTAGGAACGCCAGGCTCCTCCTCCCTGTCCTTCTCTTCGTCCACTAGCGTTCTGCTTGGCAGAGCAAGGCAACTGTCGTGTCATCTCTACACCAACCTATAAACCAGGCAGGCAAGATAGCCGAAACAAAATGAGCTTGATGCACGTGGCAAAGTGGGGGGAAAGGCAGGGGACTTGCTGAGAGCCTTATTGCTCTCATGAAGTCAGAAAAGTAGCTAAAATGCCACCACAGGGTTTAAAGAAAAGGTTAACAAATCCAGCTAGGAAATTTTTAGTCTGAGCTAGAGAGTGTTTTGGTCAAGGCTACAGACTGTTCCAGCTGCTATCCGCCCTAATAAACTAAGTGACCACTCAACAGGATAATTCAGCCGTTTCTGGTAGTCTCCTAATGCACTATTATCTCCTGCAGCTAAATGGATTTAAGGATCCATATTGCTCTGCTGAGAGACTGCATTTCCAGAGTCAGAACTCTGCTGACTGATTCACCATTTGTCTGACTCAGTAATAAGGCATTTCCACATATCGCTACTGCATGATAAGGCTGCATTGGAAGTGAATTATACATGATATAAATATATGGCACCTTTAAATAGTGAATAAAACAGTTAGAGGTGTGATATAACCAGTGTAAAAAAGAAAAAGAAAGAAAAGAAAAAGGAAAAGTGGGCATTTCTTAGGATCGCCATACGTCCCGAATTTCCTGGACATACCTGGAATACTGTAGTCGGAAGCAGTGTCCAGGCGAAAATGTCCAGGAACCCATGTCGGCAGTGTTGTTTTTGCTGATTTAAAAAAGCTCAAAACAATTGCAACCCTACATTTCTCCTTCTACATCTTAGAGGACACAGAAGCTTGACAGAGCATTTTTATACCTGCATTTTGGATCTTCACAATCTATCATATATTTAGTTGTGCATCAGATGGTCACAGTCCAATCCATGAGTCTCTGGTATCAGAAGTATCGAATTAAAGGATTACAGCATAGCAACATGCCACAGCTGTTCCATGCTGGCCTATTCACCTACCGAGCTGACCTGGAACACTGGCAGTGCCTGAATGCCCACACCACAGGGGCACACCACAAATACAATGAAAGAAACAGCTGGGCAAATGTCCCTTTAATACAGTGCTCACAAAAACACATCCCGTTCAAACGTAAGGTACAGATGATAACTGCTTTATCTGTGCCTCTTTCTTCCTCCTGGCTTTCTGTGCAGCTAGATGCAAAGCCTTTTATGCAATGTCTGAGATCTGTGCCTCACCCTTAGTGCGTAAGCCAATAGGCTTTGGGAGTTTCTCACAGAACTTGGTCCTCAGATCATGCTGACTCAGCAACCCATCAGTGCACCCATCAGTAACAGTAATTGGTCCATGTCAGACAAAAACTCATTAAGCATGTTAGGGTACAGAGAGGGGACATGTATCAATCAATGTTGTGTCCCCAGGATAGTGTGTTTCCTAATAAGCTCTTAATTCCCTCCCCCCACTGACCCATATTGTTAAAGCCAGCCTCCGTTCATTACGCAGCCATCTGCCAATCATGAAAGCAATTCAGTTTCAATTCCAGAGATCTTAAAAATAAAGGCTGAGGAAAGGTATTTCGTTAACCATGCTCTCTTGCTGAATTTTAAATCAAGTTACGTAACAGCTCATGCTGTTGCGTAAGAGCTGTTCGACAGTGGAATTTGCTGCCAAGGAGTGTGGTGGAGTCTCCTACTTTGGAGGTCTTTAAGCAGAGGCTTGACAACCATATGTCAGGAGTGCTCTGATGGTGTTTCCTGCTTGGCAGGGGGTTGGACTCGATGGCCCTGGTGGTCTCTTCCAACTCTATGATTCTATGATTCTATGCTGGAGGAAACTATTTTTGTCCAGATCGGATCTATCCCTCATTCAGCTGCAATGCAACTAATCTCTTTTCCTCTTTATAAAATCTAAAAAGAAGCTAAACCAGCTAACTTTGATAAAAAGAGGGAGAGAATGAGAAAACCGATCTCTTTATTAGGTAAAACAAAACATTGGTCTGGTTCCTATGTCACGCTAAGCCAAGCCATGGCTTGCCACAAACACGCATGCTGCCAGAGATGAGACCATGGTTACTGTGCTCTTCCTTGGTCAGTCCGCTGCTGTGTAATGCTGAGCTAAGCCATGGTTTACTTTAGCATGCGTCCCCTGGGCAAACCATGAGCTCATGATTAGTATGGAGAGAGCTAAACCACAAGCCTGGATTTGGACGGCATGCAGCTAAGTCGAACTATTGCTTGGGTCAGCACAGCAGCCAGAACAACAGGAGAGGGAAGAACAGCCATGATCTCTTCTCCCAGAGTCCATGTGTTCACATTAACCCATGGTTTGGCTTAGCATGACATGCAAACCAGGTCATTATGCAACATACAGAATATAGAAATAGAGGCTTGGATGGTATTTCCCAGCTTCACAAGGCATAGTTTATGAAGCCAGATATAACTGTCAGGCTTCAGTACTCGTCTGTCACCCCTCTCCTCCTTCACTCAAATGCTGGCTTTGAAACTGCATTCCTCACTTGCACATATATCTGAGTCACTGTTAGGCCTGAACCAGGGTACTCTGCGTGGTCTTCAAATGAGTTTTACTCAAAGCAGACCTACTGAAACAAATAACCCTAACTTAGTCATGTTAATTAATTCCAATGGGTAAACTGAGTGGAAAAAAGTTGAAGACCTCACCCTGTTTTCATCTTTGCTCAACTAACCACGGTAATAAGTCTGAATTATTATGTTTGGTTTGGGCATGATGTGTAATTCTGGTGTAATTCAAGTGTAAAAGGAAATTGAAATTGAATTGTGTATGAGGAGAAGTGTGGGGAGGGGTGACGGAGGAGCTGGCAAACCCTATGCTTGTTCCTGGCTTCATAAACCATGGTTAATGAAGCCAGGAAAGAACACCCAAACCCGGTCATACGGTTGATCCTTAGAATAATCTACCACAGGTACAGAATATTATTTACTGACATGAACATTCCACTACAAAAACCACTTCTTGAGTTGCTATATCGGCTGCTGGATAATAGTGTTGTAGTGAGAAGGACAATAACCGGGGAGTTGTGTGAGAGACCTGGGCGAGAGGCAGCCAGCGGCCAGAGAGGAAGAATCGTGCTTGATTCCTGTTTGCTTCAAAGGCTGGGACTACGGGAGAAGCAAGACCTTATGGGGTGTGAGTGCTGTTTTCACCTTCATCTTAGGCTCAGGTTGTATATATGTGTAAATAAACCATATATCCTACAGACAACACAGTCTCCATTGTCCTTCATTCCAAGGAAACTGAACCCCTGCCAAGCGCATGGAACCTCAGGAATCTCACACCACTCAGAGACTGGGATTGTGTGCAACATTATCTATCTGTAATTTATAGCCAAACACAAAGGAACACCACTACCACCGCAAGATAACTGGGTAAAAAGCAAATTAAATACCATGTATTTTGATATGCAGTTTCAAGAGGAAATTCCATCACATATAGAATCTTAAACATTTTAAGAGTAGTTTAAGCATATCAAGTGATGTGGAATTCATAAACACAGGAGGCAGTGGTGAGTGGGTTGTTAATTTTTATATTCAAGTGAATTCTCATTCTCATATTGAATAATAACTCTTTTTTTATGAAGCGGCTTCAGAATTAAAGAACTTAATTCAGATAATCCTCATCTTCCTGTACTCATTCCTCACAAGCATTCAAGCACAACGACTTATTTAACTGGCTTTTAAAAATCATCATCATCGTTATTATTACTACGAGTTGATTCTGGCCTTATGATGGCCTTCCTATTTTTGTTTATTGCTGTTTTTAAAGTAGGTTTTATGTATGTATGTATGTGAAGAAGATGACTGCTAAATGCTAGTAAATGCAATTTGATCTACCTGGGCAGAAGAACATTTTCAGTTCAAGACTGGATGAGCTAGAGTTTTAGGGGACAAAAGTAAGTTTTCTTACTTATTCATTTTTTAATTTATCCATTTATTAAATTTATATCCTGCCCTTCTTCCCAAAGGAGTTCAGGGCAGTAAACAACAAACAGTAAAACAACAATGATAAAAAAATCTTTAAAACATGACACCAAAAGGAAAGCAGTAGGAGAAAAGGAAGTGTGGGTGACCCCAGGGTGGATATCACAAGAGAAGTCAAGGAAGCTGTGCTGCTCTGCTGCTCCTTTCTGCTCATTTACTCTCTTCACACAAATGGCATGTAATAATAATAACAACAATAATTTATTATTTATACCCCGCCCATCTGTCTGGGTTTCCCAAGCCACTCTGAGCGCCTCCCAACAGAATATTAAAAACACAATAAAACACCAAACATTAAAAACTTCCCTAAACATGGCTTCCTTCAGGTGTCTTCTAAAAGTCAGATAGTTGTTTATTCCTTTGACATCTGGTGGGAGGGTGTTCCACAGGGCAGGTGCCACTACCGAGCAGACCCTCTGCCTTGTTCCCTGTAACCTCACTTCTCGCAGTGAGGGAACAGCCAGAAGGCCCTCGGCGCTGGACCTCAGTGTCCGAGTTGAACTATGGGGGTGGAGGCGCTCCTTCAGGTAAACTGGGCCGAGGCCATTTAGGGCTCTAAAGGTCAGCACCAACCCATGTAAAGAAGACTTTCATGGTGGGTGCCTTTATACACTTCCATATTTTACTTATGTTATTACCCTGATATCCCGCATTTCCTCCAAGGAGTTGAAGGTGGCCTAAGGGGTTCTCCCCGCTTCCTCTTCTATCCTCACAACAACTGTGTGAGGTAATTTAGGTTAAGAGTCTGACTGGCCCAAGGTGCTTCACGGCTGAGTGGGGATTTGAACCCAGATCTCCCAGGTCCTGGTCCAAAACTCTAACCACTTCGCCACACTGGCTCTCATATGATGTCCCTATTGTAATACCCCACAAATGTCCCAGAAAAACTGAGACATCCTGTTTTCCCCATGAGAGCACAGCAGCCATCTTGGGTACCACAATATCTCGTGATTTCATGCTCAAAATGCACATTTTTTAATGCATGAAAGCGCAAAGTGTGTCTTGTGGGCTCCGTGATCTCTCACGTGTCATGTGACTTTCATGGGAGCATGAACAGGAAGTGGCACATCCCAGTTTGGGACTCAATGCGTTGGAGGGTATGCTGTGTGTTGGATTGCCTTGTAGACAGGGCACGTGGTCAAACTATGTAGCCTTTTGGTGTCTTCCAGCTCAATCATTCCAGGAAGGATTTTGATTATTTATACCTCTCCTTGATGACCACCTATGAGAAACCTTTGCCAATCACAAAATGCAAGAGGGCCACAAAGCACAGTTTTAGAGAGTTAAACTGAATGGACCAGGGAGCTTATCTCCCATACCCCTCAGGCAGATGTAAAGTGCAATGTGCAATAGTTGGTGCAAATCTATCATTACAAAAGACACACCACCGTTGGAGGAAAGTGTGTGCATTTTATAACAAGCCAATGGAACCGGAACAGCTGTAATAAAAAGTGATCTGCACAGAATGTGTACTCTGCTGGAAGGCTTTACCGTGAAAAAAGGTTTTAAGTATCAGGGCTCACTCATTTCTCAGGAGAAGAGACCTGTTGAGATGAGAGGATTTCCCATCCATTTCCCCTTGTAACACAAGCTGCTGTTACTCTCTGTGTCTTTCAAAAACAGAGCAATTGGGAAATGGCACAAAGAGAGAGAACAGCTTTAGGCAAGCAAAGACAAATTAGCAGCTTCTCGTGAAATTGACAAGAATACACCATGATTTTTAACAGCTAATTAATTATACCCTGACTTTGTCACCTTCAAGGCTGTGTTGTCCACATTGCCAGTCCAAAACCTTGAGAACCAATTAAACAATTAATGCCGTGGCTTGTTAATATATTATGCCAAGGGTGGGATGACACTCTTTTATTATGTATTTATTTATTTATTTTACAAATGTGTACATCACCCTCAATCTCCAAGAAGTGTTTCAAGAGTGTGAGATTCCTTTCAGCACCAGACTCTGCTTTCTAAACCAGCTTTTTATCTTTTTAAACTTTCAGGCTACAGGAACTGGATGTTGCACACTATAACTGGCTCTTAGGATCTCTCCTGCGCACACACTCAAATTGAAAAATCCACCGGGGTCACCATCTATACATGGGTTTGTGGGTAATCTTGTCATCTGTGCATCCCAGGACCTCCATATACACATCCCAGCAAGTGATCACAGACCCTCCAAGTGTCCCTATTTTCCAGGGACAGGCCTGGATTTACAGAAGCTGTCCCAGTTTCTGATCTGATCCCAGAATATTCTGCTTTTATTTAGGATGTCCCTATTTTCATTGGAGAAAATGTTGGTGAGTATGGAGTTATGCAAAGGAGATAACTATACAACCTTTAAAGGACAGTCCTGTATAGGGGTTTTTAAATGTTTGTGTTTTTATATATGTTGCAATATATAGGTTTATATATGCACAGAGTGGCTGGGGCAACACAGTCAGATGGGTGGGGTATTTATTATTATTATTATTATTATTATTATTATTATTATTATTATTATTATTATTATTTAGGACATCCCTATTTCCATCAGAGAAATGTTGGAGAGTATGTGATCACCAAATTAAAATGAGTATTTTCTTCAAGTAGGAAATGCTTACTGATACACACGAAAATTTATTCAACCAAATCAGTGTTTTAAGGAACAGTTTTCTTGTTCCAGTACAGAAATCTGTGACTGTTTCTACACCACTCCATGAAGCTAAAACAATTTAAGTATATCATCTCAAGGAGCTGGTGGAACAAAACCATATGGCTGTAATGATACAAAGCATTAAATGTAATCAGGCCAAGTTAAATTTCCCTGTCTTCTGTATAGCTCAAGTTATTTAAACAAAAGTAACAGTGGGTGGCTTGAGTCAAATTACATTCACTGTAGGACATCAAATGATACTATAATTAACCACAAGATTTTGTACAGTTCTGGTTTTTCCTTTGAATAAATGATACTAACCAATCTATTGACTTGCACCTATTCGCATTTTTCCTCCCTTGACATCCGGGTGAACTTCATCAGTGACAGGACATCAAGAAAAATTAATCAACCTTGCATAATTAATTAGTTAAACAAGATATCTCAAGTACACTTTGAATGCCCCAGTCATTTAGATTAAACAATATTTTCAGTAAACTGTTCTCACTGTGTTTACAATGGCAAGGGATTATCACACACACAAACCCCCTTTTAATGACCAAGATATCAAGGAATCCTATTTGTGTATTCATGAACTTATGGGCTATATAATAGCTTTCCTCCCCGTTTTGGCATTTTAATGTGCTAAGAAGCAGGCCTACGATGCATCACAGACAGTACCAGATTTACATATAAGCTAAACAAGCTATAGCTTAAGGTCCCACTCTCTTGGGGGCCAGAAAAAAATTCAAAGGGGGAAAAAACCTGCATGTACATTTCCAAAATATAAGATAAAAAAGAAATAAAATGGCTTTAGATACCTATTAGGTCCATAAATTACCATATAGCAGGCTTCCTCAACCTCAGCCCTCCAGGTGTTTTGAGACTACAATTCCCAGCATCCCTAACCACTGGTCCTGCTAGCTAGGGATCATGGGAGTTGTAGGCCAAAAACATCTGGAGGGCTGAAGTTGAGGAAGCCTGCCATATAGCATATATTCAACACAAAAACAGCGACAATTTGTTGTTGACAAAGGACAGCTGGACATATAAAGGGCCCCATTACCTTTAGTAGCTTAGGGCCTCATCAAACCTAATTCCAGCCCTGAGCACAGAGAGCAGGATCGCAGGGAGGCAGAGAGTTGGTGCCCCATGAAGTGATGGCTGGTGCCCACTGGGACCAGAAGGGCAGAATGCTGGGAGTTCAAACAGTAGGTGGAACCAGAGCCAATGGCAGGCATGACCAACTCATTTGAGTTTTGCTTCCATCTTCTCCCCTGGAGGCTGGCTGAAGGCAGAATGAGGTTGGTGGTGCAGTGCCCTATTTGCCCAAATGGGCCAGCTCCCCGGTCCCCTGTGAAATGCCCCTGATTGTTTGTTTATAAGGGTTCTCATTTGTTTATTACTTTCTTGATACGGTACTTCCCCTAGATGGAAAGACAGCCTCTGGTTGATTGAGCAGGTGAGGGAGCAGACCAATCATGGGTCCAAGGGTCAAGAAGGCAGTAGAGGGAAAGGAGGGGCAGATGGGACTTGTCAGCCTTGGAAGGTGGCCCATCTAGGAGAAGGAAAACTCTGATCCTAAACCTTGCTGCCTTGTGGGATATCCTCAGGAGAAGAAAGGGCTAAGGAATACAAGCCCACACAAATCCATGATGGTTGGATGGCACTTTGTACACCACCTTCTGGCAACTCCTGCAACCAAGCTGGTGTGAAACTTATTGGTCTTCTTTCCTTGGACCACATAAGCAAGGCCGAGAGGTAGGTCTTGTTGTCTGGGCAACCAGGACGTCTTTACACACTGCCCAGGCTTACACCCTGGGGAGGTCACTTCAGTGCTGCTAACAAAGCAGTTTGACAATGGAGGTGCACTCCATTGTCTCTTGAAACAGACAGATGCCAGCAAGTTAGGGCCCCTAAAGGTCTTGCTCTGGCCAGTGAGCTCATTTTGGTGCTGATAGCACAGTGGTTTGACTTCTCCCTGGAGACGCACTCACACTTGAGACAGGAGAATGCTAGCAATTCTGATAGCTAATGTGGGGGAAATTGAGGTACTCTTGACATCACTAAAGGGTTATTTTCTATGAAACATATGTCCTAGATTTTTTTAGTCTGCATGGCATGGGCATTTTTAGAAAAGGCTTTTCTCTAAATGAGCAAGCTCCTGTAGTGATGATACTGCTGTTAAAACATGTGAAATGTTTGATCTGCCAAAGTTGAAAAAAAATATCACGCAGAAGAGGGTCATTTTATTTTTGCTTCTTATGTCGGAGGAGAAAATAGTTCTAAAAAATTATGTATAGATTACAAAACATACTTTGTTCTAGCCAAAACTGCATAAGGGAGGAAAAGTCATTTAGCGGAACAAATGTAGCTCACTGGTTGAGCATCTGCTTTGTGTACAGGTCATTGGTTCAGTCCTTGACATCTCTAGGTAGGTAAAGAAAAGTATCCTGTCGGAAACCCTGCAGAACTACTTCCAGTGTAGACAACACTGAGCTAAAAGAACCAATGGTCTTACTTGGTGTGATGTGGCTTCCTATGCAGGCAGTAATGGATGGTTTGTTGACACTGGGTCTACTCACAGACAATAAATTTCACTTATAGCAATCAGCAAGGCTGCACTTGATGCAATGATTCAGCAACTTTCTTCTGATGAATGGATCTAGACACAGAAAGGCTTGCAATGGAAATCAAAACCACCAGAGCACAGGATTGTGCTATCACTCTAAGCCAGGGGTTGCCAACTTTTTGGGACCAGTGGGTCCATTCCAAATTTTGGGAGAGGATGCTGTGAAAGCCATTCCCAAAAAGGTTGCCATGGGGGTGCGACATAACACAAAACTAGAGTACAGTCGTTGCTTCTCTCCACTCTCCCAATGTCCTGCTGGCCCTCATTATGGAGATGCAGCTGTTAATGGCATGAATCCTGCTTTCTCCAATGCCAAGAAGCAAGCTCAGAGCCTGGCAAGGCTGCCTGGGGGTGCCAATGCAGGCTTTCATAGGCACCAGTGACCACAGATGCTGTGTTGGCACTCCTGCTCTAAGTCACCTGTAACCTCTCTCTGCTTCTGAAAGCATATGAGCAACATGTTCTGCGACGGCACCTTATATAGCAACCATGCTGAAGCGTAGCAAAATTAGGTCTGGTCAGTAGCCTGGAATCTCCAGCTATGCCATACTGAGGTTATCACAGAAGATCAAGATCTAAATTTAATTAACAAATAAGCAATTGGAGACTGTGCTCCCTTGTGCCTAACTTGGAGGGAAGAGAACCTCTCTGGCCCATGGACCTAACTAAGCCTGGCAGAGGTCTTAGTTTTTGACCCATGAGGCCATTTCTTCTATGTTTCCTCTCTATTCCATTTCTTAGGAGATGGGGCATTTGATCTGCTTTCTTCCAGATAGAACACTGTACAGTAGTCTTCAAACACATGCTGTTACCTATCTACAGTACCCATCTGCCCACATAGAACACATATGAAATGATTATTATTTTTTTTGCAAGGCATAGTTGAGGCAGGGATAGATGGAGTGCTCCAGAAGGAAATAATTTTTAAAATCTCAACACTGTCCAAAGCAAACAAGATGGCAGCAATGTCTGTGATGGACAAATAAAATGAAAGTGTGCTGCTATGGTCCATGGATGGCTTATTTGTGCACAGTTTAAACAGCCAATGGGAGTAGCGTAAAAAGAAAGCGTATGTCTCATACTTGACGTCTAGAGGAGCTGGCAGTTCCATAAAGGAACAAACTCATATGCACAGCAGCAAATCTGACAGGAAAGCTATTTGTAGATCCAGTTGTAACACCCTGGAAAGAATTTAGTAGTGCCAAAGCAGCTAAAGCTGCTAAAGCAGAAATTGTGTGCACGTTTAACCTGGGAGTGCGGTAAGTCCCACTGAGCTGAATAGGATTTACTTCTGAGCATGCATGCCTGCCTAGGATTGCACCATAAAGGTACAAGGAGTAGAGATCAAGTCCTAGGGAACCAAGGAAGATGTACTTATGAGCAAATATGCTCAAGATTGCACTGCATGTAGATACAGTAATAAATATTGATATTGAAATAATGCTTTCCCCAAATATCCTATTTTTAATATACACATAATACAAACCTTCCATTTGACATTTTAATGATGATCATTTAATCAGTACCTATATTGATGAAGATTTCTATGTCCATTTGCTGATTATTCAGGATGTGTAGAGAACTTGCCCAGGATAATTCCAATGTGGAATGCACATGGTTGATTGTACACAGCAGTTCTTTGCTATGCAATCATCTGGATCGTTTTAGAAGAACTTTTGATGGATACGTTAAAGAATGTAAATGGTACATATCTCAATTTCAGCCATCTTGAAGTTTGCTCTAGACTAGATTCTGCTTAAGCGTGCTCTCCTGTTTCCTAGAGCCTCAAACAGACAGAATGCCACCTTATGGGTGTCTGTCATAGCAAATTATTGTCTCCAATGGAGGTGCCCACAGCCAGCCAGTCAGTAAAAATAGACCCTGCTGCTTCCAAAATGCAAATTCAGAGTGGCAGGATTGGATTTGTCCTTAAGGCACATTCTTTGTAGATCTATGCAACATGACAGAAAATGAGTATAATAGAAAATATATGTAATGCTGGGGAATAAAAATATGAAAAGGGAAGGGAAGAGGGGAGAAAAGTAAATATTCCAGAATAAAGGGCCTATTATTTTAAGAAATGTCTCTTAACAACTAGAGAACTGTGGCTTTTAAGCAGGTTTGCGCTGAGAGAGCTCTATCCCATGCTGAGAAATGAATCTATCCTTTAAAAAAGGGCTGCTAAATGTGACTGCCCAGGGAACACTGACTTCAATATTTTCAACAAAAGAGAGAACAGCATTGCACACGATTAAATTGGTGGATATTCTCATAGAACATTTTCATTGCATTTAAGGCTGCAAATGATAGAATGAAAAATGTCCATTTGACCTAGAAATAAACAGCAGATTCGGTCACTCACCAAGCTGTTTCTCGCGTCCTGCTGTTAACGTCAAAAGCAGCAGAGGCGCCTCTCTGATATATGTATGCTCTGGGATCTGGGAGCTCCAGGGCTGCCTACAGTCAGCTACAAACCTACAGCCATCTTCCATGTGATTGCTGACAAACAATGGCTGGCACAAGCCAGATGCAATTCCATTTCTGGATGAGGAAACAGCAAGCAATGCTTCTCTACTTTGTGGATTCATTTCACAATGCCTCACAATGCAATAACTAGTTGCTTAGGATGTCGGCGGTGAAAGACTACAGTTCTGCCTCAGGCGTGAAAGAAGTTGTATTTCATATACTACATAGCATATAGTGACTACTTATCAAGAAATCATTTTACTGCAGAAAGCTCTAATCTTACACCTGGCTATCCTCTTCCTCTTCCTGCATATACCTCTCTCCCTACCCATCCTGGTTTCTTCTCTCAAGAGTAAAAAACAAAACACAGCAGAAATGTCGTCCCTCATGCAACCCAGCTTATGTCAGAGGGGCTCTGATTCCTGGCTCAGGCTGTGTAAAAAACTATACCTTTACTTTCACTTTTTTTGACAGGCCATAAGTGGGTGGCGCTGTGGGTTAAACCATAGAGCCTAGGGCTTGTCGATCAGAAGGTCGGCAGTTCGAATCCCCGCGATGGGGTGAACTCCCATTGCTTGGTCCCAGCTCCTGCCAACCTAGTAGTTTGAAAGCACGTCAAAGTGCAAGTAGATAAATAGGTACCGCTCCGGCGGGAAGGTAAATGGGATTTCCATGCACTGCTCTGGTTCGCCAGAAGCGGCTTAGTCATGCTGGCCACATGACTCGGAAGCTGTACGCCGGCTCGCTCGGCCAGTAAAGCGAGATGAGCGCCGCAACCCCAGAGTCGGCCATGACTAGATCTAATGGTCAGGGGTCCCTTTACCTTTACCTTTAAGTGGCCTCTCTAGAGTTGATGCAACAAATAAAAGTGGAAATGAGGGGATAGAACTAGGTGTGTGGTAGCAGGGAAGGGGCATGGGGTCAGCAAACTCCTACAGATCCTGAGGTGCATCTATTAGGCAGAAGACAACATAAGAGAGCACAATAGCCCATGCAACGTGTGGGCAGGAGACTGGATCTCTGGTTGGTTTTATTAAGGGTTCATAATACCAAAACAAACCCCCTTTCTAATTTGGATTAGGGCTGCAGCTTGCAATGCTGGGTGAAGGAACTAACCTTTACTCTGTTCTGGCTTCTTGGTGCTGCTATTTGCCCTGTGGGGAAAGATATACAGGTACCCTCAGCACAGCACAACACAACGGCTTTTCTGTGTGCTGCTCTCGTTCGCCAGAAGCGGCTTAGTCATGCTGGCTACATGACCTGGAAGCTGTCTGCGGACAAACGCCAGCTCCCTCGGCCTATAGAGCCAGATGAGCACGCAAGGCCAGAGTCGTCCGCAACTGGACCTAAGAGTCAGGAGTACCTTTACCTTTATAGCACAACACAACCTGAAAATCTTAATCCACCCCTACAAGAAGATATTAGGTGTGAAGATATTCCACTGTCAGGGCCAGCCTAAGCTATTTTGCTGCCTGAGGCAAAGGTCAACATGGTGCCTTTCCCCCATTTCATTTTCCAAGGCTGAATGGACCATTGGCAATGGAGCATTCTCTACCGCACCTGAAGGCAGCAGGCTAGCTTGGAGAGCACTGGATAAGGTGAATGGTTTACAAAGCTCCAGCAACTGGCTACCATTGTTCATTGACCTCCAGCACTCACTGCCTGAGATGGCCACCTCCCTCTGTCTTCACCACTATCTCATCTAGCAGGCCCCAACCCTGGCAGCACACAGATAAATACTTTGGCAACTTGAGTGCTTCATCAGCCATCTGTTCTGTCCCTTGTGCATGAAGCAAATCACCCACCTTTTCTTTAAAGTGACTCATTAACTTAATTTGACCCATAACGTGTTTTAAGAATTAAAAGAAGATTTTATGTGGAGCAGAGACAAATACAGTACAGTCGTACCTTGGTTTTTGAACAGCTTAGTTCTCGAACATTTTGGCTCCCAAATGCCACAGACCCGGAAGTGACTGCTCAGGTTTGCGAACTATTTTTGGAAGCCAAATATCCGACGGGGCTTCTGCGGCTTCCAATTAGCTGCAGGAGCTTTCCGAATGTTTTGGAAGTCAAACAGACTTCCAGAATGGCTTCCGTACAACTTACAAGGTATGTTTAAGGACCAGAGTGTAAATACACCGAAAAGTGTGTATTCCAGCCATCAGAAAATAAACATTTTCCCTAGCTTTCATAGCATTCAATGAAACTGGGAGTCAGACAGCCTGAAACACCAAGTGACACTGAAAACAGATTTCAAATGCTGTGGTCAATTTTAATTTTGTCCTCACCATGGAGACTGAAAGTATTTGTCACAATGCCTTGCTGCACGTAATGCAGCCACTATCTACAGAAACAGAGACAAAACTATATAAGTAAATTGGTATTACAGCAATAGTCTTTTAACACCCAGGCAGACCAAAAGGCCAGGAACAATTTCTGCTAGCAGTGAAGTGGAAAAAGCTAAAAAGCATTTCGATGACAGAAGCTAAAATGGTTTGATTTAATAGCAAGTAACATAAAGATGTGACAGAAACATTCGATCAGCAGTTGGTATTACAGGTGCTATGAGAGCCTCGAGTGGTGGGAGAAATAATCAAGGGGGCAAACGGAAGTGCTAAAAAAATGAGAAATCTCAGAATTCCACTTAGCAGGTAACTTGAGTGAAGTTTAGTTTGTCACGTCTGACTCCTGGTCAAAAGCAAGGCAAGATCTGTTCTAGTAGAAACATTAATGCTTTGAAACAAGACACAGGCATACAGATAAGACTTTCAGGGTGTTCACAGCACTTAGTGCAAGGACTGTGACCCTCCAGATATTTTTGGACTACAAGCTTAACATTTATATGAAGCCACAAGGAGTGGTCATTTGAGGATTTGGAGCACAGCATTATTATTATTATTGTTTATTATTTTTACCCCACCCATCTGGCTGGGTTTCCCCAGTCACTCTGGGAGGCTCCCACCAGAATAATAATAATAATAATAATAATAATAATAATAATAATAATAATATAAAACATCAAACATTTAAAACTTCCCTAAATGGGGCTCCCTTCAGGTGTCTTCTAAAAGTCAGATAGTTGTTTATTTCCTTGACATCTGATGGGAGGATGTTCCACAGGGCAGGTACCGCTACTAAGAAGGCCCTCTGCCTGGTTCCCTGTAACTTCACTTCTCACAATAAAAAAATTCCTTCCAGTAGCACCTTAAAGACCAACTAAGTTAGTTCTTGGTATGAGCTTTCGTGTGCATGCACACTTCTTCAGATATCTGAAGAAGTGTATCTGAAGAAGTGTGCATGCACACGAAAGCTCATACCAAGAACTAACTTAGTTGGTCTTTAAGGTGCTACTGGAAGGAATTTTTTTATTTTGCCTATGGCAGACCAACACGGCTACCTATCTGTAACTTCACTTCTCAAAGTGAGGGAACCTCCAGAAGGCCCTCAGCGCTGGACCTCAGTGTCCGGGCTGAACAATGGGGTTGGAGACACTCCTTCAGGGCCGAGGCCGTTTAGGGCTTTAAAGGTCAGCACCAACACTTTGAATTGTGCTTGGAAATGTACCAGGAGCCAATGTACCGTATTTTTCGCTCTATAGGATGCACCGGATCACAAGACGCACCTAGTTTTTAGAGGGGGAAATCAAGGGGGGGAAATATTCCCTCCCCCCAGCCCCAAAGAGCAAAGAAGCCAAGACAGCGAGTGGGATCTATCCCGTTGGCTGTCTTGGCTTCTGCCATAGCCGTGCAACCTCTCCAGCCGGGAGCTAAACCTCTCCAGCGCGGCTAAAGAAGCCAAGGCAGCGAGCACGATCCATCCCACTCACTGCCTTGGCTTCCTCTTTAGCCTTGCGCAACCTCCCCCGGCTGGAGAGGCTGCGCGTGGCTATGGCAATTCCCCCACCTCCCGCAAAAGCCCACAGGAGCCGCGCACCCTTTAAGGAGCGTGTGGCTCCTGCGGGCTTCTCTATGAGGAGGGAGAAGGGACTGACTGGCCGCGTCAATCCCTTCTCCCTCCTGGGGAAAAGCCCAGAAGAGCCACGTAAAGCTTGTGTGCGGCTCTTGGGGGCTTTTCCTGCCTGCCTCCCCCCCCCCCCGCATTCGCTTCATAGGACGCACAGACTTTCCCCCTTAGTTTTTAAGAGGGGAAAAGTGCGTCCTATGGAGCGAAAAATACAGTAGGTCTCGGTGGCCACTCCCAGTCACCAGTCTAGCTGCCACATTCTGGGTTAGTTGCAGTTTCCAGGTCACCTTCAAAGGTAGCCCCATGTAGGGCGTGTTGCTGTAGTCCAAGCGGGAGATAACTAGAGCATGCACCACTCTGGCGAGACAGTCCTCAGGCAGGTAGGGTCTCAGCCTGTGTACCAGATGGAGCTGGTAGACAGCTGCCCTGGACACAGAATTGACCTGCGCCTCCATGGACAGCTCTGAGTCCAGGATGCACACCTGGTCCTTCAGGGCCACAGTTACTCCATTCAGGACTATCAATATGCCAGTGTCACACAGCTCTATTTCTCCACAGCATCTGAATCAGAAGTAGCTGTACAGGCCCCAGAACAGTGTTCTGGCTACCATGGTGGCCTAGATAAGGATCAGGGATGACAGGAGTTGTATCCCAGCACACATTCCTCCATCACTGATTTGGTAGGTTTAAAGGTAAGGTTCATCACAGAAGATACAGGCAAAACAGATATCCAGAAGATATCGAATGCAGACTTGTGGCTGGGCCCATAAGCCTAAAAGCTGCTAAACCAACAGCATTTAATGGTGCTTAAGTAGCATTACTTACTGCTTAGTGATGTCAGACTCTTTTGGATAACTTCATGAGACCTCACTTGCTAGACACAAATTAGTAATTGTCAAAATGGAAACAAGAGCATAGAAATTCTTCCAAAATAAATTCATCACCAACTAAAAAAAAGTGTTGGGTCATTTAAAAAATTGCAAGTTAAGATAACCTGACAAGTAATTTTTAAATGCTGGCGTCTCCAAGAAACATTTCAGAAATTTATATTTAAACTGAAGGATCATGTTGCCATGTTAGCCATGAACAGTAGATGCAATGCTTCACAATGTAACAGCCTAAGCCTGATAGTCTTACGCGGACGAGAAATGATTAATATGCAGTGAAATAAATTAGAATGACTATAATTTAGACTATAATAAATCTTGCACACTTTTGTGACTTTTTGTTGATTGTGTGATAGAAGTATTGCCTAACAGTGGATTTGAGAGGTTTCTTCTTATGAAAAAAGCATTGCTATTTTTGCCTTTTATGTAATAAGGCAGTACGCATTTTAAATATTAAAACCAATAAATAATTTAGTTTCCCACATAGAATACGTTTCTATCCTTTGCCCTGCTCTTCCTACAGTGTTTTCTGCAATGTCTACTCCATCACATTTTTTTGTGTGCAACAAACAATGCCTCAGAAGGAATGCAGAACTCAGTCAACCTACATGTGGCTTTAACTCCTGCCTTCGAAGGCAGCTTCTCTCCCCCCACCCCTCACCGCAATGTGGGAGACCCTATCTGGATTGCATGTAGTTGCAGGGGGCAAAGCACTTTAGAAACAGATTAGGAGGGGTCCACACCTGCAGTTTGCATTTCAAAAAAAGAAGTCCCATTGAAATATGATTTATTTATGCAAATTCCCAAATTTTTGATACAGTCAACATGAACCTAATGCTGATTCTAGGATTCCATTCTAGCCAGGACAGAACAATATCTAGGGAATGAGACTACATGGAATTGGCGGAAATGACTGGCAGAATCCGAGACCAGGGAGAAGAGTCGGTGGAAGAAGATTGGAAGAAATTTAAAGATTATCTACAGAAATATTGCAAAATTAATGAATCTTAGAATGATGTCAGAATGAAGTTAAGTCGTTTAAGCAGCAATGTTATAAAGGTGTATGTAAAAAATGGATTATTAACAGGTGAGAATCCAAAGTTATAATATATTAAGTTAAAGGATTAAGATAAAAGTAAAGAGGGAAAGAAATTGCTGGATTAACTAACTGAATTGGAATACAAAAAAGGGAGGTGTGAGGTCAGGGAAGCAAGGAAATGAATGTAAGGTGAAAAGATTGATGTATTTTTTAAAGTGTTTTTTATCTTTTTGTATTTTGTATTTCTCTTTTATTCTTATTTCTGTCTTTTTTTCTTTTCTTTTTATTTATGTAATTTTTTCTCTTTGAAACCTTAATAAATATCATTTTTTTTAAAAAAAAACAATCTCTAGGGAATGAGAAGTAGGACAAAAAAGAAGCTAATTGGTTCAATTCTACCTGTGCCTCCCACTACCAACAGCGCCCTTCTCAGGCACAGTACCCCGGCTGTGGAATGGCCTCCCCAGTGTCGCTAAAATTCAGTGTCCACCCACCTCTCATGCTCCATTCTACAACACTGCTTTGGCGCCCCCTGCAGGGTGGCGCCCAGGGTGATTACAGAGGTAACGCTACTGTAAAACCGCCCCTGCTTTCTCCTTGCAACTCACTGCATCATCTGGTTCCACCAACGTACATTTCTAACTGAGCACTAAAATGCAGGCTTTCAAGTAGCTCAGTTCCACATCGTAACTAGTAGATGGTTTTTATTTGTGCTCCACTTGCTACAAATTACCAGCCGCATAATGTATCATGCATTTAGCTACACATTGGTTTGACCTACCTGACACTGATTTCAAGCCTCTTGAAAACAATCATTTGGTAAGAGAATGCAAAAAAAAACCCCAACCCACTTTATATTGCAAAAAAAGTAAGTTAACTATAGTATGTGAACTAAAAACAAAACAAATTAAAGCAGGAAAGTCTTCATGCTAAGAAGGAACATTTTGGTTCAGTAAAAATCAGCTGAAAAGAAACTCAGTATGGAACTCTTATCTGACACCACTGAACTCACCTAAGAATTATCATTATTTATTATTATTTATTGAATTTATATACTGGCCTATACCCGGGAGTCTCAGGGCGGTTCACAGAACAAAATCAAGATATAAAAGCACAAAATACATAATAAAAATGAAAACAACAACCCAATAGCCCCCCCCCCCAAAAAAAACACATTTTAAAAGGGCATAGGATGTAAATAAAATCAAACAAATGCCTGGTTAAAAAGGGATGTTTTTTCCTGGCGCCTAAAGGTGAATAATGAAGGCACCAGGCAAACCTCCCTGGGGAGAGCATTCCACAGATCGGGAGCCACTGCAGAGAAGGCCCGTTCTCATGTTGCCACCCTCTGGACCTCTCAAGGAGGAGGCACACGAAGAAGGGCCTCAGAAGATGATCTCAGGGTCCGGGTAGGTTCATATGGAAAGAGGCAGTCCTTGAGGTATTGCAGTCCTATTTCGGTGTGAGCTCCTGCAGTGAATTGGCAAATAATGTGAAAGCCCCAACCCAATTCAAATCAGAGCTCAGCCATGAAGTTGGTGGCTTTAGGCAAGCCGCACACTCAGTATTCTGCAGTATGGCAATAATACTACTGTTCTAATTTACGGGGGGGGGGGGCGGTTTAGGACCCTATTACGACAATGGTAAATATCATTGTGGTTAGCTGATAGACATTACAAAGGACATTTGAGAATACTTCACCTTCACAAAGAATAGTTCTGAGCTCACCACAGAACAGTATTACACAGTTTCTGAGGGTATGCTATGCCATTTAAGTTTCACAAACCTCTTAGAAGCCATCTTGTCATTATGCTGTACATATAAATTGAACATCAGCAATAATGGCACTTAAAATGAGGCAGGTATATATTCAGCGCTGTTACAGTTAATGCAGACATGGCACATGCCAGTCGTAGAACTTAGCTGCAACAGAACTAGGCATTATTAAAGAACAGAACATTTAGGCTACATTCTGCTTTCTGTACCTATCTGTATTTGTACTGTGGCATCATCTGGTGAATACATTGTACATAGTGCACAGTCAGCATGAGCTGCACACATATATACTGTGAAATACAGAGACAGACAGAGAAAAATCTAACTTTAAAGGCAGAACAAAAAGCTCTAGATGCAGCTGTCTTAAATTTGTTGGGGTTAATTCCTTCCCTAGGGGCAATCATGTCTCCAAATTACATGCAGTTATGCAAGTGGAGTACAATATTTGGTTTTCTGGATCCAGGTCCAGATCACATTGGGCCCAGATTGATCCAAACCAAATCAGAGCTGGATCCATATTCCTGAGTCGGTCCCCAAATCAGATCTGGGAAGGGCCTTTTACAGCCCAAATCTGAATTGTTCCATGCCTAAGCGAAGCCAGTTACAGATAGGTAGCCGTGTTGGTCTGCCATAGTCAAAATAAAAAAATTCCTTCCAGTAGCACCTTAAAGACCAACTAAGTTAGTTCTTGGTATGAGCTTTCGTGTGCATGCACACTTCTTCAGATACACTGAAACAGAAGTTGCCAGATCCTTCTATATAGTGAGAAGGTGGGGAGGGGTATTACTCAGAAGGGTGGTGGGAATGGGAGATTGGCAGATAGCTGAGATGAGCCTGTTGATGACTCTTAACGACTGCAATAGGTCTTACAGGAAAAGGCAAGGGGTGAGAAGGTGAAAAATGGCTTAGTCATGTATAATGAGATAAGAATCCAATGTCTTTGTTCAGACCAGGTCTCTCCATGGTTTTAAGTTTGGTAAGCAAAGCCAGTTCATTTTAATCTATTGACTCTTGTCCTTTGTTTTAATAGTTACACTTGCTTGTACGTGAGACCATATTTTGCTTTTTCTACATCTTTTATTCTGGAGGACTGACAGGACACCAAAACGGCATTCGAAAAATACTTCAAAGATGCTGATGCTGCTCTGAGGAATAAGATTAGGGGAATCCCTGGCTTTGAGCCTGACTGTAATTGTTTGTAGCAAGGATTAAGCCAGACCTTTTGGCCTTTTGACTGTTTCCCTGTTAGAATGAACATATGGTGTGTGAGATTTTCTTGTCTGTGACCCATCTGCCACTGACTCCTCTAATTGCAGGGCTTGCCTTTATCACCTACAGAAACTCCCCAGGGTTCTGGAACATACACAGGCAGAAATATTTGCTTTTCAAACCGAGGTTGTTGACTGGGGCTAATTTAACGCTCTTGAAATTAGTGCGATGCTGAAAATGTATTCTGCATTTTTTTTAATCCACCAGTCTTCATCAGTTAAGATAGAAAAGAAATTGGATCTTAAAATTATTGAATGGGAGATAGAGAGACTGTTCTCATTGATGAGGTGCAGGGTTTCTGATGTGCTTACTTTACTTTTGAGCTGGTTGATAGTGTTTGTTGTACAATGATCTCACCAGTGGTTGGCACTCTGCAGCTTCCCTAGGTGCCCACATGTCAATCAAAGCCCAGAAGAAGACATCATGAAATAACTCCTCCCACTGGGCTTTCTTCATATCAGGAAGTGCAGTCATCTGTGGAGGCTGCAGAGTGCTAGATAAATTTTTACTGGAAGGAAAACTACATACAGCATGCTTGGCCACCTCGGAGCAAGAAGGTAAGCTCAAAAATGTGTCTAACATTCTGAAGAAAATTCTGAGGTACCCTGAGAGCAAGGCAGCAAAATGGGAGCCTCTTTTACAGAAAAAGAAACGGATACAGATTTCCACACAAAGCTACTTGAAATATCCTGTAGGCAAAATGAAATAGCTTCCAAATACAACTTTTGGACACAAAAGAATGATTATCCAAGTGTTTTCTTTCATTCTTTTTTTGAATCATCAGGTTTGTCCATGTTGATAATTTAAAGATGAAACATTTTCCATTTTCTCCTGTGGTGTGCTGAAAGGTTTTCCACAATTTTTAATAAAAATAAATAAAACCCACAAGTCTGAACCCCGTTTTACATGTTTGAATCCTGTGATTTTCTGTTTTATTGGTTTGTACATACTTTAATGCATTTACACATTGCTGTTTTATTTGTTTTAGACTGTGCATTATTGTTTTTAATGTTTTAGTAATATATATATTTGGACTATACACTGCTTAGAGATTTTTAAAACATTAAGTGGTTAATCACACATTAATTTGCCCTTTTTTATACTAGCATTTCATTATCACAAAGCAGGTATACACATTGGGCATTATCTCCCAAGCACTGCTGCTTTGCTATTTCCATTCTTTTCAATGGGATTGAAAGGAGGTCATTTGGAAGCAGAACTTGATGGATTGCCTCCATTATGCTTTAACCCCCCCCCCACAAATAATAATAAAAATACTAAAATCATGAACCCTTTTACTGCTTTTTCATTCTCTCTCACTGCAGCCAAATGTCCTCACACAAGCCCTCAGGGTAAGGAAGAGAGCCATAACAATATATTTTATCTCCAACATGTGTAAGTGGCACAATGACCTGCAGTAAGCTGTGCTTGGAAAGGGCCAATAATCTTATTTCATATTCTCTGAATAGGACTGGATTCCAATGATGTATTTTGCAAATACACCAGAGGATTCAAAATGTACTATGATTATTATGCATTGCAAGAAAAAAAACTATGCAGGGGTACCATTGCAAATTGCAAGCGTCCTGGCAAGGTTTAAAGGTCTGTGTTTTGGATGTATTCAAAATTATAGTGCAATATAGATAAGCATTCCTTATTTCCGTGTGTGTGTGTGTGGGTGAGAGAGAGAGAGAGAGAGAGAGAGAGAGATATCTCATAATAATATAGCCATATTACCAACCCACTTCAAAAGTTATTTCCCCCCTTTTAAGTAAGTGGTTCTGTTCCTTTTGTATGTGTACCCAGTACATAAGCCTAGTTTATTGTTTATAACAACAGGCGCTCAATTTGCCCAGACATTTTGTACACCCCATAGATATATATTTTATATGAGTTTATGGTATAAAAAATGAATCAAAATAAAATAAAATTATGGCATTCCTAAGCACTAGTAACTTTGCTTCAAAAATATTTCGTTCAAAATCACAACTCTGGTATCATCTTACTCATTAATCATTTTACCCTTAAGCAACCAGGTTGCAATGAAATGGAAAGCTTTCTATGCATTCTTTAATTCACTGAATGGAGTACAGAAAGGAGCATGAAAGAAAGGATCTATTCTTAGTTTAAGTTGTCTCTATACTAATGCACAGAGTGTGGGAAACAAGCAGGATGAATTTGAGCTCTTAATACAGGGTGGCAAATATGATCTAATAGGTATTACTTAACCTGGATGGAATGTACAATTTCAGGGTTATAATCTATTCAAAATGAATTGATGAAACAGGAAAGGAGGAGTAGCAGCATTATATGTAAAGGATATGCACACTTGTGAACAGATCCATGACTTGAAGCATGGAAGGCACATTGAGTGTATAAGGGTAAAAAGTGTAGGAGAGGGAAACAACAGTGACCTTACTTTAGGTGTCTGCTGTCCAAGCCAGACTGAACACTTGAATGATGTCTTCCTAGAGCAGATTACCAAACATTCAAAAGGAGAAATATAGTAATCATGGGAGACTTCAGCTACCCCAATATATGTTGGAACTCAAGCTCTGCAAGAAATTCCTCAATTGCCTGATTGACAATTTCATTTCCCTTAAGATGAAATAAGCAATAAGGGGACCATTTATCCTGGACCTGGTCCTCACCAACAGGGAGGTGAGGTTCCAGCTTCCCCCCTCCACTGGATTGATGAAGTGGAAGTACTGGCAATCATGATAATGTCATCTTGGTTTTCATTATACAGAGGAAAAGCTGAGTGTAGTTGGACATGCACTCTGGACTTTAAGAAGGCTGATTTCAAGGAGCTTAAGGACCTACTAAGTGAGAGCCCATGGTCAGAAAAGGGATGGGAGTTTCTTAAAGCAGAAACATTGAAGGCCCAAATGCAGACAATTTAAACAACAAAAAGTGGGAAGCATCTAAAGAAACAAATAGCTGCATAAGGAGATTACATATAAGCTGAAATTTAAGAAGGGCATGTACAAGAAATGGAAGAAAGGGGGAAATTGTGAAACAATAGTATACAGGAGTGGCCAGAAATTGCAGGGAGAAGGTCAGGCATGTCAAAGCTCAGAATGATTTCAGGCTTGCAAGATAGATTTAAAATGATTTTTAAAGAGGTTTCTTTGGCTATGTTTGAAGCAAGAGAAAGAACAAGCAAGACGTTGGTCCACTGCATGAATATGGAGAAATGCTAAACCAATAACCCTTCCCTTCCACAGACCCTATTCTGCATTGGCTCAGTTGGTAGAGAATGAGACTCTTAATCTAAGGGTTGAGGGTTCAAGCCCTACATTGGACAAAAAGATTTGACTAGATGACCCTCGTGGTCTCTTCCAGCTTTATGATTCAATGATAAACCTCTTGTTTTTATGTTATTAGCAGCAGCTAAAATCTCCACTGCTAGTCATTGGAAATCCAGCTTCCCCCCTCCACTGGATTATTGGTTTGGAAGGGTATGGACTATCCCTATCCAGATAGGGGCACAGCTAGGCCACCAACCAAAGCTAATGGAAGGTACTCCAGGCCACTTGAGCCTCAAGCGGCAGCAAAAATACAGAAGTACCCCCAAGTACCCCCTCTCCTTTGGAGGGAGTGTAACCCCATCAAGAGGCGGCAACCTCCCTTCCATCCAGTCTAAGGAGCCACCCACCAGCAATGCCTCAGTCTTATCTGGATTGAGCCTCAGTTTTGTGGCTCTCATCCAGTCCATTTCCGAGTCAAGACAACATCCAGCACATCCACTGCCACATCAGCAGATGTAAAGGAGAAGTAGAGCTGTGTGTCATCAGCATATCATGGACAATGTACTCAAAACTCTAATGTACCAGAGAAGGCTTACTGCAGGGCAAGGGGTGGGGGAGAAACAGATATTTTTTATTCAATTTTGTTGCTTTCTCTATCATTTGTTAATGCTGAATCAAATAGACACCAACCCCCAGTAGTCCAAATAAACATGTGCAGAGGTTATATGTCATTCAAATCTGGTACTATATGGTAAACTACTGAACAGTGCATCTACCTTTCAAGTAGCATTCCCTTTCCCTCTTTAGTTGTGGCTGTTGTTGTTTAGTGTCAATGTAGCTTCGTAAGTCTATGATGCAAGTGCCATCCACTTATTAAGAAACAATAGTCTTCTAAAGAAAGCAAACTGCTAATTTAGCAGGTTTTTAGGACTTGCTGGGTGTGTTTGTCTATTTTACAACGCCATGATTTTAACATTTTTGCACTTTTCAAAGGGTGAAACTTGCTGTATGTATCTTTAAGTTTTATTTTTAAGTCATTTGCTTTCCTGTTCTCTCTGTCACATATTCATTAAAATGGCACTTAATAGCACTTTACATCTGTTCCTATGCTGATGTTGATATTGATGACTCTCGGACTCTCATTTTATAGCCATCTGGCACAAATGAGACACTCAGTCAAATCTTCTGACTATTGATGTAATAGCACCAGATTGAGAGCCTCTTGAGAACAAAACTAGTATAGGGTATGGACAGGCAGACTTGAGCCTTTTGGGATCTACTTTGTCTTGTTTATCCTGAGACTCACCAAAGAGAGTCTGTAGCGAAAGACATGCATTTAGAATAAAGTAAGCTGGAGCCCAGGAATTTTATTATCTGCCCACATTAACACCTCCCCTCCACACATACTTCATATTAGATGTATAATTAAGAAAGATGTTTTGTTGTTGTCATTGTTAAACAACTAGAGAATCAGGAATCCTTGCTGATCTACTTCAAATCAACCAGCAATCTGACAGTAGATCCTAATCTTCCTCCGGTTTAGGGTGCCTGTCAAGACATGATGCTAAACTTGAATCCAATTGTTAGGATGGCCAAGGTGTACATTTACATACTTACCACTAGAACTAGTTTAGAAGACAGGAACATGGGAGGTATTCAATAGTGTATGCGTTCATTGCATCTTTGCAAATAAGCAGCATTTGCAGCTTCAACTCCTGGACTGGAGAGATTCCGAGAATAAAACTTGGACCACCCTCTGTTTCAGCTTTCAGACAATGTATGCAATCTCATCCCATTTAAAGCTTTACAAGGTAATGGACCAGACAAAATAAGTAGGAGCAAGTAGATATTAAGGATCCAAGTGTGACCACTGAATGTTTCAGGAGTAGATATAGTCACCCAAGGGTTTTCTAGAGAATTCTGTAGATCAGATGAGCAAAACAGAACAACTCAAGGAAAGGGGAGAAGATTAAGTAATGAAATTTAATGTACAATTAATGTGCTTAAATCCTTCTGGAATTAATGGGAGTACATAGGAGCCAACTCCTAGGGCCAAGCTCCCTTCAGGTCCCCCAATAAAATATTTGACGGGGCCACACCCCAAAGCTGATGGGCACTGCCATTCAAATGGGGGGGTTGCATGTGATCAGTTATGCAGGGCCCACCCCACTTACCTGACCCCCCCACCAATATTTTATTCAAGTTGGCACCCCTGTGGGAGTATGTTACCTGTGTGATTTCTAGACTGTGCCCAGATGCACTTATGAAATGCAGTTACAAGCAATGATCTTTGCAATGCCTATTTGTATTGCTAATGCTGCACTCAGGGATGGGCAAATTTGTCAATTTCAGTTCTCCAAGTTTCATATTTTTCAAACCTTAAATTCAGTTCTCCACATTTCTGCAACAAATTTACGATTGCTCCTTTAAATATCCTCCTGAAAAGCGTTTTCCCTTAACTTCTCCTAATAAACATTTTTGTATGCAGCTTTTACTAATGAGTATATTTTTGCAAGCAATTCTCTGGAATTTCTTCCTCACAGAGGTACATCTGGCATATTCACTATAGAGCTTTTGGCAAATTCTGAAGATGCATCTCTTTCCCCTGGCCTTTGACATCTGAGAGGTGCGTCTTCAGAGCCCAACCTATTCCTGTGCTTGTAATTTCTTTTAATTGTATTAAATTGTATTAAATTCTGAATTTTAAATTGTGACAGGTAATAAATTTAATACTAATAAAAATAGCAATAATAATAATAGTTCACTGAGCTCCAAGCTAATAACTGAGAAGGGGAAATTTCAAGATGTTCAGATTGTGAGATTCTTGATTTGCAGTGTAAGACAAGCTACTATGGATGGAGAATAAATGTAAGAAATTAGCATGAATCACTTCCAGGTAAGGAGTCAAGAATCAGGTTACAGGAAGTCTGGGCTAAAAGCTCCTTCAGGCAAATGTTAACACCGTCATTAGTTGGAACTAGATACCACAGAATCCTTCTTTTTAAAGCATGTGAACTCCCACTAAGCTCGTGGGAGGTGAGAAATCTACTCAGCAGCTGTTTCTAAAATGAGGACCATGGTTCCATGGGTGAAGAATTCCACGGTTCTCCAAGAAAAATATAGCCTTTGGTTCTTTTGAACACAGGCCAAGTAGAATGGATGGAGGCCTACTGAAGCAAGAGCTTGAAATGAAACCATTGCAACTGCAGACAGATCAAAAGAAAAATACATTAAAAAAGAAAGAAAGAAAAAGAAAGAAAGAAAGAAAAGAAAAATGCTGCAAGTCAAAGGAGGAACTTCCACACAGGCTCTGCACTAATGCTGCTGTTCCAGCTGTGCTGCATTCTTTTGAGCCCAGCCCAGCGCTTTCGGCTACCAAAGACAGAGAGTTTGAGTCATTTCTAGTGGATTGACCACATAGCTGAGACAAATGCATCTGTTTCTGCATGTTTTAAATGTCTCAACTACAGCCTAGGGTCTGCCAAAGGAGGAAACTACTAGGTGCACCAGTCATGATCGGGGCAGCAGATGTGTGAGGTTTTGCTCCACCTTTTCTTCAGCAAGCTAAGCTATATGACCCTACCTCAACTGCATATCTACCTAGTGTTTCTTCTGAAGCAAAATGTCATGGATATCTTTACGGGAAAGCTCAGCGGTGGAGCACTTGCTCTGCATGCAGAAAGCCCCAGGCTTAATCCTTGGCATCTCCAGGCAAGAATGGGAAAGACGCCTGTCTGAAACCCTGCCGAGCCTGTTTCAGACAGCGCAGGCAGTATTAAGCTGGATGGACCCAGAGTCTGACTTTGTATAAGGCAGCTTCCTGTGTTCCTAATTTGAGCCAAACATTGGGACAAGGGTCAAAATGAACAATATATATTCTCAATTTTCCCAAAGGTGTGCAATTGTGGGTATGGAGGAATGATTATGTTTCGTCTGGGTTTTTAAATATCTCTCCTCAGTGCTATTTTTCTAGAAAAAGAGGTGTTGTAACTCACCATGAACGCCTCCCTTGTTCTCTTATACAGTAGTACCTCGGGTTAACAACTTAATTCATTCTGGAGGTCTGTTCTTAACCTGAAACTGTTCTTAACCCGAGGCACCACTTTAGCTAATGGGACCTCCTGCTGCCGCCACGCCGCCAGAGCACAATTTCTGTTCTCATCCTGAAGCAAAGTTCTTAACCTGAAGCACTCTTTCTGGGTTAGCGGGGTCTGTAACCTGATGCGTCTGTAACCTGAAGTGTCTGTAACCCCAGGTACCACTGCAATGGCAATGGCACCCACCTGAGAGGTGCCAGAACTCAGTTCCGGTGATTTCTGGCTGGGGGGGGGGGGAGCCTCATTTATCCTCAAAAGTTCAGTGTGTGTAACAACATGTATGTTTTCCAATATCCTGCTGGGGGGAATTTACAAGGAGGCCACACCGCACCCACTCTCATGTCAAAGAAATGCTTACACGTTTTGTGCAATAACTTTATGTCCAGGGAAATCAGGAAAACCCTCCAGAGGCATCATGGCACCCCTGGGTGCCAGGTTTGGAATCCCTGGGTCTACAAGGATTCCAAAACTTTAATTTTCAGTTTTCTGAAAGCATGAAAAAACACTGCAATACTATATGAAAAATCACTGTGATAGCCATGATGGAGAAACACAATGTGATATTAGCAAAATGTGGGGCGTGTACATTTTACTTTTATTAAACATGTTTAGTGTAATTACCATATTGCTGTTTTGTTCTCTCCCCCAGTCCTGCAGTGGCGTAGCGTGGGGGGTGCAGGGGGTGCCAGCCGCACCGGGCGCAACACCTGGGGGTTAGGGTTAGGGGGCGCAAATCCACGGGTTAGGGGGCGCAAATTACTTGCCTTGCCCCGGGTGCTGACAACCCATGCTACGCCACTGCAGTCCTGTATTTAGAATTAAAGCAGATCACAGTTGGGAAAATAGGAGAGGGAGGGAGGGAGAAAGAGGAAGAGTTTTGTCTGAAAAGAGAGAGGATAAAATATTCATTTGGAAAACATACCATATCTATGCAAAACAGACAGTGTTTGTAACGTCTTGTCTGAGAGACAAGATCCAGACATCGTCTGCTGGGTAGCTTGTTCTAACTTACAAGCTCTTTCTTGGACCTTTGAATGATAAAGGGCTGAGTCAGCCTTGCTAAGATTGAAACTGTCCAGGAAAGAGAAGTATTTCATCATTACATGAAAGAGGAACAAGGTACTTTGGTATTCTCTCCCAGAAGCTGATTAGCCAGACTAAGCCACAGCTGCTGCTAATGTGTGTCTGTGTGTCTGTATGTGCACATGCACATGTATGAATGAGAACAGAGGAAAAACACAGTAGGTGACAACTTTTGAAACAGAGAAAGAGCTGGAATCAGCTGGCACTGGGGCTGTAACCTTAGGAGGAATGCATAAATTCTTAGATGATCTGCTGCCTGGTGAAGGAGTACGTGTTTGCTCCCATTATGGTCTAGAGTGGTACCTCGGTTTAAGAACTTAATCCGTTACAGAAGTCCATTCTTAAACCAGGGCATACTTCCCCTAATGAGGCCTCCTGCTGCCAGTGCCCTTCCACCATTTGGATTCCATTCTTAAGCCAAGGTAAAGTTCACAAACTGGGACACTACTTCCGGTTTTGCAGAGTTCGGAAACCGAACTGTTCTTAAACCGAGGTACCACTGTACTTGTAAATTTGTATATAGCACAAATATTACAAAGGATCACCTGCCATCCAGAGAAAACTAAACACCAGAACTACACACTGCTCAGAGGTTGTGTGGGCATGGCCCTATAACTATGACAGACCCTCTAAGTGTCCCTATTTTCCAGGGACATCCCCAATTTAGAGAAGCCATCACAGTTTCTGATTTGATCCCGAAATGTCCCACTTTTCCTTAAAATGTCCCTGTTTTCATTGGATCAGTTTTGGAAGGTATGGAGTTATCCAACCCCCGAGCTGTCTGAAGGCAATCCTGTATAGGGAAGTTTTAAAAAAAATGTTTAATGTTTTATTATGTTTTTATGTATGTTGGAAGCTGCCCAGAGTGCCTGGGGCAACCCAGTAAGATGTGTGGGGTATAAATAGTAAAATTATCATTATGGAATAGGACGTCTCTATTGTCATCATAGAAATGTTGGAGGGTATGCTATGATTTTGGAATCGCCATATTGTTTCTTTAAAGAACCAAGATGAAGAAGATACTCCCTGCTGAAATCACAGCATTTCAGAAGACCTTTGGGGGAGATCTGCAAGCAAGCTTCAAAAGTCTTTAGACTAATTATTCAGGGAAGTTTGGAGGTGAAAACAGGGAAGAGGTGAAAACATCATTTGGTTGGAAGTTACAAGGACTGGAAGCTAGAATGCAGGTTGACTTCCAGCCACTGCAAGTGGTTTCCACATGATGGAAGCCTGCAAGCCCTGGTAGCAAAACTGATAGGGGAGTTACGAGGGCTTACAGGCATGTAGCACGAGTGGCTCCAATCTCCTTTTAATTCATTCTCACTTTTATTGCTTATTTGCTTTTGTTTTGATTTTATTGATTGTTGGGATCCTGAGTTTGCTGTTGTTGGCAAGGCCATCTTCTGAGTAGAATTCTGCTCCTGTGATGATGATGCTGGAGGAAGAAAATAGATCCATCCAAATCTGTTTTGGAGATTGACCCTCTGAAGCAGCAGGAGAGGTGCAGGGGGAGGGGGAGAATTATCTGCCTCTTCTGTCAGGAGCATCCTGTCCATAAATGGGACTGCAAAATGTTTTAAATAAGTATGTTAATCTCATCTGGCAGATTATAGTCCCATATACAGTGGTACCTCGGGTTACAGACTCTGCTAACCTGGAAGTAGTACCTCAGGTTAAGAACTTTACCTCAGGATGAGAACAGAAATCACGCGCCGGCAGCAGCGGGAGGCCCCATTAACTAAAGTGGAACCTCAGGTTAAGAACAGTTTCAGGTTAAGAACGGACCTCTGGAACGAATTAAGTTCGTAACCAGAGGTACCACTGTAATGAACTGAAGCAGGCCTTAAATTAGCAGTTTGGATCCAAACACAAGTCAGCATGGGCCATAAATCAATGCAGGAGTGGGGGAAAAGGAAGAGGCTCTCCACGACTTTCAGCAGATTGAAAGTAGTTTGGGGTCATACCAAGATCATATGATGCAAGCCAGGAGATCCTATGAAAGACACACTTCACCATGAGCTGACTGCCCAGTTCAGATGCCCTCTCAATGCTTGGAAAAGTGTGCAGGATTGTATGCTGTGTTCCCACCCCTGACATCAACATGCCCATCTAGCCCTGAGCTCTGCATGCTGGCTGGGGTTGATGACATCAAACAACATCTACAGGGTGGCAGGTTCCACCTTTAGTTTGGAGCAAACCAAACTTTGAAAACCATAAACCATAGTTTGCCACAAACTAAAAGCAGAGGTTTATAATTTCCTCCACGTACATGAAGGAAAGGGAAGTTGTAGAGCAACATGTGAACCTCACTGTTGCTAGTTCTCGTAACTGTATTTATTTAAACCTGACTCAGATGATACAGAGGAATACAGTACGCTTTGCTGTTATGGCTAAACTAAGATAAAGGCATCAAACATCCCTAAGGAACAATGTATCTTTAAGGGTAACAGTAAATAGATGTTACATAAAGAATGCTAGTGGAATGAGCTAGAAAATTCCAGTTCTGCTATATATCCTTGCATCTTTTTTTTGTAATTATAATTTTCATTACTGAAGGCCTACAAAACTTGTCTAGCCAAATGACACCCATCAAAATATATGGCTGCTTACATAAAACACCTGCTTTTTGCCAACACTCTGGAATTGCAAAAAACTGGCAGGATAGTCATGTCCCAGGCAGGACAAACTGCATTTGGTCTGGTGAGTCATATGCTTGCAGATTTCCATTTAATAGAAAACAGTTTCTAGCTGGACATGCCCAGTCTAGAGAAGATGACAGTTCTCTGGACCGGTAATCCAAGAAATAAATTCCTAGCAAACAAGTTTTTAAGTTAACAGAGGAAACTGCAAGTTGGCCTCTTATTTCAGAGCATCACTGTGTTGCTTTCATGCTGATAGTTGCCAGATGAAGAGATTAAAGCATTTAGGCAATTTTCGCCTTTCCTTTTAATTAATTGGTTAAAATAATTGATTAAAATAAAACAGTGCTATATCTCAATACAGGTGATATGATGATGATTTTTAAAGAAGATAATTCTCATATAATTCTTTTTTGGGGGGGTGGAGGAGACACACAGAATCTTCTATATATTCATAGTCAACAGATGTGCATCACATAGTTCCATCAGGATAGAATAGCTTTTCCCATCTCAGAGGAAATTCCAATTAAAAACCCACACTTTTAGCTTGTGATTAATTCTACTAATTGTGATAATTAGTCCTTTTGGTTCTGCTAACATATGTTAACTTAATACCTACAAAGACAGGCTGCCATTTCTAGAAATTAGCACATCTTTTATCTTGAGCTTACCTGAATTCTTCTTATTTGGCCGTAGGACTCATAACATTTATTTTAATTAAAATTACTGATAACATTCTTACCAAAGTAAAGGTTGAATAACCACAAATGCACCTCATTCTATAATATTTTTATGCTGTCCTTGTGGCCCCAACAATGACTTTTTAACAAGAACACCTCAAGCTTTACTACTGACCACCTGAGTCTTTCCATGTGTAAAAGAAATTGCCTAAGATCAAATACAGCAGTATGAAGAAGAAAAGTGCTACCTTCAGGACCAGTAAGCGATAGGAAAGGACAGGATATCAGACTTGAGATCATTGTGTAAGACTGTTTGATGGCTGCCAGGCTAATGGCTCCAAATAAGAGCCAGTTATTGTTCAGACCTTGTCATTATGCCCCACCCCAGCAGCAGGCAGCAGCAGGTTAGTTCTAGAAACTTTCTACAGAAAGTGGCCAGCAATCACTTTAAATAAAAACAAATGTTTGTTTTAAAATAGACAGAGAAATTAAAGTACTTGGCTCAATACTGGATATGATATCTTGAAGTTATTTTATCACCAATCTATTAACAACGGGAAGCAGTGCCAAGAGAAAGATAATGCTTGAAAAATGAACGTGAATGTGTAGTGAAGACGATTGGCCATTTTATCACAGTCTTCTATAAAGTTTCTAGTGAATTGAGTCAAATAACTGTCTGTAAGTGTAGTGGCATTACGTAGCAATAAGGTCCTTCATGCAAACATGCAACTGTGCTTTCGGTCTATCAAAGTAGAGATGCAGGAAGCTGCCTTATACTGAACCAGACCATAGGTCTAACTAGTTCAGTATTCTCTACACTGACTTATGTGCTCCTTGTTTACAGAAACCTTTTCCTGCCTTGCCTAGAGATGCCAGAGATTTAATCTGGGATCTTCTGAATGCAAAGCGCATGCCCTACCACTGACCTATGACCCCTGTCCATTTGGCTACAAGGTACTTCACAATGGATGCGCTCTGTCTCTGCTATGGGAACCAAATTTATATTTCTGGAAAATGCAGCTTGCGGGGATTCTGTGGGGATGTTCTGTTTCTGACTATCCCCATCTAGACTTACTTTGCTTAGTAGAATTCCAGTACTAAGTAGCATGCACTGGGCATCCTAGTTAATCCTTCCATCTTGCCTGAAATTATTCTCAGCTTCATAAAACTGGATGTACCCAGATGATGCAGGCTTGCTTTTCTCTAGACAATGTCTGCTACTTGCACGTTTCATGTTTTTCCTCTGTCCCAGAGATGCACATTCACTGCTGTCAATGCCGTGGGACCCAGACAACAAGGGCGCTGCTTCCGAGCAGGTGCATATGCTCTAGGAGCCAATTCTCAAATAATAATTTATTTGCCTGGGGTACATAATCCAGCCAGTAGCCAGACATTCCCAGTCTTGCTAACTCATGCCTTTTTTTGCATAGCTGGTGATCACCCGGTAGACCCCAGAGACTTCCATTCTTAGGACAGTACAATGTCCCTTTTAAAACTGTCACAGTAAATAAAGCACTCCCTGATGTCGTTTTCCTGGTTTAAAAGGACAGATGTATACTTAGACCGTGCCAGAAAATGCTTGGAGGTTACAGTGCAGGCTACCCAATTAAGATCAAAAAGATCCATTACAGATAATGCCAGATGAGGCCTTTGTGCTTATTACGATTATGGAAAACAATTAGCTCTTTCCTACGTTTTCTCGCTTATGCTTTGTATTAGTGTCCTCTTGCACTTTCGGCTGTTTGATCAAACAACAAAACTACCAGCAATGTCTATTCTTTAAAAAATAAGAACTATAATAAGCAAAGCAGAAATGGAGACCACTCCCTAATTCCTAGTGGACATATTGGTCAGCTAAACCAACACGTGTCTGGTATTTTCTTTACTTTTAACAGCAATAGATAAAACAATGACTCATCTAAACATTGGGAGACAATGAATTGCTATATCTCACCCACCCAGGTCCTACTGAAAGCTAAATGAAGCCCATGTTTTGGCTCCCAGAAGAGAGAGAGAGGGAGGGAGGGAGGGGGATGATTACGAAGCAAAAACATTTAGATGCCATCAATAAGGACTCAAAATCATCCTGATGTTAAACACACAACTGACATTCTAAGAGAATGTTTTGTTTTACCATTGGTTAAGAGCCAATTAATACAACCATAGTGTATACTTACTATATTTATGTAAGACTAGCAGTACCAAATGGGAACCTGGCTTTGCTGGCTACTCCTTTACTGCAATTGCAGTGGAAGACTTGCTTTCTTTCCTCTAAGGAGTATACCCAAGATTCACTAAATATTCCCTAAATATATAGGTTCACAACAACACTCTTAGATGGGGGGGGAACCATTCTCCTCCACGGATGGGGAACTTTCATTCCTTATGGTTTATAAGCCATTAAAAAATAGCAGCAGAAAATCCTATTTAAAGTCAACGCAGTGCCAAGTGCTTATTCAGCACTGGTTAGCATTTTTTTTAAAACCTCCTCTCCTCCTATCAAAGCCCACCGGAGGTAAATAATGATTCTGCAAAACCCCCAAAGATTTCCAAAGATTAAGAATATAGATGCTCACTTCTCATTTACAGGCAAGTGGCTGTGGACATTTTAAATATTTTTGAATCCACAACATAGGAATAAGCTATCGCTTCCTCACACGAAACCTATTGGAAAAGGTGCGCCACAAATTAAGGTGTGCAATTTACATACATTGTGGTCCGCTTCCGGAAAGCAGCAAGGTCAGTTACTAATATTTTGGGCTTCGTGAGGCTCTTGTAGGCCTTTGTCTAAGCCTTTCTGCCTGAAAAATTATATTTAGACATGCAGCATCTTTCCTCCAAACCCATCCTCAGGAGGCAAAACTCAGACACTCTAAAAATAGGAGAGCCTCGTACAGATAAGGCAAACAGCAGACACAAATAAGAATAGGCGGATGTTTAACACTCACCATCTCCTGCTCACACCATCCTCTTTTGATGTTTACAGCACAATCTGTAGGATGAAATACTAGGAGGTGCCTTGTTTGACCTGCTGCATGATGCTGTGACATCAGTTCAGATGATGCAGCTCATTATGGGAAAGGCTGCTGTTGCCATGGCAACCGAGATGTGATAGGAATCCTTACTGCATTTCCAGGGGAGCCCAAGACAATACAGAAGGTTTTTTAAAGAGACAGTAAAAAGGAAAGGGAAATGCAAGGGAGTATTGGGAAAGTGCAGTGTCACTGTATTATTTTTTTTAACCTAAGTATCGCAACAATATATTTATTATTCAGGGAAAATATTGCCTGAACATTTCTCTCTGTGTGCAGTTGCAAGCTATGTACATGCATACATATTCAACACATTTTTTTTAAAAAAAGGTTTTTAATTGTATTTTTGATCTATACCAACTGTAATCCACCACATTTTTTTTAATGGAGGAAAACATAAAATCCACACATTAATTTAGCATGGCTTATGAAAATCATCTTCTAAACCTCATACCGTGCATAAGTTGTGCAAGCCAATTTGTGGAACACTGTTTACAGTGTTGAGGGCCCTTAACATGAACCAAGGTCTTTTAAATCCTGCCCTACCCAAATGTGTTCCTAAACTCTGATGCTTCTTCGAAATTCTATTTGCCAGTGTCTGCTTGGTGGGGTGTGTTTGTGTGGAAACTGCAACGTACATTTGCCAGCTATTCTGTGCCAGCTATTTTGCGAAGCTCTTTTAAAAATGGGGGCGAGGGGGGAGAGGAGAAGAAAGCTGTTTTCCCCTCTACAAGATGAGAACTTTCTAGCCAGTCAAGGGATGAAAACAAAAAAAACGCCCCATCATTTCTCAGCTGTAAGCTAACCTGCAATATCATCTGCATGCTGAGTAGCCTGCCTTTCATCTGTCTATCAGACAGACACACAAATGAAGATTCAAGGGAGGCTGCAAGCAATCTGTGTGCCTTCTGGGCCACAGTGGCACAGGCCAAGCAGGAGTACAGTAAACAGACCTTCCTTTTAAATTGTTGTGGTTCATGATTGGTGGGGGGTCGAGGAGTGGGGGGGAGAGAGAGGCCCATTACTTTCAGCACCTGGAGTCTATCTTCCATCTGAACATAGAGGGGAATGCAACTCATACTGGCCGTGTTGTGCACAATTAAAATAGAGCAGTGTGACAATTCACACTTAAACAAAGATGACACATTTCTGGCTCTTTGCCAGCGCTACTTAGATTAGAGAGGTTTTGGCAAAACTGCTTTCCCCATGCATGAAAACCCCCTTTCAACACAACAGAAAAGCTCTGGATTTTGTAGGCTTCATAGGCATATGCCCAAGAGAAAAACAAAAGGTCTAGAGAGCCTCTGAGCCTGAAGGATGCCACATAAGTTCATGCACCAATGTCTACAACCCTTGAGCACTTGTACTCCTGCATACTAAATTTGTGTGTGTCTGTGTGTCCTCAATTTGCAACTAAAATGCAAAGTTTCCAGCATAAGCTTAAAAGAGTAACTTCTCTAGGATTTTCATTACTTGTGAAGTAATGGGGTGGTGCTGTGGTCTAAACCACAGAGCCTAGGGCTTGCCAATTGGAAGGTCGGCAGTTTGAATCCCTGCGACGGGGTGAGCTCCCGTTTCTCAATCCCTGCTCCTGCCGACCTAGCAGTTCGAAAGCATGTCAAAGTACAAGTAGATAAATAGGTACCGCTCCGGCGGGAAGGTAAATGGTGTTTCCGTGCGCTGCTCTGGTATCGCCAGAAGCGGCTTAGTCATGCTGGCCACATGACCTGGAAGCTGTCTGTGGACAAACGCCGGCTCCCTCTGCCAGTAAAGTGAGATGAGCGCCGCGACCCCAGATTCGTTTGTGACTGGACTTAACTGTTAGGGGTCCTTTACCTTTTAAGATGTAAGATTAGGATACATTTAGTAGTCCAGACACATTTAAGAGCACTATCAAGGTATAAGAGAAACTGTTGGGAGCAGATATGATCTTGACAGAATCAGGCTGGACACCTCTGGTGCTGTTTTATGGCCAAAAGCAATGTTGCAGCCAAACTCCTTACATATTGTGTGTGTGTGTGGTTGGTTTGTGGCTATATCTTCCTTTAAAGGTTATAGCCAAAGAACTCAAACCACGTAAGAGCAATTTTCAATTACACAGAAGGATTCTTCTCTACTTTAAATGAACTATGGGCATTGTGGCATGTATAAAATATTGCGTAAAAGTCAGGGACAAAAGAAAATTATTTATGTATTTTCATTTATATCCCACCTTTCCTCCGCAGAGCTCAAGGTGGTGTACATCATTCTCATTTAATGCTCAAAACAACTCCATGAGGTAGGTTCAGCCGAGAGTGTCCTGAATCCCTGGCCTACCTGGCAGCAGATCGGTATGTCAAGCCCCCAGTCCAGGATCAATCCATGTATCCAATTCAAAAGTTCAAAATCCAAAGTTCAGGGTCCAAAATTCAAAGTGAAGCACAGTCCCACAGATATCTTGGAACATCCAAATAGAGATCTTTCAACATGGGCAGTTGACCATACCAGTACCTCAGCCCTGCTGCCCTTTTCTACTTTGCCTGCTGATTGCAGCAGCCGGCCTTAATGAGGCAAGTGACCCTCACCTGATGCAAGCCTACTCCAGCTGAGGAATCACATACCCCCTCCCAGAGCTAGCGAGCCCCACCTGGCCAACTAGTGAACTGGGCTGTGAGCCTTTGCCTGACGCAGCCTCCTGGAGTGCCCTGCCCACTGCTCCCTATGCCTCAGAGCCTGCCATGTTTGTGCTGACAGGGCCCCTGTGGCTCTGCTTATAGATCCTGCTGCTCCGTTTCCTGTGCACTGACCCCCCCCATCCCCTTGTCATCCTCCATCACCCTGTGAGTACTTCCAACACCAACCTCTCCTTCCTTGTCCCAGTACGTCCCAGTCCTGGCTACACCCCTCGTGGGGATCCCTTCTTCCTCTTTCCCCTCCCGACAGTCCTGCCAGTTCATGAGAGTTAACAATAGTAGTAAGAACCATCAACAAGTTCAGTTTCATTGTACTCTGCCATGAACTAATATCAAAGTGTAGAACCACCTGTTGCTAATGTAGCAGACTTGCCCTCAGGAGATACCAGGGTGATGCATTCTGAAACAGGTTAAGTATTGTTTATTTGTTCATTCAATTTCTAAACCACTCTTCATCAGTTATGATGCCAGGGTGGGCTACAATACAAACATAAAAGCATTCAAATATTAAAATTCAACTAATAATTTTAAACCAACTTTTTTTAAAAAAATGATTGGAATAGGATGCAGTGCCCATTAAATTATTGTGAATCTTGTCAAATCCACTTCCAAAGACCACGTTGAAATTGCACGTTTAATGAGTGCCTTAATCTCAACAATAACATTGTGAGATGTACCGTATGCAGGGTGTCACTACAGTGAAGGCATTACCCCACATCACCACCCCATGAGCTTTCCTGAACAGTGGGACATTGACAAGGGCCTTCTTTGAATGCAACACTAAACTATGGTTTAGCACACACACTATGAATGCTACTATGGTTTAGCACATGCCTTGGGTTTGCATCATTTGCTTCCCCACTTCTCCAGAGTTACTAGTTATGTCCAAACCTAGATAAATTCTGGTTAGTTTAAACTATAGTTTGAGTTCAAACCAGCATTATAAGCCACCAACCAATTCTTGCCTGCACCAGCTAGAGCTTAGCCAAAGTTCATTGAGTTTGGACATAATGAGGAACTTTAGTCAGTTTAAAAGTGAAAATAAATTCTTTTCATTGCATCTTGGTTACACTGGATGAGGATCAGGTAAGCCCAGGTTTCACTACTGCTTGTGCATGCAATGCTAGTTTAGTATTAGTAAAACATTCGCAAGGCACTTCAAGAACTCTGTGATAAAGCACATGGCAAAGCAAATGTAATAAATAATTGGTTCTAATGTAGTGAATGATCTGATCCAGCAGGTGGTTGTGAAAACCAATCAAATCATCTGAGTTACATTTCGATTTAGAAGAAAAGGCTTTAGAGATTAGTCATTGTGATGAGGAACAAGAGGTGCTAATCATCATTCCTGGGATTTCTTGAGGAGTCATCTGGTTCAATATAAAAAGACAGTGGGTGTTGATTTTCTGGGAAACATCCCTGAACTAAAAACAAGATGGTTCAGGCTAGTCTTTCATAACTTTTGCTTGAGGCAAAATGAGAAGAAAATGGAAATATACAGCCATGCTGAAGGCAGTCTGGGAAATGCTTATTGCATATCAAGCATAGTTTTGTATCTAATGTCATGATCTATGTCAAATGCTTTGGCAGAGTTTAGGTTCTTCTTTAAAGGATCCTCACTTAGCACTTAGCATGATCAGACCAGAGATCATGGCTGCAAACTATGGTTAGTTTCACAACAAGCCAATTTCAAACCATGGGTTATGAACTGACTTGTTAAAGTAGCCATTGATTGTTGCAAACTAGGCTCAACACCTTGCTCAGACTCATTCTGGCTCATCTGTGTAGCACTAAATCACAACTTAGTGTTACATGGGAGTGTTACCATTGTTTGGCCTTTCGTCATGTTCAAACTCAACAAGTCGATGGAAGATAATTTCTAAATAGCTAAATGCTGCCACTGGGGGTATTAACTCAGATTGGGGCCCTAGTGCTGGAGTAAGGTCCAATTCCTTTCCCCAATACCACACTCCCAATATGTGGGCACATTTGGAATTTAGATAAAATGCTATGGGTGCCAGTCACAAAATGGCTGCCATGGGGCTATGGTATAACACAGCATGGCTGCTTTGGGGGGGTGGGTCTTGCATAACACACCACAGAGGGCACTCTTTCCATCAGTGGGGAAAACAGCTACATTATCCCCTGTTGCAGGGGATGTATCTGCTCATCCTTTTTTGTATAACGTTCCTTGCATAAATGAGGGTGTGTGTTTTGCAAAAATAAAAAGAAGAAGAAGGGCATTCTGCTCCTCACTCCTGCTTACATTATGCCCAGACACAGGTTGGGTGTAAAATGAAGAGAGGGGGAAGCAAGGGAAGTTGGAGCAGGCAGAGAATGCTAGCCCAATAACTTGCTGAAAGCTCCTCAAGGGAAAGGAACTTGGAGCCTTCCAGATGTGGGATTCCTGCTCCCATCAGCCCCAGCCAACAGGGCCAGTGGGTGGAGAGGATGGAAGTTTTAATCCATCAACATCTGGAGGGTGTCAAGTTCCCCATCCCTGCTCTATATGCACAGCATTGCAATAAGCAGCAGCACATGCACACAGAGAGAGTATCAAATGTCCAGTAGCTTATCCATTATGCTAAGCAGGAGTCGGCTGACAATGTCTTCCTTGAGGCCCAGTTACTGGGAGAGAACTGAGGATGCATCCCAACCCAGAGTGTGTGCTTTTAGCAGCTCCACTGTGCTGTCCATTTCTGTCCAAAGTGCCTGCACCTCCAGACACAACGATGCACAGTTGCTGATGCTCTTTTCTCTCTAGACCTTAGGAAAGGCAGCATGTGGAATTCATTCAAGATGCTCTATAAGCAGCTGAATCAGCAGCAGCATCCACAACAGCAGACAACGGCAAGAAGGGTGAGAGGAATAAGTCACAACCCAAGAATCCTTCAGGGATTGCCGTTGAGCAAACAGTGTTGATCCTTCTTAGAGATCAGCCACTTGTCTCAAAGATTAATTGACTCAGCAGACCATGCAAACTGTTTATTAAACTATTCAAATGAGGCCCTTCTAGTAACAATGGCAACTGTGCCATATGCTTAAACACAAAAGAGAAAAAGACACAAACATTTAATTACTACGCAGCACCTAACTGTTGGTGCGCAGTTTATATTTTGGAAAGCTGTTTGCCTGTTTGCTATGCATTTGAGCACCTATTAAGATATGATAACCAAATTTTTCATGATGCTTCCTGAGATCAAGGAGCAGGTTTTCATCTATGTTTGGATACAATTGAGTGGCATCTTGAATTAAGATGGTAGACTGAACCTTTGAAATTGGTGCTGATTTTAACCCTTGAGCTCAAAACTGCAGTGATTTTTTTGGATTGTAGCGTCCCCAAGCAATGCTGGATACAAGGCTGTGGTTAATAGTAAGTATTAAAACTACCGGTACTTCTTAGTTAAAATGAAGAGATCACCTTTCAAAAAAAAAAATATCTGCAAAGTGATTTATCATACAACAAAGTGTACACAATGTGATGTACAATTAAAAAAAACCCATTAAAAACCAACAAGTTAACAATATTTCAGATTTCAAAACAAAATCATAAACAATATCCACTAACGGGGAGGAACACAGAGAAATTGCAAAAGACACAGCCAGGCTGAACAGATAGCAAAAATTTCAAAAGCTTCAAGGGACATAAATATTTTGATAGGTCACCTAGAACTATACAGTGAAGCAGCTGCATGTGACTCCTGGAGGGAATTCCCAAAATCAGGGGCCACTACTGAGAAGGACAAGTTTTGGGAGCTCAGAAACTGGACCTCCTGGAAGAAAGTAACCCTCAACAGAGCCTCTATCTTAGCAGCTGGGCAGCTTCTAAAAGGAGAAGGTGTTGCAAAAAGTATGCAAGCCAAACCCAGTCCTTATGGGGCCTTTAATGCATGATTCACATTGGCTTTTAAAGTATTCAAGCATTTTATCAGAAAGCTTTCAAAAGCATATTCAATGCCCCTTGCTAGACTGCCATAAAAAATTACTAGGCAAGATGATATATTTGGTTACATACATACACCATTATAACAACGATAATGATTAGAAGTAGAGGCACTTTACATACCTGTCAGATAAAATTATTTATACGCTTGGGCTTTTTTCTCTCTTTCTCTCTACAGATGTCAGCTGGCCAATAGCATCTTTGGTTCTTGCAAGCAGCAACAGCCAACTGCACACCCAGCCCTTTCTATTTGCTGACATTTGCATGTACGATCCATGAGTTCCTTCTTGATGACAGTCCAATTCTGTGGCTTTAACAGCTGCCACCACCATGGGGCAGCTGAGTATTTGGAAGTCACCCACAACTGGACCCCCAATTCACCAAACTAAATAATGGTTAGAATGAGGAGGTGGGATTTTACATATATGGCAAATTAAATCTTCAAGAATGTGACAAAAGGAGAACGGGGTGAAAGATGTCTCACATGCAACAGCAGCCAAATGAGAGACACCTCAATAAATCCATTATCCATATAAATCTAATGCCATCAGAGAAAACCAGGAGTGTAATCATAGGTGCCGACTCCATGGGGCCTGAGGGGGCCCGAGCCCCCTCAAAAATTCATTTGGGGGGGCTCTGCCCCCCCAATAATCTCGGGCGCCCCTCCAGCAGAGCGCCACCGCCGCCCCTCCCCCAGCCCAAAATGCACAGGGTCGGGCTGCATGCCTCCTGCCCTCCCTCCCGAGCAAAAGCTCCACCCAATTTCCTTCGGAGCTGATTAATAGGCGCAGCACGCTCTCCCCTATTCGCTCACGAGGAGGCGGCGCCACTTTATCTGCATATTCATGAGCTTATTTATTATTCATGAGCTTTCCCGGGCCCCCCCCCCAATATTTTTTATAAGTCCGCGCCCCTGAGTGTAATGGTGATAAAACGTTGTCTGATGATAACAGGCGGTATCCTAGACCAGAGGGATGTGGTTCAACCTGTTCTGAAAAGAGTCACACTCCCCATAAATGGAAAGGTGCCTGTCTTGGGGCTACTTCTGAATCTGTTGCTGTTGTTCAAACCACAAGTGGCCTTGGCAGCACAGAGGGCCTTCCACCAGCTTTGGTTGGTAGCATAGTAGCAATTCTATCTGGACAGAGATCACCTAACTTCTGTTGCCTGTGCTCTGGTTACCTCTAAGTCAGTTTACTGCAATGTGTCATCCATGTGTCATCCTTTGAAGATGGTTCAGATTCTTCACCTAGTACAGATAGTGAAGAATCTAGTGGCCAGATAAGGTAATCTGAGCATATAACACCAATTATGGCACCTATGTCCTGCCTACGAATTAGTTTTTGGACTCAATTCATAGTGCTTATGCTAGGGTTGTCATATTTCAAAAAGTGAAAATCCGGACACAAAAGTGGTTGCCGCTTACTGTTTTTGAGCTATTTTGAGCTATTTTTAAAGGAAAATTGGCAAAAATGACAACATGGCTTGCCATATGTCCGCATTTACCCAGACATTTTCCCAATTTCTGCCTGGACACTGCTTCCAGCTACAGTATTCTGGGTATGTCCAGGAAATTCTGGACATATGGCAACCCCACTGAGGGAAGTGTAGGGGATAGGAACATGAAAACAGGCCTTCTCGGTGCTGGCTCCCCATTTACACAATCCTCTCTCTAGTGAAACATGCCTACTGCCATGATCATCTGCTTTGAGGTACCAGTCTAATTCAGGCCTTTAGCTATTAATCTGGAGGGTAGTGAGTTAAGGGTAAGGGGTGTTGAGCCTGTTTTAGTGCACATCTTTTAGTGGGGTTAGCAGGATTACCATTTAATAAATATTTTTGCATGAACGTGTTTAGGTCACATGCTTTATGACGGTTTTATACAGGGTTTTTAAATGTATTTTATGGTTTATGTTGCTTGGGGATGTTCTTCCCTGAGTGAAAAGTGACACATAAATATTCTAAATAAGTCTGATCAAGCCAAAAACCATAAACATATCAAACAGTTTTGGAAAAGATGGTGCAAAAAACATGCCATTTGGTTCCTAGAAAATAAGGACTGTAGTGACGTGGGGTTTGTGATTTCAGCTCTCTTGACATAATATGCTGGAGACAGTTGTCTAGTAACACTTCTTTATTACAGCAAACAAGACTGAAGACTGAGGAGGGGAAAGCTACATTTATAGGGACAGGGGACTGGCTAGAAAGGATACATTTTGGAGGGAACAATATCAGGCAATCACAGGAAAACAATAAGACAGAGGATCCAAATACAGCAGCTTAAATGAACCAATAGTAGCTGTACCCTCTGAAACCAAAAGGCAGTTACTTTACCCTAATGCAAATACAGACAATAATAATACAAATATAAAATCCTTTGACTCAATACACAACACGGACCATGGTGCAACTGAGAAAGGAGGCCTTGTATCACGCCACTCAATTCTCCTCCTGATTGCAAATGAGCAGAAAATGGCATCCTCTCGTTGGTTACTGCTGATGGGAGCTGAGACTGGCTGATGACACCCCAGAATAGTATAAAGGGATTTTACGCATTATAGGAGGAGAGGGAGAACTTGACACAATAATACTTGTTTCAGTAGCAATTACGTTCCCAATCCTAAGATGCTCCTTAGCTTTTATCTCTTTTATCTATGCCTGTACACTACTCTCGTCTTTACTACTAGACGGAGAAAGCAGCAAAAGGCACTCCATTCCCTGAAGATACGATGTGCATCCATCTAGAAGAGCGCAGAGATGTTAACAACAGGCCACTTAAATACCCTTTCCCTCTAGTTCTCCTTTAGATCTTATTTGTTCTCTAGCACTACTCCCTTATAAGGAAAACAACTAGATGAAACATGAAAAGAGAAACACTTAATGATTCAGTGTTTTGGAGCCATTAAATTTGTTGCAACAACTTTCAAGATTTGTCTGGTTATATTACAAGTTTTATTTTTAAAAAAACCACCAGACCTCACATCCCCAGGTCATTTCCTGCACTCCTTTTACAATAAACATTATTTACGCAGTGACACTGAACGCAATTTTGCTCATCAGGTAGCTTTAGGATAACTATTGAATGAAATCCAGGGATTTTTACCTGGAAGACGGATCCCTTTTACTTATTCCCACACAACTCCCTGGACCTATGTGTCTGCAATTTGGCCAGTTGCTTACCCATGGACACTTCTCATTTCTGAAATTTCCATCCAATTGCCCCCCAAACTCCAGGGAAGATTAAATAATTCCTTTATAACTCACTCTAAAATGGTAATGACTACCTTTTCAGGAAAACCAGTGCATCCAAACTTGTGAATTTTGGCAGGATTGGAGGCATGCTCTTACCTGCAAAATTCATCCAGTTCTGCCAAAATTATTTCTTTAAATTAACAAATGAATATTTTAAAGATGACCAGCACAAAAGCCCCTGTGCCTGCTTGCCTATAATTTTGCTGAATGTATTTTCTAGGCCACAAGGCCTACAACTTTCACCCACTTCTGCCAAAGGAAAAAAAATTAAGCTATTTTTTACTTTTCCAGTGGGGGGGGGGGCGCAATGGAATAAAGTACATTTTGACCTCTAAGTCAAATTGGGTTACCGCCAGATTGGCTGAGTAAACTCATATTGAAGGGCTGAAATGGAATCGTGACCAAATTTTATGGCAGACACACATAAATATTTGTATCATCCAAAACTTAGTGACAGCAAAGAACAAAGTGCTGGGTTCAGCAATAAGTCTGATAGTAAGTAGGAACTAAGGCTGCTATCAAAGACTGCTTTCCATCAGTACAGCCTTCCCCAATCTGGTGCCCTCCAAATGTTTGAGACAACAACTCCAGCCAGCTCCAGTCAGCATGGAAAGCACTCATTTGCAATAGGGAGAAACAAGACTCAACACCAGCAGAACTAGATTCACCTCTTTTCAGCACTTCTCAGGGGCTGTTTTGTCCACATGTCTTCTTCAGAGCCCTGGTTGCCTAAAAATGCCTGAGGAGAGGAACTGCAAGGAGATAAGCAGGGGGAGAGTCTGCAATCGTTACCTGTGAATCCCTTTTGCTCCTTAAGACAAACACTCCCCGCTTTCTATGCCTACTTTGGTTCAGACATGCGCATACAATTACATTAGATTTTCATTAGAGTTGACATTGACAAAGCACAGATGACTTTGCAGGCTCCATAGAAAAGACACTGTGAGGAGGGCATAAACATAGGTGACTCAACCCACAGAGAATCTCACTTGCGTTATATACATCGTAGTTGTTCTCTTCCACTGAAAGGAGGGAAAACAGCTATGCTAGAGGGGGAAAGTTACTTATCTTTTGATCAAAAGCATCCTGTGCTTTGCAAGAATTCCAGTGTGCATATGGAACAAGCTGTGAGAAAGGAATGTCACCTGATCTATATATTTGCAGCGAGGGAGGGAGGCCCACTGGATCAACAGGAATAGCAGCAGATCTTTACTTTTCCTGCTAATTTTTAGGAGTTAAGTGACACTTCTCCACAAGGTGGCAGAAAGACCACATGGTCAGCAAGTGATAGTTGTTGCAGCCAGCCAGTCTCTTTTGAGGTGTCCCAGAAAGAGTCTGTAAAGAAATTATCTGTGCTGTGAAACTTTTGAAGCCATTTTCCATTGCACAATTAATGCAATGTAAGGATGAAATGGGGGGGATTCCAATAAAATAAAATAAAACAAGAGTTTAAAGGAGTTGCAAGGTCTTGAATGTCCTCTTCATCTGCATAGACTTTGCTCTCTCATGAGTAGTGCACACACTTTATATTACAGTACTGTTCCTCAAACAAATGATAAAGAAAATTCAAAATTAAATTTGCTTTAATCCCCCCCCTGCAAAAAAATCAGTTTTGCATACATTAAGTATTATTATTATTATTTATGTATTTATCACACCTTTTCCCCAAGGAGCTCAACTGTACATGGTTCTTTCCCTACTCCCAATTTATTCTTTCAACAACCTTCTGAGGTAGGTTAGGCTGACAGTTGATAAATTGCCCAAGATACCATGAACTTCGTGGATGAGAGCAGATTTGAACCTTGGCATCTCCAGTTCTTGCCCAGTACCACCGCCAGATGACATTTACACACAATTTTTTGCAGGTGGTTTTGAAGTCCTACATGAAATTAAGTATTCGTTACATAGTTAGACAACAGACCCATCTGGCCTGGCATTGCCAGCTGGTGCCCTCTATGTACCTTTGTGGAATGCCCTCTTTGGTAAGGTGTCTGTCTCTTATTATTAATGGAAACTAAACACATCCCTTTTTACTGGGGCATTTGGTAGCTGAAAGATACCTGGCACCCTTGAAATAATTAATCATGAGGTCATACAGGTTTTTTAGATGTTTAAAATATTTTTTTAAATTTAGTTTGTATTGCTTTAACTTCGTGGTGTTTGCTGCCCTGGGTTCCTTTGATAGGAAAGGCAGGATACAAATGTAATAGAAAATAAAGAATAAAATATTTATTTCATAGAAATACTTATATAATGCAATGTCATTAAAAAAAAACAAAGCATGGACATGCACCCATACACACACACACACGGTCATCTAGTCTAAACCCATTGAAGGAATCTTTTGTCCAACATGAGGCTCGAACCCACAACCCTGAGATAAGAGTGTCATGATCTACCCACTAAGATACATACAGAGAGAGAGAGAGAGAGAGAGAGAGAGAGAGAGAGAGAGAGAGATCACCAGTTAGCTATTAGAGGAAATAATAATAATAATAATAATAATAATAATAATAATAATAATAGTAATATATTATTTATACCCCACCCATCTGGTTTCCCCAGCCACTCTGGGTGGCTTCCAACAAAATATTAAAATACAATAGTCTGTTAAACATTAAAGGCTTCCCTAAATAGGGCAGCCTTTGGATGTCTTCTAAAAGTCTGGTAGTTGTTTTTCTCTTTGACATCTGGTGGGAGGTCATTCAACAGGGCAGGTACCACTACCAAGAAGGCCCTCTGCCTGGTTCCCTGTAACTTGGCTTCTCGCAGCAAGGGAACCGCCACAAGGCCCTCGGAGCTGGACCTCAGTGTCCGGGCAGAACAATAGGGGTGGAGACGCTCCTTCAGGTATACTGGACCGAGGCCGTTTAGGGCTTTAAAGGTCAGCACCAATGGTTTTTTAAAATACAGTGGTACCTTGGTTTACAACTATAATCCGTTCCGGAGGACCGTTCATAAACCAAAACAGGTTGTAACCCAAGGCGCGCTTTCGCCAATGGGGCCTCCAAAAAAAATGGGTTGTAATCCAAAAAAAAGTTCACAAACCGGAACATGCACTTCCGGGTTTGACGTGTTTGTAATCTAAAATGTTTGCAAAGCAGACTATGCGCAAACCAAGGTACCACTGTAATTTGCATAAGCATAGAGACAAAGAAAAGTTTTCAGCAAAGGTCAATATAGAAGATGCTTGCGGAAACTCTGTTCGAAGAGCATTCCACAAGGCCGGGCTAATGACACTAAAGGCTTGGTTTTGCCTCATTGTCAAATAACCTGCACCAGCTCAAGGGACAACCAGGAAAGGGTCCTGCAGATTATCTCAGTGATCAAGGTGGATTATAAGGGTTCAGGTGGTCCCTGAGATAGACCTAATTACTTCTGAGCTTTGTAAATTAATTCAGGGAACTTGAACCTGGCTTGGTAGGTTGGACCAAAATTCCCATCAGCCCCAACCAACATGACCAATGGTGAGGGATGATGGGAGTTGGTCTCCAGCAATGTCTAGATGGCACCCATGTTGGATACCCCTGATCTAGCCTATTATCATCATTACTTTTTTGTTACCTTGATTGGCAGCAGCTCTCCAATGATGTCCTTCCAATGTCTGATACCTGGCACTTTCATATTTCCCCCCTGAAGACGCCTGGGACTGAACCCAGCCCCTTTTGCATGCAGAAGGCTTTTCACTCAAGCTTTAAAGAATCCTCTATAATCCATGGAAGTCTCTCTGCGAGCACATTATCTTCAACTGAATGCAGTTTAAAATGCATAATGGGAAATATTCTGGAAGGGGTATTATAGCTAATTGGCATAAGTGCATCAGAAAGAATGACTCCAGCAAAGATAAAAATGTGCTCACTCTGCTGAAGTGCGAAAGAACCCTCAAGGCTTGTTTCGTCATTTTCCATATCAATGTTAGTTTAAATAATTCACCCACTCTCGGCAAAGGAAATTAATATTTGTGCTGTCTCCACCTCTCATGCCAAGGCAAGCTGTCATTTAGAATCATACCTACTCAGGATAACACTCTCGTTCATCATTGTCAAGAGTCTCAGAGACTTGATCTTTTCTGAGCTGTTTGATCATCAAGGCTATGTCCCAGAGTAACCCTTCCACTCTGCTTGGAACTCAGTGGAAGAAGAGAAGCTAATTCTCTCTCTCAGGTATATTATTGTTGCCCAATAACTTCCTAACAAATGGAGTGTGTGTGTGTGTGTGTGTGTGTGTGTGTGTGTGTGTGTTGTTAAAGGCAATACCTAAAGGGAAATCCTTGAAATACTGGCATTTATTCTCGTGTTCCAGATGAAGAAAATCAACCGTAAGCTTTTGCAAGGAAACATACAGGCTTTTGAAAGCAAGCCCTTCTCATATGAAGATGCTTTTTCAAGGCTGAACCTGTACTATGCGTGAAATGAAGAGGGCTGCTACACTTAAGGTCTGTTTGCAGTCTTCCAGTATTCACAGCAAGTGCTGAACTAGATGAGCATTTGGCAGAGCTCTTCTTATGTTTAAGATTTAGTGGTATTCTGGACTGTGGGGAGCAATGGTCTACATCAAGGTGGTCCAACACACACACACCCCTCAAGGCTTTGTTGTTGTTGTAGCCCTCACCAACATTTGATGCCCCTTCCCGCAGCCCTCACGCTGCCTTCCCAAAGTCAGGTAAGTGATGCGCTGGGCTCTGGGAAGGTGGTGTGAGGGCTCTGACAGGGTCATAGAGTCCTCCCACCTCTTTCCCAAAGCCTAGTTAGTACTTTTCCAGCTTTGTTGTTGTTTAGTCGTTTAGTCTGTCCGACTCTTCGTGACCCCATGGACCAGAGCACGCCAGGCACTTCTGTCTTCCACTGCCTCCCGCAGTTTGCTCAAACTCATGCTGGTAGCTTCGAGAACACTGTCCAACCATCTCGTCCTATGCCGTCCCCTTCACCTTGTGCCCTCCATCTTTCCCAACATCAGGGTCTTTTCCAGGGAGTCTTCTCTTCTCATGAGGTAGCCAAAGTATTGGAACCTCAGCTTCATGATCTGTCCTTCCAGTGAGCACTCAGGGCTGATTTCCTTAAGAATGGATAGGTTTGATCTTCTTGCAGTCCATGGGACTCTCAAGAGTCTCCTCCAGCACCATAATTCAAAAGCATCAATTCTTCGGCAATCAGCCTTCTTTATGGTCCAGCTCTCACTTCCATATATCACTACTGGGAAAACCATAGCTTTAACTATACGGGCCTTTGTTGGCAAGGTGATGTCTCTTTCCAGCTTTAGGAAGAAGATAGGAGGGCTCTCAGACCTTGGGGCTGCAAGGAGGAGGTGGAATCAGTTGAACAACACCTTTGTTCCTGGGAAAGTCCACTAAACATCTGATCTAGATCCCACTTTTTGTCAGTAACTTCTACTTTCAGTTCGCAGTTCATTTTTGCCCAGAACCTCTGCGGGAAATGGATTCCAGGCACTCTCGAGCCAAATAGGTGAACCATATAATATCCTGGGGAGACATTACTTAACACAAAATACACAGAGGTATTTTTTAGGCTTCAATCACTTACTCTGTCATACACATGTGAAAAACACACTACAGTATTTCCTTATTTAGCTGCATTTGAACAGCTAAGCGCACAGGAATCATTGCAACAGAGGCTGGTTTCTAATCTGTGATGTCATTAAATCTCAGTAAATCCTGCTGGGTGCTGAGCACACATAATGAATCTGCAGCAAGGGAGGAAGATTAGGAAAAGGAGGAAAGGAGTGGTTATTTTTAGCTAAGGAAACCCTTTGTCTTCCAGCATTAAAAGGTGCCAGATTAGTACCTGACAGCAGCAAGCCTGTGCAGGGCTGGCTGTGTTTTTTATTCCTGGTATACATCTGTTAAAAGAGAGAGAGAGATGGAGAAGTACAGTGATACCTCGGGTTAAGTACTTAATTCATTCCAGAGGTCTGTTCTAAACCTTAAGCTGTTCTTAACCTGAAGCACCACTTTAGCTAATGGGGCCTCCTGCCGCTGCCGCAGCGCCAGAGCCCGATTTCTGTTCTTATCCTGAAGCACTATTTCTGGGTTAGCAGAGTGTGTAACCTGAAGCATATGTAACCTGAAGCGCATATAACCCGAGGTACCACTGTATTGAAGACTTCTAGTTTCATTGTCAAACAACCAATGCCTAATTCAATAAATACATTCCTTTTAATCAAAACTTTCCCCTTCTTCTTTTTCTTTTACAGATTTCCATCCCTACCCAGAAATGTTCAGCTGGTGTAGCAGTTTAAGGCTGTAAAATTATGGAGTCTCTGGTTGAAATATCACCTCTGCTGCCACCTCCCATCCCCAAAAGGCCCACCTTAGACTACTCTCCACAACTGCAGTGTGGGGATAGTACTGGCCTCCCTTACAGGAGTGTTATAAAATTATTGAGACAGTGTATATCAAAGTTTCAAACACATAAAATGCCTATGTCAACGTATCAACATTTTCTTTATTTGCAGCACAGCTCAGCAGTCCTCTTAAGTAGTGGAATAGTTGTAACAAGGCAAGTATATCTTGAATAAATATCACAACAAGGGGGATCTAACTCATTTCGATAGACAAAGAAAACTGATTCTCTCGCTGTTCATACGCACAGCGTCAACCCTCAGCAATATAGTCATGTTAAGCCATGGAATAAAATGAGTATCTTTTAAAGCAAATTCAAATTCATTCATTTCAAAATAATTTTATCGTTTTTAGGCCAGGGCGCAGGGGATGTGGGGGAGTACACAGATACACACACACTGTAAGCATGGGAAACTATTCTTATAGTAGCATGTGAAAAGCTTAATCCTGGCTGTTGCTTGGATTTAATTCCCTCTCCAAGATTTTTGTCAGCTTTATTTATCAGCGCAACACCCCCACCAACATTCTCCCTGCCATGTATATTTTTTCTTGATGCTCTGTTCTAAATTCATATCATATATGAGTTTTGAAGAAATTTGTAAAATAAATCTATTAATCCTACATAGAGAGGGCACTTGTACCTTTAAAAAGAAAGACAAAATGTCATTCTGAAATAAAAGAAACAAAAACAAGAAACTAGGAATGATTTGATTTGAATACTTGCACAATTTTATCACATTGATACAGACCCAGAAGAAATTTATTCTATTGAAGTTTTAGTACCACTGCAGACCCGTGGATTAGAAATCTTCAGGTAGTAATGTTTGATGAATTTGATATTTGTAACTTCAGACACCAGCTGAATCTCACAGGCTTATGTGCAGATTGAAATACAGCTTTCCCGACTAATTTTGCAGTTTGTAACATTGTTTTCAGTTAAAAACAACAACAACCAACATCTATTTTTTAAAATACATTTGGAAACACCTACGTTGAGAGAAAAACAATTAAAATAAATATTTAAAATGTATTAAAATGTTAATTTTCATGCCAATTTAACAAAGGATTTGCAGATTAATATGGAATGAATAATAGTGTGAAAGTGACATGAAGTGAAAATAGATGGTTGTGTGAATCCCTATGTTCAGATACTGTTAGAGAGAGACCCCAGTGCCAAACTAAAACTATTTTAGCTGGTGGGGGGAAGTAATCAGCCATTAAAAGAAAATGCCAGGGTGCATACATCTGCACCAGAACAGCCACACTTCACCCTACCCCCCTCTGCCAGGTGTCCATGTTAAATCCCCAAGGAAGGAGAAATGCAATGGAATAATAATAATAAAAATAATAATAATAATTTATTTATACCCCACCCATCAGATGTCTTCTAAATGCCACATAGTTGTTTATTTCTTTGACATCTGGTGGGAGGACGTTCCACAGGGTGGGTGCCACAACCGAGAAGGCCCTGGTTCCCTGTAACCTCATTTCTCGCAGTGAGGGAACCTCCAGAAGGCCCTTGGCACTGGATCTCAGTGTCCGGGCTGAACAATGGGGGAGGAGATGCTCCTTCAGGTATACTGGACCGAGGCCATTTAGGGCTTTAAAGGTCAGCACCAACACTTTGAATTGTGCTCAGAAACAGACTGGGAGCCAATGTACGTATTTCAAGACTGGTGTTGAGAGACTCCATATGCTTTAATTGTATGGTGTTAAAGTGGATTAGCCAAGCATTCTGTACCCACTGTGATATGCCATCCCAATCTTCAAGTGGACAGAGACTTCAGGGGTTCTAAGCAGTTTACCCAGGCCTCTTTTTCCTTAAAATGAAGGTCAGCAAAGACTGGGGTGTCCTTAAGCTATTTGGTTTTATTTGCACATATATACAACCTGAGCATAGTATGCTCACAGCATTAGCAGGTTCATAGATTTCGTTTCCCCTTTAAGTTTCCAGAGAATCTTCCCAAGTCCACCATAAGCTCAGAACAGAGCAAAACATGTCTCTGTGTATCTGATTTTCAGCATCCCGCTTTTACTTTCATAGCAACATAACATCTCTGCCTATTGTTCTTCTGCCTAATAACACAAAGCCACCAGCTAGGTGAGAAAACGAAATGCATACCTCCTTTCCTGGCGATAACAATCACTTAGCTCACTAATTGAGATGCTGAGATACCCTTAAGTAGCCAGCTAAGGCCATTGTCTTATAAAGAAACTTGTCTGGTCGCTTCAGCTACCTCCCTTACTAGTTTCTAAGCCTTCGCAGATACAGGATCACAGGCCTGGAAGGGATCCAACAGTCCCATCCAAACTGACACCCCAAACTCATGACGCTGCAATGACCAACCAGATGCCTATGAGAAGCCCACTACCTCTGATCCTGTAGGTTGTATATAGTCATCATAACCAGCAGAAGCCATTGATGGCCTTATATTTGATTAGAAATAGTTTCTGAACTGCAGGATTGCCATCTGGGGGTGAGGAAGAGGCCAACTAAATTCCAGAATAAATTCTGGGCTAGTTATTTTGGTAGTACACATGAAATCTGTGTAGAGATGCCTGACCTCATCTATTATCTCATTAGCTGATGTGGTCTGAAATGCTAAATAGAATAGATAAATAAGACTATTCAACAGAATTGCAATAATGCACTTGCTAAAAAAGGATAAAGAAAAAAGTTAATTGCTTGTTAACTAACCTTATGGGACATTATGTATTTGCTGACCTTTAGAAGAGTAGCTAAATATACCATACAAAAGAGGCTTGGACAACATCCTGTCAAGGAGAAGGATCTCTGAAATCCACTAATACCTTGAACTTTAGCCATCTGTTAATGAGATACAGACCTGATCTGTTTAGTTAAGGAAGACAGCAAATTCAAACGCTTCTAAAAATACAAACCAAGTATTGCAAATCGCTTTGATCAAATGCTTTCTAAGCATTGCAGCCTCACTGCTACTGAGGCATGGTTTTCTTTGGCCAAGGAGGACACTGACATAAGAACTTAATTAGCAGGCACAGACTAAACAGCAGACATACTAGTCTACCTAAACTGAGATACACCCAAGAATCATAGAACTGACTAGAGCACCAAGAACTTTTGTTTGATGGGGGGAGGTCCAGCCACTTGATGCTTCAGGCAAGCCAGGTCTTTGATGTGAAATCCTGAAATATATTGGAGAATACATTGCGGCAGTGGTTTTCAACCGGAGTGCTGTGGCACCCTGGGGTGCCTTGAATGATGGTCAGGGGTGCCGCGGGCAACACTGTCCATCTTTCCTTTCCTCCCTCCTCTGATGCCCTCACACATCTCTCCCTCCCGAAGCCTTGCACAGCTGTTTATTGTAGCAGCCCTGGCTATAAGCTCCACAGGCAAATGCCTCTTGGAGGAACCTCTCTTTGGGGCAGCGGGGGGGGGGGGGGAGCAGCTGCTGCTGCTGCACAGAGAACTCTCAAGGAGTGGGAAGAGGTGAGGAGGCTGAGGGAACACTCCACAAGGCAGGGTGTTTGAAAATGAGTGAGAGGTTGCCAGCTCTTCAGTCAAGAGGCAACTTAACTGGGCTCCTGAACCCCACAAGGCTGCCACAGAAAGAATGTAGTTGGTCAAGCGAGCCATAGACTAAAAAATGTTGAAAACCTCTGCACTGGGGACTTGAGAAATCTTGCATCCTGTAGGGTTGAGCACCAGACTTGGGGCAAGTTGGCAGAGAGCTTAGCTTCTCCTCTGAAGCTTTGTGCAAACCAAAATTCAGTCCTCACTTCAAGAACCATCTCAAAAATCTCGGACAATACCCTTGTTGCTTCACCACTGGCACATAATGCCACAAAAATGTAATTATATTAATTCATCTTATTTCTCCCTCTCCTTCTGGGCTGACTGCCGAGAGGATGAAGCAGCCTAGCTGAGGTATATTTCCTATATAGAATGTATGTTAATGGATATGCTCTCACAGACGCTTTTGGGCTCTTTCCGGTAAGGCATTGCTGAATAAAACTCTGACTAATTGGGAATTTGGTGTGAGTGGGAATTTGGTCCATACTGAAGTGTAAAGGGGAATTTTCTCTCACATGTGAAAGGCCCTCTCATTTGTTCTACTACAGCACAGAGAAACTTATTTGGTTATGCTAAGTCACGGTAGTTAACTAATAAACCAAATCCATTAACTTGACAAAGGAACTGGTGTGATACAAGATCCCAATAATTGGAAGGGACCCGGGTTACCATCCAGAATGACCTCCCAAAAAACTCACAAATAAACGAATGAACAGGTGCAGGAAATGGGCAGCCAAAGCACTGAAAAAGCCTCCAGGTATTTCCTCCACTTTGGCATATAGAAAAACCAAAGTTATTTCCACAATGAGATTGCCCATTACAAAAATGTGCCAAAACATATACATTTTGTACTGTAACAGCATGATGTCACATTGGCCAGAAACACCAGCCAAATGCTGGTTCGAAGTACATTATTTCCTCATTATGAGTGTTCTATGCATATTGCAGGGAGGGGAACACGAAACTGGATTAAATCAACACACTTTTCCAGGCTTCCAGCTCCTTTTGGAAATTGGGGACGTTTGGATTCCTACAAAAGAAATTGTAATTTCCTTTCTCAGGCAGAATCAAAAGGGAAATCCATTACATATTCTCAGTTTGCTATTTGGTTTCTCGCCAGCAAGCCTGTGAAAAAGCCCTGTCTATCGGCACACAAATTAAACCTCCCATAGCTTTCAAGCCCTTTAAAAATGAAAGGCAAAAAGAGACAAGCCCTTAGCAGAGGGAGGATTAAGCAAACAGAAAACCAGTGTCTGAAAGAGCGCCCCAGTCATGATTTGGGCAGGATAGTTTGTGGAGTAAAGTCTTTGATAGTGACATTTGTTGTTGTTGTTTAAAAACTACTGGCACATGTTTAGCAGCAGGGTTTCCAAAGAAAACACACCCACACAAATATCTTCTTGCTGCAGGAAAACAGAATGAAAGGAATCCATGCAAACATAAGGGAGGAAGATGACATACAAAAGTTGAAGTAATGATGCCTATTCAGCTTGGACCGTAACTGTTCTCTATTAACTGGAGCAAAAGATACTTTTAAGTCTATGAACAGCGGGTTTTTCCTAATACAGTGGTACCTCGGGTTAAGTACTTAATTTGTTCCGGAGGTCCGTTCTTAACCTGAAACTGTTCTTAACCTGAAGCACCACTTCAGCTAATGGGGCCTCCCGCTGCCACCACACAATTTCTGTTCTCATCCTGAAGCAAAGTTCTTAACCCAAGGTACTATTTCTGGGTTAGCGGAGTCTGTAACCTGAAGCGTCTGTAACCTGAAGCGTATGTAACCCGAGGTACCACTGTACTGTTTAACACAGAAACCAGGAGATGGATGTAGAGAAGGACTCTCTTTGTGTAACATGGCTAAATTGGTTTTCTCCCCTTTCCGCCACGCTATAGTCCCTGCACACGCCCCAAAACCACCTCCTGATAAAATGAAACTTACTCTGGTTTCAGAGCATGAGTGTAGCCAGGGTGGTGCAGCTGTTCCCTCAATCAAGGAAATACCATATTTTTCCATGTATAAGATGCCCCCTATTTTGGGGGACTCAAATTTAAGAAAATGGGGGGGAGTTGTTGAACTTTTGGGGGGAGGATTGCCCAAAGTTGTTGAGTTTTTTGGGGGGTGGATTGCCTAAGGTTGTTGAGCTTTAGGGAGGAATGCCGAAAATCAGATTGACAACCGCTGACAACCGCTTGCGTATCCAAAGCACATGTTGTTGTTGTTGTTGTTTAGTCGTGTCCGACTCTTTGTGACCCCATGGACCAGAGCACGCCAGGCACTTCTGTCTTCCACTGCCTCCCGCAGTTTGGTCAAACTCATGCTGGTAGCTTCGAGAACACTATCCAACCCTCTCGTCCTCTGTCGTCCCCTTCTCCTTGTGCCCTCCAGCACGTAGCAGCCGGCAATCACACACCCAACTGACACAGCAGCAGCAAATCTACAGCAGCCCTTGCCGCAGCAACCAATCACCCACCCAATTACCACAGCAGCAGCCAATCCAAAGCAGCCCTTACAGAAGCCACCAATCACACACCAAATCACCGCTGACAGGTTCCTGCAACCAATCACCAGTTCCTCCTATGCACTATCCATGTATAAAACGACCCCCGTTAGAGTAAAAAGAACCCTCGTCTTATACACGGAAAAGTAGGGTAAATAAAAATACTTAACTAACAGACCAACAGCATTGCAGATAACTTGGTTCTGCCCCCCAACACAGAGCCTGCCCTCCTAAAATAAACCTGACTACGCCTATGTTTCGGAGCATGCTTACTTAAAGTTACAACACAACGTTTTCCTGGGAGTAAGTCCTGTTGGACAGTAAGACAAACCTCTGATAGGATTGCACTGCACCTCGTGCTTTTGCATATGCTATTTATGAACAAACAGAGGACACGTTCTCAGTTATCTCAAAGATCATTTTAAGTTGTTCTTAGTGCTCCAAACGTACACTTTAAAAAACTGTGAAAAAATGTTTCGAGGGTGATTTGATAGTCAATCTCTCTGACCAGGGAACTCTGGGAATTGTAATTTGCAAGTGGAACAGGTGACTCCCAACAACTATAGTTCCCGTAATTCTTCAGGAGAAGTTATGACTGTTTAAAAGGGACGCGGGTGGCGCTGTGGGTTAAACCACAGAGCCTAGGACTTGCCGATCAGAAGGTCACCGGTTCGAATCCCCGCGACGGGGTGAGCTCCCATTGCTCAGTCCCTGCTCCTGCCAACCTAGCAGTTCGAAAACACATCAAAGTGCAAGTAGATACATACCTCCAGCGGGAAGGTAAACGGTGTTTCCGTGTGCTGCTCTGGTTCACCAGAAGTGGCTTAGTCATGCTGGCCACATGACCCGGAAGCTGTACGCCGGCTCCCTTGGCCAGTAAAGCGAGATGAGCACCGCAACCCCAGAGTCAGACATGACTGGACCTAATGGTCAGAGTCCCTTTACCCTTTACCTTTTATGACTGTTTAAAGTGGTGTGATATTGCTTTAAATGCATAGTGCAGATGGGGCCTAAGACACCTCTGACTTTAAACAGTAATTTGGTTTGCACGAATGTGACTCTCCATCTTCACTGGACTTGATTTGCCATTGAGATGTTCTGGTATCTGCAGGATAAGGAGTAATACTTCCAAATCTCCTAGAAATGCTAAGTAGCATAATTTATTGAACAACCTGAAAGTCAATGAGAAAATATATGAAAAAGCCCAGCAGGCCTTTCATGTATAGACACACTGTCTGTGTTAGTTATGATATAAATGGAAAAGAAAGCCAGAATAGATTTAAGTCACTGTTTTTCATCAACAATCGAATCCTCTTAAACACCTGATTTTCGTTACTTTTCCAATAAAAGTTACACTCTCGTTAGTTGATAAAACTGGCCAGCCCTAATGTTATTGCTTATTAGCTTTTTGGCTTTCACAAATTTATTTTAAAATGATTCTCTGTTGTTATTAAGGATTCCATCACGTTATGGGATTTTGCTACTTTAAGTAAGATTACTATGGGTACAACAAAGCAGGCAGAATCTGAATAGATTTAAACAAAAATTGGGTTGGGTTTAAGCATTTTTGGCACATCTTTTTCTCCTTTGGAGCACTCCACAACCCCCCAAATTTGCTCCAGAAGGTCCCCCAACATTTCAGGGCTTTGGGACTCTCCAGGGAGAAACGCAGTGACTTGGGTGCGCACAGCCTCCATGCTAGTCAAACGGTCCACCCGCTGCCTCCCCCCATAACTGTAGGGCGACTGAGTGGGAGGAGGCAGGAAGATGCTGGAAGCCCCGCAGTGCGCCCCATCCCTATGGGTGGCTTGGCGCACCTTCACCCCGCCCCTATAGGCAGCTCGCCCTGCTCCTGGGTGCACTGCCCCAGACACCTGAGCAGCTTCCTCCACCGCTGCTGCTGTGGGTGCTAGAAGGAAGACCTGCTCCCTGTTGAAAGGCCCAATTCCATCTGGGCTAGGGGGCAGGGCCCACACTCACCCTGAACAGCTAAAAGGCTCCTGGGAGGCCACCGGGACATTGCTGGAACTCCTCTTGGGTTGGGGCAACTGGCTAAAATGTTTTACAATGCTTTAAATGGTTATGATTTTGGTTCCTCTGTTTTGTTTTTGTTGGGTTGGGGTTCGTTAAATGTTTAGTTGGGGTTGGCAGTTATTTTAAGTTGGGCATAGTTATCTTAAGTTGTTATGTTAAGTTGTTGCTGCTGGTTTCTATTGATTTATTGGTTTGTTTGTTACACACACACACGCAAGACCAGCTGTCCATTGCACAAGGGGCCTGCCACAACTGGATATCACCCAATCTCTTGGTTTTCATCTACTCAACAAATGCATTGCTACGCACTTGTGGATTGCCTTAGAATGCTCAAATCTCGACACATCCATATTGGTATCACACACACACACCCCCCACACCATTAAGATAAAAGGAACTTCAGCAGGGTTGGCATATTTCAAAAAGTGAAAATCTGGACACAAAAGCTTTCGGGGGGGGGGGGAGTTGTTGTTTTGCAAAATCTTGGAATAAATAAAAGCTTTTGGAGCTATTTTTAAGGGAAATCGCCAAAAACAACACCGGACATATGACAATCCTAATTTCAGTTAGTTCTATCTGCTCAATTTAGAACTTAAACTTCATGTGACTTGGTTGCAATACACAGTCACATTTTCTACCCAAAGAACCATGAGAACTCTTCACACATTTGCGCGAAGGCAACTATTAAAGACCATCTGTTCAAGGCAACCTCAAAGCTGCAGTTTCTGGAACAGTGGTTGCCCATAACAGTAAAAAGTGCTAACAGGGTAGAAAGTTCAAATCGCATTGCAAATGCTTTTAATTTTATTTAATTTGCATTTGATTGGTTGGTACGTCCTAGAACCGCTGAATCCTAGTCATTTTCAAAGCAGTACAGGTTACCTGTGGTCTAGTTGTCAGCTTAAGTTTTCACATCAGAATAATAATATTTAAAACTTGGCATCAAGGGCTGATATAGCTAGGCACTTGTCAATGCTCCACATCCCAATGGTGGGGGGTGGGTCACTGACAAGAGCCTCCTGGACCTGATCCTCTTCTTCACCATTGCAACCTGCTTGCTTGCCTGTTGCTTGCATTGACCCAGAGTGAATGAACAAATGAACACCAATGGTGGTAAGGTGGGGAGCTACTACCTGTTTGTTCATAGGGTGTATCTGGAAAACAACCAGGAAGTACAATCATGAGATAGTGGAGCAGGAGCAGCTACCAACAATGGCATGGAAGGGAGAGAATCTGTGGTATAGCCAGCCTCATATAACAAACATTGCTTAAGTCTAAATGCATGAAAGGGTTAAGACCACAGAGTAAGCTCCCTGTCAGTCTTAGCTAGGTCACTCCTCCTTACCATGTGAACTCCTACGAGTAAAGAATTTTGAGTTGGTTTTTCCAAGCTCAGACTGTGTGGCTTACAAACCATGTTTGTGTTTCTATACAAATAATTTAAAACCTTTCCCCACTTTGGAACCTAAGTTTTATTGCCTGTGTTTTCTGACTGCTGTATGGGAAAGCACATGAATCTGACCTTTGAAGAGCTTGTAAGTAAACTGCTTTTAACTTACTAAACATGTGGTCTCTTTCTGTGCTAAGGGAAGAGGAGAACTTTGGAAGCAACTTAGAAAGGGATATTTTAAAGCTCTAGCTGCCTATATTTCCATGCCTTACTTAGCTGCACATCGAGCGATTCTAAATCTCTGCTAGGGTTCTCTCACCAAGGAGTACTTGCCCCAATCTTGGCATCCAGGATTTTCATTTTTCTACCTAGTTTTCCTTTAACCAAAAGGGAAAAAACCCAGCAGAATCCCTGAAGCCATTGAGTATGGCATGCTAAAGACTCGTTCAAATCCTGGTGCTGGGGCTGCCCACAAGTAAACTTCTAAGGCAGGACCCCCCAGATGTTGTTGGGACTCCAGCCCCCCTCAGCTCCAGCCAACATGGCCAATGGGGAACATGCACCCACAGGGCACTTCCATGCTGTCTGTGGGATCTTGTTCCCCCATTCCGCCCCCCCCCCAAATTTATAGGCTTGAAAGAAACCTTTTGTTGTAGACAATAGGTAAAAATAACTCAGAGAGTCCTGGACTGCTGTAAAAACATGGGTAAGTCAATCAGAAACACCGACAAACAAAACAATATGTTTCTGCAATGATTTTTATTTGTTTCATTTTCAGTCTCTGTAAAGCAGACGTCCAGTAATCTCCCCTTTGACATTGCCATCATGATCCTACTTATCCCCTCATTAGACTCAGTTACTCACCATCTGCTTGTGCTCGAAAAATCGCGAGGCAGGCATAAACTCCATTCTAATGTGCAAAGCAAGGTGGCATCCGTAGCTATGCGCACGGGCCAAGAAGCTATCTGGCTGCAACCCTGATATCAATTGTGGTAGAGAAACACACAGCTGGTGCCTCAAACTTGTTAAAAGAAGACAAATAACCTCTCCGTGTTTTTACTGGAGCTTATCATAAAGGCAAGACACACAGAGCAAATTTGCTCCAAAATGCAAAAAGAAGTCAGTAAAAGTGCCTGTTACAAACCCAATGGGCTAAGAATATGAGCGAAATAGATCGGGCATGGTTATTGAATGGCACTCTCTATTGTGTACTCTTTATGTGCATATTAAGAAAAATTAATTAAAAGTATGCTCAGAAGAATTGTGCTGAAATTTCTCAGAAGCTGCTTCGCTCAGAAAATTTGAGGGATTTTTTCCTCCTGGCCTCCCTAGGAAAAATAATATTTTCTGACTTTATTATTGCTGTGCCACTGACCATTCCCATAACGACACTGGCAGAGCAATCCAAACTCTCCTTACTGGGAGGGGCAAGTGGAAGTATCCCTTTGACCAGCTCTCCCATTTCAGCTGCCCTCCACCAACTGCAACCATTTGAGTGGCAATGCCCATCAACTGGGGGAGGGAACACAGGCCCCTCAAATATTTTATGGGGGGGGGTGAAGAACCCCCCAGTCCCTAGAAGTTGTCTCCTATAGTTAGAACAGCCTTTATCAACCTGGTGCTCCCAGCTGTTATCCAACTCCCCTCAACCCCTGCTGACATGGCCAAGTGTCAGCGATGAGGGTAGATGTAGTCTGGAGGTCATCAGGTTTGCTGGTGCTGATGTAGAAGCACGGCTGAGAAATGGGCAGGCTTTTGCTCTCAAGTATTTTAACAGACAAGTGTCCAATATCAGAAATACTAATTATTCACACTTGAGAAACCAGTGTATTTTGACTGAGCTGTTCAATCTGAGAACAAGCAAGAATCGGTTTACAGTAACATTTTTGAAATACCACAGCCTCTGCCAAGGATCTAGGGCTAGCTGACTTGGAGGCAGCCACAGCCAGTCTAGGATGGAGGAATCAGTGGTAATAATTCCCATGTGACATTTTAGGCAGGGGTGTGACTGGCTGAAACATTCTCCATTCTTGGAGTGTTCTTTAAACACTAAAAGGAAAGTGGCGTAAATGCATTTTTTGCATTCCTGACCTGAGCTATTTAAGAGCTAACACTCTCCCTTTCTGTCAGAGAAAAGTGGGGTTATAGACTAAACAAATACACCTTAATTGATGGATTGGACGGCTAAAGAGTAATGGTGCTTGCCTCGAAAGCTTCCATTAAGAGTTTGCTGAAATTTAAAATCTTATCGCAGTTTATAAATTTAACAGCATCACTAAGATACTCCTTGGGTCCAAAATGCTGCAGAATATATATCACAGATTCCCGATCCTTCAGCCAGAAGCGGGGGGGAAACCCTATCATAAGCACACTATTAAAAACTAAGCTGTGATCTCACCATTCCATACATTAAAAGACCCCATATGTAGGAGGTAACTCAGTGTGTGCTCTAGGAAATTTTTGCTGCCCAAAATTCCTTTGGCATCACTTCTCTGGACTGCCTGCATTTCAGAGGGTTAGACGGGAACAGGGTGGAAAACCTCAGGCTTGGTGGCTGAATCCAGTCCTCCAGCTCTATCTGGCCCAGGCCACATTTCTCTCCCTGGCTGTGCTTCATATCCTATGTGCTTTTGCCCAGCTGGAATGTGAACTTCAATTCAGATAAGGCAGGGCTGCCATATGTACGGGGATTGACGCCCAGGGGGAATTTCCAAAAGGTGGTGTTTTAAGGTAGCGCAAGTGTTGCGGCTGCATGGGGTGCCATGCTGCAGGGAACACCACAATGCTGTAAAATGGAGTGCAAGAGGCAAGGGTGCCAAATTTTAGCACTGCACAGGGCGCCACTAAAATTTGAGAGCCAAAAGTCTACCACTGGACCCACCAACCACTGGCATGTGGTACTTGAAAGTTGCCCAGAACCCCCAGTGGGCCAGACAATGTTTCCACTCCTCTGCTAATTGTCTTCACCCACTCCATCACTAATTCTATGAATTTATTTTTCAGCCACGCAGTTCCACAACCTACTGTGTGATGAAGTCCAGACCTGGAACAATTTCACCTCCTCTGTTTGACTGCATTAATTAGTCCTTAACTGTGCAGTTAGCGGAGGTTCACTGATAGAATTTTCCCCATCAGCTTCAGAAAATCCATTTTACCGCAGTGAGCTTCTCAACCCTAACTGCAAGTGAGGTCTTGGGGAGGTGGAGGAAATCATAGTTTTGAAATACTGGAACACAAAGCAATTGTGCTGAAGCTAGAACTGTAACCCTAACCATAGCCATAACATTTATTTTGATGGTCTGCTATACATTGCCCATATGCAGTACTGAAAGCTTTTGCTTAAAAATGGGAACATTTTCAAGAATTCAGCACCACCACCAGCGGTTTTTGGCCGTGTTGCATTACATTAATATCAGTCTTAGCTCTACATATGTAGAATCACATAAGGAATATATGAACTCCAAAAAATGCCCAACAAATGAAGTTCTGATTCAAGCATCTCCAGCATCTGGAGTCATTAATGTGTTACTGCAGTGTGTCTTGACATATTAAGCCTATATGTCATTTCTCATGCATTTTTGACGGGACGAAATGTGGAAGAATGCAAATGTTTGCCTTGAACCCACCGTTTAATACCGGGGTATAATTGTCGCAGTCCTGCACCAGCTGTTCTTTAAAGGCCGTTTTGTGACGAGGACAGTTGGCTCATGTTCCCGTTTCAGAGAAATCCAATGTAATATAAAATGCCAGCAATATTTTTGGTCCACCTAACCTTTATGCTCCTTACCACACTAAAACGGAAGCTAGAAATATTGCAAACCAAGCACTTCCCTTGAAATTCTATTGATGTTACAGAAATGAAACTTTCCTGAACAGGATATATAGTCACTGTAAAGAACATATTCAAGAACTGAACATTTGGGAAGAAATGACATGAGTTTGCATCCATTGAATATATGCCTGTCATGGACAAGACAAATTCATAGTGGAAATAAAACTAGACTGGTAGGTAATCTGCTCATTATTTCTTTGTGGTAGGAGGCAGGGAGAAAAGTATTGGAGTGGCATGATGCCATTTCCAATACCCACACCCACACACTGCAGGTGAATGGAAGCACCATACAGAAACAGGTCTACTATGGCTTGGGCCATTTCTAGACAGCTTCTATTTTGGTGTGGGATTCAGTCATAGTGTCCAATTCCGTTTGCACAATTGAAGTTGATTTGGAGCTCTCACGCAGCAAGCCCGTTTCTCCCAAAAGATCGGGATTTTTGCAAGAAGGAAAGTGATGGGAAAATGCAATGTGAGATATCACTGGCTTTGACACAACATAGCCCTGCAAAGAAATTAAGAGTGGATGCTGATTAAATAGGCAACATCACCTAATCACCCTGCTGACAAATTGGGCTGAATGCTCAGTAAGCAGGTCATCTGGAATGTGGGATGTACTCAGAAGACCATCGTATTTGAAGTCACAGATGTTCTCACAGGACCAAGCTGGCTAGTAAATTTGGGCTAATGTGAGAGGATTTTCCACATGGTTCATCTTTCTCACTTGAGCAATGTGAAATTTTTTGGGGGGGGGAGTACCAAAAAACCTAAAATATTAAAAACTTGTCACAACTGTTTTAAGACACTCTGGTTAAACAAATCTGAAAGATAAGCAGGGTCCAGTTAAAAATAACAGAGCACTGTTAAGTCTCACACTGTATTGTACCTAAGTATTAAGCCCCCTATGGCACAGGGCTGGGTGAAAGAACAAAGCTTGCAAAAAAATAATAATCTCAGACTTGTCAGTAGTGAGATTTTAGCTTACCTGTGTTAGTGTTTTGTGATATAGCCATCTCAATTTAAACCTGCTTCCTGCAAGCCATGTGCTGTCAATATGGAGTCTATCAGCAGTGTGTACTTGACCAGCAGCGTGCTGCCGCTTCCCGACAGTTCACTGCATGCCGTTCGCTCCTTTAAACAAACGCTCTCCACATATCACCAATTTCAAATTGGTCCTTGTGAAAATCTGAAGCCATATCCCTTTTTCTGAAATGGACTAAATCCTGCTCCATTTCCACACACACTCAGTCTCAGACCTACAATAATATTTTAATTTGAGGAACCCTTCTCCCGCCAAGTTGTCTTATTTTGGCCTGTAAGACAACGTTAATCCTGAAGGCAGCATTGCTCCAATGCGCTTGCTGATATACTGTATCAGGGTGAGGTGCTGGCAGATCAATGATTGTAAGTTGGAACACAAAAAGCACAAGCATTCATCCTCTTCCCAAGCGAAATTTAATTGTGTGTTTGTTGTTTTGCATTGACCTACCAAAGCCAGACAGTTCATAATACTTGCTAGTCAAGTGAAGACTTTCATAACTGCTTGTTTACAGTAGCCAATTTGTTATCCTATATATATTATTAGAATGTTTTGGCATGGCATCTCAATAGACTGGGAAGCCATAATGCTTTCTATAGTAACCACTATTCACACCTTTAGAAGGAAAAGGCAAAAATCAGCAGTCAGGGGACAGTTACTGTCAAAGTTGCCACATTTTATAAAAATCTTACAATCATCTAGCACTCATCTAGCACCTTGAAGTCTTGTGCAAAAACTCAAGAGGACACAATCTGCAAATATGACCAGAACCTGGCCAATTAGTTATATCAATATTAGTAGAATTACACAACATATTCCTGGAACAGACTGTGCCTTTTACATGCCAATTCCTTAATATGGTAGCCATCAGCAGCAATATGTAATTGCATGGTTATTCATTATTTTCACCAGCCAATTTCAACATTACATCTGTCACCACAGAATGTATCCTACGAAACTATAGATCAGAGAGCCTCATCCACATAATACCTTCAGGTGTCCTGACCAGCTGTACTTCGGAGCAGCTGAGTTGCAATTTCTTGTCCAGGAATGACCAAACAGTTCCAAATAATAAATTGCTCAAACCAATTCAGTGCATATTTATAACTGCAATTTGAGTCGAAACATCTTATGCCCACTTTTCCAAGGCCACTGTGGTGCAGTAGGGCTGAAAAGCTGGACATAGGTGCCCAATCAACCACGAGGCTCTTTTGTTTGTTTGTTTGTTTGTTTGTTATCACCCACCACTTCACTCTAAGGTCCCAGGGTGGGTATTTACACAATACAGTGGTACCACGGTTTTCAAACAGCTTAGTTCACTTGGAATTCCAACAACGCAAACCCGGAACTAGGTGTCCCGGTTTGCAAACTTTTTTCGGAATCCAAACGTATCCAGTTTGAGTGTTACACTTCCTTTTTCCAGGGGCACACTTCAGTTTTGAGTGCCCCCGCTCCTGCTTGCACTTCTCCACTGCGGGGTGCATAGCTGCGTTCACCTCAACAGAGAAGTTTAAAGGAGCATAGCATGGCAATTTTGAGACAGCTCGACAGCTGCCTCAGCAGCAGTTTAGGGGCTCTCAAATGCAGCTGCCAGCCTGTCTCCACCTTCACCACCCCGGCAACTATTCCACCTGGCTGCCTTCAGGTGGTGCAGGGGCTCTGATGCTGAGGTAGAGGCTCCTTTAAACTTCTCCCTTGAGAGGAGTGCAGCCCCAGACCCCTCAATGGGAAGTGTGAGGGTGCCTGCACTTCTCCCAGGTGAGCTGCCCCATCCAGCTCCTACTCCCATGCAAGCAGGAGCTGGCTGGGATCTCTCCGCTGGGAAGCGGAGGTTTAGCGCTCCCCAGCTGAGTATTCAAAATTAAAATGGAAACTATCCAGAAAACCACAAAGGCAACGAACTTGCAACTCATGAAAAGAAGCAACGCAACAAATTGAAAAAAGCAAACCAACCGCAAATGAATCAGAATCACAAAGCATAAAACAACACTGAGCCTAACCCTAATTCTAATCCTTGCCCTAACACTAACCCAATCCTAAAATTAACCCTAACCCTAACCCAGAAATGTTCTTGTTAGATGGTACAAATCATGCTAAAATGGCTGTTTTAGGGGTTGTTTTTAAAAAGTCTGTAACGGATTAATCCATTTTGCATTACTTTCTATGGGAAAGCGCACCTTGGTTTTGGAACGCTTTGGCTTTAGAACGGACTTCTGGAACAGATTTTGAGAACCAAGGTACCACAGTACTGAGATTTATACCACACTTTTCAATCAATTCCCAGGGCATCTTACAAGGAAGCAAAAATTACATTTCACACACACACAAAAACCTAGCACCATTTTAAAACAGCAGCATGAAAGCAAACAAAGGTAGAAGCATGGAAGAATCAAGATTTCTCTTGGTAAGGCTAAAATGGCATTCCAAGCACCTTAAGGGGACATGAGGGAGTGAACATATGGGGTGGGATTTCCCCTGAAGACACTCAAAGCAGCATAGATCGTGTTCCCTATCTTATTCTCACAATAAACCTATAAGGTAGTTGAGGCAGAGTGCAACTAGTGATCCCCATGGAGGATTTGAACCTTGGTCTCCATTGTCTGTCCAAGACTCTAAACCACAATAGCTGTCTTGTATAGCATTACGTGTAAGTTCAATGTATGTGAAGATGCAGATCAACAAAATTCTGAGTGCACTGACATTCTAGCCACTATCGACACGTTTTCATTAAGAAAAAGGGTTTGAGAATTATATCACATCTTAGTAGTTCAGCCAATGTCTATGAGTTTTTTAGATTGGAAAGTAGCAGTCAATCTTTTTTTCAGTAACGGCTACTCACACATTTTTGTGAACATCTGTACAGTGGTACCTCAGGTTACAAACACTTCAGGTTACAGACTCTGCTAACCCAGAAATAGTACCTTGGTTAAGAACTTTGCTTCAGGATGAGAACAAAAATTGTGTGGTGGCGGCGCGGCAGGCCACATTAGCTAAAGTGGTACCTCAGGTTAAGAACAGTTTCAGGTTAAGAATGGACCTCCAGAACGAATTAAGTTCTTAACCAGAGGTACCACTGTACACATAAGCGTTCTGTACACATCAGATGCATGTGTTGAGTGCACCCTCCTACGACAGCATGTCATGTTCACCCAAATGACCCAATGTAAGGTTGGACGGTGGCGAGAACTCAGTAATTGCCCCCCCCCCCCCCGTGCTTAAACAGAGAGGAAATTATATAGTACTTTTGATGAAGTGGAATTCAGGGCATACATTTCTTCAGTACATGCTGTAGTGAGCTTTCACAATTTTATGAAGAATGGTTTTTTCATGTTTTTATGAGACCAGAAAAGGGTTCCAACAAATAGCTTTTAACTATCAACAAGAAAACTACTGTGAGGTAATTTAGTCCACATGCATTTTCCAGTTGCTTGGGTTTGCACCCATTGTTGGCAACTACCAGGAAGTTGCAGGCAAACCTGAGTGCCCTGGGTTCAACCAAAGCAATAATTCATTCCTTCTGTCCATTCAGATGAGTGAACTTTTGATATTACATAATATGACTGAGGGTACCAAACACAAAGTAATAACCCAGCGAAAGTAATAACTAGGGAACTTGAGACTGATTTTCCTACTCAAAAAGACAAAGAGGGTAGGTCAGATTTGAAGGGACAGCCCTCCCTATTCCAGCCAATGTCAATTTGCAGTTTCCTAAGTCCAGAGAAGGGAAAGCTGCCCAAGACAAGTGCATTTCTGCCATGAAAATTTGGGGGAAATAGCATGAGTTAGGCTAACACAGAATGCCAGAGAAAAATAAATAAATAGTGGCCAAACATGCAAAAGCTTATAAGCCCATGAGCTCCAACGACAAATTTAAAAAATGACATTTTTGGTTTACGTATCTATCAATGGAGCCACTACTTGCTTTGTGTATAAAAAATTCAATTATAAAAGTCAAATTATCTTCAAAAGTCTGCTGATTTTTGTATCATGGTTATTTCACGAATTAAAATTAAATGAGTGGAAATAATTTCTTTTTGATGGGCGCCTCACATATTGCAGCCTTAACAGAAAACAAATCTTCAGCAATGTGAAGTTTCAGTAGAAGTGTAAGAAACACATGCATAGAAGTCCTATCTTAGTTAACAAGAATGGCAAATTTAAAGGATTTATGTCTGTCATGTTTTTTCAACAAGTTATCAGGGTAGCATATAACCAAAAATAAATCATATTTAGCCTGTAACCTATTGGGTTGGATCCAGACTTGCATAGAGCCAAACAGGTGTTTCTGTGGGTCAAATGCTATTTTCTGGCTGTTCTGCAGGGGCCTTCTATCTGCCAAAAGCCTGCTATGGAGGGTTGGGGAACACTCAAGAAAGTATGTGAGATGGTGCTGATAGCTGCTATAAGGAAGTGATTTCACAAAAAGCAGCCCCTTTCCTCCAGCGGCAGGAAGATCCACTAGATCTCAAATGCTTTTATTTGTGGAAGGGCAAGTCTGGATCCACTCCACTGTGTTCTCCTCTTCATCAATGTACATATAAATCTTGCTCATCTATATTAAAAAGTAGATGTTCCTCTCTCCCAAATTGTCATACTACATTTAAATATGGTAGCCTAAAACTAATGCTTTACAATTTGTTAAAAGTAAATTTCAAAAACACCCATTGCAGAATTTCACCATTGTTTGCCCTTCAGAAGTTGAATATGCAACTAAACATTATACACAGTAGGCATCTTAATGTTTTATTCATTGCATTCTGCATACAGATAAGCTTCACCGATATTTAATTCACTGTAGCATTCTGTAGGTGGTGTGACAAGATTACATGAATTATAAAGAACTTTAAAAGTATATATATATTCAGCTGATATAGCATCACAGTTACTGTAAAAAAAAAAAAATCACAATGGAAGCTAAGGCCTAATTTTTAAAGTTCTCCAATTAGTTCATTTCTTTACCATTTTAAAGAGAGATTAGAAACTAAACTCCAGTACCTCAAAAATAAACAAGTCAATGGTAGTTTCTAGCGACCAGTATTCAAGTAATGCAGAAAACATACAATGAGAAAAATTGTTGCTCTTCATTAAAGTTGTATACCTATTTACACTATGTTAAAATCCTTAAAGTTGAGTGTAATGTAAAAATAATCTGTAAAACATCATTTAATATAAAATACCACTTATAATGTATTATGTGTGAGACTAAACATACTCATAAAATGTTCAAATACGCATTAGACACACAACAGAATGATGCTAAGCACAGCTATTTAGAAATAAGTCCCACCAACTTCAATGGGCCTGACTCCCTAGTAACTAAGCTCAGGATCATAGACTAAGGCTATAATCCATGTCACTGATTCTCAATGGAATTTGCTCAAGCACAACTGTGCCAAGGACTGCAGCCCAAACTGTTTATTTCAGAAACACACAGAAAATAACAAAGGTCAGTATGAAGCATGAGGAAATCAAACTGACAACTGTTGAGCACTGTTCACATTACTGTAACTGACCAAATTCACAATATCAACAAATTGTCTAGGACCTGAAACATGGGGGCAGGGAGTAAGCGATAAAGGATTGTTTCACTAGCCAAAATGAGCAAGCCAAACTGCGGGATGAGTAATCATTCTGTGTAGGACAGCTGTTTGTAACATCTATGACATGCATAGGATTCTCACAGATTATGAGGGGCACTTGGCCTCCAAAGACCACGTGTGTCTGATTTGCCTCCTGTTTTCACTTAACAACCAAATGTTTTAAGCGGGTATGTGTGTATGAAAAGCTGCTAAAGCAAAAAAACGACAGGCAAAAGAAAAGTGGGTTGCTGAAAGCCTTCTGAGTAGCATCTGTAGTGCTTTAATTTCAACGTAAAGATCACAGAAGGAGCAAGTAGGTGACACATGCAAGTATTTTCTGAAGTGTTAACAAAGCTTGCAACCTAGGGGCACCATTGAGTTTTACATAGCAGCAGGGAGTGCTAAAGTTGCCTTCAGATTATGGGATATGCAGATACAGACATACTTGTGCATTGTTGTATGCCCTGTGCATTGCTGTAAGGCTGCCTTCTCCACCCCAATGCCCTGCAGGTATTTTGGACTACAGCGAGCGCGCACCATCCCTCATCGTGCTGGATGGAGTTGATGGAAACTGGAACCCAAAACATCCTGGCAGGCACAAGGTTGTGAAAGGCTGCTTTGATGTGACAGCCATGACGGTGGATCATATTCTAGGCCAACTAAAGAACAGCAATCTAACTGGTTATAGGATAAGCAGAAATTCCTAACAAAAATAGGTTGTTTCAAATAGTTGTCTATAACGACTTGAAAACAAGTTCTGCAAACCTATCTGATAGGTAATAAAATAGTTTATCAACACGGTGAACTAAAATACACTAGCTTACAAAAAAATTGAATTCTAAGTGGAAAAACGAATCTCAACTCTCATTCTGTTAGACAAATTCTTTAAATGGATATGAATGAAAAATGTAAGCCTACTTGAAATAGAAATAAGCTTTTTCTGTACAGTTTGATGCTTTTGTTTAAACCATCTATAGTAGAAAAATAAATTCTTTAGCAACCTAGAAACAGTTTATAAAACTCTTGAAGTTTAATTTTTTTTCTTAACATGCCTATGTTAAACTGATAGCTATAAATAAAAGCTATTTAGACAACAGATGTAATGTAAAACAAGTTAATGCTACTACGTTTATAGGACGAAATTTTATTCTTGTATTTATATCCTGTGTGCTTTGAATTTGAATAGGGGGTTTTTGTGGTTGTTATTTAAAAAAGATAGTTGCAAGAATATAACACAAATATCAAGATAATTTATAATATACAAATACTTAACAGCAGCCTGTTTAAGGAATCTTAGCTAGAATGATAAGCCAAGTCATAATTGGAAGTACAATACCTAGGACATAACAATTGAAAAAGGCAATTTTTATTTTTGAGAAATGGAGCAAAACTCTTAAGAAACTTAATTCTTAAAATGAAAATGCAGATCAATTCTTAAGAAGGTTGAAATTCAAAATTGTTCTACTTGCTATATTAGATAGCAAACTGAATGAAAATTACAATAGTGTCTACAAGGTTTTCCCATCTACTCAAGATATCTCAGCAGCTGAAGAAATCAGGGGTTGTTGATTTTTTGAGCAAGAAAGAAACTCAAAAAATAATTTTAGGATCTGCAATAATTTGTTGCATGATAATTAGCCTTCTATCACATTTACTGAACACCAAAGATTAACCAAGGATGTTTAAATTAAGCAGCATTCTTTTACAGCAAAACTTGTACCAATGTAAAAGAAAAATAATTTTAAAATGGTGCAAAAACAGTAATTTTGAATTTTAGTACAACAGATCACAGAAAGAAAACCACATGAATACAAGTATCATTTTATGTACATATTAAGATGCTTCAGTACCCAAAGTATTTATTGCTATATATTAGCAATGCTTTTTTATACCTTTAAAGGGCCACAGAAAAATATATATAGCGTATATGTTAAATTTAAGTCCTAAATCGTTTGGTTTAGCAAGTTTACACTACAACAAAATTTTCATTTATGTATGAAAAGTTATATAGCCTTATATGAAAATGTCAAACTATTTTCTATATACTAGATGAATTCCCAATGGGAAAAATTAAAATTTCTAAAATATATTAGATTAGGTTTACAAGACCATCAATGATCTTTCAAACATGCAGCTGTTTACAGAATTAACAGTATTACAAAATAAGGGAAAAATAGGTAATAGCAACATTTTTGCACAATGGTTAAACTCACTTTTACAATAAGCATGTCCTTGGTATTGTGCTGTAAGAAAAAATAATTTTATCAACCCCTCAAACAAAAATGTCCACAGGTTTCTTGAAGAGAAATGGAAGGTACAAGAGTGTGGTATTTATAACAGTACAGCTTATGTTCTTTCTGAAACAAATTGTACTGTAGCAGAAGTAGTTTGAAATTTACAAATAAGATACAACTCTATTTTAGCTGTCCACAGCAAAGGGTTAAATGGGAATGAAACTGCCAGGAAAAAAGGACATTAAATAACAAAAACAGCCCTAAAGCAGGCTGTAAGCATTGAATGTTCCATAAATGATTTATTTAATCATTACATTTCTATAGAAAAGTTTTATTCACAATATATTGTGACAAACTGTCACAGGAATGATAGTGATTGCAATAAATGTTCATGCAACAGCAGCTTTGCACTTTAGTTATTTCTGGTTCTGTTTTTTTAAATTAAACCGCTCCAGTCATGCTAATCAGATAATTTTGACCTGCAGTGTTTAAGAAACAAGGAGTATAGTATGACTATAACAGAAAGGTCTGAGCTTGAATCCAGATGTTGTCATAAGTACTATCGTTGCTTTTGTATCTTGAAACATGCATGTCTAGTTTTCCTTTTCTATCCAATGCCAAGCTGCCTACAATCATCTTCTTTTTGCTATCAGTTGTTATATTTAAATAATCCCAAGAGGATCTGCTTGCAACTGGGGTTGTATCAACTGAGGTTGTAGAGGTGGCGGTAACTGTAGTGGTATGATGGGATCCACCATCTGCACTGGGTTGGAAGGTGGAGGCTGGTGTGCCACACTGTCAGAGGTTTCTAAAATTTCTCCATTATAGAAGAAAAACTGGCACTGTTGAATGAATGTCTCTATTACGGATTGAAGGATCTTGGTGGTTGATAGAAACTCTCTGTTTTCAAAATCAGGTCTCATTAATGTTGGCCAGAAACAGATAGATAAGTTATCTGCAGTCATAAGATTGGTTCTGCTTTGTTGACTAACCCTACAACAAGAATAAAAATGTTGAAAGCATTAATCGTTCATAAATCAAAATTAAGAAGATAAAAGTAAGTGCATTTAAAAATACTCCACACAATTTCTTTAAAACATCCAGCAACAGCAACTTTTAGATATAGGATCTGGTTAAACATTACATCCAGAATGCAGGATGAAAGAGAATTAGTCTTGGACTTGTGTCTACCCACACCCATTCTCCCCAAGTGAACATTACTACCACATACAGTTTTATACAAGAACTCCATGGATCTGCTTTGTATCTGCATGGATTGCTAGATCGCAGAGATCTATTAACATCTACCCAGAAAGAATGGGTTGGTGTTAATAAAACATGGGAATGTTTTTATCATGCATGTTAAGTTTACCCATCAAAACCCATAGCTCAAAAATAGAAGTAACATTTACTTACTACAATATGCATCCACATACATCCATACAGAACACTAGACACTAACAATGTGTTAAAGGAATACTGCAGACAAAGCTTTCTAGTGGCGTTATCAGTTTTCAAACCAATGTTGCATGTGGTCATGGGTGTCATTGGCATAAATACCATTGTACATATCACAGAACAGCAGTTTAAACAGGGCAAAATGGTATAACTAACTATTCCTTATAAATATTAACAAACAGTGAAATCCTCTGCATGTATAGTCAAAAGTAAGGTATGCTAAGGCCAATGGGATTCACAACAAGGTATATGTGTATAGGATTGCAGCCTAAATTCTATTACCAATCATTTAAATGGATAATTTGAAAAACAAATACCTGTTCAGATGAGTTATTACATATCTGAAGACATCGTAGTTCACTGGATGGAATTTCTTCACAATTTCTTTTAATTCATAGAGCCTCTCTGTTTTATCAAGGATTTCTGCAGAAGAAAGGATTTTTTTTGCCAAATATTGAAAAAGGCTTTGAATGTGAACAGTATTAACAAAACTGTGAAGTTAAACAATGGCCCTCTGTTGATCAAGTATTCTGTGCTGTCAGCTTCTCACCCTCCTTCCTCATACAGTGGTACCTCGGTTTAAGAACAGCCCTATTTACGAACTATTTGGTATATGAGCTCTGCAAAACCAGAAATAGTGTTCCGGTTAGTGAACTTTACCTTGGTCTATGAACGGAAGCCAAATAGTGGAAGGGCACCAGCAGCAGGAGGCCTCATTAGGGGAAGCGCGCCTCGGTTTAAGAACGGTTTCAGTTTAAGAACCGACTTCCGGAACGGATTAAGTTCATAAACTGAGATACCATTGTATAGGCTAATTTTGAGAGAGTTGAGAGAGAAAGAGAGGCAGCAAAAAATGCTAGGGACTGTTTCAATTTGAAAATGCTCAAAAGTAGAGTCCCTCTCTCAGAGACTTCTAAAAACACAGCAAAGCAGTGTACACCATACAGAAGATACAATGAAATAAAAATATCAATAAAACGTTTTAAAAATCCTTAAGTACTGGTTGCTGTAAAATAAATTCACTTTTCAAAGGCATATCTACTAAACAACACTGTTTTTAGGTGATTTCTTAAATAAAGGCAGGAATGATTCCTGTTGAATCTGTACTGGCAGGGAGTTTGACAGTACAGGGCCTGCCACATTATAGGTCCTTAAAAGTATTTTGGGCCCAAGTTGTTTGGGGTTTTGTGCATTAACACAAGAACTCTGAACCTGGCCCAGTAGCAAACTGGCAACCAGTGCAGCTCTCTCAGCAACTGGGTAACATGTTGCCAATTGCCTCCTCCTGTGTGCAGTCTGGCTGCTACATTCTGCACTAGCTGCAGCTTCTGTAAAAGATACAAGGATAGTCCCACATAAAGAGCATTACAGTAGTCAATCTTGAGATTACAAATGCATGAATGAACATGTATTAAATGCTTTTATTGATTTATAGGAAGGCAGTACTGAAGCCACAAAATATTCTTACAGCATATTTTTTAGAGAACAAGCATATAGACAAGCGAGTGGATTCTCAAATGCAGGTAGCAACCTGGGTTCTTGCCTAGGGATTGGTGGGGCTGAGAAAGAAGATGCTCAACTGGTACTCCAAATAATGTTGATAGGTTTTTGTGAGTATATCCAGGCAAGGGGGCAGGCAAGTTTCATAAAGTTTGAAACTATGTGTACAGAATTTTAGAACACTTATTCACAGTGGAAAGTTCCACAAATGTGATTCTTATTCATAGATGAATGTATTAATTTGTTCAGATGATAAACACTACAAAACCTATTAGAAATCTCTCTAATTACCACACTCACTATTATAAAATGGCGGCATAAGTTATCTTTACAGATAAATTACAGGGAACTGTAAAATTCAGCTTTGTGGAAGAGCTGCTAGCAATATTTTTAAATGCTTTAGTAGGATGCGTTTTACTAACTCTTGTTTTCAGTAAAATCCCTGGAAAGTGAAGTCAGCAGTAAGTTATAAAGGATGTTGCTTCCTCATGTAATTCTACATTTAGCTATAAAATGGCAAAGATCTGTGCTTTTAAACAGCATGCATGGTTTTTTGCATGGGTGGCAGAAGTTTTCACATATATTCACAAGCACCAATCTTTGCTTTTCAGAGAAGACAGCTGGGAATGTTACATGCTTATGGTTTTCTGAAGTGCAGCAACTATGTGTTATGTAGCCATAATAGACAGACAACTATCACCAATGAATTTTACTTCAATATTTATCACTATAAGCAGATTTTCCTATTTATTGGAATTTTCCAAAGATATTCAGAAACAAAATATATTCCAGAAGACTGGGAGTGGGTTCCACTCACTGAACACTCCTGCTAATGGAAAGACAATTTTAACCAATTTTTGTTTCCCTCATGAGCTACTTGCACCCACAGAAGTAAAAAATCTGCTCTGCAGTGGAGTGGGGGCCTTTGGAACAACATGGAAGATGGCTTGGAAGGCTGCCAAGCGAATAGAAATCAGCAAAAATAAATCTCCTGACTTCTATGTGCCACAAAAGAAAAAAAAAGAATTGCTTACTTGATGCTTCAACTAATTCTGGATGTAGTGAATAAGGAATTAAAGGATCTGGTAGATCTGCAAAGAAAGCTTTCAGAGCTCCTGCCACAGCATTTACTGTCACATCCATAGATTCCAGACTGATATTATGATCTGTAAAACAACACAAAACAGTATTTTATTAATGAGAGCCATAACTACACATTTCTAAAAATGACGTACTGAACTATAAATACAAATCAGCCATTGACCACTCAATTTAAATTACCCTGGAATAATGGGCTATTGTAGACTTGTCTGCCATAAGCACTGATCATAATTATCAATATTATAAATCATCTATTCAGATGTTATGAAAATGACAGACTGCCCTGGGATTTTATACACTCACACACCAACCATAATCAGCATTATCAGAATTTATCCCCTTTCACAGTTAGGAATGGGGACTATATATTCTTATACCATGCTATCAGCAGCCAAGATTATTCCTCACAAGAGAACTGTACAGACTAAGGCTGAAATCCAACATTGTGCAAGCAGACATCTGCTTAAGCAATGGTACTTTGCATATAGATTGCTGTTCCACAACCCTACTGGATCTAATTTTGTGGGGAGGGGGCATGGGAGGGAGGCAGAGAGGAACACTAACTCCCATCACATGAGCAGAAGTTCATTTGCTGAGGCATGGACACCACTGGATGTTAGCCTAATTTATTTCCAAAGTTACACAATTTATTTATTGTGCAAGTAAACTCTAACCTGGTACTTGAGAAGAAAAACCTTGTGTTAAGGTAGCAATGGATTATTTATCACATCATCCACCTTCACACTTAAAACTGGTTAAGGAGGAGGAACCCACATATTCCAAAGTTATAGGATAACTTTTAAATAAATAATAAAGTATACAGGACTAAAGCACTGCTTTCTCTCCAATTCAAACCTTCTCCTTTGCAAGCATTACAAAAAGTATATTTGTGCTAAATTACAAAAAAAATCACTTTTTCAAAATGTGACACTAAGTTACAATTTTTTTTATACCAGAACTGTTGCATCAGCAAAGTAAAATATTTAGGATACACATATTTGCAGGAGAGTTAAACCACAAACCTGTGCATCATTAGCAGAAGTGCAAAGTTTTGAGACAACATGAAATAATTAAATTTTTTTGGTAAAATGGAAAATCTGGAATAAATTACTGATTTACTCATCAAATCAGGAGTCCACAAATTAAATGTCCCCAACGGCCAACTATGATTTGTATTAACTAATAACTCTGCCCCACTCCATATTCAAGGGTGGAAGTTTTGACTGAAACACTTAAATAAAGCTCAAAACAAATCTAATGTCATGTTAAGTTTTGTAGGCACTCGGAAGCAGAAAGTCTTCCTAATCTTCTGAGCTCAGTAACAGAGAACAATGGTTTGAATGCAGAAGGTTCCATGCCCAATTTCTGGCATTTTGAGAGGCCTGGGGAAAACTCCTGTCTGAAAGTTTGGAAATCTCATTTCCAAAGAATGAATCCGCTTCACTGTTAGAACCAAATTGACAGTTGTTACAGTAAAATTATGCTTTACTACCTGTACAGCTCAGTTACAGATCAACCACTCAGAATTTTGGGGGAACAAGTAGGAAACGGAAGGGGCGGGGTTTTATTTAGATGTTGTTGTTTTTGATAAATTATTGTGACTTTCAAATTGAATTGGCTAATTTTACTGTAATCAACTTTACTGTAATCAACTTGTAGAAAAGCAGGCTACTGATCTAAACAGTAAATGAACAAATTATACAATTACCACACTGCTTACCACTGCATGTTCTCAATACATTAACACGCAAATCATAATTTGTACTTCATATAACTATACAAATGCACACTCTCCAGCTTCTATGATTATCTGTTTGGAATGCAAAAATTAGACTGCAGGGTTTGATAGACCAAAAATTATTTGTGATATGCATCATATCTCCCATTACCTTGATCAAATTGCTTCTGAATGTTGTCTTGATCAGTTTTATTCCCACTAACACGATAGAGACCTTCAGTACATAGACCTTTGGGGGTGGAAAGCAAATGTCACATGGTTATATTTTGCAAACGAAAAGTTATTATTTAAGCATAAGCAAAATTCGTATTAAAATATCTATCACACTCTTGAACATAAGTTCAACAAGTAGCCTGCCGAATGCTTTACTAGACGGCCTCTGCTATAGAGCAGCCTTCCTATTCTGATACAGAGGAGGGGTCCATTTGGTTATTATGCCAGATGTAGATGAGAGATAGAACACTCCATCCCTCTTAGAGCACTCTATGCCTGTATGAAACTCCATCTTCATATTTGCATGTAATTCCTTGTTGCCTGCAGCTAACAGGCTAGGGCTTAAAAAAAGATTTGCACTATTGATTTCTTCAATTAATATGGGGTGATTTCTTGTTTATTTGCAATCCTAAGAATGCTTTAAGGAAAGCAACCCTCAGCTTCAATTCAGCGGGCATTACTTCAGAGTAAACAATGGTTGTAAAAATAGTAAGCTAATTCTAATTCATAGTGTGATTAATCATCACTCTTTTAAAAACGAAACATGCACTACTACTTGCTCTCACAAAGTTTTATATTTTAATCACAATTAAAAAAGGAAATGCATACATAATTACATAATCTTACATAATCTTAACAACTGTTATGAATAAGCCCTCATGCCAATGTATGTGATCTGAATTCCCATAATCCCTCTTCACTTCTTCAATCCCACCCACACCCTCACTCATATAAACCTAGTCAAAGGTTTGATACAAGAAAAAATAATTGTCAGCATTTACTGGAATCTACAAAGTCTTTTTAGCAAAAACTTAACTAGCACTGACAGGTGCTGGCATTGCAATGTCCCACAAGCAACACTCTTGTCACATGATTTGGTCTTCTCCTAAAGCCACAGTCTTTTGGTCAGAGGTCAGCAGCCACATAAATATGGCTTTTGATACCTCCTTGCAAATTACAGATGTTAATGTTCTACTGAATCATGTGTACCAGTCCTTTGGATCCTGACAAACAGACAATATGGTGGCTAAATGTCTAATGCTTCAATACTGGAAGAAGTCACAGATAGTGTCTATGAGAAAGTGGTCTTCTATAAACATAAGATGGGAAATTTTCTGATATCTGAAATGTCTGAGCACCGTGTTGGTCCGGACCACCAACTTTTCTGCCCCACACTTCACATTCTCTCCCTTGTACACAAATAACATGTTGTATTGGTTTATAATGATTTTGTTTGTCTTGTTTAACTGTATTTGGTTATGCGTCATTTTGAAAAATTCTATTAATTAGAAGAACTACTAAAAGAATAAGCCACCTCACTTTACAAATGCTCCTAACTCAACACATATCATATGCACTGAATCACAAAAGGAAATACAAGCTTCATGGGGAAGAAAAGCTGTCAAAAACTGAACACAGGATAGATAAAAAGATGCTTTTTAAAAAAGACTTTTCTTAAATAATTACTAGGTGAAATATTCCAGATATAAAAATGTTTGCCAGATAGTTAACCTCTAATTTGAGTCACAGTATTACAGAACTGTAGAGTTGGAAAGGATCCCAATGATCATCTAGTCTAACCCCTGAGAGTGGAGGGAACTCCTAGCATTGGAAGGAGATGGGGGGCATTCCACTGAACAAGACTAAATTCTTCCACAAATGGAATGCATTACTTGGTATATCATCCTTAGAAAACTTCAGAATTGGTAGCTATTTAAACGTTAGCTATTATTGCAAGTGTAATAATATAAATGCTAGTTTTCATGCATTCTGAATGTTATTAAAATTACTGACTCTACTTAAAAATAAAACAATGGAGATAAAGGTTGCTGTTAAAACACTGCTACATAAGTTAGTAAAAAGGTAAAGGTAAAGGGACCCCTGACCATTAGGTCCAGTTGTGACTGACTCTGGGGTTGCAGCACTCATCTCGCTTTATTGGCCGAGGGAGCCAGCGTACAGCTTCCAGGTCATATGGCCAGCATGACTAAGCCACTTCTGGAGAACCAGAGCAGCGCATGGAAACACCGCTTACTTTCCTGCCAGAGCGGTACCTATTTATCTACTTGCACTTTGACATGCTTTTGAACTGCTAGGTTGGCAGGAGCAGGGACCGAGCAACGGGAGCTCACCCCGTCAAGGGGATTCGAACTGCCAACCTTCTGATCAGCAAGTCCTAGGCTCTGTGGTTTAACCCACAGCGCCACCCGCGTCCCCCACATAAGTTAGTATATGCTATCATATTGAAAAAGTTTGCAAGGAAATCTTGTCCAAAACCAACAAAGTGCGATCAGCACCTAAGCAGCTTGAATTCTCAAAATCTAAATTAGCACCTGGGTCAATTGATGACTACAGCTTAATCCCAAATAAAAACTGATCCTACAGAACACTGTTAGAATCACTGGGTTACTTTTTGCTCAGGCCTAGAAGCCAACAAACTGAGTCCTGGGCTGTATAAACCATGCTACCTATGAGTAGTGTAATATATTACATACAACAAGTGTACAATCTTTGCTCCTGTACACAGAAATAGTTGAGCTGCCCACTCATTCAGTTATTCAAACGTAACATTTAACGAGTGCACAATGCAGCGTACTCAGGTTTACTGCCAGCTAAAGGAAACTATTTCAGCAACACTTATTAAACGAGTCATTGAAGCAATTCCCTTTTACTGGCAACAAGGCAAGACATGCTGGGTCTGCTTTACTTCCTAAAACAGTTTCCTACCAAGGTTTACAATCAATGGAATGAGCTGTGACTGAAAGAGGAATGTTAAGTTTGTTCATTTTGGCCTCTGTTATTCTTAGAGAAGGTATTGTTTAATTTGATGTAGACATTCACATCACAACTCCATACATGTTTACTCTGAAGTAAGTCCTATTGAGTTCAATGAGACTTACTTCTAGGTAGGTCTGTATACTGGTATCCATAAATGTATTGAATGTTTATATATGAAATAAATGGGGGTTGGGAAGGAACAAAATCTAAGCCACTTAAAAGATTATTTCAGCTGATTTTTTTCAAACCTGCAGCACCTGCTTCAGTCTTGAAGGCATTGTACAGTACTGATATAATTTATTAAGCAGGGTTGCACAAAAGGGGAATGCTGTTTGTGCAATGGGGCTTGCCACCCCTTCTCCAACTTTAGCATAATGTCCGTCCGTCCCCGAGCCTTTCTTAGGTTTTGGGGAATACTCGGGAAAGATCTGGGCTGCAGCACAAAGGGTGGGGGAAGCTGCTGCTTCATGAAGTGGGGCTGAATTGCATTATTTTTGTTGTTTTTCAATGGAAATGCATGCAGAGCAGGATCAAAAAGTTCATCAGTAACATCTCTTCATTTCACATTATTTAGCTTTTATATAGCACTTTAGAACAAAGGTAGGCAGAAGATAGAAATCACACTAATCCTATAGATCCCAATTCAAGTTTCGTTGGAATCTTGCATGCTTACATTTGTATTAACAACATGTTTTAAAAGTGATTTTTCTGTATGTTAGATTTCAGTTTTTTCAGCAAACCTAAGTCTGTGGTTGAGGCCAACTGAGTAAAGTCAGGGAAATGTAGTCAGGTAGGGAGAGGAGACCACAAGACAACAGAGAAAAGACCATCAGCAGCATGTACAGGAGTAGAAGAAATCTGCTCTCCTCCCAGTTCCATATTCCAGGCGTCATAAGAACATTAGACGATCCTGCTGGATGAGGCCCATGGCCCATCCAGTTTAACATCCTGCTCTCACAGTGGCCAACCAGATGCCTAAGGGAAGCATACAAGTGGGACAGAAGCACACTGCCACCAATAGTGGAGGCAAAAAGTATCAGATTTAGTTCAGGTTATTTTTCATGAATTTGTCTTATCCTCTTTTAAAGTCATCCACGCTGGTGACCATCACTGCCCCCAGTAGAGCTAATGTCCATAATGTACTGCATAAGAAATGTACTGCATTTAATATTCTCTATCCACTTTCCCTACGCCATGCATAATTTTACCCACTGCTGCTCCAATCAAACCCTTGATCATTTTGGTTGGCCTTTTCTGAACCTTTTCCAAATGTACAATATCCAGTTTGTGTTGAGGCAACTAGAACTGTACACAGTATTCTAAACAGTCGCATAGTAGGTTTGCACAACAGCATTGTTATATTGGCAGTTTTATTTTCAATTCCTTTCCTAAGATCCCTAGCATCGAATTTGTCATTTTTTACATCTGTTGCACACTGGGTGAACATCTTCATAAAGCTATCTACTCTAACCCCAAAGTCCTGTCCAGAGTCAATATGATTTCAGACCCCATGAGCGTATATGTGAAATTAAGGGGTTGTTGTTTTTTAAGTCCAGATATGTATCACTTTACACTTGTTTACAATAAATTGCATTTCCCATTTTACCACCCATTCCCTGAGTTTGGAGCACTCCACGATCTTTATTTTTGTTTTAGTGACCCTAAAATTGTTTTAGTGACAATTCAGTAGCATTAGCAAACTTGGCTACGACATTACTTACCCCAACTCTACAATATTTATGAACAAATTAAAAAGCACTGATCCTTCAAGGGTTTGCTTTGGTAAATATGTGAAAGTATACAGTCCTCAGCACACACTTGTTATTTCTGTTACCACATAGTATAAAATGATGAGAAGCTAACAAGACTTTTATAGTTAGCTACCAAGAAATAGTAAAATGTTATTGATGCTCCAACTTGTGTCCTACCTGTGTCTTCAATGAAATCCACACACTTCTCAACAAAGAGTGGTATAGGTTTTTCAGGTGTAACCAGATCCTGCAGGGGCATTCCAAAGTAATTACTTTCCCAATTTCTACGAGTTGGTGGATTAAATGTCTTGGTTTTCTTTTTTTGCTACAAGAAAACAACAGCATTCTTAGCCAAGTATGTCACTAATGAAAGTAAAAAATTAATAATATCTACATAAAATCATACCTGTAACAAAAGAATCTTAGTAACAGAACTAATTTTGAATATATTAATTTATAATTATTCAATAAAGAGAGCAAACAAGCTTTTCAACATTGTTAAAATCTTTCTGCACTCAAATTCATATAACATGATAAAAAGTTAAGCAACATATGGGAGGCTATCTTTGATTGTGTTGTTTTCTGAAATTCCTTTTTTTTAAAAGCTCCTTTGTAATATATGGAATATTACCTAGATATATATATATATATACATGGAAAGACTGGTAAATTTCTATATTATGGTTCAGTGTAAGTATTTTCTTCTTTTAATAAGAAAACAATAAAACAATAAAGGGTAAATTAAATGTCCAAGAGTAGGCAGAAATGCCCCCACCCTCTAGCTGCAGGCATCTCATGACTGTCTTATCTAAGTTGCTGGGCAACCTAGCAGGTAACACTAGGTAGAAAAGGGCTCAATCTCAGATTACAGCATTCATTGTTGAACAGTACAGGAGAATCTGTGCGAAACGTGGAGAAGACTATAGGAACAATCCTGTGAAAATGTGGAACACTTTGTGAAGAGCTCGCTTGAGGGAAGCTGGATAACTTCCAAGACTTCTGGGCTTGGAGAACTCTGGCACTTGCAGGATTCTGTTAGAAACTGGACTTTGCACTTGCTACGTGGACTTTGTTTCACTAAGGACTTTGTAAACTAGAACCATCTCTGGGCTCAGAGAGTGAAAACATCTTATAGCAACTGCAAATAGTGTGTGTATATCATGTGCATGTGTGTGTTTGCCCAGTAAAAGCAATCTCAATTATACAGTTTCTTCCTGTGCTGAGCCTAACTGCTCAACTGAACATCCACAACACATAGCACTATATGGTTTGGAATACCATATTAAACTTAAGGGTTTATACAACTGTGGCTTAAATATCAAGTCGCAATCCATTTTTTGCCAGTTTCCATTTCCAACTGAAGCCCAACAGGCCACTTCTTAAGATGTTTATGACATATCTTTCCTTCTGTGGCATGCTCTGGCATGGCCTTTCAGGACACAAACAAGCAACAGTGGGGAATCTCCCCTTGTGCAAGCAGAACTTCACTTGTGTGCCTTTGGATCCAAGCTCCTATTTCTCAAGACCTACAATGCTGAGCCTGTGCTGAGCCTAACTGCTCAACTGAACATCCACAACACATAGCACTATATGGTTTGGAATACCATATTAAACTTAAGGGTTTATACAACTGTGGCTTAAATATCAAGTCGCAATCCATTTTTTGCCAGTTTCCATTTCCAACTGAAGCCCAACAGGCCACTTCTTAAGATGTTTATGACATATCTTTCCTTCTGTGGCATGCTCTGGCATGGCCTTTCAGGACACAAACAAGCAACAGTGGGGAATCTCCCCTTGTGCAAGCAGAACTTCACTTGTGTGCCTTTGGATCCAAGCTCCTATTTCTCAAGACCTACAATGCAAAACACTAAATAGTATGTTTCTATGAGGTGTGATAGCTCCATTCAGACAGGAAATACTTTAAACTGGTGAAGATTAACTATGGTTCCACCTTTTTTCTTTCCCACACTGTACAAAATTAAGTGTCCTCAAATAAATTAACAAAATGACAAGACAATATTAAGCTGTTTATAGTTAACCACAATGATAGCTATTTTAGAGCAAAAAACTATTTACAAAATTTCCTGAGTTCTCTATAATAATACTGTAAAGCAAGCCAACACTATATCCATTGCACAGACCTGAGGTTAATAAATGATGCCTTGCATTTAGACCAACATGCTATTCACCAGCTCACATTGGCTTTTTAAAATGTGAAAGTTTACAAGGAGTAGTAATACACCAGGTTGACTCCATTTCTTAGGCAGCCAATAACCAGTGGCTGCTTTTTCCACTGCTTGAGCTGAAGCAATTTCTGCAAGTAGTGTAACAGCTGTAAAGGTTAATTTCTTGCTTACTCAGTATTTTATACAGATGTCCTTCTAGTATCTCCTACTCTATCAATGATGCCCATAAAACTTTGCCCAAATAACTTCTTTTATATAAAGATATAATCAGTACCAAGACATAGCAATTCTATAAAGCAATTCTAAAATCTGACAGTTTGCCTGCACTATATATACTTTTAGAATTATTACCCTAAACAATATTTAATCTTTTTTAAACTGCTTCTCCGTGCACAGGAAATATTAGAAAAACCAGAACTAATCCCCACGAAAGTCCTTCAGGGCCAATATCTTTTCAAAACTAACCATACAAGCTACTAAAACATGTAGAAAGCTGGCAAAACGTTTTATCTGCAATGCACACTTTTATTCAGTAAAGTTCTTCAACTGCCTGTGTCAAATAATTATCTGAAGAGAAAGCTAAATAGTGTCATAGGCAGGTTTTGATGCAGGGGTTCCTCCCTGCACAGTACTCTTTTGCATACAACACTCTTTCCAAAAGTGCAATCACAGAAGAGTTTCACAAGTTGATTGCCCAAAGATTGCACAACAACCTACTATGCCCAATGACAATATACATCTATATAACAACACTGTATCCTGGTTATGTATAAGACTCACAGCTGGCCACTGCCAGGACAACGCAACACTGGACTAGATCTGATCTAACACAGCACAAGACCATAAAGCAATAGCTGATAATTCACAAATAACTGTATTACAATTTGAAGGGAACAATTTCTCCTCCCACCCTTTCCACATTCAGCACACAAAGTTCACAAAACAGTTATTTCAAATGTTGACCTCACTGACATCTGAAACGCTACATATTTATTATCTTTACAATGGCCAGTAATAAAGCACTGACTATGCTAAACCTGCTGTGCACTGAATACATGCCACTTTCTAATTAAAAAACAAATCAAAAACCTGAGCCCAACAACAGCAGTGCATTCACCAATAGGAGTAACATTATCCTAGTCACTAAAATATGCCAGTCTGAATCGCCTTCTATATAAATTTGTCAAATCTAACCAGAAATATAGCTGACATTCCTAGAAAGATTCTGCGATATGAAACAAAGGCATTGGGTTGTAATCAAAACTGCATGAGCTGAAACAATCTATCCCTCCTCCCCACTCCCCTTTATACCTCTGAAAAGCTTCTTCAGGCATCAAGGGGACCTACCAAACAAAGAGCTCTGAATCATCCAAGGAAGAGAAGGGAAATCACCCCAAATCAGACTGAGGAATCTTGTGTCCCTTTGATGCAAGATCCCTCCATCCAATTTTCCTTGGGGCCTTTTCTCAGCCAGACAATGCAATCAACATTTGATAAGGCCAACTTGCACAACTCCAAAAAGAACTTAATGCATAGTTAAAATAAAAAAAGTTAGTTTAAAAAATGTCTTACTTTTTTGTCTTCTTTTACTTTCTGAGTTTTCTTCTTCATCTTTTTGTCATCCAACTCTTGATCTGATGTAATAGCAGGGTTATCAATGCCACCTTTCCATGTTTCCACTGGGGACAGAAGGGGATCTTCTTCACTGCCACGATGTCTTCCTTTTCTTTTAGTTTTAGATGTTGTAAAAGCTTCATCATCACTTGCATCTGAATGTGCTCTCCTATAATAAGATTTGGCTTTGATGAACAGTGTTTTAGATTTGTATTTGTATTTTGAAGGTCTTCTTTCACCGTGGGTCTTTGACATTCTGTCAGGAAATCCATTTTCTTCATCTCCTTGGGTATTATTTATAGTAAATGAGTTTCGAATTTTAATCATGCGATTCTGACTATCATCTGGAATTGCGTAGATATCATCAGTAACACCTCTGTGCTTGAAAATGGTGTCTATAGGTTCTGCATAATTATCAGATTGATCTAGATCATCAGATGGTGCCAGAGTTGTTCTAGTTTTTCTTGGTTTGCCAATACCTGCCTCAATAGTTTTTAACAGGTTTGGATCTAGTTTTTTCACATTGGGCTTGAGTGCAACTGGTTTTGGCTTTATTGGAGGAGGCACTTTATGGTTGCGTTCATGATCGTGACAGTTAAGTGGTGTGCTATGAACAGGGTATTCATTACCTTCCAAATCGAATCGATCTTTTGGGATAAGCTGTACATCATCCCCCATAGGGCTGTAAGGAGGTGGGGCTTCAGTATCATCTTCTGAATCCGGATAGTAATTGTACGTAAGAGCACCTCCTCTGGGAGAATGCAGGAAAACATCCTCACTTGTATGTGTTGCCTCTCTTGTACTATCAGACATATAAGAATTTTCAATCATGTTTTTCTTCTCTAAAACATCACTAAAGAACAAGGTGAAAACCTCAGTCTGACGATGATATTGAGACAAAGAATACAGAGCTGTAAATTTAGCTGTAATCTCAGTAGCTATATGTTCACCTTCCGTCATTAATTCTTTGATAGCCTCAATCTCAAAAAAGTCTGCCTGACTATCAGTAACAGCCACCAATTGGACAGGAATCGTATCTTGTACTTCTGAAAGAAATGCTCGAAGCATTCCCATAGATGCCTTCCGTTTAGCAGAGTAAACTAGTATATACCCATGAACAAGTTCATCTTTTCTTACACCGATTGAAGAATGATATGATAATATTGTTATCTGTATTCGCCTCCGTTTTTCACCTATAATTTTATCCAGCATGAGGGAATTATTCTGGCCAGCCTGAGCAGCACTACAGGAATGAGAGTCAAGAAAGGGTGAAAGAATAAGATCTATACTGAATGGATCTCCACACATGGCACACATGACAATTCTCAAATCAGCTTCCGAAAGGTCTTTAATTGTAGGAGCGGGACTTACAACATCAAAATTGTGTTTAACTGCTTCCAAAACTCCCCGCAAAGCTTGTTTTATTTGAGCCTCATTAAATTTGCGTGGGTAAGTACCAGCAGGCACATCTATAAAAGGACACTGCAACTTGTTTGCCAATTGCTGTCCTTGGTGTCTCAGAATCGGCAAGTGCTTGCTAGCACTGTCTCTTTGATTAGCCAGTATTAATGTAAATGGAAGACTGGCCATATATTTGTCTCTTCTTATCTGAGATGCTTCGGTCCTGATTTTAGTGATCGACTCTCCAATAAAAGCGAGTGATTCAATTGAATTAAACACACAGAAACATCCATGTGGTTTGAAGGCAGAAGCCCATAAGTGACTTAGAAGATAAGGTGACTTTGCATCAACTGGCCTAAGATCAAGTTCATATATCTTTCCATCTAAGGCATACTCGTCATCCGTGGATTGAGTCCGAATCTCATTTGCCAGCTCTTGCGCCAGACCATCTTTACCCAAAATGAAAATATTAACTTTATCAATATTGGCACTATCGTGATACAAATTTAAGCGGCCGTGGTCCAATTGCAAGAGACTTCTGGCAAGCAACTGTTCTACTTTAATGTCCATACAGTTTTGGCCACTGAGACAGGTTTCTTTAGTGGGATGATACACAAACCCTATGTGTTTTAATAGAAGAGATTCTCTATCAGGTGCAAGTTTCTGTAAAGCTTTGTATCTAGGCTCTTCACTCAGAACTGCATGAATTTCACTCATTTTATCAGAACTAGGTGTTGCATTCAAATCCAGGTCATAAAACAGTTCTGAATGCTCAAAAAGCATTTCCTGAAATTCCTCTTTGGCTTTTTCAACAATTTCCCGTTGATGTCTACTATATACTTCTCTACTATCTGCCTCTGTAATATATTTAAAAGCTTCATCCTCCATTACAAAACACATAACTTCTTCCCAGGGTTGCCCAGGAGAAATGAACTGTATTTTTTCAAGTGTTTTTTTGAACTTCTCCTTCATTTCAACTCTCCTTTTTTCTGATATTAGATGCTGCACGTGGTTTTGATAGACTTTTTCCGCTTCTAGCGTGCTCAAAAGGTCAAATGGAATTCTCCTGTCATTCACTTTATCTATGTGATCAGTTTCATCCCAGGGTGTTTTCTCCAGCACCACAAAACATAGTTGGAAATCTGGCCTTTTTTCCATTAATTTCAAAGCTTCAGACCAGCTCAAATGCTCAATCTCTTCAAGATTTGACAGAAGTGTGTTAAAAGCTCTTGGTAATGTATTGATGTATTCATCTCTTCTTTTTCTTATATGCTCTTGCTTAAGCTGCTCTATGTGTTTTGAAAATGTATTTTTGGCCTTTTTTGTTCCCTCTAAATTAATGTATTCTTCATAATCTGGGTGATTTTTCAGTTTATTACTAACCGTTTTCCAAGTGGCATGATAGTCTCTCACAGTCTGAACAAGTTTCTCAAATTTATCCGTTGAAGTCACAACAAGTTGCCTCTGTGTTTTATAGGCATCCAGATAGGGAATTATTTTAGGCTTACCCCGGGTTTTATCCATCATTTGTACCAGTGCAGTAAAACACGTCTCAACATTGACATTGAATCTTGCTGATGTTTCTACTACCAGAAGGTTCTTCTTATTTGAAGCAAATGCCTGAACCTCTCGTAAATAGTGTTCCACACATTCATCACATTTAGTTGCTGCTATTATTATAGGCTTTTTAGATTTTGAAAGCTGAACATAGAGGTTATTCACAAATTTAAGTTGGTCATCAAACTTCCTATTGCATCCTTGACTTACATCAATGCATAATAAAAATCCATCAATGTTTAGCTTCCCTTCAGGCATTTGCTTTTGCTCAAAGTCTTGCTCCAATCCAAGCTGATCTGTGCAAATATACATAAGTTTTTCTGCTGACTGCAATTTGGTTGCAGCTGCACGCTTTATATATGGTTGTAAGTTCGTACTCCGATGAGGCAGAAAAGTCTGATCATCAATGAACTCAGTCTGTTCAATAACATGAATCTTGCAATCTATTCCATCCTCTCCACATTGTATTACGTCACCCCAGTACAAAAAGTGATCATTATTAACAACTCGTCCACCAAAGTCAATTGTGCTAAGCACAGAGGTATGTTCGGGGTAATATTCATCTGCTTTTGAACGCACAAATCTATTGCACAAACACGATTTCCCAACTCCACAGTTCCCCTTATCCTTTTCAGTCCCCGAAAGTCCAATCACACTAATAGCATAGGAAGGGGGACGAGGCTCTTTGTTCTTTGCCATCATAGTGTTCTTCTCATCCTTCTGTAGTTACCAACACAACCAGCTGTAGTGTTCATTCTTAAAAGTGCTTCTACACACTAAAAATTTATCTCCAATTTTTTAAAGGTATTTTCAGTTCTTCTTGGATTCTCATGCTTGCAATAAACTTATATGTTCAGATCAAGTGGTGCATATTTCTGAAAGGGAAAGAAGAAACACTCTGTTAATTACAGTTACCTATAGGTCTACTTTCAATGTTTCAATAAATTCAAACACACACACCTGATGCTTTTAACCAAGTTAGATATATAAAAATGGGTATGTAGCTCACATGTCCACACTTAAATGCACCTTACATGCATTTAGTGCTCTTATTTTAAGCACATTTACATAAAGAACATGTTCCATCAACATCAATGGCACTTGCTACCAGTTAAGATCCCTGATCAAACAAAGGCAATTCAAGGAAACATACATGCAATTATATGTGGTCCAGTGTACTGGGGTCCAAGTAGGATTCTGCTGCTCAGAAAGAGCAGTCAATACTCATCAGTGCACTTATAATGCTTATACAATAATAACATGAACCCTATCCTCCAATAATTAGATAACCAATGTAAAGCTAACCATCCACTATAAACTTGTCTGGGAAGATAGTCACATAAAGCAGAATGAATGCAGACAGTTTCAACACACAAAGCTCTTTCTACTGCAATATTGCACTGATTTCAACTGAACTTATTTCTAATTAACGGCATTTAGAAACGGAACCTAAAATATGTTTAAAACGCATATGTTTCAGCATGGGTGATTTTTCTCTCCTTTCCAAACAATGAGGTTTCAAAAGGCAGAAAGTTAGCAAAATAAAATTATTATTTTTTAAAAAAATACACTTCAAACAGAAACCTGGGGAATATATGAATAATTACAAACATTTAATAAATCTAACTTCCAAGTGTTACCAAATAAACAGTATGATGACCAATGACATCATTCGATCAAAGTATAAACCTCCACAGGAAGTGTGTGAGGGGAATGGAGTTGCAGTGATAACCTCCTAGCAGTGGTGCTACATTAACAGGGCAGGGAAACGCAGACAGGGCAGGAAAACGCGGACACAAGGTTGGGGGAACTCTGGGTGGAGATGGTGATACCATAAACCTTGTTAACACCTCAGCCCACCTACTGCCATTCTACTCCCATCCCCATGTGCCTCTGCAAGACCTCACATAACTGACTCCATAAATAACAGATTATGAAAAGATTCTGATGTTTATGGAATGAAGATGCTAATATTGATAATGATATCCAATACCTCAGTGTGTATATTCATCTAAGTGGTAACTGTTTCCACATACTGGCACAATCCACAACGTGTGTTTACACAGGGGCCCCTTGTCAACAATGACATTTGAGAAGCTCTACTGTTCATTGAATTGCTTCTCCAAACTATATTTAAGGTAATAATCAGATTGTCAGTCCTTTCCCCCATAAATTCAGAAGATATTACAATTTTCTGTAAATAGTTCTCAAGAAATGTTTTCTCTTTCCTGCTCCTCTACCCTTAAAAAGAAAAGTTAACTAATATACAATGTAGAGAATAATTAATATATAGGATGCTTATATGAATTAGCAATAAATATTTTCCATATCACAGGGACGCAGGTGGCGCTGTGGGTTAAACCACAGAGCCTAGGATTTGCTGATCAGAAGGTCGGAGGTTCGAATCCCCGCAACGGGGTGAGCTCCCGTTGCTCGGTCCCTGCTCCTGACAACCTAGCAGTTCAAAAGCATGTCAAAGTGCAAGTAGATAAATAGGGACCGCTCTGGTGGGAAGGTAAACGGCGTTTCCGTGTGCTGCTCTGGTTCACCAGAAGCGGCTTAGTCATGCTGGCCACATGACCTGGAAGCTGTCTGAGGACAAACGCTGGCTCCCTCGGCCTATAGAGTGAGATGAGCACGAAACCCCAGAGTCGGTCACGACTGGACCTAATGGTCAGGGATCCCTTTACCTTTACCTTTCCATATCACTGAAAACAATTACAAGGAAGTATTTATAATAGCACAGAGCAGCAATTTTTAAAACTATTGTACTGTAGACCACTGTCCAAGTTTGCTTGCTCTTACTAATCACAGAACCTATGTAATGGCACTTGACAACTATTCCAAGCTTCTTCCTAATTAAAATTCAGGCTCCTCTGCATTCTGATGCAGCTGTACTGCACTCTAAATGCAAAAGAATGAACACAAAGGGGACAAGAAAAGGGGTGAAATTATTCTAAGCAGAGGATAGGTACTGTTAGTGACAGAGAAAGGGACAAATCTGAGAAGTTTTAGCATTCAAAACATTACTCAATGTAGATTCCTATAATACAGCCATAGCACTGAAGGTTGAATGAGAGACTGAAGGACAGTGACTGCTCCCCAAGGCAGCTGCAAAGAGAGCCACTATTCAACTTTTACTAACCCTGCTGAGGGCCAACTAGCTCATTCTTTTATTAAAACTGATCATTCATGAATCAATTATGGAAACCCATACCCAAACAATCTGTTCTATCTGCTGATTTTATTATAATGCACCATAGATAAGAGAATGAATGAACAACCAAGCACTGCTTAATATATCAGTGGGTCCAATGGACCCCAGTTCCCATGAGCAAGATTCCATTCACACGGCACTCCAACTGGAGTGAGGAATGGGAGGTACACCTTGCATATTCCTCTTTCCCCCTAGAGTCCTCTGTATCTCCTGAAAATCTTCTCCGGAAGGTTTTGAACCACTCCTGAAAAGTGTGAGGAGTGGTGCCAGTATGTTGAGGGGAGGGGGCTACTGGTCCCTTCCATTTGCAAAGAGCAACCCTAAATCCAACCCTCTATGCTTAGCAGCTTTGAGCGACCTTAGAAGTAGGAAAGCAGGACAGAAATGTTGAAAATAGAATCTTCATGTGTGACTTTTAATTTTTTTAAAAAAATGCTGAGTATCCACATACGATAGGATCCAGAAAAGTACACGCAGAGCTCTTCCAATCCTTTCCCTGTTGTAGACTCCCATGTTTCACAGCTATCTGAATTTAAGAATCAGTGGACCTTCTGGACAGAACATGGGATGCTGCAGTGGAAGGAAGGGAATCAGCAGAATTCAAGAGTCCCCCTGCACAAGTAGAAATACTTTTCTGATCACACATGGTACCTCAGCATCCAACCCAAGGAGTTGCTGTTTTTTAAGTTTAATTTAGTACATGTGTTAATTACTTATAGTGGACATAAGCAAAGATAAGTCGTAAGATTGAAACACCAAATTGGGGTTTTAATTTGGCAACCTGACTCCAATAATATACGGTACCTATGCATATATGCCATAAACAAAAACTTGGAGCAAGTCTCTAATTGACTGAGAGCATACACCCATCAAAACCAATGTCCTAAATTGTAAATATTTTGCCTGCAATACAATAAAGCTAGAGTCAAGAATTCAATATGTATCTCAAGTTTTCTTTAATTTCACCACAGCAATTCCCACTGCCAAGGCAGGAAAATATTGCTCAGTTTAAAAAGCATCTTGCCTCTGTGGCTGCATAAACCACTGCACAGAAAACATACACTAATGAGTACTCAGTGCTCATCTGCACAAACATGTAACTTCTTTTGATTGGGGCCTTTATGTGACCCACATTTTGGTTCATTCTCTCCTCTCCTAAAATATACTGAGTCACTGGCATAATAATAGTTTGCAATCAAGACTATCCTTTGTATTAATGATATACATGGTTAATTTTAATCTAGTGCCTCAGCAGTTGTCTACTGGGGTACTCAAAGGCTTTTTTTCTTCTGAAACAAATATTTGGAGAACAGTTACTGTTCTGCTTGAATCTACATTTGAAATACTTTTTTTCCTAGAGAAACTTGCTTGATATTGTGTTTTCATGGTTCAGAGACTAATTGCCATATTTGTAGTGAGGAAGGACAGATGTAGTTTCCTGCGTGACAGATGGCCTGGTGACCACGGAGGACTGTTTTGTCTTCCTCTGCAGAATGGAGTGTTTTTACTGAAACATATTCCTCAGCCTCCAGCAAGGCATAATTTACTCATTCCTGCTCTCCTGTTGTAGCACACAATCTGGATTATGTTGGTTAATCTGCTCAGAATATCTGAAAGCATTCCAGTCTGGCACAGTTGTGATATGCAGTTTTCTTCTTAACCCTCTGACCTTGAAAGCTTAAGGGATGCTCCATATATACCACCCCAAACTTGGTAACATAAAAAATGCAAATATCCTTTAACTATCACACATGATTTGCTCCTTTAGCAAGCATCCTCTTTGGCCAGTCTAGTGTGATGCAGCTGCTACTCCCTTTCATTTCTCAATTTGTTTGGACCTTGCCCTCTATACACATGTTGTGGGGAGAACCCAGAGGCACTGGGCATAAAGAAGAGGCAGTAGATGTATCTGCCTCACATCCAGTACTGTAAAGAAGCAAGCTGGGACACACAACCATCACAAATTTCCTTATTCTTAATCAGAAGAACTGACACTCAAGTAGTCAGTGGCAGCTGTCTCACATACAGTGTTCTATTTACAGAACAGGGTACAACTAAAGCTGCAACTCATGTCCTTATTTTTTATATCTCAAGGACAAGGCCCAGAAGAACTGAGAATAAGGAAATGAGTGCCAGCTGAATCTGCCTCACAATTACTGCTGGGCTCCTGAGGGATTATCAGGTAGTTAGAATGGCTGCCCTTGCTACTTGCCAACACCAGTCCCCTGTGCTGTTTGCCAATGCTATTGGTCACCCATCAGGGCCTAACCAAGATCCAGGGGAGACTTTCTTGGAAGAAGAAACATGGAACTCCATGGAGAAATCCAGCACAGCTAGGGACTAGGACAGGCATAGGCAAACTCTGCCCTCTAGATGTTTTGGGACTACATCTCCCATCATCCCTAGCTAACAGGACCAGGGGTCAGGGATGTTGGGAATTGTAGTCCCAAAACATCTGGAGGGCCGAGTTTGCCTATGCCTGGACTAGGATGAGCCCCACAGTCATAAGAGAGCCCAAAATTTCAAGTACTATGGACATCTCTCCTGGGCTTCTGGCAACCCCTCCAATCACATCCAAATCCTGCCTTTGATTCTCCACCACAAGCTGAACAGCAAAGTCAGCAGTGGACCCAATGCGAAGTCCAGAGTAAGAGTGCACATTTGACTGCCAGGAGGAGGGTCAAAGAAGATTTACCTGAGAGCAATAATCTAGCAGAAGTCTGTGAAAACGGACTGGTAATGAGGATGTAAAATATAATGAGGAAATGAGAATCAGTGTAGAGTAGTGGTCAGAATGCTAGACTAGAACCTGGAAGATCAGGGTTCAAATCCTCACTCAACCATGAAGCCCACTGGGTGACTTTGGGCCAGCTGCTGTTTCTCAGCCTAACCTACCTCAGAGGGTTGTTGGGAGGTTAAAAAGGAAAGGAGGGAAAGTGTCATATCAGTGCCACATAAGCTCTTTGGAGAAAAGATGGTATATACATGTATGTATGTATAAATAACTATAATGATCTCCATCTCTCCTACATTCTTCCTAGTATGATAAGTCCTGAGCAAGCTCCATCTCCCCCTCTTGTTCTACTCCAGCACTAGGTGCTGGTCACAGACATCACATCATTGGTACCCATCTACCCCAATAAATCTTTATAGTAAGGGGAATGTTCTAGGGAAACTACTAGGGAACCTTGCCCAAGACACTATCAAACCAGGTGCTGTCTATCACCCATAAAAATGGGGCTGGTGAAGGAGTGAGTTTCATTTCCTAGCCTACTGGGTTTCTAACCTTCAAAATGTTTTTCTAGCCTGTTTTTTACTCATAAGAAGGATTTGGCAAAGGAGGGATGAAGCACTTGGTCCATCCTTTGTCAGCTTCTCTTATGAGTAAAAAGCAGGCGTGTAAAATCTTTTGTAGACTAGTAATAAGGCTGAAATACGCAAGAAAACATAAGTTTAAGGATGGGGCGGTAGTGGCAAAGAATAGTCGGATATCTTGGTTTGACTAAGTACAGCTAAAATAAACTGTAATTTCATACATAACAGGAAACTTTAGATGAAATCAATTCTGAATGAAAGCCGAATTTTTTGCTCTTTTCTCTTATGCCTAGAGAGGGAGAAGGAATGTGACTCTAAGACTCACCATGGCTCATTTGTGATAATTTAAACCATGATGTAGATGCTTGGCTGGTTTAGATTTCAATTTATTTTATAACATTTGGGGGGTTTTTTGCTGCAGCAAAAAATCTCAAACAATGTGGCTTTCACCAGTGCAGACAATGAGACTACTTGTGACCACAAGAGGGCACTTTCGCAAAAAACAAAAAAACACCACAGCATGTCCTTCAGGAGGCACTATTACAGCATGTAAAAGCAGCTTTGGGGACAAGAAAGACAGGCATATAATCAACATGTCAAGCAGCACACTGGTACTGAAAATGTGTTGGAGACTATTCTCTTGTGAGATATAGGTACAGAAATAGAAAGAAGTCATGAAGGATGGCATATTCCAGCATGAGTAATCAGTAGAATGATGTTTGAAAAAAGCAGACATAGATAAGGAAAAAGAGAGTAAAGTCGGTAGTAAAGCTCCAAGACTGGGCATCTTGAGTGAGGAATACACAACAGGGATACAGAACAAAAAGTCTGTGGTCTAAACCATAAACTAATCACTTTTAAAATAGGTAACAATTCTGCTTTTTCTGAATGAAAAGCAGTCATCATTTGAATCAGGGCCCAGTTATCCCTGCTCCTGACTGATATTTGCCACCAAAGGTTCTATTTACTCTCAACAGCACAGAAACCAACTGGAAGTGATATTCAAGCACTTCTCTTATGTTCCCAAAACAGCAGGTAGCGGTTATTTTGGATAAAATGCAATTTTTGAATACTTTTCAACAACCCCAACCCCAAGTACATTGCAATAATCTTCTTTCTATCATGGTTGACACGGGCCACTTAAATACTGGCTCCTCGCTGCTGCTTTGCTCCTTCCCTTGTGCAGCTGGCGAAACAAACCAAGAAAGTTGGCTTGCAATAAACATTAGCAAGACATGGGTGACAATTGCAAATCAGCTATGCATCCAATAAGAGAGCTTGATCTAGGAGTACTCCTAAATATTTAACTGATTGTTAAAAGCAAGTGTTTATCTAATCCAGAAAGGACATCAACTACAGAGTCAACAGACCTCCCCATCATCAATATATTCAACTTCTCTGGACTGAGTTTCAGTTTACAGTGGTGCCTCGCAAGACGAAAAGAATCCGTTCTGATTCTCTTCGTCTAGCGGTTTTTTTGTCTTGCGAAGCAAGCCCATTGAAGGATTAGCGGATTAGCGCTATTAGCGGCTTTTAGCGGCTTATCTGCTGATCGGATCAGCTGATAAGCGGCTTAGCGGCTTAGATAAAGGGGGGGGGAGGAAAAAAACCAGCAGGAACTCACAAGACATTGTCGTCTTGCGAAGCAAGCCCATAGGAAATTCGTTTTGCGAAGCACCTCCAAAACGGAAAACTCTTTCGTCTAGCGAGTTTTCCGTCTTGCGAGGCATTCGTCTTGCGGGGCACCACTGTATTCACCCAAATCCAGTTCAACAGTGACCTCAGACATCAGATTAGAACAATTACTTCATCTGGACTAGATGAAAAGGTGTTATCAAAATACCAGTTACTAATGTCACTAGCTTTTAAACCCATATGAGTGTATCTAATGTTATGCGAGCAGAAGGGCAAGGTCATGAAACTGACCTTTCCCCACCTCTTCTTCTCCCTGTAACCCCCTGATCTGCCTCATCTGTAAATTTGGGAAGGGGCTACCAAACATTGTGGGCTGTTTTATAGGATTGCAGTGCCTAGCGTGCTCTGGTCCATGGGGTAACGAAGAGTCGGACACGACTAAACAACAACAAGTGGGAGGCAGAATCATCCGATACCTGAAACCTAGTGAAAGTGGTGCAAGATTCATCCACATGATTTAGGGCAGGATTGTCCCTCACCTTATCATATCCCAAGGGGGGTTGAGTTTGCAGCTCTGCATCCATACACTTAAAAGTTCCTCTGGTAGCCCTCTTTTTAACCATACATTTTGGAGAAACAGTTTATGGGCGAAAGGCTTGATTATCAATTGTTTCATCAACATTTTGTTGCCCATGCTGTTGTATTTGGATCAACCTGGACTGTAACTTAGCTAGTTTGGTGAGAATGTCACTTTGCTCATTAACAGGAGATGCTACACTAGAATTTGTCGTCTTGGTTGCCAATGGAGTTTTACAGAAGCCACTTGTTAAATTCCCAACTCCTCACATTCAAAGTCTCTAAAATAAGTCTCAGTTGTTAGTAATGTGTATTAAGCATATAGGATGGGCATATGAGCACAATCATAGTTAGCAAGGAAGCAGCATCCACTGAAAACAGGTCAAAGGCTTTCCAAAGGCCAGTTTCCTTAGGAGCCTTTATTGATTGAATCCTTCTGAAAAAAAGTTACTGAGTCCTCCCTCCAAGGTGACCTGTAGAAATCTAAAGAAATTAATTGTCATAGATAATTCAGTCACTAATTAAAAATTCCCCCCTTTCCTTATGATATACTGCAAGTTGATGAGAGTTGCAACAATTATCTGAATATGATAGCTGATGCAAAAATTGTTTTCTAACCAAACTCTAGCCATATTTTAAACTGACCATATAAAACTTAGGGCAACATCACCTTCACAAGAAAAGAAGTGTGATATATGAATACTAATTGCCCAGTTCCTCGGGGGAGGTCAGAACCCCGAGAACTGCATGCAAGGGGAGGAGAGTAGGATGCTTCCATCTGGAAAGCTGTGATGTTGCTTGCATAGGCAGAAAGGCTGGAAGAGTGTGACACTGAATTCCACCCATAAATGCAAATCCATGCAAAGACCACCATGAGCAAGTGAAAAACTTGAACATTAAAGCTGCACTCACACAATCAAAGCCCTGCTACCTGCCCCTTTGCTGCAGCTTTTCTCTTCACACAAGCTGCAAAGCAGACTAGGAGGCCAGAGTTAACTAGAGCAGTGTTTCCCAAACGTTTTTGGGCAACGGCACACCTGTTTACTGAAGAAAAATCTCGCGGCACACCACCATTAAAGCCCCGCCCCGTGACGTCAGCGCGCAGCGTCACGCCGGGAGGGACGCACAAAAGTGAAAGTTTTTTCCCTCGGCAGCTCCTCTCAGCTGCGCTCAATCCGCCTCGGAGCGCAGGAGCGATGCCTCTCTCTGGCTCTCCCTCCGCGCAGGCTGAGGGAGGGAGGGAGGGGCGCGTGTGACCCGTCTCTGCTGGGAGACCAAACCCAGCGAGGCAGAGTCGCGCGGAGGCGCCCAGGCAGCACTGCCGGCTGCGAGGAGGAGCGCCAGGCAGCAGCAGGAGGCGCGGCCTCTCCTCGCCGCCGCCGCCCCGCCTCTCGCCGCCCGACTTGCCCGCCTCCCTCCAGGCATCTCGCGGCACACCAGCCGATGTCTCACGGCACACTCGTGTGCCGCGGAACACCGGTTGGGAAACACTGAACTAGAGCTTCCTGTTACATGAGTAGCAGGAATTATGGTTAATGGCTTCTAAAGAAGATTTGCAAGCCAACTTTCTTGGTTTGTTTCGCCAGCTGCACAAGGGAAGGAGCAAAGCAGCAGCAAGGAGCCAGTATTTAAGTGGCCCTGTGGCAACCATGCTAGAAAGAAGCCAAGAATATAAAATGTTGAAATGAACACATACTTCACTAACCATCTTCCTCCTATGCATTACTTACTGAGTAAAATAGGGAATAATTTCTTAGAATTTATCAATCAGAGTGACATTAATTGTTCACCAACACTGATTTTTTTATTAAAAAACCTTAGATGCCACTAAATAATTCCTAGGTATAAGTTAGCAACCAGGTAGAAGGACTCAGTTATACAGCTATTGCAAATATGATGCTTAATGAAGCCTAAGCAATTGGGAGGAAACTGCAGAACTGCATGCTGTTTCACTTATCCTACTCTTCTGAAGAACAATTTTTCCCTACCAAGCTTAACCACAGTTAATCATTATATCAGCAGCAATGTTAGCTGTGAAGAAGACTAACCAGATTCCTTCTTAACCCAAGATGTAGATCTACATACTAAGACATTACTGTATGTTTTATTCAAGCAGACCACAAATACTGACCGATCCATGTTAACTTTTTCAGGCATTAACATGATTGATAGGAGAGTTCTAGTGTCAAAAAATGCAGTTTGGGAAACAGGCATTTTGCATTTATAAATATGCTGATGATTTTTGCTTTGTATTAAATAAAGTTTTATTGGCTTAACAGGGAGAATGTGAATGGCTAGACCCAGATTAAATTGGGTCATGGTTTAGTCTCACAGAAATCAATGGTGTTTAAGTTTGTTATAACTAACTTGTCCCATTGATTTTAATAAAACTAAAACGTGACTAACTTCCTCTGAATCAAGCACTACAATATTTAACCGGATAGCTTAATCAGAAGCTACTCTTTTATTTTAAGATGAATGACCCATATTTGAGCTGCTGGGTATTTCAAACATTCAGTTTTCAAATGAAACAACAGCCACGTTCAGGCATGCAAACTCTGTATCAATAGACAAGGGCACACATGCAAGTCCCATCCCTAACAAACCCAACTGCATCAACTCTTAATGCTTAATTCTCTGCAGAGAAGCTGAATGAATTCTTTGCAACAGTCCTCACAGCAGAAGATGGAGGACAGATCTCTGTGCGTCAACTAACTTTTTATAGGAATGGAATCCGAAGAACTGAGGCCAAGGGTGGTGACAATATACATGTTCCTGGCCTTAATGTTAAATTACAAACTTACAAATCACCATGTCTGAATGGCATTCACCTTAAAGAACTCAAATGTGAAACTGCTGATCTTCTAACAAAAATATGTAACTTGTCTCCTATATCAGCCTCCACACCAGAGGACTGAAGAGTGTATAATTTAACTCTTTTTTAAAAAGAGGATGTAGGAAATTACAATCCAGGTATCTTAACATCTGTTCCAAGAAACAAATATGTAAAGCATAATTATAGAGTTACCAGGCATATCAAAGAACAAGTCATGCTAAAGCAGAACTAGCATGGCTTCTGCAAGGAAAAGCTCTGCATCATTTTTAGAGTTCTATAGATAGGAGTGAGCCCATTGATACTGTATACTGTACTTAAGACTTTCAAAAAGCTTTTGATAAAGCACCTCACCGAAGACTCCTAAGTAATAGACTTAATAAAGGTGTTTAAAATTATGCATGATTCTAATACTAGAACCTGGGGCCATCCTATGAAGGTGAAAGTTGAAACATTCAAGACAGAACTAAGAAAATACTACTTCAAAGAAGCACTATGGCTTCACTCCAATGAGATTAAGTGATGGCCACCAATTTTGGCAGTTTTAAAATATTAGACCAATTCATGGAGAATAGAGCTATCAATGATGACCATGGTATACCTCCACGGTCAGAAGCAGTGTTCCTTTGAATACTAATTCCTGAAAACTGAAAAATAGGGAGAGTGCTCTCTTGCCTGCAGACTTCCCATAGGCGTCTGGTTGGTCACTATCAGAACAGTATGCTGGACTAGATGTGTCTTTGGTCTGATCCAACAGGGCTCTGTCTTAATCAAAATCTCCCTACATCAAGATATAGTTGTCAGGTTTCCATTGAAAGGAAGAATGCAACTTTTAAGTTGTGGCTATAGCCATAAAATCATCTAGGGCTTTTACTACTGATTCCCAGTTGCCTGTTTGAGTAGCTTGGGATTACAGTCTCCCTACCACCCCGATCGCAAAAAGAAAAAAACCCTTGATGGAAGCTGGGTTCTTGGATTCGCTGCATGCTGGGTCATGTAGTTTCGTTCCTCCTGTTTGCACAGCAATGAAGCATTCCCCCAGTGTTACATTGTGAATCCTTGCTCGTGACACCTATGGACAACACCATACCCCCACCAGCAATACGGCTGAGTGGCATTATGTGTTTATTTAGTTTGTGCAAATTCAACTCCAAAGCAGAATATCTGTCGTTCCTGCAAGAGTGGCAAGGAACCCTTTTGTTTTCCTTATTCCTCCGCCCCTCTGCTAGGATCCCGTCCACCCATCCAAAGGTCCATTCCAACCCTTTTCTTCTCATCTCTAGGACCTGCCAGCCTTCATCTCCCTCCCCCCACCCCACTGCCTCTTCTTCCTTGTTGTTTTTTAATCATTTCCTGGATTCTTCCCCTTGAGGAAAGCTCTTTCCCCCAGCCAGAGAGGAGCTCTCTAGGCTCATACATGGAGGAGTGGGGTGGGGGGAGGCAGCAGAGAGACTGACGAATGATATGACCCAGTGGGAACCCAGGCCACCCACTGGCACTTCCACATCTTTGCCAACAAGTGGTGATGCCTCACAGCCAGAACAGGGAAAGGTGGGGAGTTAGTCACACACATAAATCACTTTATGTGTGATTTAAGGAAATGCTGGCTATACCTGATGTAAGATTTGACTGTAACATATTCCATATCCTTAGTAATCAGCTGTGGCTGCCTTCCACTGTGCAAGCCCCCATCCCATCCCACTCCTAGAACTTGTGCTGGTTAAGAAGATGACAGGGTGACAGAGCCAAACAGGCCCACTACACAGCATACTGTGAGCTGTAGAGCAGGGGACTTTTCTTGCCACCCTTCTCTATCTCTATTTGGTGTCCTCCTATCACAGAGAGTTGGTAGGGGAATAAGAAGCAGGGAGAAGAAAGGTGCCGCAGGATGCTGACTCCCACCAAGATTGTAGTGTATTTCTGATATGAGGAGCCCAAAGCTTATAGGTGTGAAGGGCCTAAATCAGAGATGGGGAACCTGTCACCCTCCAGACATTGCTTTGATCAGTCCTGACCTTTGGTCATGTTGGCTAGGGCTGATCGGAGTCCTGCACATCTGAAAGGTGACAGGTTCCTAACCCCTGGCCTAAGCAGTATGTACACATTGAACATAATTGCCATCAAGCATAATAAAATGTCTATTATTAACAAATGCATTCACGGGCCTTTGACCTGATCAAGTAGGGCTCTTCGTATTTTCTTCCCTGTGTGGAGGTCTGTGGGCTTTTATTCACATTTGTTTAAATGCAAGAAGAATATCTCACACTATGAGGGAGCCTGGTAAAGCAGGATCCTTATTCATGCAAGGCATTTAAGCAAGCCTAAAAAGAAATCCTCACATATCTTGCCCATTTAACATGGAGGAAGATAGAAACAGAGCACCAAGGGCTGCTGGAACACTGGGAGCAGGGTTTGCATGCCCTTGCTCTCTATCTACACATACAGCATTCACCTGTTGAGGCAAATGTCTGAACACACCTAGTGTACAGACACAGTTTTTGACAGCAAGTACATGCAGAACAGAGTCAGAGTTAACTAATGATGCAGACCACAGCCAAAGTTAATGAACTGCAGTAAATGCTGCAATTCATGAGCAGTTCAGGAGCACATATATGACTAAATATGTTTGTACACAGTAATGTTGGGATCCAAAATGTTGTTCCCAGGTCCATCAGGGCTAACCACTACTGGTAATTTGCTGGCTGCTCATCCATTTTCTGAATGCACTGCACAAGATGAGACAGCCCCTCACTCTTTTCATAACTTTCCCCTGCAATGAAGGTAATTTGAAGGGAGAAATTTTGTGTCTGGCATGAGAACTCAGCCTACCCTACTCCATGTGTTTTTCCACACAGAGAATTTAGGAGGGGGTAGTCTCATCTTTCACTTATCAGGCTTTGGATTTAAAAACAACTAAAAAAACCAACCCCTCTGTTTGAGTTGCTCTTGCTGCTTCCAACCTTCCACCTAAGCCTAGCAAGAATAATCATATCCTTCTTCACACTAGATATTGATGAAAGTTGGAAGTAGCAAGGAGAAAGCCTAACAACATGCTGGGAAGTAAAATCCTGACAAGTCTACAGTGCAGAATGCCCCCAAAAGACAAAATACTCAAGCTCACACACTGACTTCTGTGACCTCAACAGGTTACAGATTTCATTACTCAGTTTCTAAGCTTCAAAATATTTGTACAGCAGATTCACAATGGAAAAGACTCAATCCTTTCCCAACTACTGCTTCCATATCTAATGCAGGGAAACCAGGTCACTTAATCATGTGTGAGCCACACATGATTAATAGTGTTGTGCAAATATTATGGGAGTTTTTTTGCTTTTTAAAAGTTTGAATCAACTCTTAAAATAAGGAGTCCATATGTTCAAAGATACTGATAATTAGTATAGTTTCAAATGTTTTGCTTATATCAAGTAAAAAAATAAAAATCAACAAATGAATTATTTGGATTAAAAGTAGCTTTTCAAAATAAATATTATCAGTTTCAATGACTACATATTGCCAATGTAAAATGTTTGAGCATATTGTCCTATTAAATATTTCATGACACATTGTCAAAGTCCTTACAACAATATAAGTACTCCCTGGAGAAATTTGTTGTGTCATTTGATTTACTGTGGATATATATACATTGTTGTCAAATATACAAAGAATCAAAGTAGTTATTTCCTCCTTTCATAAAGTTAGGGTTTAAAATAATTAAGGCAACCAACTAAGTTATAAATATTAAACACCTCATATTACAAACACCAGCTAACTTAAATAATGGGCCAGCTCATTTGATAATATTAAATAAATTTTGGTAAGCCTGACTATTTCAAACCTATCTTCTAATGAAACAGATATTAGAAGTGAACATGAACAGCAAGGTTCCAAGGTGTTTCACAAACCCATCACAAACTTTACTTATACCAGTGTTCCATAAAGTGTACAGACTTCTTATAATAGTATCAGAGAAGCAATGCAACAAATCCTTAGTAAATACACCAGAACAACTATTTAAGAACTTTTTGATGAAGCTTTGTGTGTATGTGTGAGTGTGTGTACATGTGCATTATATATAAAACATGCACATGCTTAGGGAGTGAAATCTTATTACATTCCTTAAGATCATGATCTGTTAAAAAGTCACACTAGACTATTAGCAGACTAAAAATAAAGAACTCATCTAGAAATAACAATACTGAATCTTCAATACAGGTCTTTCGCTAAACTGTTCTGAAGTTAGTGGTTTATGGACTACAGAGTATATTATTACTGATTAAAATAGGCTCAGTGGGGGGAAAGATGTGATGAGTTATAAACAGAAAAGAAACAAAAGAATTCAATAAAATTTTACAACCTGGAGATTGAATAAATTCTTGAAACCTATTTAAGATGCTGAATGGTTGTATTTGCACTACTCTACTAGAACTCACAGGGTCACAGGTGGCGCTGTGGGTTAAACCACAGAGCCTAGGACTTGCCGATCAGAAGGTCGGTGGTTCGAATCCCTGTGACGGGGTGAGCTCCCGTTGCTCGGTCCCAGCTCCTGCCAACCTAGCAGTTCGAAAGCACATCAAAGTGCAAGTAGATAAATAGGAACCGCTCTGGCGGGAAGGTAAACGGTGTTTCCGTATGCTGCTCTGGTTCGCCTGAAGCGGCTTAGTCATGCTGGCCACATGACCCAGAAGCTGTCTGCGAACAAACGCCGGTCTCTCGGCCCATAGAGCGAGATGAGCGCCGCAACCCCAGAGTCGGTCACGACTGGACCTAATGATGAGGGGTCCCTTTAGAACTCACAGAAGGAAAATCTTGTACAAAGAAAAATGCTAAAATGGTCTTGCAAGTTGTAAATAGCATTTGCAAACCAATCCACAAATGAAGGCTGAATACCTGGATTAAGCTTTAAATCATACTTATATATGTATGTATGTATGTATGTATGTATATGTAAAAACAACTATTTCCTCTAAAAATGTGAAATCTAATGTTGCCCAGGTAGATCACTAATGCAGCGAGACCTCTTCCTCTCCCCAACAGCCCCACTTTCTTCACTCTGCTCCTCAATTCTGGAAGTGGATTTTGATAGTGAGCAGAGGGCTGCAGGAGGGAGGGGAGGAATAGGTCCTCTTGCACAAGCGGAAGTCCACTCTGCTGGTGAATGAACACGATTAATTATCACTCATAATAACCATTTACTTAGCTCATTACATGCCAAACAGCTAATGATTTTTAACATTAAGTTAGAATTAACTAGTGAAGCTTAGAATTAACTAGTGTTTACTCCAAATTTGGGGCATATGACAGAGTAGCATTTTAAGAGTTGAAGGCTACAAACCTACACATACTTGCCTGAAAGTAAGTCCCATTGAATTTAGGGTGACTTCTGAGTAAACATTACAGGATTGCATTGCAAGGGGGCAATCCCAAGCATTCTTAAGATTTTTTTAACTCAATGGGACTTTGTAGAAACCATGCTTAGGCCTGCACTATAAGTGATGTATTATGGCACTTTCACAGGCAATAGTCTTTATAAGGTACTCACAACGAACTTTACCAATTAAAAACTTGTGGACTAAAATCGTTAATATTCTGAAACAAATATATACTACATAAAAGAAAATAAATACATATACTCGATTGTAAAAAAATACATAGTTGTCCATGCCAGAGAGATTCTATTATGAACTCTCCATTCATTTTTAAATGGTGATCACAAATATGAATTCCATAATTCCTTTCAATGAAAACTGTCTAAACAGGCAGCTAAAATGAATGTGCAATTGATCCACAAATGTTTGGATCAATTGTACTGCCTTTTTTATTGTGCAGTGTAGACTTAAGAAATCTCTGCCAATTGCAGTATCTAAGCAAGAGGGAAAATACACTAATTATCTCCAAAAGCCTAAACTTAACATGCACACCCACCCACTGGCCTATTTTAGTCTGGATTTAAAACATTTCCCACCTACTTTTCGGGCAAATCTGCGGCACTGGAGTTGCTGAAAAACCTCATGCACAAAAGGACATATGGGAAGGTTTCCACACTTTCCCCTTCTCTTTACCCTCCCACTGAAGTTATTGTGCATCTTTCCCACGTCGAACTGTCACTCCCAGACTCCCATCTAGAGCTTTTCCTTGACAAGAGGAAATCCGGGGTGGGGGTTGGGGTTTTTTTTTTGTTTTTTGTTTTTTACAGAGGCAAGAAAGAACACGAAAGAACTGCAACCAGCAACACACTCAGCCCCCGCCTCCTACCGTCGTTTCCAAAAGTCCTCCTATCCACCCTATGGAGTTGGGAAGAGGAGCAGGCCACTCGCGCCTGAGAGGAAAGTTTGCTATGACGAGATGGGGGGGGGAGGAAGAGGGAGAAAGAGAGAGACGACCAGAAAGAAGAGAAACGGGGGGGTGGGGTGCTGGAGAGAAAGGCAAGAACGGAAGACCTACGGTTATTATTATTTTTAAAAAAGCAGAAATAATGGAAGGGGGGGTCAGACAGAGAAAGAAAGGAGGTGTTAGGTTGCCCCTTTCCTTGCCGCCTCATCTCCTCCTCCTCCCTCGCTGGGGGGGCCGTGACCAGCTGGCAGCCGCCGCCGCCGCCGCCACCAGAGCCTGGTAGAGCAGGCTCCGATCCTCCCCGCCGGCTCAGGCCTTCATCACCTGTCTGGGACCAAAGCAAGCAAGCAAGCAGGGGAGGCGTCCGGCCATTTCCCCTCCCCCTCCTCCTCCGCGGGGTGTGTAGGTATGGAGCAGACTCGGACGAGGCAGGAAGGAAGGAAGCGAGGAAGGAGAAAAGAAAAGGCAGCTCCGGTCTTCCCAGTTCACTCACTCATTCACTCACTCACTCAGCAGTTCCTGCTGCTGCTGCTGCTGGCGGCGGCCCCATCCCTCCTCGGAACTGGCGGCAGCCTTCACCTCTCCGGCGGCTGCAGCAGCAGCAGTAGCAACCGCCCCGACTCCCGAGCCCTAGCGCTGCTGCTGGCGGCGACGGTGCGGCAGCTGATGGGGCTGGGTGTAGTTGTGTGTGGGGAGGGGGGGTGGGAGTTGGGAAGGAGGAGCGGTTTCTTCCTCCTCACCTCAGTCTCCGGCTCTCCCGCGGCACCATTCCCGGGACTCTCGCTCAGCGCCGGCGGCTCGTCGTCGTCGTCCCTTTCCCGGACCCGCAGCTCCCTCAGAAGAACTCCCGGCGGCCTGGCCCCATCTCTCCTCCTCCTCTTTCCTCCTCCCTCCCTCCCTCCCCGGTGATCTGGGCTTAGTAATGGCGGCGGCCGAGCCTCCCCGGCACTGGCTTCGCCGACGGAGCCGCTCGCCCGCCCGCTCCCTCGCGCTTACGCTCCGCCGCCGCCCCCCTCCTTTCCTCGCTCCCTCGTTTCCCCCGCCCCCACCTCTAACTTTACCTCAGCAGCTTTCCCCTGCCTTTCCCTCCCTCCCCCCTCCTCCCAGTTCTCGCCCCGCTGCCGCGGCTCAGCGCGCGCGCCCCCGAGGCCTTACCCGGGCTTTTGCGCGTGCGCGGCAGAAGGACCTTGTGTAGAGAGAGACGTTTCCGTTCCTTCCACGGGGCGGACGTCGCGAGGCTCCTCCGGTGAAGCCCTGCCCACGCGCCGCCGCCGCCGCCATGCGCGCGACACAGCAGCCTCTCGGGCGCGAGCCTGGCCGGGTTGTATGTGTGTGTGTGTGTTTCTCTGTGTTTTCCTTCTTCCCTTTCCCTTCTGCTGGCCGAAAGCGCCGTCAGGAGGAGGAGGAAGGGAGAAAGGAGGCGGTCCATAGTCCCCGCCTCAGCCCCTGGGATTTTTAAAGGAGTGTGTGGAAGTGAAGAAGGAACATTTTGGGACATGCACACACACCGCGCGCGCGGTTTATGCCCCTAGCCGTGGTCCTTGGAAAACCTGTGGTGGCACCCTCGGCTCTTTTTAAGGGAAGGAGTGGGCGAGCGCATCGCCTGCGAAATGTGCCCGCGACTGAAGAGAGAAAAATCCAAGTGGGCAGTTAACTAAAACTCCATACTTGAAACTCCAGTTGCTCCGAATTAATACCTTTTTTATTATTATTAATCTAGCCATCCACCCAAGGGTTCAGGACAGCAACTGCAACGAGAGAAGTGACTTAAACAAGGCTAGCCGATAAACTGTAACCAAAATGGAAAGGGGAGTTGAACCTTCCCATCTGAGCTGAGCTCGAGAAAGGTTAGCAACAAGTGTATGAGGACTTTGGGCAAAGTGCCCTCTGGCATCTCCCCTCCTTTATGGGGGGGGGTGGCACATTAACCTGGCAGGAAGAGGAGGTGGAGTCAGCCATGGGCATAGCCAGGATTGAGGGGGGCATAACCTCAGCTTTATATTTTTAATGATTTTGTTATTTGGGGGGCAGCTGCCCCCCTAGACTACACCCATAGAGTCAGCAGTGTACCAGGTGGCCAGGATGTGTGCATTCTTAAGCAGTTCTGTTCTGAAACTGAAACTGCGTGCCCCAAGACTGTACAGTATGTGTGATTTAATTTGCAAGGAGAGCAACAGGGAAAGCCCCCTGTCTTGCCCTGTAGGCATTTGCCACCCACAAACTCCCAATTAATTCTGGAGTCCAATGCCATGTCTAATACAAGTAACACCTACTTGGCCACTAATCTCCCACTGAGAGTATATGGTTCCTAGGCAGATAACAATTTATTTGTAAATTTTCTTGCACATTAAATTCTTGGATTTCTCCGCTGATTTCTATGCATTGGCTTTCACTTCCTTTCTTGTGGCCATTAAAAAAAACCAAAAAACTTCTGTCTGTGAACCACAGTAACCTATCCAAACAATGAGAGAGTTCTTTCTTCCCATTTTATATTTGTGTTTCTTCCTCTTTCATTTTCTTGACATGCTATTCCATTCCCACCCACCACCCACAGTTACTCTACATTTCATGCTCACTGAGCATGCATGCTCAGTTGGGGGGGGGGGGAGGGTTCTACCTTAGGGTTTTCCTGCTTATGTTTTTTGTACTTCTGCAAACCTTGTCGTTCCTCAGAGTCTGTCAATCCCCCTTGTGTTGGGATAGTGTTGTTTTGGCTACATAAGCACTGACACTGTCTCCTGAAGATCAGAAATAGAATATTAGGTGGAATAACTGCATTCCATGGACAGTGTTTCAGCCTAGCCTTCTCCTGACACACTAACTCCTCATGTGCAGATAATATTTAACATGACAGAATGTTCAAATACATTAAATGTACATTTATAAGCAACAGGTCTTCCTGCGTGCCAGAGAGTAGCATGCAAAGTTCTCCTTCAACTAGATGGTTTGTGTTGTCAGCTTGTTTCCCAGGGAGAGATGGAAGAAAAATTCTTTAAAAAGTCCCTCCGCCACCCAGCATTATTGGAACTACAATATAATAATAAGTGCATTGGATACTACAGTCCTGTGTATGCACATCTTAGTTCTGGATTCAAGGAAGTGGAGTTGATATATATCAACCATGTATGAACAGAGAAACCAATACAAAACACCTTCACTTGCAGATTTCTTTTGCTAAATCGCTATTAGATTATTGAAATTAAACTGATCAATGGGAAATATGTGTTGTTCCCTTTGCTGCTAGAGGCAAAATAGCACATGGCACCCTGTCCCCTCCACCAGCTGCATACATACCATGCATTGAAAGTACATTTCCCTCCCACAAAGAATCCTGGGAACTGAAGTGTGTTAAGGGTGCTGGGAATTGTAGTTCTGTGAAGGGTAAGTGACAGTACCCAGCCGCATTATTTTGGAACCTAGGGCAAAAAAATACTAGAGGTATGTAAGTGGAGATGTTTCCTGATGTTACTGCCCCCACCACCAGTAAAAATGCAGTAATAACAAATTAACAATTTGCTGACATTTCATGACATGCATAATTGCTGCCTCATTCTGCCTAATGGTAGGACCACCCTGTCTCTGAGAAAGATATGACAATTCATGGTGAAATGTTTCAACAGCAGTCATAATTAAAATTAGATTAATGTGTTTAATGTTGTGCTTCAAAGATGGTGCAGAATAAATTTGAAATTCCCTATCCATTATTTGTAACACCAATGTTATTCTATTGTGCTTCCTTCAGTTGCATGGGCTGTGTCCTTTACCTGTTTGTTCTACTGTTTTTGATTTATTTACTTTGTATTTTCATTTTAATTGTAAGTTGCTGCAGGAAGAGTGTTCTCTTGAAGGTATGAGATACAAATAATGTAAACAATTAAATCCAAGGGTGCACCAGTGGGATAGGATAATTATCTCTGGAATTGGTGCTACCTAGTCAGTGCCAGCATTGCACATGATGGAGGTGTGGAAGTATAACTAGCTGGGTACAAGCTACTCAAGTGCAATGGGCAAGGCCTTAGTTGCCATGTAGGAGACAGGCAAGGCTGGAAGGGAGAGGATGGAGCTATAGAATACTGGTAGCATTTGCTCCCATGAAAGGATGTTTGCCAAAAATCCAAGTGGCAACTCCAGACACATGGAGCTAACATCAGGGAATATCTCCACAGAGAAAACAGTGATCACAATCCACAGCCATGCAGACACCACCCCACAACATCAAAGTGTTATGTGCAATGATACTCTTCTCTGCAGTGTGTAGGGAAATCAATGCAATATTGATGGGATTGATCTACAATGTCACCTTGGCATTCTCCCAGCATTATTACGGTGGGCCCCCAGTTCCTTCACTGCTCTTCCAATCTATGGGGAAAGGCCCCTGAACACCAAGGAGAGAATACAATTTGAATGGCCAACACTGACCATATGAGAGCATATTATAGGATCTTGACTAGATAGGTTGAAATATGCAAAGTTCCAAGAATAATCTTAGTAGCACATATTTTAGATGGACTTCCCAAATGAATAGTATTGGGATCCATGCTTTTTAGCTTGCTTATTCACAATCTAGAGCTAGAGATGACTAGTGATGTAGCCAAGCTTGCTGGTGAAGAACTCCATAAAGTTCTCTTAGTAAAGTGGTAAATGCAATTCAATGTAAGCAAGTGAAAAGGGTGCACAATGCAATAGGGCAAAAAAATAAATAAAAAATAAATAAACATACACTACTTGGATGTGAAGGCTGACTAGGAAAAAGATTGTCGGGTCATAGAAGATAGATAAATGAAGATGCCAACCCAGTGTGTGGCAGCTTTGAAAAAGTATAATGTCGTGCTAGGGATCATTAGGAAAGGGATTGAAAATAAAACTGCCTATGGTAAGTTAAAGATAAAAGACCCCGGATGGTTAAGTCCAGTCAAAGGTGACTGGTGTGCGGTGCTTATCTCGCTTCTCAGGCCGAGGGATCTGGCACTTGTCCACATACAGCTTTCTGGGTCACGTGGCCAGCATGACTCAACCACCTCTGGCACAATGGGACACTGTGACAAGTGCTAGAGCACACAAAACACCGTTTACCTTTCTGCCGCAGCAGTACCTATTTATCTACTCGCACTGTTGTGCTTTCGAACTGCCAGGTTGGCAGAAGCTGGGACAGAGCAATGGGAGATCACCCTGTTGTGTGGATTCAAACCTCAGTGGTTTAGACCACAGCACCACCCGCATCCCCATAAAACTACCTATATCATAACACCGTTATCTATGGTGCAGCTCCACTTGGAATACTGTATGCAGTTCTGGTCTCCTCAAAAAATATTGTAGAGTCAGAAAAGGTTCAGAAAAGGGCAAGCTAAATGATCATGAGACAGGAACAATTCAATTATAAGGAAAGGTTGTGGCATTTAGTTTAGAGGGAAAAGTAAGATGATACAGGTGTACAAGATTTTACATGTTGTGGAAAAAGTACATAGGGACCCCTCATAATACTAAGAAAAAGCTGCCAATAAAGCTGAATGTTGGCTGATTCAGTACTTCGTACAGCTTGAAATTTGTTCCCATAAGATATGATTGCCACCAACTTGGTTTTAAAAGGAAATTAGACCAATTTGTAGAGGATAAGGCTATCCATGATTAGTGTCCATCGCTTGTCAGAGGTAGTATGTCTCTGAATAGCAGTAGCTGGCTATCATAAAAGGGGAGCGTGGTTACACTCAGGCCCTGCTTGGCGGCTTCTGGTTGGACACTGCAAGAATAGAATACTGGACTAGATAGGCCTTTGATCTGACCCAGCAGAGCTCCAGATCAGACTGTAAGGTGCTGAATTTTTTTGAATAAAGTTATCTTTCTCATATTTTGACCTAACACTGTTGAGGGCATAGGTCAAGAGAATACCTTTCACCATTTATAGCACAGGAAAATATGCAATATACACCTTGCTTCATAACAGTGATTTACAAGAGAAGATCACTGCCATCATTTAATCACTGAATGATTTACTTTTCCAATGTACTGCTTCACAATGATTTTGGCAACTGTGATAACAGAATGATGATCACTCTTTCTCCATCATTAATCTTTCTAGAAGAAGAGTCAATATTTGCTCAGATAAAACCCATGGCTGTAACCTTATTTAGGCATCAGTGGTGTGGAGGCACACTTCAACACAGAAAATGAAAGGATGGAAAGAAAGTGTCTGAAAAAAGCAACTTCAGTTTTATGGAGGTTCAGACAAAATGCTAAATGGTATAAAGAAAAGTTCACCTGTATTGCTGATTCTCAGGCATGGATTATGGTTGCAGCAAAACTGTATTACTGACCTCATGCTTGTATTCCACCACTTATTAGAGGTCTCTGCTATCAAAGCCCAGAATATGAAGTAACAGAACCATTCAATTATTTTACGACTCTGTCTAGACTAGATTTTGCTGCCAGTCAGAGCTCTTGATGGAGTTCCTCGATTGTGTGCTACTGTGGTACCTCAGGTTACATACGCTTCAGGTTACATACGCTTCAGGTTACAGACTCTGCTAACCCAGAAATAGTACCTCGGGTTAAGAACTTTGCTTCAGGATGAGAACAGAAATCGTGCTCTGGCGGCGCAGCAGCAGCAGGAGGCCCCATTAGCTAAAGTGGTGCTTCAGGTTAAGAACAGTTTCAGGTAAAGAACGGACCTCTGGAACGAATTAAGTACATAACCAGAGGTAGCACTGTACTAAGCTTCTACCAGATCTATTGAGCAGAGGATTATTTTCTTTATTTATGTAGTGATATCTATGCACATGGCACTTGACAAAAAACAACAACAGGCTCAACAGATCCCTCCCCCAGGAGGCATACAAATGGAGGAAGGAAAGAAACAGAGGCATGGATAGGTCGGCAGGGGAGGAATTACCTCAGCTACACATACTTTGGCTTAGTTACAATATGGAATTGGGGAATGATCTAAAGGCTTCCGAGAAAAGGTGTGTGTTGAGGAAATAAGAGTGATCACATGGAGATTTACAGCCCTACTTTCCAGATACAGCTGCATCTAAGCATATGCTAATAGTTCACGGGGCATCCGAAGCATTCTTTCCAACCACTTGGTGAAAACGCAATTGGACTCAGCCAGCCCCACAGAAGTAGCGCTCCATTCCTCATGCTAAGCCCTTGGGAACGTAAAACAACTTCCTGTGGGCAGGCTGCCAAATGTTATGACATATCCAGCCAATACACGAAAGAATTAAATTGGAGAAGTTATTACACATTTGTCATTCAGATTTTGTAAATTTTGCAGGAACTAGAATGGCCCTTTACGATTGTGTAATGCCCTTCCGCCCCCTAAGCAGGGCTTGTACAGACAATCCCTTTTCCCAAAACACTACCATAGCTGTAGCTTTGATCTTACAGCAATTGTGTTAAAACTGTTCAAAGTGATGGAGGGGAAGGAGATAGCCTTGCTATTGGGGGTATAGGTGGGGAGAAACAGAAGTAAAAAACAAAAAACCTATGGAAATGGTGGGGCGTTGCTGCGGGAGGGGAGAGTGGTAGCCTAGCTTGCAATAGCAGCTTTCTTTCAAAGAACTATATGAAGAACTAAACCAGTTTAAAATCAAATCTTAAAACTCCTTTTATATACCAGAGATGTACAGGCATGGCAAGTGCACGTTGTGTCTCTCGTCAGTGACAGCATGGGCACTATCCAATACATGCCTGCAGCCATGTACAGATAGCATTTTAGCAGCAGCAGAGGCACTGGGTTGAGGAGAGAATTGCATTCAGTCTTAGCAATGCCAATTTGCTGTGTGAGGGCTAAGAACAGGAAAACAGAGGCACACCTGTGGGAAGGACTTTTCATTTCATGTAGCCTCATTACCCTGAAAAGGAATAGACGTGCAAGCCAAACACGGGTGTGGCAGTGACGATGCATTAATATCAATTAAACTGGAGACCTTGCAGTCGTGTTAGCATAAGGAAATCCCAACAGCAACAGCCTTGTAATCTGGGAACAGGAAGATCCTTGAGCACAGTAAAGTTGTATGCATGTAAGACATTTGCTCACCCAACATTAGATCACTCATATATCAGCAGAGTCATGCATCTTTACCAAAACCTTGCAAAGGCCTCTTGCGGAGACCTTGCTGCAATTATTTGGATGCAAACTCATAAATATGCTAGGTGTACTAATTTTTATAGAGAGAATAGTCTCAGAGGCAGAAAGCTTTGCAAATAAACCTTTCGTTTGTTATTGAATCGATCAATGAGACACTATGGGAGCTGCTAGAGGGGAGATTAGATTTATCACATGAACACAAAAGGGGCTTGTGAGAGGCAGATGCCAGCAAAAAGTCTCGGAGACAGAGCATGAAGGAGGAGGCTGACTGGTGCTGCGCCTGTTACCATTCATGCTCCTCCTTCCCTCACTGCTCTCAAGCCATTCTGCTTTGAAATGCATTGATCTGCTTGGGGCAGCACCGAGGGGAGAGGTTGGGGAGGAGATTATTTCTATGATGGCTTTTTGTAAAATAATTGGACGGTGCCAGAACACTTCAGCGCCAGATGCCTCAGGGATATTCGAGTGTATGGAAAATGGGGGGGGGGGGAGAGAAAGCAGATTCCTGGTTATTTTAAGGCTACAATAGATTTCTCTTTCTAAAAGGGAAAGGTGCGAAACGTCTTGGCAGAAGTGGTGAAAAATATTTTGACACTAGTGAAGATGATTGCAAACAATATGAAGCAGCAACAAGTGTATCTAACATTAGTAAGCGCCCATGGTGACAAAAATTCCTCAATTTGACACACACTTTGTGGATTAAAAATCTGCATAAACTTGAAGGGGGATCTTTAGAATTTATGAGAATTTGTTGGCAGCTGGAAGTTTGCCAGACATAAAAAGAATACACACACACAAATATGTTAATATAAGTTTGATTTGAGTATTTTCCTGTGGTGGTGTTTTTTTTTTTAATAATAAAAAGTTACACAATCAGCTATTCAATAGGTTAAGGGTTGCACCTTTTATGTGAGGGGTTGTTTTGGAGCACTGAGGAAAACAGCATGAGGATTTTCTTCGCTGATATTGAGGTGCTCCACTTGCAACAGGACTTTGTGGAATCTGCACCACTGAACTGAGCAGGATCTCTCAGTAAACTGCATGTTTATGGACTAAACAACATCAAAATTCCCTGAATTAGCAAACATACCATTTTCACTTATCTCTTTTCAATTGAAATTAAATCAATTTGACCATAATTGGAATGATTTTTCAAGGTTAAATTTTGCAATTTCACATTTTGGAGCTAAGGAGAAGGCTAAACGTCACGTTAGTTTCCCTATCATATCACAGCAGCATCACAATCCTAGTTATGATCTTCTGCCCAATCAGTAGCAAAGTTAACGGTACAACAAAAGCTATTGAAACCACAGCTAATGTAGCATCTGGCAAACCTGGTACCACCAATTAATCACAGCATTGCACACCAACAATACATGTAATTGCCACACACAGAAAGCACTGGCCTCAATGCACAACAACAGCCAAGGAACCTCCTGCTATCATCTAACCAAAAATACACACTGACACAATGCACAACCATGCTGCCAGAAAGGAGACTGAAACACCTTCCTACCTGCACAAACTGCTACAGATCTGAGGCGTGCAGTGAGAATCCAGAGGCAGAATCTCTGTATTATATTATAGTCTCCCACACACACATTATAGTCTCCCTATCCCACACACTCACTTCTCTCCCTCCCTGTTCCTTTGTGGAAGGACTTCAGACATATAGCCCAGTCCAAGGGAAGTCATGTGGAATCATAGCTCAGTGGAATAGCACCACTTTCACATACAAGAGGTCCAAAATTCAAAGGGTTTGTATCGTCAACTTCTTTTATACCATTCAGCCACAGGCCCTTATGTTCATTAGGATAATTCCCAGTTTCCAGTGGTTACTGCCTCAAAACATATCAATTTTCCCAGCTCCACTCCACTTGATTTTGGCTCATCATACCTACAGTAACCAGAAGGAAAGAGTCAGAAATATGTTGAATATTGGGAACCCCTCCCTTCCTGCTGGTCCTCCTCCAGAGGAGAGGCCAATCTTATACGCCAACTTGGGTGGAGAAGGATGAGGGGGAATGTGTAGGACTCTTCAAGAGCTTGGACCCTAACATTCCTTGAGCCCTGCAGCCCCCATTCCTCCAAAAACCTTCTGCAGGGAACCCTCCAGAGCAACATGGGGGCTGCAGGGGGAATTGGCAGAAATCTCCTCCACCTCCCACCAGTGGAAGCATCTATTGGGCTGGTGCCCATTCCTTGAACAGAAGAACTTCTTCCATTCACAAAAGGGCAACTCGGGACTCAAGCCGTCCATTTGGATGGAAATGTTAAAACAATGCCCTATCCTTTGCAGGATTAACATGCTGTCATTAGAGGCAGAACCACAATAATTTGGAAGGCGGCTCCACTGCACTCAGCGGGACTGCTTTCCAACTAAATGTGTTTAGCATTGAGTTATTAAGCATTTTAGGCACCATTACATCATATCTTTATTTAAGAAGCTTGGAGGCCTTGGAAAATGCCTGGCCATAAGACCAAAAGCATGCTTCCCAGCATGCAGGCATCACTATTCTTTTTAAGTGGAGAAGTGCTGGAGCTGGCCAGATGTTCAGCATTCTTTCTGTTTCTCCCTGATAGGTCATGGAATGAGTAACTCTCCCCCCCCCCCCCCGGCCTCTCAGTTCCCTGGAAAACAGGGGGGGAAAGGTAAAATGTGTAAAACATTGGTTTTGTCTTTCATGAAATGCCTATATTAAATCAGATAGTCTTTCCCCAATCAGCACTTCTATAAAGCAAGGGAACAGTCCCACACATGTATAGCTTGTTCCATTTTCACTTTTCAGACTTTCTGCCACAGCAAGTCTTTCTTCCCCAATTTGAGACTGTTTCAGGTGTGGGAAGGGAGTTTCCACAGCCCAGACTCCGTCCCAGAAATTGCTGAAGTGTAGGCTGATGTAATGACATGAACTTCACGTCCTGGGTTTCAAGGGACGTAACGTTTTCAGACTTGCCTGGTAATTGATCAGAATGTGTTGGAATACATGCTGCGATCCTATGTGTATTTGCTTGGAGTTAAATCCCGCTCCATTTAGCCAGATTCAATTTTCCCAAGCAATCATAGAATTCTGCTGTACAAAGAGAACATTCAGACCGCTTTCCCAGCTTCTTCCCAATGGTCCGGCCAACATGCCACCACTGTTGCGCTCTGTTACTCTACATGGCCTGTAACATCCAAAAATGATGTGGCTGGAAACTTTCTGCGATGTTTAAATGTACGAATTTAAACCACTGCATAGAGACTTTAGCTTTACATCAAGATGCAAAGTCCAGTTAAGTTTCTTCCTTTGTCAAAATTATTTGGAAGCAAATTATTCTTTTGGTAATAATTTGCATTAAAATTCCCAAGGTGGATAAATTTCCCACTTTTATTTTAGTGATTAGTTCTATTTATGACGCAATCCATCAATTGGTAAAAAGCACAATTTTGCTCTTAAATATTGACTGCTTCAGCGCAGTTTAGAGTCAGGGAAGCATAACAGATTTTTATAAGCTAAATCTGCATCCAAACGATGTACAACTGTGCTTCACACATTCCTTACCAAAGCTATCATCACCTTTTCTGCTTCATTCCTTTGCTTCCTATTATGCTGGAAGGGAAAGATGATTAGTTCAGAAATGAAATACATTATACAGTAAGAGAGGTTCCGCGAAGTCAGAACAACAAGGAACCTTTATTTTCTTTTAAGAAAAATATTTAGCAATGTTGCAGCACAGCAGGAAGTGCAAATTAGAACAACCTTGGAGTGATTTATTAGTAAATGCATTCCAAGATATAAATGAATCATGCATATCCTTCTCTGGAACTCATGATGTCATTTTATTTTCATGTTGTTTTAAAGAGGAACTTCTTTGCTTTTTTTTTTGTTACGAAAGCACTCTTGCTGCACAGTAATAATTTATTTTTCAAATGGGCCAAATAGTCCTAAACCCCAGATCAACTGGATGGAGGAGATTAGAACTGAGTGCAAGTGTTCCTCAACCAGGAAAGAGTTCCACCACTGAGAGGGTCATGTCTGCTGCAGAAGGTCCTACTGGACCAACAGAAAGCTCTATGAGCATACAGCAGATCTATAACTGGAAGTGTTCCTGCTGGTGGTAGTTAGCACTGGGCCCCCAAAATAGGACATTCTTGGGGCAAGGCTCAAGGGGGGGGGAGGCAACTGTGCAACATAAAAAAGAGGTTTGTCTGCCCTTCCACTTCCTGCCCAGACCAGTGCAGTTCAACAAGGTGTTGGGGTAGAGTTGCCAGAACCCTTAGGGTCGACTTTGGGTTAGATTGAGGGCACAAGGAGAAGGGGACGACAGAGGACGAGATGGTTGGGCGGTGTTCTCAAGGCTACCAGCATGAGTTTGACCAAGCTGCAGGAGGCGGTGGAGGACAGGGGTGCCTGGCGTGCTCTGGTCCATGGGGTCACGAAGAGTCAGACACAACTAAACAACAACAACAGCAACCATTGCCAGGCAGCGGGGGGGGGGGGGGGGCTTGAATCTCCCAATAGACAAAAACACCTTTAAAAAAAGTTTTTTAAAAAAGTTTTTTTAAGAAGACTGTGTGTGTAGCTTTCAATCTTCAGTTCATCAGAAGGCAGCTGCAAATTATTGCATGGACTCTCTGGGGTGTCTGCCCTCTTCCTCTCCTGCAATTAGCCTCCATCTCCAGGGCTCAGTGGTAGGAGGGAGTGCAGAGAAAGACAAAGAACTGGGCCAGGCTAAAGAGGAAGAGACTATGCCTGCATGCCTGACTCATGTGTTAGACTTTGTGCTTTTTATCTGAATGACATGCTCTCACTGACTGATTAATGCTTAATGTGCCATGCTTAATGGCATCACCGGGGCCTGCCCCCTGTGACTTCACCACCCCAAGACATCACCAGAAGCTGCCCCTAAGTCTCAGGTTTGGGCCCTAAAATCTCAGGGTCTAGGCCACTCCTGACCTGGCAACCCTATTTTGGGTGGAAGGGAATCAATTGTTGGTGTTTATTTCTGTTTTCGTAATAGGACCGCAAAATACTTTAGTCTCAACTCGCTCTGTCACACTCTCACACACAAACTGGATGGCTGAATCTCCCTAACCCTACAAAAAAATAAAACAAGACACACACACATTGGGACTGGGGATTCTATAAGCATCTTAGAAATCTGCTAGAGATCCCCTTCAGAACTTCAGAACTTCAATTGATTGCCCGGGGGGACACTGTTATGGACTATTTCATACACATCCTTGTTCTATGGGAATGGGAATGGGTTTGGGTGTCATGTTTCTCCACACTGATACATAAAGCCATTTAAGCAGGGCTGGGGAACCTTAGGCCCAAAGGTCAGGTGTGGCCCTTCAGGCCACTCTATCCAACCCCCAGAATGGTCTGGAGGCCACACCACTCACCAGTCCTGTTCCAGGCACTCCTGAAGTGCTTTTATTCTTGCATGTGTCCTTGAATTGTGACAATACCTTTTGCTTGCTGGACAAATAGAGAGGTGTGCACATGGGCTTTTGTTTGGCGGGAATGTTTGTAGAGGAAGCCAACTAAGTCACCCAGCCTTTCTCAAACTTGGCTTTCCAGATGTTGCTGGACTACAACTCCCACCATCCCTAGCTACCAGGATCAGTGGTCAGGGATGATGGGAGTTGTAGTCCAACATCTGGGGAGCCAAGTTTGAGAAAGGGTGAACTCACCACATGACGATGATTAAACTGGTTTAAGTCTGTGCTGATTACATATTAAGCCGAAAGCTCACACCATCTTTCATCATAGGGATATAAGTCTATAACTTAGACTGCTGAATAAAACAAGAGTTGTTCAAAATGTTTATTGTAGAAAATATGTCAAACTCTGTCATAGCAGGGTTTTGTGTGTGTGTACAGTGGAGGAAAATCTACCAAAATGTTCCAGTATTTCTGGCTTCACTCCAGAAAAAACAAACAAAAACAAAACAAGCACCACAACTGCAACTGGTGGGTTTGATGCCATAGTTCATATTATAACTAAAATGAGTCCAGGGAATGGTGTAGGGCAGTTAAACTGAAAACTAATAAAGCTAAGCTGTCTGTCTCAGAGACTCTTCTCACGTTATCTCTGTGGTGAAGGAGCAGCTGCTACATGTTCCTTCCAGCAGCCAGATGACATCAGAAGCCACAAGTCGCATGTCAAAAGTCTACACTGCAGCTCCTTCTCACCCCTGTGATGTTTAGCTGCTGTAGGCAAAGCATCCCAATACTGCCCATGCCCACACATCACCACCCCCACGCATATCCGGATGTCCACCCTGCCTCCGCTATTGTGTCCATGCTGCTGCCAGCCCCATCACCACAATTGCACTGCAAGGGTGCAGTGGTGAGGGTGCAGTGGCAGGGATGAGGGCAACAGGGCAGTGTTGGTGGTGTGGGTGAAGACCCAGCAGGTCAGGCAGCAGCACAATGAGGGGGGGGGCGTTTGGATCTGCCACCTGAGGCAAACGGTTTCACCTCGCTTAATGCATGGGTCACCCTTGATGATGATCATGTGGGTGGGGAAGAACCATTTTGTGAACTCTGGGACCCTGAGAAAGTTCTAACATAAGCTTCAAAGACATCGGCCGCACACAGACTCCTGTTTACCATGCTTTACATCTATTGCACTCCCTCCCACTGGTTTTTGAATTGGCACTGCATATTAAGCTAATAATATGTACACAGCTCTATTCTGGAAAGGCTATCCATACCACAATGTTGCATCTGAAGAAACACTCAGTGGAGAAGTTGGGTTGTAAGTGGGAGAATTCTTGAAAGTTCTGGGTAAGTTGCTCAGAGTTCCCCAAAGAAGAGCAGGATACAAGTACAATAAAGGACTCGGTAAGATAATCAATTATGAAAAATAATCTTTTTTCCTCAGAGATGATAATTTTCTAATTATTGGTGAATATTGTCAATAATATACAGCCAGTGTGATTAGATATGAAATTTCAGAGGTTTCAGGTAATTCTTTAATTCGTTTGCTTTACTTAATCTGCCTTGTTCTGCATATAAATCATGTTTCTTTTCCAAGTTGTTTTTCTTTACACTGGTAAGTGATCATTACAAATTTGGCAACATGATAGCTCTGGAGGATTCCCACAAGATAATAATTATGTCATTGTAACACAATTTCCTCAGATGTTCATTTTTATGTCAACATCCCTGTTTAATTGCAATGATTTTTTTATTACAGTAACAGAAGTCCATGTGTGTGGTTTCTCTGCTTGATTACTTATTGTCTGCAGTTGCGGATTCTTTGAAATAAAACAACCGAGTGTCACATTAGTGGAGACTCATGGTTCACAAAGTGTAATGAACCTTTTCTTCCTTTTTGAAGTGTCACCTAACCCTAGAAGCCCTTGTGCAGAAATCAAGTAGCATTAACACCATTATAGTTAATATATGGGGACAAACCTCGGTGTTCTAATATTATAATGCTTTTAAAAAGCTTTCGTGCAATTCACTAATGTCAGTTAGGAGCTAACTACATTCTTAGGGAGTATTAAGCCTTCATCCCATCACAAACCATTAGCATTATCCCATTTACTGTGTCTGCACAGAGTCTTGCACTAAATCCAAATCATCTCAAGATAGTGAATGAATCAGCCCCCTCTGTTTCTTCAGGCTACCTGGTCAGGTGTGAGAAGGGCCAGGACACTTCCCCAAGCTGAGAGAACAATGCTGGCTACCGGTACTTCCATTAACTGAGCTGGTGGCAGTTGATCGCCCAAAGCTGATAGGACCTGGAGCAACTGGCTATTAGATTGTACAATTTACTTGGAAACTACAACTAATCCAGAATGCGGCAGCTAGACTGATGACTGGGAGCACATAACACTGGTCTTGAAAGACCTACGTTGGCTCCCAATACGTTTCCGAGCACAATTCAAAGTGTTGGTGCTGACCTTTAAAGCCCTAAACAGCCTCGGTCCAATATATCTGAAAGAGCGTCTCCACCTCCATCGTTCTACCCGGACACTGAGGTCCAGCTCTAAGGGCCTTCTGGCAGTTCCCTCACTGTGAGAAGCCAAGTTACAGGGAACCAGGCAGACGGCCTTCTCGGTAGTGGCACCCACCCTGTGGAATTCCCTCCCACCAGATGTCAAAGAGAAGGACAACTACTAGACTTTTAGACAACATCTGAAGGCAGCCCTGTTTAGGGAAGCTTTTAATGTTTGAGACAGTACTGTATTTTAATATTGTGTTGGAAGCCACCCAGAGTGGCTGGGAAAACCCAGCTAGATGGGCAGGGTATAAATAATAAATTATTATTATTATTATTATTATTATTATGCTGGAGATTTGTTGCCTCTTAGATAGACCTGGGCTCTCTTGGTAGTGCTCCTACATAATGTTGAAGCTATAGGGTCTAGGAAATGGATTTCTCTACCTGACATTCACCTTCATCTAACAATATGTCATCCTTGTGTAACAATGTTTTTCAGGGCCTCATGCAAGGAACATGCCATAACGCCCAACCTAAAAAATAGTCCTGAAGACATGTCACTTATTTCTCCACCAGTGTAGATTGGGGAATAGCCAGGAAACTAAGGAGCTGATGCTCAATAAGACAGGCATAGAGACCATTTTACAAGAAGATGCGCGCTATTCCTGAGGTCTGCCTGGGGCTCTGGAAAAAGGAAAGGCTAAGCCAGCCCTGATCCAAACAAGATTAGAGCCATTTCTGCAGCCTACAAAAGTACTGAATCAATGTGGTCAGACTCACTCAATATGGTCACATTTATTCCCCTACTCCTTCAGCTACGACTCCGATGCTGCAGTCTCTTTTGGAGAAGCAAGAACTTGTTGCAACAGTTGACTGCATTGTAGATTTTTTTCAAGGAGCTTCAAAGTGGGGTGAGGGGGATTCTTAAAATATTGTGGAAAAGGTAGCCCTTTCATGAAAATACTACAAAATGGAATGCTATGCCTTCAGGTTGCAACTGATCACTGCCTCCATTCAACACTTTCAAATTAGTGTCGGAATATAGCTTCTTCTAGTTAATACTGTTGTAACATACATTTGGCAATGGTGAGTCCAGTCCCCCAGGAGGTTCTCTTGCACTCATTCCCTTACTGGCTATGTTCTCCCTCTTCTATCCTAGGCAGTATGTCGTGCTTCTGGGAATCACAAGTGGGAAGGGGGATATTAGGTTCATGTCCTGTTTCCATAGACATCTGGTTGGCTACTATGATGATTATTTAACAGTACACAATACCAAACAATTACTAACAGTACAAGTCATGTAATCAGAGAATGCTTGCATTCTGTGGACCGGTGCATAGCTTGCTATGCTCCTATTTTAGTGGTATTTTTGAAAGCCACAGTTAACGATGGCCTTGCCTTCAACCATCTCATTCCCATTGTCCCTTTCACTTTACCACAATCTTTGGTGTGAGTCAGGCAAGCAGAATTTGACCCCCTAGTTCTAAGGCTGACATGATGAATTTCCAGGAAAGAGAATGTAGTACACATTTCTTACGCTATTCAATCCTGGCTGAGACATAGCCAGCCATTATGACGTCCATCTCCATGTACATTCATTCCCTTACCAGTACATCCCAAACAAACAGGCTTTCTGTTAGCGTTTGTTAGCAAATGAAGGCAGAAATGTGCACACGAAAGTAAACAGAGGACCTTATGGCACAACATTTCAGTGGTATTTAAAAGATCCTAAGCATAAGGCAAACCTTATGCTACAACATGTATAAAACTGGGGTTCAGATGTGCCACTTTCTGCGTGAGTCTCTCTTAACCCTACATCCCAAGGTTTGTTAATACGATGTTTTCCATAGTGGGTGGGGGGGGGGAACCTGAGCTTTTTTAAAAAGAAAAGAAAAACCTGAGCTTCTAAACCAGGATAATGCTAGCTCTGACAACCCAGAAAACAACAATTTATGTGAAACCAATGCATTTAGAACCTTTCACAGTAGATATATTCTGCCTGGAGAAAGCACACATTTTGAGCAGGATTGACAATATACTGAAGGACCGAACTCTCTTTTCTTATTGGATTTCTTGCAGTTCCTGTAACTTACAGAATTCATCAACTTAAATTCATCTTTCTCAGGGTATAGAGATGGCTGGAATGATATCGATACATCTGTCCTCAGTATTCCAAGTGTAAAGCATTATTGCTAAAGCATAACTGAGTGTGCAAACCTTTTCATGCTAATCTTTTAAACTGTGCATTATCAACACTGTAATGCTCATAAATGAATGTATACATTAGAACTCAGCCAAATGTCTTTTGGAATTTTATTTTATTTTTGCTCTGAACGTGGCAGAGCAAAAGGTGGGAAGGCAAAAGGAAATGCGGGGGAGGGGAGAAAAGTCTCACATTCTTGGGATATGATGGACTTACTAGGAAAATGACAGGACCTGACACCATCTGCCTTGTGGGAAGGAAGATGAGAGTGAGGCAGGCAGGCAAAGAAAAGATCAGAGTCCATTCCACTTGTATTGTGCCCCCCGCTGCAAACTTTACATTGCATATCGTTGATATGCTTTGGTATTTTGAAATTGTAAGCTGCCTTTGGTGCCTTGACAGAAAGGCAGCATAATACATTAAATTTAAAGAAAAGAAGGCTTTTTAATTTTAATTTGCTTATTTCACTGCTCTACCACCCCACACAACAGCAAAACTGCAACACTAAGTGGCTGGAGGACTGCAATTTCCCTCCACAATCCTTTCTTTGAAACAACACACTGTCATTTCCAGAAGCATTTGTGGTGGGGAGAAGGTAGAAGACTCTACTTTAGTAGAGCCATAAAGGGGGGGCATTCTTGCTTGACTCTAATTTTTACCTCCTCTTGGGGTGCTGATTGGATGGGGAAACCTCAACTATTGGTTCTGCCTACATGGAATGGGTAACATGGGTTCTGCCCGGACACTGAGGTCCAGCGCCGAGGGCCTTCTAGTGGTTCCCTCGCTGTGAGAAGCCAAGTTACAGGGAGCCAGGGAGAGGGCCTTCTCGGTAGTGGCACCCGCCCTGTGGAATGCCCCCCAACCAGATGTCAAAGAGAAGCAGTGGCGTAGCGTGGGGGGTGCAGGGGGGGCCGGATGCACCGGGTGCAACATCTGGGGGGGTGCTCGCACTCGCAGCTCTAAAATCCATGGGTTGGGGGTGCAAATTACTTGCCTTGCCCTGGGTGCTGACAACCCACGCTATGCCACTGAAGAGAAGAACAACTACTAGACTTTTAGAAGACATCTGAAGGCAGCCCTGTTTAGGGAAGCTTTTAATGTTTAATAGGTTGTTGTATTTTAGTGTTTTGTTGGAAGCCGCCCAGAGTGGCTGGGGAAAATTATAAATCATCATCATCATTATTAACACAAGGTTGCCATGTGAGTTATCGTGACAGGAAAACAGCTCCCCTGTACATGTGAAAAGGGCAGTCTGAACTCTGCAGTCATTTCTCTCCTGCCCCAAGGGTTTAAATTCATATACCTGATTTGAAAATGGCTCCACACCAACCACGTTGGTTTGCTCTGAAACCATTTTAGGCCAGGTCAACATCACTCATGTGCCACAGAGAATGGAAATGTGAGCAAATGAGACCAAGGGAAAAGAGCAGGAAAAAAAAGTACAAAAGTGTAACTAGACAGTACACACTGGAAGTAAGATGACCTAGAGAGCAAGGAACTAAAGTAGGCCAAATATGAGATAGAACAATGAGGATTATAATATGCAGCAGTTCTGCCAAGAGAAAGCTGCCACCGCAGAAAGATACATCTGCCCACACACCCTTTATTTTTCACGTCTATTTGCTTCTAGGCAGTATAGCTTCTTGCTTTTTTACTCTTGTTGCTTCTTAGTGACAAGGATTACCATAAAAACAGAAGCTCTTCCCTCTATAATCATCCTTTTCTAACTGACTGGTGCTTTCAGTAGTGCTATAATCCACTGGCTTTTTGTATCTGAGAAATATGATACAATATCATCATTCAGTAAGCACCACAGAGGAGGAGGCAGAAAAATATTCCAGAGTCTAATGCGGGAAGGGGAGGGTAACACATAAATAGGTGGTTTTTTAAAAGAAAGAAACATTCACTACAAGATATAAAGGATGTCACCCCTCTCTCATTGGAAGCAAAGGAGGAAACCTCCTGCAGATTTAAGTGGAACCAGGCTTGAGGCTCACAGCCTCATCTATCTTTAATACACATTTGTTCAACTGCGGTGACATCCATTTTATCATCTGCTCAATGGCGATTGGCTGTTTTTGAACCTCTGGTCAGATTAAGAAGTTTGACAGATGGCACTTTCAATTTAAATGGATTTATATGCCATTAAAAGAAATATTTGTGCTGGCTAAGAAGAATATTGACTGTGAAAGTCACGGTACTGTAGATCATCTCCACTGAGGTTTTAGTCAGTATCCTTCCAATTAGTCCGTCAATACGATGCCCTTATAAACATGATCTTTTATTTTTCGCCTCTGTTGTAGGTATCTAGGATGTGCCTACAAAAGCAGCAGAGCTTTCTCAAAGCTCTTGCTTCTGCAAAACAGCATTTTTTACAGTTAACGTACTGCGTTATACTCGACAAATAAGCATGCACACAGTTGTACAGAAGCATATTCCTTTTACTTTTGCATGTATGTAAAATGACTCAGATTGGGCTGAATTTATTTATTTATTAAGGCCCCATCTGAACTATCATATATGACTTTGAATGGTCATGACTTCCCCCAAATAAATTTGGGAAGTGTAGTTGTTAGGAGACCCCCTATTCCCCTCACAGAGCTACAGTTCTCAAGAGTTCCCTGTGAAGAGGAATTGATCCTTAAACCACTCCAGGAACTGAAGCTCTGTAAGGGGAATAGGGGCCTCCATAACACTTCCCAGCATCCTTTGCAGGAAGCCATGACTGTTTAAAGTGGTATGATCCATGTATAGTGCAGACAAGGCCTTATTGTTTTGGTTCTTTGCTCTCGCTATGCTGACAAGTAACAACTTTTAAGGCCTAGGACTGTCCCAAAAGTATGTCGTAGTTCAAGTGGGAGAACAGGTGGCAAGATTGTGACAAGGGAGAAACTGGGGATTGGTTAAAATGGGAAGTATAGCAAATCAGGTACAGTGCAGACATAAGATTATCTTCCTGCAAACTGCCATTTGCACATTGATAACCAGCCAGATTCTGAATGTGTGCTCCCCATTTCTCCTATCTACACAAACAACAACTAATGCAAGCCATGGTTCCCTCACGAACTGGAGGTTATCATCATGGTTTTAAGTGGGTTTGAAAACCATACTTACACAGTAAGTATGCTTGAAACATTGTGTCAGGGCACATATAATGAAAAACCACAGTTATCATTAGAAAGGAAGGGAAATGAGAAATTGAACCAGAGAGTGGAGGAACAAGGGGGACTAACTGCATTCAGGAGTACTCGATTAGAAAGTGCCCAAGTGGACCTGATCCCTGGTGAAAGCAGAGTTTGTTTCCGTGCTTAATTTATTAAATCCAGCGCCTAACACAAGCCTCACTTTTGAGAGGAATTATTGCAGTCCCATTATGAATTTAAGCCACGCTGCGGAGATTCTTCTTTTCCAACCCCAGCTTAAATTAAGGCAGAACTGCAAAGGAACAACTGGAAGTGCGCCCTAAGAGTAAGCTCCCAATTCTTCCTTTGAAGTTTGAATCATTTGGCATAATATGATGTCAGGTGACTGGCAAGTTGGCAGCCTTGTCCACTTGTCAAAAGTGGCCCAGGGAGGATGGAGAAGATTTGGATCTGGTCTGTGAGCCAAATCCAGTTCAGTATAGTCTGTAACCAGTTTATAGTCTGTTTTTAAAAGAAGAAAGGAATGATGCTAGAGATACAACTTGCAGTGTCTGGTGGGACATGGCATACCTCACAACTGTCCCATTTTAAGCGGGACACCCTGGAATCGCAGAAGCCAATCCTGTCTTGTTTGCATCCCAGAATGTCCCCATGTCATATCCTCCATCATTCTCACCTCCAAAATCAGGGTGCAGGAGGGGCACACCTTCCAGTCCAGCACTTGTCAGCAGGGTCACGTCAGAGCACCAGACTGGAAGGTACATCCCTCCTGCTTCCTGACTGGGTGGGGGAATGACAAAAAGGTTAGAGGGTGTGACATGGAGTCTGCTTGCTGCTGTCCCGATGACTTACTGCGTTGTCGGTGGTCATTTTATTTAGGACGTTTTAACTGTTTTATGATGTTTTTGTTTTGTTTTAAATTGTGGATCTGTTTGCCATCCTGGGGTTCTTCGAGAGGCAGGGTGGGATATACATTCAATCCTAATAAATAAACACATACATTGGGGGCAGGGGGAACTGCCAGACCCTGGAATTCAGACCTGAGGTCTAGTTGTAACTGTATTGCTGAGCTGAAAGGGAATTAAGCTGTGTTTTTTTTCCTGAAGGACAGTTTATGTTTCCTCACTAAACTAGTTCCAGACAGTCCTAACCAGCGGATGGTTGGACAAGCTGGTTTGGCGTATATTGTTATGCTGTTGTAGCTTGAATAAAATCAGTTTTTAAAGAGTCCCTCTAGCTCAGTTAATCCGAATGAAGCGGAACATAACATAGGAATTGTCTTTTTCTAAGGAGGGCTAGAAATCTCTGCAAAAGAATTCTCAGGCATCCCAAAGAAATGAAACTCCCAGGATTCCTAGGGGGAAGTAATATTAAACCTTTTTGAGTATACTGTTGTTGTATCCCTTGAAACAAGTAATGAACACACTAATTACTTTCAGAAGACGTTTAAAGCTCTTAGAAGAAGGAAATTCAAGCGCTGGAAAGCAGCCACAAAGAATACCTCTCCAAATGTTGTCTGTTCTTGGCGCATATTCTAACAATAATTACACATTAGTTATGAATAATATTAATATAAATACCTGCACTCACAACTTTCCGTAAGGTAGTTAGGCAGCTGATATTTAAACATATATTCAGTTCCATATAGTTATTTGTTGTAATGTTTTCCACATAGAAACTCAGGCTTTAGTCAGAGAAACATCATCATTGTCTGTTTGCTTTCAAAAACTAGTTTCATACTTAATGGTTTGTATTGTGCAATCAATGTCTACAATATTTCATTTGGTAAGAAAGCAATTCTGTACTGAACAGTCTTCCTAAACAAGCACATAAATTTATTGCACTAAAAAAAACTTCCAGTTGCTAAATGAAAGAGCAATCTACACAAAATTCCTATACAAATAAAAGGAAATGTGGTGTTACACTGTTAAACATTAAATGTGACTGGTTTTTGTACAGTCAAACCTCGGTTCCCGAACGCTCTGTTATCATACGATTCGGCTCCTGTATGCCGAAAACCCGGAAGTCAATGCTTTGGTTTTCGAACATTTTTTGGAACCCAAACATCTGACACATCTTCCACATGAGTGAAAGAAGCTCTTGCAACCAATCAGAAGCTGTGCCTCAGTTGTTGAACATTTTGGAAGTCGAACGGTCTTCCAGAACAGATTACGTTCAACAACCAAGGTTTGACTGTATTTGTAAAAGGCTTCGGAGAGAATTTTGGCATTATGTGATGTATAAATTAATAAATAATAATCATACAAAACATTTCAGAAGTCCCTCATGTGTATCAACATGCCAATGTTTTCCCAGCAGCTTTGCATGTAAAAGGTATACCGTCAGACTCAGCTCTGAGTCAAACCATACAGAAACGAAGAAAAATCCAACTGTCCTGTTCTGTGGACTAGCTGCTACACAGGGCTAATTCTGGTATCCAAGTGCCATTCAAATCTCCAAGTGCTTACTTTAAAAGCCCTGCATGGCTTGGGATGTGTGTACCTGAAAGAATGCTTGGACCCGTATCAATTTGTCTGTGCACCAGCTTCATCTACAAAGGCTCTCCTCCAAGTTACCCTGCCATCTTCCGTGAAGTGGAAAATGACTGGAAAGGGAGCTTTCTCAGTTTGGCCTTGACTACAACAGGAGTCTCTTTTCTGCCCTGACTCAGCTTCTCCCTGACCTATCAAAAAGGAGGCTTTAGCCCAGCGGTTCTCAACCTGCGGGTCCCCAGGTGTTGTTGGACTAAAACTCCCACCATCCCTTGCTAGCTAGGGGTGATGGGAGTTGTAGTTCAACAACATCTGGGGACCCACAGGTTGAGAAAGGCTGCTCTAGCCCCTTTTGCCCTCCTCTTCTGGGGTCCCTGGCTGCAGACAGAATTCATGTTACTCCCTAGATGAAAGTTACTTCAGATGGTGAGTTTGTAAGAAGCAGGTCTGGAGTTCAGATTCTGGCATGTCTGCATGGAAAGGAGACTCAATTTCAATTCAATTCCTTACTGCGGAAAGGAGTCTTGTCAGAAGGAGAGCACTACCGGTCGATCCTACTGCTCGGGTCTATAAGGGATCATCCACACTTTCATTTGACCCCCGTTGAACAGGATTCTTGTACCTTTCCCAGAGCTGCAATCAAGGGGCGGTCCACTCTCACATCACCTCCTATCCCTCAAGGATCTGTCCCCCTGCCCCTGACTCCCTGACTCTCTGCCATGGCAGGGCAGAGCTGAAGCTGGAGGTAACCCAGACTATTCATTGTAGGAAGAATGAACAGGAAATATTCTAGGAAGAATGAACAGGGTTACAGGGGTCTTTCCCCAAGGAAAATCTGAGGCAAAAATTACAAGTGGGAACGCCCAAATTGAAAACAGGTGAAAGAGGTGCAGACTTAAGGAGAAGTGTGGCTGGGCCTATAGTCACTTCGCTCTGAAAGTTGCCTCATTTCTTTCATCTACAAAATAATTACAGCAGCAGCAAAATGCAACAAGAATCAGCCGAAGCATGTCTCTATTCTCTTGGTGTCTGTAACTTTCCCCCAGAGGTTTGCTGGAATTTATGCATGTTCTCCCAGACACAAACATATCCCGAAGTCTCCCACTTCCTTCTGAAAGGGAGAGTAGACCCTTAAGGTTAACAAATGTGAAACTGCCTGCTAAAAGGAAGCAAAACCCTCTTAAAATAGTGTTTTAGAAGCATCATTCAGCAGGGAGCTTTTGATAGCTTGTAATAGTTCAGAAACTATTCCAAAGGGCGGGGAGGTGGGGAGGGGGAGAGAATGATTTGCTTTGAAACTAGAGATAGTAGTGACACACAGCTGAAGGGTACTTTTAATATTTCAGGTCCTTTACAACTGCTCCAGTTCTGGAAAAAAAATATTTATTGAACACTCAAAGTTTTATAGGTAGTTTTAAAGCTAGGAAAAACAATTAGTGGTGAGGTTTATGCAGAGTAAAAAGCCACTGGGAATGAAAGAGGGCGGGAAATGCTCAAATTTATGTTTATATCCTTCTAGGTGGCTGGGGGGAAAGCCTTTTCAAATGAATATAGACTGTTTATTCACTCTAAACAGAAATCTTAGGATTACTACCTGGGCAATAATTATTCCATCTAAGAGGTGAGCGTCAAGCTTGTAAATTTGTCATCACCTGCAGCCTTATATAACTGTCATAAGGAGTTCCAGATTGTGTCTGCTCTGGGTTACAATGCGGATTTGGAAGAAACGAGTGGGACCTGCAACCAAATGTTGCAATGCATTCTTGCCTCCTATTTGAAGAGCTCCTGTTCAGGGTTACAGCCAGCTGGCCATGTATTCTCCCATTTTGTTCCTCTCCTCGTGGTTTTTCCTTTGGTTTTTCCACATCCATGTTTCATGGCTAAGCATGCTCTTTTGGCTTTTTGTGGTGAGCAGAGAAGGTACCCCTTTATGTTTTGAACACATTTTATTTCTACTGCAAACATGCTTATACCTCTTACTTCTCAATATCCATTCCTGTTAGCAGCACTTACCACTCAAGTTCAGTATTAGAGGAAGTGCTTCTTACCTCTCATAGTCTCTTGTTCTCTTACTTGCTCTCTGAAAACTGCTTTGATTGAGGATTTCTTTTTCTTACAATCAAGTGGTATACAGCCGTACCTTGGAAGCTGAACAGAATCCGTTCTGGAAGTCCGTTCGACTTCCAAAACTTTTGAAAACCAAATAACAGCTTCTGATTGGCTGCAGGAAGCTCCGATGGATGTTCGAGTTCCAAAAGAACATTCACAAACCAGAACAATCGCTTCTGGGTTTGCGGCGTTTGGGAGCGAAAACATCCGAGTTCCAGGGTGTTCAGGATCCAAGGTACGACAGTATGTAAGTTTTATGAAATAAATAAATAAAACTATCCACAAAACGTAGATGAGCCCTGATAAATCTGTAACTTTTAAAATGTTTATTCAACTAAAACATTAATACCCTAAAGGTAACGGTAAAGGGACCCCTGACCATTAGGTCCAATCATGACCAACTCTGGGGTTGCGGCACTCATCTCCCTTTATTGGCCGAGGGAGCCGGCGTACAGCTTCCGGGTCATGTGGCCAGCATGACTAAGCCACTTCTGGCAAACCAGAGCAGCGCACGGAAACGCCGTTTACCTTCCCGCCAGAGTGGTACCTATTTATCTACTTGCACTTTGACGTACTTTCGAACTGCTAGGTTGGCAGGAGCAGGGACCGAGCAATGGGAGCTCACCCCATCGCAGGGATTCGAACCGCTGACCTTCTGATTGGCAAGTCCTAGGCTCTGAGGTTTAACCCACAGCGCCACCCGCGCCCCATTAATTAATTAACACCCTACCATACTACAAATAGACAGGGACACCAAAACAAGGCCTTGAATGCAAATCTTAATGGGTGGATAGGTTCCTGTGGGAGAAAGCAGTTCTTCAGGTACTCTGGCTGTACCTGAAAGGCTCAGGGCCCTTTCCGGCCTTCTCAACCACCTGCCTGTCTGCCTTTGGTTTCCTCAGAATCATTTTTCTGCTCACTCATGCCACTCCCTTCCCCTTCTGTTTAAGTTGGTCTGACTGTGGCCCAAGTCAGCCATGGAGGAACAGGCAGGGTAGTGCAGTTCCCTAGCAACCGCCCTGTTCTGCTGCTTTCTTCTTCCTCAGTCTCCTGCACTGCTGAGGCCGAAATACCACCATCAGTATGAGGACAGCAGGGCAGGACAATTGCGGAGGAGCTGCCCCGGCCTGTCCAGGCTGTTCCAGTAGGCAGCTATGCAAACTGCAGCATGTCAACATTCTTACAATTTTATTATATAGTAAGACAAAAATCCCAACAAAATGCTGTCTAAAAGCAAAAAAAAAGAGTGTCTCTCTCTCCCCCCTGCCCCCACATCATAGATGCCCAACCTGAAGTATAAGTTCAAGTGGCAGAAGTCATAGAATTGAATCATTGAGTTGGAAGGGACAATGAGGATCATCTAGTCCAAGCCTCTGCAGTGCAGGAATGCTGCCCACAACTGTCCCTGGGTAGGCTCAAACCACCAACCTTCTGGTTAACAGCCAGACACACTGACCCATTGCACCACCTGGCAATAGCATCAGAGGTTACCAGCTCTCCTGGGCAAAGCAGTTCTGGCTATGTGTACTGGGAGCCAAGCTTCATTTTCACAAGTTGTAAACCAGGGTAGGAAACCATCTTTGTCACTCCAAGGACAGTATTCCTTCTTAGCCAGTCTTCCAGAGGCAGCATGCACATGCTGGATGTGGCCAGGCTAAAATAGGCATGGCCACTGCCCAATAACATTTCGCATGCATATATACTGCACACACTGCAGTAATTAGAAACAAGCAAAAAAAAAAAAAAACCCAAACATTTAGCTTTCCCCCACAAGCCTAATTGCCCCAAGCCTAATATTTCTGGAAAGCGCCGCTAGCAAGGGGTTAACCTTTTTCACCCCAGCTGCACTCTCTCCAGGAAGATCACCCCACCTGGAAGCAATTAGTTTCCAAATAGGGGTGTGTGTGTGTTTTTCAAGCCTAAATTGTGGTATGGGTGGAGGGATGAGACAGGGACACTGGTCCAGATGAGAAAACCTAAGGGTAACTCCTGGCCCACAGTCGAGGGTCTTCCACCATGCCCTGTAGTCTGACATCAGGATGCCAGTTGTCATTTAAGACACACCCAAGGAAGAACTCCTTTCAAAAACACATGGCGGGGGGGGGGGGGGGCTTAATACAAACATTCTGTTTTGTGCACCTGGAAGTTTCTTCCCTTCCTTTCCCTGCAATCGGTGCCTTCCTGTATGTCTTTCCTAGTTCCCACAAAGAGCAGGTGAGCTGGTAAAGTACTTCAGATTGCAGGTAGCTGCTAAGAAGATTGAATGCTCCACTATTAAAACAAAACAAAACACCTTAGCCGGGGGGGGGGGGGACTAGATGTCAAGGACAAGGCTTCTGAATTGAAAGGCTAGTATGAGGGAGGCGGGGCGGAGGGGATTCAGTTCAGTTTGTATTCAAAGCCAAGAAAAGTGTTCAGAAATGCATACAGCAGTGTAAAGTATAAACCTAAACGTGCATATATTGATGAAAATAAAACACAAAAGGCATAATATAGGGCAAAACTATGTACAAAATTGTGAATAATAGGATCAATTCGCACAAAAACGCTGATGAATTTTCATGGGGACTATTTTTTTTTTTAAAAAAATACAAACTTCTATCAAGATGTGGAGAACTGAATTTACAATTGGAAAAATGAAAAACTGAGAGAAAGCAAAATTGATAGATTCGCTCACCCCTAGCAAATATATACATATTTACTTTCCTCCATAGTGGAGCAGCATTCCATCAGGTGAGCTTGCACCTGCTGTCTGAAATGATGGAGCCCAGACACAGGCCCACCAGCTTATCTGCTATGATGAAAAACTAGTTTTCAGTTCAGAGGTCCATTTTGAAACCTCTGGTGACAGAGCCACTCGCAGCCAACCATGCATGAGGCACTTAAAATATTCAATACGGTCATACCTTGAGTTACAGACGCTTCAGGTTGCGTTTTTTCAGGTTACGGACGTGCCGAAACCAGGAAGTACCAGAACAGGTTACTTCAGGGTTTCGGCGGTCGCACATGCGCAGAAGTGCTGAATCACAACCCGTGCATGCACAGATACGGCGTTGCGTGTTGCGAATGTGCCTCCCGCATGGATCACGTTCACAACTCTTAGCCAAAGTCACCTCCCTTCATAGGAGTCAACTCCTAGGGGCTGAGGTCCCTTTGCCCTTCATAAAATATTTGAGGGACCACCCCTCCAAGTTAATGGACATTCTCATTCAAATGGTGTGCAGGCGCTGCATCTTGTGATCAATTGTCCAGGGTGAGGCTCCCCCCACCGGCAATATTTTATTCACGTTAACACCCTGGTCTTCCTTACCTATTAAGTTGTAGCTATCCAAACACACTCACTTACACAAGAAAATTATTTACACAAAGCACAGCTAGGCCAGATGAGTGTGCTCCCATAAAAACCCTGAGCCCATTTGAGGAGCTATATTAGTTTGGGAAGCACTTATATCAACGACTTGTATCGTAATTAGAGTTCAAATAATGTAAATGATACTAATTCACAAGGCTGAGTAAAGTTTAATGGGACTATTACTGTGGTTCAGAGCTCCACAATCAGGCTGGGAGTTTGTAGAATCATTTGCAGAAGAGCCAAGTAATTTACTGCTGGAGCTTGGGACAATTATGCCGTTCCATTGATGGTAGGGTGAATGGCACATTCACTGGTTTTCTCAATGCCCCTTCTCGAGGCTTCCATTTGCATAAAACTATTCATGAGCTTTTGTCTTAAATATACAAAAGGGCTCAAATCCTATCCCCACCCACTTCACCCCACCTCCCGCCAAACCAAACACAAATAGCATTCAAAGAAAGCAAAGAATGCTTGCATTTATCGGGAAGATTGCAAAATGTGCAAAGGGTGATTGGTTACCAAATAAGTTTTTTTGGCATTTATTTTTCAATTTCCTTTAATAAATGATTAAATTAGCAGAAGACCCGACAGTGCATGTTCGCTTTTACCAGGCGCATTCCAATGACACAATCTATAGTAATTTTTGAATAGCCCCCTTGATCATTAGAACAGCAGTGAAACAAGCGAGGTCGGTGGGGTCACGAAGGAGCCAGATGGGGTTCTACCTGCAACATAATTATGTGAGCAGCTGAAGGCATTTTGCAAGGTCCTAAAGCACCTCCAGTCACACTGCAGTCAAGGGAAGCAGGCTTTTAATTTTATTTTTAAGGTAGCGCATACAAATAGGTCCTTGCTTCTCAGTTTATAATGCTTCCAGCTACATCAGCAACTTTCACTCTAGTGACTTCCTTGACAGAATGGGAGCATTAGTCTAGCCACGCTGCAGAAAATTTGCCCTCCTGTTAGTCTTTATGTTGACATTTTGATAAACTCCAGCTCTGATAAGAAATAGCAAGATCTTTGGCAAACATTCGCAAATTATAAAGAGAGAATGTGTATATGCACAGATATGGGCCACGTAATGTATTCCTCCTGAGCACCCCAAACGGGGTCTATTAAGCAGTTCCAACTAACCAACCTATCTTTCTGTCACTTAGAACCCAAATGAAATGTAAACACATCACGGAGCCGACAGCACTCAAATGAGTTCCATCTTGTGGTTAGAAGGAGTTTAGGAACCCGATATAGAGGCCTAAAACCGATGACCCATCGAGTGAGCCACTGCACTGAAGCAACAGCTCACAGAGCCCAGTGTCAGAGCCTAGCACCTGGTGCCAGGGCCTTATATTGTGAATGTCAGGAGTCAGTGTCACGCATAGGTCAGCAATAAAACACGGTGTCAGTAAATTTGGCTCTTTGTCCAAAGCAACCAGCGCAGGCCACTAATCCCAGCAACTCTTCCCCGGAGGTCTTGTTCCACTGAGGCAGTTGTGAGGAGTGAAGGGCCCTGCCTTTCCACTGCTGTATAAGTCCCCTCCTCTCCAGGGCTTCTTCCAAGCTTTCATAGACTGCATCTGCACACAACCATTCTCTGCTCTGCTCTTTTCATTTCTCTGCATGTTCTAAGAGACCGGGGCAGGGGGAACCGGCTGCAGCAGGAAGAGGGGACTCCCTAGATTCTTCAGCAGCCTGCCTCATTGCTGCCTCTTGGCCCCTCTCCTCTGCTTCTGAGTCTGCACTGCTCTCTGCCCCAGTTTCTCCCTGCTCACTAAATCCTGTTACCTCTTCAGCTTCTGATACCTCCTCCTCCCTTTGATATTTTTAACAAATCAAAATATTATTAAAATCAACAATTATATAAAAAAGCAGAATATACAGATTCACCCATCCCTACCCATAGGTAATAGAAGCTTTCCGTGGGGATTATGACTGTGGAACGAAAAATTAAACTTCCCTTCCTAAAGCACTTTAGTCTGCTGTAAAATTGCCCCTCCTCCCCATATCAAAAAATACAGCACTGATAACACCACACACTTAATGTAATGTGTAGTTAGGCCCTCAGAATGTCTTTTATCCTAACAAGATTTTTATGTTCTTTTTGCTGTAGCTGCAAAAGGACCACCATGATATCAATAGTAAACAAACACAGGGAGGGCAGGGAACTGTTGGACATTTTTACACGATCAAAACAACTCCTTGCAATGTTTTCTCATCAATGATACATACAGTACATATTTCAAAAGGAACACCACTATCTTCTATTATTCAATAGAGAACACTACACATCTTAACATCTTTCATCTCTCTTCCTGCCATCTTGGTTGTGTGGCGCTGCACACCTACTTTCAAGCTTCTTCTTTTTTTAAAAAAAAAATCAATATCTTTCCATATATGGAATGTTGAATAAGTGGCATTTTAATTTCCTGTCACTATACATAAATTTTCAGTCTAAACTGTACTGTAGTGTTAAGGGTGTGTGTGTGTGTGTGTGTGTGTGTGTGTGTGTGTGTCAGGCTGGATCATGCCCTGAGTCCCTTCCAATTATTGGGATCCTCCATCTGTGGGGGCAAAATGCATGACAGCAAGTGTACCAAACCAGTTCCTTTGTCTCTAGGTGATGGTTTTGGCTGACTAGTTAAGTTTTGGCTGGTTAGCATAACCAAAAGTCATTCTGAGACAAATAGGTGGGCCTTTCCCCTCCCCTCCCCTAGCTGCCAGGTAGGAGAACAAAAGCCAGTATAGTGTGTGAGAGATGGATGAAGGCTGGAAGCTGGAGACACAGAGATATCCTTGATCCATATCTATGACTAATGGAGAAGCAAGATCTTTCGGGCTGTTAATGCCATGAGCCCCTTCATCAAGCTGTATATATGTGTAAAGAAAACTATATATCCTAGAGACACCAAAGTCTCCACTGACCTTCATTCCAAGGAAACCGAACCTGGGTAAGCGCCTGGAATCTCCCACTGTTCAGAGATCGGGGTGACACATAACAGTATTTCTTGCACGAAAATTCAACATCTTGGAGCAATGTGCCCCAGCAGGCAGCACCTAGAGAAAGCCTCTGTAGCCTCAGCATCAATAAAGTGATGTGAGACATGAAGGAATCATAAAATTAAATGTTGCTATTTGCATATGCTGTCTTGATTGGACTGCTGCTCTTACCTGTAAACTCCTCTCTGCTGAGGCATCTTAAGAATTGCCACTGCCTGCCTTAATGCAGTCTTCCCTAAAGGATGGATGGAGAGATGGAGTGATCACTACTGAGCACAAAGCCCACGATTTGCTTCAGAAGACATGACAAAATGCACCCTTGAAATATGTACATAGATGCTGCACAGGCAATTGAACAAAAGCAGCATTCTCACAGCATAACCAGATTGGTGCCCCTACATGCATATTTCATGTTTCTTTGACATCTTGTCATTTCCCTTGTTCTGCCTTTTCTTTTGGAGATGCACTCCTGGCTAACCTCTCGAAAACTGAATTTAAGTCCTTCAGGGCAGGGATTCTCCCGCCACCCCCTCCTCTTAATCCTCACAATGCCAGCCCCACTCGAGACACATTATATACTCACCAGCAAATATTAATAACAGCCTCTGAAGATATATTATCTTTTCTGCTGAATGGTGGAATCCCAGCCTTGAATAATGTTGACTGGATGAAGATAGGATTGCAACTAAACCCCCTTACGACAGTGTAGCTGTAAGGTATGCCGGCATAGTGAAGTTATTATGATATAACAATATTAGAGATGGGGGAGAATTTTATTCAATTCACATTTAAAGGTGAGCCTGTCTAATCTGCACTTTCCCAAACAAGGTGTGAACCAAAATACAACCACCATTTAAAATCTGCACTTCTGCAATGCACTTTTCCAGACAAGCAGTGTATACAGAAATGCAGAGCTGCCAAGGAGTCTTTGACAATGGCCATAACCAGTGTTGTTTTTCTAGAAAAAGAGGTGCCGGAATTCACCATGAACACCACTCTTGTTCTCTTATAATGCCAATGGCACCCAACTGAGAGGTGCTGGAACTGAGTTCTAGCTGCAAAAAAAGCCTTGGCCATAACTGTGCTTTGGTTGTTGCTCCTTGAAGAACATTGGACACCAACTAGGTAGCTTTGCTGTGCATTTAACATGCATCTCTTGTGTTATTTTAATTATGTTTTTATTAATCCTTTCAGTGTCCCACAGAAAGATTCCACTGAAACAAATTGGGCAACTGACATTTTTATAAGCTCTGGCATTGCCATTTTAGATTGCCCATAAGACTGTCCTGACCAGTATATGTGTATGTGCTTCAGGAACGTACAGAATTACAGCCACTGAGTCAAATGATGAAGGTGAGCCAGTAAATGTTGGCCTTTCTTTCTGAGGATTGTATATTGGGTAAAGATGTTGGTGGCAAGATAACAATGCTTCAGTCAAAAATATTCACATTGAATTATTCATTACATTTTAATAGAGTATAATCATATGCAACAGGTGTTTTTCCTCCAGCTTGCTGAATTTCACTATAACTAGCTCCTAGATAATAGCCTGGGGGGGGGGATGCTGCAGTAGAACAAATCAGTCTTATTTTAAATTAATTACTGCAATGCTACAGTGCCTATCAGTTGTTGTGCTGCTTTTTTGTCTCAGTGTTCAGTGCACGTATTAATACTCTAGAACTAAGGAAAGAAATATCCCATGCAATCAGGTTTGCAAAAACATTGCACTGATGTATAAATAAAGATTCCAGGGACAAAGTTGTGCCTTAAAAAAAATGCATTATTAAAATTTGGTTAATTGCATGATTGGTGGTAAAAAGCACAAGTGTTGATTTAATTTTCACATCAAAGAACTATTAAAACAGAAATCAGCAACCAGTGGTGCTTCTATTAAAAACATTTAAGTATGATTAATGTTTTATAGAACTTCTTAGCATAACCTTTTCACTTCAAGAACCAGAGTTGAATATATTTTATTTAATTACCTTTTGAGGTGTATTGATTAATCGTTGCTCTTTTCTGTACACAGAAAAGTTATGATTTCATTTCTTGGTATGGATGTTAAAATGTTGACACCGCTTTTCTATATTTAAAGTAATCTTCAACAAATTTTTACACACCCTGAGACCTTAGGGTGAAGGGCAGGTAATAAATAATAATAATAATAATGTCAGATAAAACGTCAACAATCCATAAAAACCTGGACACCGTGAAAACATCAAGAACAGATGGATAAGAAATTTCTGAAGGCCAGCTCCAAAAGATGGACTTTCCCTTTCTTTCTAAATGTTAGGACAGAGAGGAATAATCACGCTTCCTTGGGACAACCACCTTGAAAAAACCCAACCAGAAATTTATGCAAGGGATGGAGAAATGGATAGAGAAAAAATAGTCTTCCTTTCTCAAAACACTAACATTAATGAACAACCAATGAAGCTGAATTTTAGAGGACTCGTGACAGACGAAAGAAAGCACTTCTTCAGGCAGCACATGGTTACATTGGAATTTGCTGTGATAGCCCCCACCTTGGATAGATTTAAGAGAGGAGCAAATTCATGAAGGATAAGGTTATCCATGGCTACTAGCCATGATGGCGATGCTCTGCCTTCACAGCTGGAGGCAGTATGCATCTGAACGCCAGTTCCTGCAAACCACAGGAGGAGAAACTGCTTTTGTGCTCAGGTCCTGTTTATGGGTTTCCCATAAACATCTGGTTAGCCCCTGTGAGAACAGGATGCTGGACTAGATGTGTCATGCTTGGGGGATTCTGCCCCTCCTCCTGTGGCAGCAAGAAGCAAAGGGAAAACAAGGAAGAGTTCTTACTACGTGAGTTTATTCAATCATCGCAGCGAGAGACGAAGGAATGCAGCCAGTCTCCCATTAATGGCGTTGCTCCAACTGAGCTCCTCCCCCTCCCTTCCTAGCAACAGCACTTCTCCTTACGATGGCCACCAGGGGCTAATTGTCTCTGAGCCCTTTGCTCTTGCACACTCAGTGAACCCTGGGTTCCGGGAGAAAGGGGGGGTCAGAAATACTCTCCAGTGATAACCTGTTAGCCTGCTCTGCCTCCTCCTTATCTTCTCCCAACATCTCCCAACTCTTCTGTTTGCCTGTCTTCCTCAAACCACTGCTGTAATTCAATACTGCCTTCCTCTCCTTTGGACGCCTCAGGATGAGAAAGGGGGAGGGGTGATTTTCACCATTCCTCCTCCTCAATCTCAGCCTCTTCAGTCCAGTCCCTGACAAGATGACCTGGTCCAGCAGACCCTTCTTATATTCTGAAAAGTACAAGTAATGAGGGTAATTACTCATCACTCTGCAGGTACTCTCACATATATTTTTTTTTACATGCCTCAATTGCCCTAGTAACTAAATCAGGGATGGGGAATCTGTAGCACCACCTTCCAGATATTACTGGTACAGCCCCCATCGTCTCTGACCACTGGCTGCAGCTGATGAGAGTTAAGAGTTCAATGTCATCTGCAGCGTCGCACGTTCCCTACCAAGGATTTAAATGGCGGAAGCAAATCTGGAAACATTCAAAGTATATGCATGAAGTCCTATTTCCTCCACAGAAATGAATGTGGGATTACTGAATATACATATCATTCGGGTGAAAATCTTAGCTGCCAAAACTTTTACATTTTAAAGCCCATTTCAATCAGGATAGGAATGATGGGATTGGGTTGTAGCTTCCCTTTCACAGCTTCATGCATAGACTTGGGAGACAATCAATACCATCCATGATTCACAGAGGGAAATATACCTTTTGTTCAGATGATGCATGCTGGCAGTTAGGACAATGAATCCAATCATTAAGTAGCAGACTCCCCTCCCCCCTTTCATTTTCTCTCTTTGGTACAGTCTTTCCACAAATCACATACTTAAAACATATGCTCAGAGGATGTGCTTTTGTCTTTCCTTGGTGCTCCCTGTCAGATACTTTTATGCAAAGAAGAAGTCATGTAACACTTTGAGTCCTTTTTTTAACAGTTGCGTTCAAGGCATGAAAAATTGTAATGATTTTCTCATATTTAGTAGCACGAAGAAGTAAAATACACCCTGATTTTATTTTAAAAAGTCCAAGGCTGCTTCTCTTATCATCACTTGGCTCTTCACAATTCACTTGCACCATGCTTTTCTGGAACACCTTTCCCTACTCAAATATTTCTACTACCTTCCCCACACCAAACATTCCTCCTCTGAAATAATAATTAAAAAATCACTAAAACAGGAAATATGTAGCTTACCAAACACTGATGGTTCGGCACCTCATTTGCTTACTTTTAAATTACATACCCACTACCTAGATAACAGGAGAAAGACAGTCTTACATTGTTGCACATCCTTGATGAAATGGAGTTAATTTTTCCAATGATATTGTATTCCAATGATACTGTGGGCTCAACATGATTACTGCTCGTGTATAAAAGAGTCATATACAATCTATAATATTTTTTATAGGGAGGAACCTTCATGGACGATTTGCAATTACTAGGTCAGTAATGAAAGGAGGAAGGATGGCGGAGCTGGAGCATTCAATGGGTGGTATATATATGAGTTGAGTGGTTAATGTGCATAACAACTGGCTATTGTGTACATTCCTCAGGCCTCATGGAGAATGTGCACATAATCTTTCCATGAAGAGGGAATTCTGCACATTTCCTGGTCAATATACATAGGGATGAATTCAATGTTGCAGTAAGGCAATAGTTCCATTTTGGCTTGCCAGGCCGAAACCCCCTCACTGTCAGGCTTCAGGGAAACCGATCCCCCTCCCTCACAGCAGGCTGCCAGCAATGGAAAGACAAGAAACTCTTACCAAGGTCTTTTATTCAATATTCACAGAAAGAGACGTAGAAATGCCGTCTCTCTTGGATAATGGTGTTGCACCGAGTAATCTCCTCCCTGCTTCCCTTCTCAGTTGTCAACAGCCCCACGGTGTCTGCTTAGGGACAATTACCTCTGGGCTCTTTGTTCTCCTATTTTCATTGCTCGCCGTATTCTGGGAGAAGGGGGCCTGGAATGCTCTCTAGTGATAACGTGTCAGCCAGCTGTTCCTGCTCTGCTTCTCCCATTTTTTCCCCGGCTTTGCCCCTCTTCTCTCTCCCTCTGCAAATCACCATTGTAAATCTTCTCGGGAAGGTTCAAGAGAAGGGGGAGGCTGTCTCCACCATTCCTCCTCCGATGTCCAGTTCCTGACACCCACTCTTCTCCCACCATGTGCTGCCCTAGGGGTTCTCCTAACCACCCCCAGTGCCAATTTTATGAGATGGGGGGCATGAGGGGAGTGGAGGGGAGGTTTGTTGTGCAAACAGAAGTCCTTTCGCTAAACTTCCATTCAGTGGTGGACTTTTGGCTTTCAGATTTCAGCAGTGCCCTGTGCAATGCCTCAATTAGTGACCCTGCCAGTCGTTTTCTATTATTGTGGTGCCCCTGTGGAACCCTCCTGGCTTGGTACCCAGTGCAGGCAAACCAGTCACACTCCCCTAAATCCACCTATGTTCCATTGATGGAATTCATTCATTGAATCCCACTCATAATAACAACTTAAGGGCACAAGAAGAGTGAAAAGTAGTGATACGAACCACCTACAGTAACTTTAAAAACATTTTTAATCATGCTTTGTAATAAGCTGCTTTGCAAGCTCTGTCTCATCAACGCTGCAGTATTCCTGCAGGGGGATAGACATCTAGTCTGAAAGTTAAAAGTAGCAAGCAGTGCCATGGATATTTCCTCTTTTATACATAGAGATGGAATACAGAACACTTCGCAATTTGTCTCTGAAAGTCACTCGAGGATGCATTCAAGAGTCACACAGAAAGGCCCTGCAAAAGAGCCTTAAAGATGCTGTGATGAGGAAGAAGGTTTCATCGATGGGGTTTTAACAAATACAAAGTGGCATTGTAAAAAGTTCAGGCTGCACAGAAGCATCTTATGCACGAACCTTCGTTTGCCAGAAATATCTCTAATCTTATTCCCAGCTTTTGGCAGAAGTCAGGAACATGTAGGCCAGATCTTGGTCATGCTGAGGTATTATGACCTTTTACAAGGCTATTATTCCTATGACCTTTCACGATGCTATTATTCATAAATGTCCTATACTGAATTGTTTATTATTAGTCTCTGGTTCTGCATTCTACCCTGCCAAAGTCCAACTAAAAAAGCCCCAATAAAATATTCATTCAATGTATTACTGTGCTGAAAAACAGGTTTTGCAATATTCTGTGGTGGAGGCTACCCTGATGACAAAGAAATTGGCTTATATTCCAGGATTGATACTGCACAAGAAGACTTCCACTGGTGTGTTGGGACCGCTCCTTCCTCTCCTCTTCCAACACCCCTCCAGACTCCCATGGAAATGCCCCCCAAGCTTCCAGAGCAGATTTGGGGGACATGCTGCATGTGTGTGCAGAAGAGAGAGGAAAAGGAAATTCCATTGCACCACATCCATTCCACAAGTGGTGTGACACCATTGTAGGTCACCCTGTATGTTTTCCTGGATTCAAAATACATGCTAAAGCCTGTAGCTGTGTCAGTAGAGCATGAGGCTCTTAATTTCAGGGCCACGGGTTCATGTCCCAAGTTGGGGAAAGATTCCTGCATCACAGGAGGTTGAACTAGATGACTCCCATGTGTTGTCGTTTAATTGTTTAGTTGTGTCCGACTCTTCATGACCCCATGGACCAGAGCACGCCAGGCACTCCTGTCTTCCACTGCCTCCCGCAGTTTGCTCAAACTCATGTTAGTAGCTTCAAGAACACTGCCCAACCATCTCGGCCTCCATCGTCCCCTTCTCCTTGTGCCCTCAGTCTTTCCTAACACCAGGGTCTTTTGCAGGGAGTCTTCTCTTCCCATGAGGTGGCCAAAGTATTGGAGCCTCAGCTTCAGGATCTGTCCTTCCAGTGAGCACTCAAGGCTGATTTCCTTCAGAATGGATAGGTTTGATCTTCTTGCAGCCCATGGGACTCTCAAGAGTCTCCTCCAGACCATAATTCAAAAGCATCAATTCTTTGGCGACCAGCCTTCTTTATGGTCCAGCTCTCACTTCCATACATCACTACTGGGAAAACCAAAGCTTTAACTATACAGTGGTACCTCAGGTTACATACGCTTCAGGTTACATACGCTTCAGGTTACAGACTCCGCTAACCCAGAAATAGTGCTTCAGGTTAAGAACTTTGCTTCAGGATGAGAACAGAAATCATGCTCCAGCAGCGCAGTGGCAGCAGCAGGCCCCATTAGCTAAAGTGGTGTCTCAGGTTAAAAACAGTTTCAGGTTAAGAACAGACCTCCGGAACGAATTAAGTACTTAACCCGAGGTACCACTGTATTCCTTGGTCACCACTTTTGACCATCAAAGGATGCTGCATGCTAAATCTATATTGGATGACACTTGTGGGTATTGAATATTAGGACTCTCTGTAATAGTCTTCTATAGGATAGCTAGTTTCTGAATGTTTGTTAATTTTTCTTCTTAAAGCATTGTTCTGCTTTCCCTTGTTTTTTAGGACCTACCCTTTGTTAAAAAAAAACTTGCTTTAATTTTGAATTTGGGTTAGGAGTGAGTTTTCTGACAGGTCCAAGGGATTTTGCCCCCCCCCATCAAATCTGCTAAGCTGCTTGGTGTTACGCTATCTATTTATGCCTAAGAGGAACTTCAAGGAAATAAAAAGGGAAATACTTGGTCCTGGGGAGATAAAAGGGAACTATTTTTATCCTTCCCTTCTGAAACTAATCATTAACCAGTCTTTTACTATTAAACTGAAATGGCCAATTGAGACAAACAGTTCTGAGACGAGAAAAGACAAGGAAGAGGTGGCATGGGTAGAAGTTTATGAAATAATGCATGGCATGGAGAAAAGGAATAGAGAAAAGTCATCATTCCCCCCACCCCCACCCCAGCATTAGAACTCGTGGGCCTCCAATGACGCGGAATGTTGGGAAGATACTTCTTCCAAAGCATTGCTGAATTTTAGAACTTGCTCCCACAGGAGGCAGTGATGGCCACCGACTTGGATGGCTTTGAAAGAGGATTAGTCGAATTTGTGAAGGCTACCAAGAGCTACTAGGCATGATGGCTATGTTCCACCTCCTCTATGAGAGAAAGTATGCCTCTGAATAATAGTAGCTGGGAATTGCAGGAGGGCAGAATGCTGTGGCACTCATGCCCAGCTTGCAGGCTTCCCATAGGCACCTGGTGGGCCACTGTGAGAACAGGAAGCTGGGCTAGATGGGCCTGATCCCGCAGGCTTTTTTATGTTCTTATGTAGTTAGTAGTGCTGTACACTAGATTTGGCCAAATCCTGAACAAAATTTGGCCAATTGGGGCTTACCCAGATAAATGAAGCAGCTACAAATCACCAGAGTGCGGATCAGCTTGTCCCAGTGGCGTAGCGTGGGGGGTGCAGGGGGGGCCGGCCGCACCGGGCGCAACATCTGGGGGTTAGGGTTAGGGGGCGCAAATCCACGGGTTAGGGGGCGCAAATCCACGGGTTAGGGGGCGCAAATTACTTGCCTTGCCCCGGGTGCTGACAACCCATGCTACGCCACTGGCTTGTCCTGAATCAATTTGTAGTGATTTGTGCCAATCTAATAATAATAATAATAATAATAATAATAATAATAATAATAATAATAATATTTTCCTTATATCCCCACCTTTCCCCCCAACAAGTCTGGCTGCTAATCTTTTTACAGTCTTCAAAGTCTTGTCGTTTCAACTCACTTGACAAGCCATAAGGCAACCTGCATTGATATTCCTAAATTTCTTAGCCAAACATTGTCAGCATGGATGAAAGAGATATAAAATTGTTTTAATCCACCTCTCCACTAGTGTCACTATTGTTCTGCTTGAGTTGGAGGGTGACTGACTGCAGCAGCAGCAGGGAGCCTGTTGTGTATGGTCCACGTGCATTTTTCAAACCCTGGAAAATCAAAGTTTAACTATTTGTAGGGAAATGAGTAGGACAGGCTGCCCCTGCAGGTGGTCAGCCCCTGACTCATGGAGGGTAGCAGGGATGATGACAGAGAAGGCAGGATGACAATCTCACCACCACTTCTTCCTCCACTCAGTGGATAAACAAAAACTCAAAAGCATTTGTCAAGACAGGTCTCTTGGAAATTCTTAGGCTATATCCACACCACACATGACTTTCTCAAAAGAATCATGAGAACTGTAATTTACTCCTCCCAGAGATCCAATGCACAACACCTACCATTCCCAGAATTCTTTGGAGGAATTTAAGTACATTAAATGTGATTTAAGTGCTTGGTGTGTTTGCGGCCTTAATTTGTCTGTGATTTCCCTATGGTTTTTATGCTATTAATGATGTCTTAATTGATGGCAATGTTTTGGTTTTGATACGTGTGTTGTGCTTTCTGGCCTTCTTCTGGCTTTATGTTTTCATTTTGTTTGGCTTAGGAGGGGTTTTTTTTGGGGGGGGGGAATCATACAATAAAAAATTCTTTTAACGAAAAAGAATGTGGTGGTGAAGTACTTGCAGAAAACCTGGCATGCATCCCAGCTATAAGATAAAATTCCCTCAAAACATAATGCCAAGATTGGGTGGTGCTTTGTAAGTAGATGTTACCAGTTAACAAGACAAGGCAACTGCCAAATGTAGCACATAAAATAAAATTAAAAAACAGTGAAAAGCCAGCTTCATTTCTTGTGAAGACAAAATACCTTCTGAGGAACAGTTGAAGGAGCTGGGTATGTTTAGCCTGGAAAAAAGGAGACTGAGAGGAGATATGATAGCCATCTTCAAATATCTTAACATGGGAGATGGAGCAAGCTTGTTTCTTCCTGCTCCAGAGTGTAGGACTCGAACCAATGGATTCAAGTTACAGTGGTACCTCGAGTTAAGTACTTAATTTGTTCCGGAGGTCCGTTCTTAACCTGAAACTGTTCTTAACCTGAAGCACCACTTTAGCTAATGGGGCCTCCTGCTGCACCATGCCGTCGCTGCACGATTTGTGTTCTCATCCTGAAGCAAAGTTCTTAACCCGAGGTACTATTTCTGGGTTACTGGAGTTTGTAACCTGAAGCATATGTAACCTGAGGTACCACTGTACAAAAAAGGAGATTCTGACTAAATATCAGTAAGAACTTTCTGTTCAACAGTAAGAGCTGTTCAACAGTGGAACAGACTCCCTTGGGAGGTTGTGTACTCTCCTTCATTGGAGGTTTTTAAGCAGAGGTTGGATGGCCATCAGTTGTGGAAGCTTTAGTTGAGATTCCTGCTTTACAAGAGGATGGACTAGAGGACCCTTCAGGTCCCTTCCAACTCTACGATTCTATGAAGATACAACCGGCAAAATTGCATAGCCACCTAGGGACTGTTAGGAGTGTCCTACTCTCGTCTAGGACCCTGACAGAGACACATGCCCGACTGGCATGTTCTCTCCCTCCTGGGTGATTGTTCGGGCCATGGCATCAGGTCCTAGGTTGGCCTTCCTGACGTGATGCAATGCAGATGCCACCCCCATTCGCTGATCAGCTAAGGATCTTTCTTGATGCCCCAGAGCCAAGAGTAGCAGATAGCAACAGTTATGACAAAGAACTTAAATCCCCCCAAGAAAGGGAGAGTAGAAAATATAGTAGTTGTGGGATAGCTATGAGGAAGGCGAAGATCCCAGGGTCAAGACAGTCAAAATTCCTTCCCTACTGCATCAACCAGTGGCTAAACTGGGTCTACAACAATGTGCAAAAATCTTAATGCACCAATAATAAGACAAATATAAGGAGGCATGTAGGCTGGTAGGTCATAACCAATTGCTAGGTCTGTGGAAGGTCATCCTCATATCCGTAATGAGTGAACCTCATGAGTGGAGAGATCCCCCCTCAGTCAACCCAAGTCAGATGTTGTTCCCACTGAAAAACAAAATGTGCTAATGAACATTCACACCAGCAGTAACTGCAGAGAATTAATGAGTATTTTTTACTTATCAGATACTTTACAGTAAGGGAAGCTGGGACTAAATGCAAACAACAACAACCAAAACCTATGGGCTGCAATTTTGAGGACAACCACATTGTGTGGGTACTGGGGAGCGGGAGGGGAACCCTGCACGCATGAGCAGCACCAATTTCACAATAAATACCTCAAAGCACCCCTAGATAGCAAGAAAGCAAACTTGTGAGCCTGTAAGAAAACTCCTTGGAGATGCAGTGAGGTTCTTTCCCTTTTTCTGGCAGAGCTGCATGAGAAAATAACAGAAGGGCAGGCCTTACCTTGCCCCTGCTTTATGCTCCAGGAAATGGGAAGTGGATTAGAGTTGCCTTGTTCGATCATCGTGATCTAACTACTTAAGTTGCCCCACCCCACCTCAGTACAACTGCAGAGCACAGCGCAGCATTCCTCACAGAGCTGTTATCTTCTTTAAAGCATGCCCAAGTGTCTTTCCTTGTCCTTGACAGTTTGCATAAAGCACAGGCTTTATCACCAGCGAGAGAAACAACTGGACACATTTCCTGTTTTGAAGGACATTCCTATTGCTTTAGGTTTTAAACATTTATGCAGAACAGTTATGCTCCGGTATGCTCAAGTCAACGTTCGGTATTTGCTCAATTACCCAGAGTAGGCAGGGTCAAATGTAGTCTTAACTATCTGCCAAGGTATCATGGGGAAAGGAACAATAATGCAAGGTTGGTTTGGAAACAAATCTGAGAGTAATTTCCCTCAGCTTTGAAATGTAACCTCTTGAACCAATGCAAAAAAAAAGATACAGTTGTCATCAAACCCAACTTAGAAACAGATAACGCACACCAACACTATTACAATGGTGCAAAGTTCAGGAGAAAATGGCCACTAGGGCTCAATACTACAATGGTACCTCAGGTTAAGTACTTAATTCGTTCCAGAGGTCCGTTCATAACCTGAAACTGTTCTTAACCTGAGACACCACTTTAGCTAATGGGGTCTCCCGCTGCCACTGCGCCGCCGCCATGCAATTTCTGTTCTCATCCTGAAGCAAAGTTCTTAACCCGAGGTACTGTTTCTGGGTTAGAGGAGTCTGTAACCTGAAGCTTCTGTAACCCGAGGTACCACTGTATTTATTATACTATTTTTTGGATTCTCAGTTATTCCTCTTTTTTATGATAGAATCAGTAGTCTTAAAAAGCAATTATACAATGCATTCATTTGCATGCAGCTCAGGAGCGATTCTTGTTTAGTTCAATGGTTCCTTCTCTTGCATAAATACAGTGGTACCTCAGTTTTCAAACGTAATCCTTTCTGGAAGACTGTTTGAGTTCTGAAACGTTTGAAAACCGAAAACTCAATAGCCAACAGCTAGGCCTCAGGATCTTGCACTCAGCGGAAGCCGTGTGGCATGTTCGACTTCCGAGACGTGTTATAAAACCAAAGCATTTACTTCCAGGTTTACAGTGTTTGAAAACCAAAATGTTTGTCAGTGGAGACATTCGAAAACTGAGGTATAACTGTATGTATATTATTGTATGCAGAGACAGCAATCCCATCTTTATACACTTAGCTAGGAGTCTCATTGAACTCAATAGGGCTTATGACTGAGCAGACATGTATAGGATAGTCCTGTAAAAGACAGAACTGGTGGTGGGTGACTAGGAACGAGACCTTGGGGTTGTAGTGGAGAGCCTGATGAAGATGTTGACCCACTGTGCGGCAGCTATGAAACAGGCAAAGTCCTCATAACTCAGTTGCTAAAGCATGAGACTCTTAATCTCAAGGTTGTGGGGTCTTATACTCAGACTAGACCCATTAAAATCAATGTGTTAAGTTAGTCATTTGTCAACTATTTTCAATGAATCTACTCTAAGTGTGACTCGCTCAGATACAGCCCAATAGTTTCAGTGTCAGAACTGCTCCTTCTGCGCTCAGGAGGATTTACCATTGGCAAGGCTGATTCCAGGATTAGTTGCGACTTGAGTGGCAGACATTCAGTCAGTCCTTGCAAATTCCATTTCAGCTATGGAAGGTGGGGCCTGGCTGCAATCTTACACACACACACACACACACGGTAGCAGCAAGTGCTCAAAGTCTCCAAGTGCTAACTTTTGACTGCTTACACAGCATACTTTTAAAGCACCTGGCATCCTTGGGAACCGTAGTTTACCCCTCATTGCTGTTACTGCTGAATTCAGGTTCATGCAACACATGACCTATGATCTTTTCCAAGGTTCAGGAAAAGCCTAAAAGCAATGGCAGGCAGTATAAGAATATATTTCGGTTGTGGCTATAAAGAGTTGCAGGGTCCTATTTGGGGGGATTTTTCCTGTGTACTCGCCATACATTTAAAGCACACTGAAAGAATATTATTTCCCCTCAGAGAATCTTGGGAACTGTAGTTTTACCTCTCACATACATAAAAACCCCGGCACCTTTTAGCAAACTACAGTTCCTAGGGTTCTCTGGGAGAGAGTCATGTGCTTTAAAGGTGCTGTGAGTGTTTGGTGTGTACACAGCCTTATTTTTAGAAGGGGGCTGCTTGCACTGTCAAGAGGTGAAATAGTCCCTCAACAATAGGATCCTTGGGAAGGTTTAGGACACAAGCCACTACAGAGGTTGTTGACTCAGAATTCTGGAGTCTTTTCTTTTGGTTCTCCTCGTTGATTTTATGGCCATTCATTCAATATCAATATTTTTTTCATTTCAGGCAAGAAGTAGACAGAGACATCAAGTCGCAACAATTCAGTTTTCATGCTAAGGTGCATGGGGAAGAGAGTTAGGTAGAACGAAACACAGTAAAGAGATACTTAAGCACGATTACTGTTTGTTCTGCATGGTTTTTCCTCAGGCAGCACCAGCAGCAAAAAGACAGTTACGAAAAGGTCAGCTCCTACCCCTTTTCCTAAACTGTAGCATGACTCAGAAGAACAAGCAACTGAAGAGACTTCATGGAAGCCTGAAGGCAAACTTTGCCTTTAATACCTGCTGACTGATTCTACTTTCTTGCATGATCTAAACAGTGGAGGAGGAGGGCGTAAAGGGTGTTTTTAAAAAAGAGAGCAACAATATTTTGAATGCATTTAGCAAAAGCTGATTTCATTCCAAAGCATTTCAAACGTTTATTTCTGCCCCAACTGTAATGTTATTTGGGGTGGACTTTATCTCCAGGGTAATTTCCGAAGTTAATCATTAGCCAGATTGGAATATGACTATTAACAAGGCTTTGTAGCATTCCAGATCTTTCAGGTATGCCGTTAGCAAACCCTAGCACCTTGTTCCATTGAAACACAGCGGGTAATCTGAAGATGTCTCAGGGGGTTGTGACCTACATCTATTTTTCTCCTAGATCTTTATTACAACATATATCAGTTATCTTCTAGTAAGTCCCTATAGAAACGGAAAAGAAACAAAAGAAACAATGTATCCAGATACATGGAAGCAGGTCAGAACAATAACTGAGACAGGGCCTGAAGTTACTTTAAATGAATTCAAACTCCAGGGCCTGATGAGCTGCACCCAAGGGTACTAAAGGAGCTTGCAGATGTAATCTCAGAGTCTCTGGCGGCAATCTTTGAGAATTTTTGGAGTACTGGTGTGGTCCCTACGGACTGGAGGTGGGCAAATGTTGTCCCGATATTAAAAAGTGGGGGAGAAGACCAAGGTAACTACTGACTGGTGAGCTTGACATTGAAAACCAGGAAAGGTCCTAGAACAGATTAAACAGTTGGTCTGTGAGCACTTAGAAAAGGATGATGTGATTATTAAGACCCAGCATGGATTTCTCAAAAAGAAGTCATGCCAGACAAATATTTATTTATTTTTTATAGAGTTACAGGCTTGGTGGATCAGGAGAATGCAGTGGATGTAGTGTATCTTGATTGCAATAAGGCTTTGAACAAAGTCCCACATGGCATTCTTGCAGAGAAGCTAGTAAAAGGTGGACTGGACAAGGTAACTTAGGTGGATTTGGGGCTGGTTGACTGACCAAACTCAAAGAGTACTTATTAATGTCCCCTCATCATCCTGGGGGAAAAGTGAAAAATGGGATGCTGCAGGGTTCTGTCTTAGCTGACCACAAGTTTAACATGAGTCAACAGTGTGATGCACCAGCAAAAAAAAGGCAATGCTATTCTAGGCTGCATCAGTAGAAGTATAGTGTCCAGGTCAAGGAAAGTACCGTAGATTCCGGCGTATAAGGCGACTTTTAAACCCCAGAAAATCTTCTCCAAAGTCGGAGGTCACCTTATACGCTGGGTATGGGTGGCGTGGAGCAGAGCCCACCCACCCCCACTGCTGCTGCTGTGACTTCGAAACAGCAGCAGCAGCAGGCAGCAGGCTCAGCTCCGTGCCGGGCGGCTTTATCCCAGCTCAGAGCTGAGCCTGCCCCCTGTTGCTGCCCAGCGTATTGGGCAACTGGGCTTATAAGATGAACCCCCAAATTGCAGCTGCCAATTTGGGGGGGTCGCCTAATACACCCAGTCGCCTAATACGCTGGAATCTACGGTAATAGTACCACTCTATTCTGCCTTGGTCAGACCACACCTGAAATATCGTATCCAGTTCTGGGCACCACAATTTAAGAAATGAATTGACAAGCTGGAACATGTGCAGAGGAGGACCACCAAGATGATCAAGGGTCTGCAAACCAAGCCTTATGAGGAACGGTAGAGGGAGCTGGATATGATAGCCACCTTCAAATATCTCAAGGGCTTTCATATGGAAGATTGAGCAAACTTTTTTTCCCTGCTCCAGAGGGCAGGACTCGAACCAATGGCTTCAAGTTACAAGATAGGAGGTCCCAACTAAACACCAGGGAGAATTTTCTGACAGTAAGAGCTCTTCAGTAGTGGAACAGACCCCTTCAGGAGGTTGTGAGCTCTTCTTCCTTGGAGGTTTTTAAGCAGAGGTTGAATGGTCATCTGTCATGGAAGCTTTGGTTGAGATTTCTGCAATGCAGGGGGTTAGATTAGATGACCCTTGTCATCTATGATTCTATAATATGGTGTTCTCCCCCTCCCCCCAAGCCACTTCTCCATTCTCAATGCCAAATGAAGTGCAACGTAAGAGTTCCATCTCAGGAGCTCCTGAAATGTCCCTTCCCACAAAAATAAAAAATGCTGCATGTTGGATGATTTGGTTATGGGCCAGAGCACAGGGGAGGCAGTTTAACGTTTAGGCCCTGCAGTGCTCTGATACAAATAGTCTCCAAGAACTGATATGAGGTCAAAGAAGAAGTGGATCACAGGTGAGGTGGGGCCACTATGCTAGCTCCCCGGCAGATGGGTTGCTATTGCCTCCTGGGAGGAGGAGAGTTAGGCAGCGGGGAGGATGTGGCACTCCTGCTGGTGTGTTTGCACTGCATCAACCTTCCGGCCAACTTACTCCTCCCTATCAGTCAGTAAGATAGCATAGTGGTTCCATCCCAGCAAGTGAGCTGCTGTTGGGGCAATGGGTTAACTCCTCCTGCACAGTCTCTTGTATTAATTAAGAACATATGAAGAGCCTGATGGATAAGACCAATGGCCCATCTAGCCTAGCACCCTGTTCTCACAATGAATGGAATTTATATGCCAGTCTCTTTCTATCCATGCCTCCATCTTCTTACCTATCCATTACTACAACTACTGGAAAAGAGCACAGCCCCACCACAACGTGAAAAGGCTATTACAAATGTTACAAGGTCACTTGACACTAGGGATGGGGGAAGAAATTAATTTCAATTAGCAGCTAAATGTGGATCTCCTTATTTTGCACTTTCCAAAACAATATGAGAACCACCCTTCAAAATCCACACTTCTGAATTTTTCAGTATTCACCAGCAAATTAAGGTGTCCCAAAATGCATTACCTCTGCAGTAAAATGTGCACAAAAATGAATATACTGGTGAACAAAGCGTACCAAAATGCATTATATAACGGGAATAGCTTTGTAAAGGATGCATATCCTTTTAGATCATTTCTCCCGAGACAGACGGATGCCAACAAACATGCCACTTCAATTTTTTTAAAACAAATCTCAAAGGAGTTTACAACTTAAAGCATCCATTAAACATTACAACATATCAAAATATAAAAAACTGCAGATGTAGATCAAATATAACAAGCACTCTTAAAGCAGCATCATTAACAGGGAAATAAAATATTCTCTAAAGCATCAGAACGTTACAGATAAAAATCAAATGCAAAAATCAAAGAAAAAAACTCCACAGAACAGCTTCATTAGTAATGAAATGCAGTAACTGAAATAGAAGCTGCACCCACAATGCCCTCACCCAACACAGCAACCTCTTCCATTTACATCCTTAGTCATCTTCCTACATGCAAGTGTCATTTTCATGTATTTCCACCAGCTATGCAGATAACTAATCCTCAAGCAACCAGTCATTAAAGAACAAACATTTGGTCTACTAAAATACATACCAGCGTTAAGCATAGTTTACAACCAGCTCATTCACCCACTTCCGTCTAGGGCCATGCAGTGTCATATAAACAACAACAGAACCACTCCCTCCCAGGTTCCCACCCAGGAGTAGATCAGTTCAGTCTCTCACACCAAACCATGACAACACAGACTCTTACTCTGTGCAGCCAAAACACAAGTCCAATCACTTCACAACAATACACCGCTCACTTTATCCTACTGGGTAACACATTCCACAGTACAAAATTAAAAGAGGAAGTGCCGTCATGGAGATCTCAAAAGATCGGTTTCATAGCAACTTTATCTAGCCTGCAGGCCAGAAAGAAGCCATGTAGCAGATGAGCATTTAGGACAGTGTAGTGGCACTGGATGTGGAAAGCACCTTCTCAAAGTCTGGTAAGCGCTTGCCCAGCTTCAGGGAGGAGGTGTGAGGACTCTGACAGTGTCCTAGAGTCATCCTTCCTCCTTCCCAAAGCTGGGCAAGCACTTACTAGGCCTTGTCGGAGGACTCTAGGACCCTGCCAGAGCCTTGAACCTCCTTCCCAAAGCTGGGCTTAAGCCAGAACTGCAAGGCTGAGGGGTGGGCGTTAAATGTTGACCTTGCACAGGGTGGCATATTACTAAGGTTCACCCCTGCATGTAGCCACTGGGATTTACACTCTTCTCCTCTGGAATCAGCAACAGTGATTCACTGGCTGTCTAGGCAAGCAGAGAGAAAGGATTCTTCCTCGTCCCAGGACCTCTAATCAACAGAAGTGGGGAGGGGAAGCAGAACGGACAAGGGGATTGAACAAGTTCTTCCCTGTCCCAGGTATACAAATGTGTATGAAAGGAAAAACTCACAAATTTTCATGAGGATTCCACTGATGTGGAAATGTAGAATTCAGGAAGTGGAAAATGAGAAACTGAAAGAAACCAAAACTGGCAGATTCACCCATTATGGAGAGGTCCTTTCCTATGTTATATCATTAGTATCCATCACATGTGATCCAGGCCTAAGGATCCCCTGCCAGCGAAATGCAAAGGCTGAAGAAAAAATTGGCTCTCGTGGTTCCTTGGAGTCTCAAGCATTACTGCAACAAAATGTAAGAACCCCTGTTCAAGGGCATTCTCTTAGAGGTGACTCAGAAAAAAATGATGATGTCTGCTAAGATCTAACGTGGCCAGCAAAGCCTTCTTTTGAAGCGTGTGTGCTCTTTGGATCCCACCCCCACCCCCACGTCATTCTGTTTTGTAATGACCTTGCTAGTTTCTAGACTTTGATGAGATCACAGTCCAGCTGCATCCAGAAATTCAATGAACAATTTCTCTGCTTCCCAACATAATAGATCATTAGCAGTTTGTCACAAAAGGTTTCTGTATACTTGAGCTTATACGGTCTGAGGAAGTATCTTGTCTTCTCACTCCTGCTCCCCACTAGACATTATGCATGGCAATTTTATTGTGTACCAAAGCCCCCTGGACCTGAAATGGAACTTACCAGATTTCAGTAGATTCCTGCCCCACCAATATTCAGACACACGCAAAAATTGAGATGCACCACCAACTGAATTCAGGTGCATTTCTGCTGTGTTAGAGCTAATCTTCTGTGAGCAGAGGCTTATACATTTCAATCTTATAGTCTGACCCTAAACAGTTTTCCTGACCTATTTGCTTACAAAGCTGGAGTAATGTTAACCTAATGTCATGGTTTGCAGTTCTTTAAACTTGGTGATACAGTAGCCTTTCCCTTCTCTAAGGACCTATTTGCTACCATATTGAATTATTACGCTATGAGACTAGGTGTTTACCTACCAAGCAACAAGTCACCCATAGGAGCCAACTCCTAGGGGTTGTGGTCCCTTCGCTTGCCGCCCAATAAAATATTTGAGATCCTCCCAAAGTTAATGGACATTACCATTCAAATGGTGTGCATGCACCACATCATGTGATCAATTTTGTGGGGTGAGGCTTACCTGCCCCCCCAGTTGACATCCCTGATCTCAGCTCAAATGCTACAATTTTCCTTGTGAAATAATCGTTTGGAAATTCAAACCATCTAGCATCAATCTCTTTACTATCAGCCAAAACCATACACCTGGGGAAATAAATGTGTCTTAATCTGATTCCTATAAACTCCCCATAGAGTGAGAGGGCACCCCCTCTCACTCTATGGGGAGGTTGTTCTGTGTCCAGGGTACCACAACAGAGAAAACTCTGCCCCACATCAGCCAAGAAGAATCATGGTAAGAACAGGCATAGCAACTTATGTGCCATCTCAATAGCCTTTGAGACACATGAAATACAGTAATTAATTGAAGTGGGATCTCAGGATAGACCCACCTCATTTGTCTCACCACTGGTGATTTTGAGCCACTGTTTATTAGTGCCAGCTGCATGGTCCAATAGGAACACAGCACCTAATTATGTTTCCTAATTATGGAACCATGGGAGAAAATATGAGGGTCAGGTGGTATTATGATACCCTAGTCTGTATTGGCATTCTAGTAGAGTGGATTTGCCCTTTTTATGTTATTGCAGGATGAGCACTTTTAGCCAATTATTGCTCATTTGTCATTTTGGTGCAATTAAATGTTGTATTACATATGCTTTTATAATTGTAAGTCACTCAGAGACATTGTGGTAGTAAGCGACAAATAAATGCAATAAATAATTGTGGTAGTAAGCGACAAATAAATGCAATAAATAATTGTGGTAGTAAGCGACAAATAAATGCAATAAATAATCAATAAATAATGACCATAATTTCATTATTGTATAGAAAATGTATAGGCTGATGTTCACATCTGAGACCTGACTGTTGGTTTCTTTCTTTCCTCTGTTCTTAGGATAAAGTGTTACATGGAATTTTAGTGGCGCCCGTCAGCTTTCATTGAATTTAAACCTCGTGAGTTGCTTTGACAACATGTCCCTAAGGGTTTCTATGTTCCATTACCTCTTACTTTAACCTCTCTCCCTTTTTTTGCATTTACCTTTTGGTTTGGGGTGAAGTGGATTTTTCCTTTTTAAAACTGAAGCCAACTTGGAATAAGTCCCCCCCCCCCTATTCAACCTTTGATCTTGCTGTTTTCTGGTTGCTATATATTACTTTGTTTTGCCTCATGCAAAGCGGTACATCTATTATCTTGTGGTCAAATATAGACGTCTTTCTGGTGAACGGTTTTATATAACATAAATGTGACTATAAACATTGACTGTACAAGATCTGCTCCCTAAATGTGTTTATATAAGATAATATCACCCAAGGAGAGCTTTTATATATTTGCTTTCCTGACAAAAATGTCAGGAATTTTTTAACCTTTAAAAAAGCAAAATTTTAAAAGCACTTCAGTGCAACCTTTTTTAAAAAATGAATACTGTAATATTTTAATCATTTCTGAAATTCTGTTCTGTAATACTTTACCATCCAAATTGCTGACTCCCTTAAAATATTACATGTGTCACTGGAAAGTTGCTGTAGGGGTTCTGTAACAAAAAAGCACTGAAATGGCTTACTTCTCTTCAAGTGGAGTAAACAAGATGTATATATGTTATCTGTGAATAATAATAATAATAATAATAATAATAATAATAATAATACTTTTATCCCCAGCCATCTGACTGGGTTGTCCCAGCCACTCTGGGCAGCTTCCAACAGCTTTCAAAACATAAAGAAACATCAAACATTAAAAACTTCCCTATACACTATAGAGGTGCACAGGCTGGTGAAATGAGAGCAGACCTTCTCAATGGTGTCCCCCAAACTGTGCAGTGCTCTCCCCAGGCAAAAATATTCTCATTCACCCAAGCTTGGGTGCCTAAATTTTCTGCTCATATTTTAATAGGGTGGGTTGAGCTGGACCTGCTCTTGAATATATATTATTGGTGAGCATTTTTAGGTTATTGTTCTCTTGTTTTTAATGTTTGTTTCTCCAGGTTCACCTTTGTGAAAAAAGTGACTCAACAACAACAACATTTTAGTCACACATACTCATGCTGAAAAGTGGTGCCTTGCTTGCCTGACTCCAGACAGAAATAACAACAACATTTTGGTCATACATACTTATGTTTAAAAGTAGTGCTTTGCTTGCCCGGCTCCAGGCTTTTTCCTAAACCTTCCACTGCTAACGCAGGAACAACTAAAATTAATTATATGCATCCAACAAAGCCCTCTCATTGAACTTTTCCTTATGATCTTATGTTATTACTTGTATATTTGTTTATAGAAGGTATACAAGGCAGTATACATACCCAAATATTGCAGTGTATATCCCCAGTCCCTAACCTGATTGCTAATGTTACGTACATATAATTATATGTGTACAGTATATATCCTTAAGAGAGCCTGCATTTTTCTGTTGGAGCTCACTGTCTCTCAGTGCAGGCCTTGTGGCTGAGGCAGTGTGTCCCATGGAACCAGTGTGGTGTAGTGGTTAAGAGCAGTAGACTCGTAATCTGGGGAACCGGGTTTGCTTCCCCGCTCCTCCACATGCAGCTGCTGGGTGACCTTGGGCTAGTCACACTTCTCTGAAGTCTCTCAGCCCCACTCACCTGACAGAGTGTTTGTTGTGGGGGAGGAAGGGAAAGGAGATTGTTAGCCGCTTTGAGACTCCTTAGGGTATTGATAAAGTGGGATATCAAATTCAAACTCTTCTTCTTTTCTTCTTCTTCCTCAGAATATATGTAGGGTAGTAAAAAAAAACACCAACTGTGTCATGAAGGCACCTGAATCTCCTGTGTGTTGCCTGGGGAGCAGAGCCTAAGGGTAGGGTGCAAGCTGAGAAGGCAAGTTCATCCATATGAATAATGTTCAGTGGCCATTACACCGGAAGGTTTGGAACAGACTCCTGTAGAGGTCAATCTCAGGTATTGAACTATAAACAGTAAAGGCATCAAGCAAGCCAATGTCCTCATTTCCTCCAATTCCCCGCTTTGACTGACTCACTTAGCAGTAACTCAACTGCTGTCAACATTCCACAAGTCCTAGGAGCTCTCAGGTCCTTGATGGGACCTTTGGGGAAAGTTAATTTATATTTAATTTAACTCACAAACTAATATAGGGAGTTTACCATCCCTGTGGAATTCCGTACCTTATTTTTGAATATCAAACTGATGGGCATTTAACCGCCTCTGAAGTCACCACAAGCCATCAGAGCAGTTTACAACACCAAATATAGAGCAATAAAATGTATTAGTTCAAGGACAAACCCCTACCAAGGACTCTCTCTCTCACTGCTTATATACAACCCACCCTTTAAGCATCTTCTCAACCCTGTGAGATAGGTGAGAGACCATGATGTGCCCAACACTACCTCGTGGGTTTAATGTCTGAGAAGGATGTAGAACTTTAGCCACTGCACGACACCTCACTGGCTATCGTGAGGGAGAAGAAGGAGACCAGAGCCCCTGCGACAGCTTCTGCCACCTTCTCAGCTGTGTTTGCCGCTCCCATTTGTTCTCTTCCACTGTCCTCTGCCCGCCACATCCACTTCCGGCCTGAGAGGTTCTGTGCAATCTTGCTTATATTTAAGTGAGCAATTAGTCATTCAATCACGATAAGCCTTACTGTATGAGTAATGCTTGTCCAAACGAGTTTTCAGTGAGTTATATCCCTAAGCATTTTTTTTGTTTGATCTGATATTTCTAGCAGTCATTCAAAGAGAGGAGGAGATGACGCAATGTTTGTTTGTATGCCTGCACTTATTCATGTGATCGCTTCCACGAAAGTCAGCAGAACTGCTTGCATGTTTAAGGGGTTAGCATGTACGAAGCCAGGGCAGATTTGTCAGTCAGGTTTTGACATTTTCTGAGCATAAAATGTCCCAAGTTAGGAAAGGCCAAGCTCAGCTATACAACATCTGTGTCTTATGTGGAAGGTATCAGGTTCAATTAATGGAATCTCCAGGTAGGACTGCAACTGGGAGAGACCTCTGTCTGAAATCTTGGAGAGCAGCTAACAGCCAATGTAGACAATATGATTGAACTCAGTATAAGACAGCTTCTTATGTTCCTACATGCTGCTAGTTCAGATCCATGTAACTGTAGAGAAATTCTGCATGCAAATGGCATGATGGTGTGTAAAATTTCAGAACCTAGGGTGGGGAAGGATAACACTGGACAAAATTCCTAATAGGGTTGCCAATCCCCCAGGTTTGGCCTGTATTCCTCAGGAATCAACCTGCATCTTCAGGAATCTCCTGAGGTCAGTCCTAGAGAACCGACAAGCCACCTTTACTGTCTCACACCAAGGAGTGCTAGTCAGAAGCATGTACCAGGTGCTCTTGCCCGGCCGTCACTAGTTGGCTGAGCCTTTAAGAAAAGGTCAGGGACCAGGGTAGTGGAAAAACAAGCCACGGAAACCACTCATGAGCAAATGTTTTATAAATGGAATTTGAGCTGGAAGGTGCAGGAGATGGGGAAGGAGAGCTTTGTCAGTAAAGAGAGGAAAAAATCATGGAAACCAGTTCAAGGTAAACATTACAAAATGGAGTTACAAGACTAGAAGAGGATTCAGGGCAACCTAAGGAGGGACAGGGAGGAGATAGGCATTCAGACAGACTCCAGCATGGTGCAGAGAGGCTTTCTTTAAAGAACAACAAAATGACAGACAGTGGCGATGGTGAAGGACATTACAGTGACATGATAAATAAGGAAATGTGTGTGGTTTTAATGATGAGTGGTATGAGGAAGAGCCATTCAGAAACTGGCTTCACAGCAGAATGCACTTTATGCCACCAATAGTTTTCAGTTAAATACGAGAGAAGAAAAGCAGTAAGAAGCTATGCAGGAAGCATGTAACTGTGCTATTTTTATGTGACAGAGGGAATTAAGTATGACTTGCTTGATTTTTACAATGGCAATGATGGGACAAGTGAGGTAATTGCGACATGGATCTCTAGCATTCTACAGGAGAACGACTGCAGCATTAGAAGTGTGTCTTCTTACGTGGCTGACGATGCAAGTCAACGCGCCAGAAATTAAAGCAGCTAAATGATCACCAGATACAAGGGGGATGCAAATATCATGTAATGCACAATTGACATAAACATGGGATGGAGGCTTTGAGTTTTGATGTAGAAACACTTACCCTCCAAGTACATACTGAGTTTTCTTCCTTGGCCAAAAAGGTAGAATCAACCTCTTTGCCCTTTCTTGAGTGTGTAGAAATGAAATACAAAGTTGTGCTTCAGCTCATACAAACAAGGTCGCTGCCACTTCTACCAGCTACTGAACAGCTACTGCCACATGGGCAAGTAATGACAGCATACATCTTCTCAGAGAGGGCAGAAGAATGTGTGAAGATTGCGTGGGCAGCATTCAGTGAGGAAGAACATGAATCTCTCCCTCTTTGTTAGGTTTACATTCTGCACCGCCCGATAGGATTCTTTCAGGGTGCTGTGAAGAAACTGAAATGTAACAATGACTGCTACACAAAACTCCACAGTGTCATGGAAAGCCTCCATTCAAAACTGAAGAGAATAAGAAAGTTCAAAATCAGTTGAAGGCATTTTGGAGAATGTCTCCTCATCTGACAACAGAACATTGAGAGGAGAAGCAAGCAAGATTTTGTTACAGTAGTACATTGAATACCTGGAGAAATGGTATGGTGCTGAAACACAACTAAAAAAAAAAAAGGCGGTGCTCTCACTTCACAACAGTGCAAAATGGGCAAACTGAGAACCTCTTGCTATAGCACTCCACATTGAGATGATCACTGACAAGCTGTATGATTGCACAAATGAAATAAGAGATTGTATTGAAGGAGCAGAAATGGGCGAATGTTTACAGACGAATGCCAGAGGGTAATGGCCACCAAATGAAGGAACTGGTCTATTTAATACTTTCTGCACCTGTGTCTGTGATAAAGTTTTCAATTTAACGGTACAGCTGTGGAACAAGGCTGAGTGACAGTGTTATGAAGACTGAGCTGCAGGTACAACTGAACATTAACATGACCTGTGCAGAGATTTTTCTTAAAAGAGAACCCAGCTCTGCTAAAAACAGCAAGATTTAAATACAAATACAAATTTAAAAGGGAGGAAGCTGAGGGCAACCCAGTTTTAAGGTGAAAGCATCACATTTAATTTCAAATATTTCAATGTGAAGATGTCATGTCAGGGAGGTGTAGGGAGCTGTAGGGAGGGAGAATGCAACAAGTTTAGGGTGACAGAAGTGGCCCCAGAGAATAAGTGGTTGTCTGGGGCTGGATCTACGCTGATAAAAAAGCCCTCTATAAAAAAGCTATAAAAGCTCTTAATGCAAAATTCCATTGGCAATGGGTCACTGCTCTATAGCGCCATCTGGTGTCACATTTTTATAACGCTCTTATAACAATATAATTGACAAGTGTAGCCGCGTCCTGGAATGATCCACTACTCTCCTCAGGACTTAATGTTTAAAGGTGAATTGAAGGAATAAGATTGGGTCTTTGGATTCCAGCCAACATTTTGAGGGGTAAAGCAACACGTAGAAATTTGATCTCTGTTCGAAAAAATTATTCAGGAATTTCTTCAGCCAGAGTTGGCAACCTTAATTCTAAATGATGAATGCTTCCATAGGCAGCATAGGTCTTTCTCATCCCCTGGCTATCAGAAGCATGTTAATTTAACTAAGTAAATAGTGTATTTTGGATTTAAAACTTCGGTTTAACAGAAGATTCCAGGCAATTGTGCATCCCTCAGGTACTAAATTGCATGGAAATGGTAAGTTAAGGAGCCCACATTACATAATACATGTTGTGCAGTCTCAAATGTTGTACTCATTTACAACTTAGTCTACCTTGGTCTTTCAGCTCCAATCCACTTCCAACTTTGAAGCTGGATATTCTGCTAAAGTGACAGCAGCCACGAAATTAAAAGGTGCCTGCTTCTTGGGAGAAAAGCAATGGCAAACCTCAACAGCATCTTAAAAAGCAGAGACATCACCTTGCCGACAAAGGTCCGTATAGTTAAAGCTATGGTTTTCCCAGTAGTGATGTATGGAAGTGAGAGCTGGACCATAAAGAAGGCTGATTGCCAAAGAATTGATGCTTTTGAATTATGGTGCTGGAGGAGACTCTTGAGAGTCCCATGGACTGCAAGAAGATCAAACCTCTCCATTCTGAAGGAAATCAGCCCTGAGTGCTCACTGGAAGGCCAGATCGTGAAGCTGAGGCTTCAATACTTTGGCCACCTCATGAGAAGAGAAGACTCCCTGGAAAAGAGCCTGATGTTGGGAAAGATTGAGGGCACAAGGAGAAGGGGACGACAGAGGACGAGATGGTTGGACGGTGTTCTCGAAGCGACTAACATGAGTCTGACCAAACTGCGGGAGGCAGTGGAAGACAGGAGTGCCTGGTGTGCTCTGGTCCATGGGGTCATGAAGAGTCGGACACGACTAAACGACTAAACAACAACAACAACATTCTGCTAAAACTTTTAAGATATGTGTTTTCAAACTCTGAACTCTGACAACCAATCAATTGCATACTTTATCTAGAGCTGCAAAGCACAAGCTTGTGGACGCAAAGGAAACAGCAGAAGCAGAAAAGGAGGCATTTGAGCTTATCGGAACATCATGCTTGCAGGCTTGCTCTGCAGTGCTTGAAATTCTAATGATTAAATTCATTCAGTGTATACAAAACCTACTTGTTGAAAAGGCCAGTCTTCTGCATGCTTAGTCATAAATGCACAGCTCACTTCCTTTCTCTGCTCGACTTCTGCTGTCTCATGACAAAACAGACAGTTGCAATTTGCACCAATACCCATCTGCAACTCTGCCTTACATCCCTCTCTGCTGCAACCTCCATTTACCAACCTTGTTCCTCTACCCACAAATATACAACCCATCACTACTGAACTATGCCATTTTACCTAAATGTAAGCATATAAGGAAAGCAGGGGTTTAATATGCCACTGTCCCCATAGTGTCCAGAGCTTTAATATTTTTCCAGCCTTCAGAGAAAGAAGATGGAGGCTGAAAGACAGACATAGCAGCATTTCACTCAAATGCACATGCAGCAACACAACATATGTAAACACACAGTAAGACACTACACATAAACACAACCAGCAATGCACCATATGTAGCAACATGTACCAGCAGTGGTGCCGGATTTACGTATAAGCTAAACAATCAACAGTGGCCAAAGTGCTGGTTCTGACATATAAAACCCTAAATGACTTAAGACCCAGCTCTCTGGTGTAACATATCTCCCTGTACGGTTCTGCCTTTGACTTAAGGCCAACCCAGGAGACCCTGTTGATTATATCATTGCCTAATGAAGCCCGAACTTCTTGGAACACCTTCCCCCACAAAAGTTAAGCTGGCACCATCATTTAATTCCTGGCATAAGCCGAAAACATTCCTGTTCTGCATTAGCTCATTTAATATGCTGGGACAGACATAGGGTTTTAGGGTATCTATCTTGGAGTTTGCAGTAGTTTGTTTAATTGGTGTGGGTGTGTGGGTGTGGGTGTGGGTGTGGGTGTGTGGGGGAGAGAGAGAGAGAGAGAGAGACAGAGAGAGAGAGAGAGAGAGAAACCCACCTTGAAACCATTTTATGATGAAGAGCATGAAATGAATTTTATAAAATAACTTCTTCACAAGATTTTTGTGGAATTTGATTGGATTATATCCCTAACAAGTGAGATTCTTCATGACAAGTTTCCTATTGATAAGACAAACTATTTTGATTTTATGAGCAATAGATTTTTCAGCCTTCTTAATGACACAGACTACTTTTTTAAACAAAATGCTCACTTTAACTATACAGATGCTTCCACAGCTCTATAATATCCAGAGTTCATTTTGGAGCAAATCTGATTACAAGTAATATTCGTATTCATTTTGTAGCAGTCAAAATGTATCATTTATTTTGGGGGAGTGCATGCTGCATTTGCCAATATTTGATAACGCCATTATGATATCTCTGTCTTTCTTTTTGAAGCACCTAAACTGCCTTTGCCATACTATAGCTCAAGGCTTTGAACAAAATAATACAATAAAATCAATTCAGTTGCTAGAAATACATCCATCAATTAAAATGAGATAAGCAATTGGGGAGGGGGGGACAGCAGCAGAGATTATAGTTCATACATAGCCACAGCAGCGAGCAACTCAATCTATTGTATAAAAAAAGACATATCCAAACCCACAAAACTCAGTTACAGTTTTGCAGCTGTTTACAGCTTCTTCTTTTTAATATCTACTCACATAAATCATTATCTTGTATTGTTTCTAATGGAGTTTTATTATATACATTTTGATGTAAACTTCTCTGATATTTTATGTGATGATGGTATAAAAATATGTAAATAAATAAATAAATATACAGAATTAATTCACATAAAAGTTTGATGCAATATTGATTGGATCATCAACATATCAGATTCTGATATAAGCAAATCATTGGAAGCAAAAGGCATTGCTCTGTCAGCCTTGGCAAACACCATTTACTATGGAAATTGGACTTTCTCTTTTCCACGGTGAAATGGGGAAACTTTACTTTAGACCTTTAAGTATTTAAAATATGGAACTGAGACCTAGTTTCAGGTATACGAGAGTTAACTTTATGTACTTTGGAACAGTGTACAGGCGATTCCCTGGCCCTGAAATGTAACCTTTTTTTTGGAGGCAATTATTATCAGCAATATTGTAATTATAAATCAGTGTTAATTTCCCCACAGAGTCTGCCCATCTCGAAAGAAAGTTCAGGCCTTTTGATTTGTTCTTAGTGCTGCACAATGATGCTCTTATTTTATCTGACATTCACTAAAAATAAATGTGTGCGAATGAAGGAATTAGGTCACCTAGTGACATGACTGGTAAGAAAGAATGTTCTGGAGGAGAAAAAAAAAAGTTCCTGTGTGTGTACTGAGAAGCCCACAGTGTCTCATAAAAGGAGAATGGCAGGATGGCCACATTTAATTGGTTCCAGTGCTGAAACAGGGCGAGAATAATGCCAAGGTTAGCATAATCATTGTTTTTGGTCTTAAGATACACTAAGGGAGTATGCTAATGAAGACTGGAAGGACACTGCGGCCAGAACCAACTTAACTCAGCACAAAGGTGGCTCTTGTATTGTTTTTATGTAACATCTCATCTTACTGAGCTCTTATTGTGGTTAACAAGCAGCTAGGCACCATTCAATAGAAATCATAACTAGATTTAGATTTGCAAGGTATTAGAATGTATCAACCATCTTTCCATACAATTGTAAGCCAAAATTTAGCTTTAGAGATCACTGTCGATCGCAAACTCTGGTTCATTTCAAAATAAGCCAGTTTCAAAATATGGTTTGCTAAACTAACCCGGGTTTGTGATAAATCACAATCTCTGGTTCATACACAATATGCCAAGGTTAAGAAAAGGGAAATGACATCCTGGAAAAGTCCTTGTCCCAGCTATGCAGAGGAAGAGGAAGGCTTTGTTCTGGCCCATTCTAGCTCAATTACATAGTGGTAAACCATTGTTTAGTGTGACTTGCAAACTGGACCACTGGCTGCTGCAAATACAGACATGCATATATCATTTCATTTGTATACTGCCTTTCTACTATGGAAGATAATGATTCCTGTTAGCTTGTGTGTGGCGTTTTAGCTTCTAGAGGTGACTTTTATGTTAATGACACCTATGATATGTATCCATAGCTGTCAACTTACAGATTTGAAAATAAGGGACCAGCAGCCAAAATAAGGGACCTGCAGCCTCACCTGTTCCAGGCGCTCCAGTCTTCCTGTCCTCCTGCAGTCTGGTCAAACTCATGCTGGGTAGCTTCGAGAACACTGTCCAACCAACTTTGTAACCACGGGTTCAACTGAATAGAATCTGAATCACATGCACCACAAGGCCTATGCAGCCTCAACTTAAGATGGCTCCCCGGCCTGGCTTTGCACTGCAAAGTTTGCAGCAGCACATGCAACAAAATGGCGTCCAGCATTCAAAAACCTCCTCAGCTTGCATTAACTAGCCACACACAAGGCATGCAAGCTCCACCCCCCAGTCGTTCTTAGACTTCTTATTGGGTGAGCAACACAGCCAAGCAACACAGTTGGAGCCTCCCTCCTCCCTGGCTGGCAGGGAGGGAGGGAGAGGAGCTGCTTCCTTTGAAATTTAAGGGACATCATTTAAGGGACATTTAAGGGACATCCATCAATAAGAGACAGCAGCGGGACATGGCGCTGGAATAAGGGACTGTCCCTTCAAATAAGGGACACTTGACAGCTATGTATGTATCCCAAACCCAAAGCTTCCAGCATTTCTGTACATATGACATCTTTATTACTGGAATCCGAGTATTAGGGCAGACCATTAGTTTTTTTTAAAAAAGTTCTAAGAAAAAGGCCATTAAAAATAAATAAGATTTGAGTAATTATAAATGAGCCAAGATGGTCAAAATCCAGCAAGTCTATGTAAATCCATGTTTACTGCTAATCATAAATCATTTTTAATTGTCAGGAGATCAGAAACTGCAATTTTCATGCCACATGATGTACATATTATGTTACTTCCTGTTTCATGCAGTCCTGCCTATCTTTGCTTTGCCCTTTTTACCTAGAAAGTGTCAGAAACTGCTTCAAAAACAGGAAATGACATCATATCTATATGAAAAAGTCCTTCCAGCTTCCCCGACCAACTCAGGCGGCCTGACTTTAATACTTACAGATGTGGGGTTTGGTATATTAATAACTGTGGAAACCAGAACACCAAATGAAAAGTGACAGTAAAGGAATACTGCACGTTTTTATGTATCTGTTGAGAAAGAGGAAGAAAATCTCCACTATGTGATGAAAATAGCTTAAAGTGTTCCACCTTTTGGAAATAAATTACTTCTGTGTTCTCTCTTTGCAAGGTTGTATAAAAGCTTCAAGGACACTGTAAGGAACCTGTTCTTTATTTTCCTTTAATAATGCTATTTCAGAAGCTTGAAGATAAAATGCCTCACCTTTTGTCCTTTTCCATTGCAGAACATTGCTCTTTTGCCTTTTTCTCAAACGCAGATGACTCTGCTGTAACCCGCTACGACACTGACACAATTTTGAGACACGAATACAACATCCCTGGTTAATGTTTTTATATATGCATTTTCTCTAGTCGAAAGCTGATATAGACGGCGGAAGAAGAATGGAAGAAATTTAAAATCTACCTTAAGGATCATTATAAACTTGCTGAATGTTAGAATGTCGAGGTTTGAGTAAGAAAGGGTTACAGCGATATAAGACTAGATTGAAGGAAAGATTAAGAGGACAGAGGACTGACAGACATATTCAGAGTTGCTAAAAACTTTTGGATATTGGGATGCAGAAAGGGGAGGTATGGGGAAGTCCGAGAAACACGGTTTAGGGAAAAAAGGTTATGAAATTATACGTGTTTGTATGTCTTTATATATGTTTGTATTGTCTTAAAAAAATTGTAAAACCAATAAAAATTTTTGGAAAAAAAAAGAAAGCTGATATACAAAGGATGGATGAAAGCTTTCTTTGGTACAGTGGGGCATTCTGAACAAAATTAATTTGGCAATTCAGTTGTAGTATGAATTTGCAAACAGAGCTGTCGTGTAGATCAAAGCAACCTATATTGCAACCTGGTAACAAAGGGGAGGGACCATAAGTTTGGTGATAGAACTCGTTTTGCATGCAAAAGGTGTCGAGTTCAGCAGGTGAGAGGAAACCGCCCTATCTGAGGACATGGAGGGCAGCTGCTAGTCAGAGTAGGGAGAACCATGAGCAACACCTTCTGCTCCTTGGATAGTGGGATATCAGTGTAAGAAGAAAAAGAAAGGAAGTCAAGTAGTTCATATAATGTGATAAGAAAATTTACTGCGTGCAGAATGTGGACCACCATCTCCCTACACCTGGGATTCGGGCATGACTTCTGAATAGACTTCAGGCTAGGCTATGCTTTGCTCTCTTCCCCTGAAGTCAACCATCACTGCTAAAGAGTGCACATTGGTTCTGCTGGTCTGAAGGAAGCATTTGATTAAGTACAATATCATTATAGATTACATCTCGTTACCATAGAAACTTTAGAGAAGAAAGGTTTGGTGTGGGTTGTTTTTTAACCCTTAGGAGGTGGGATCTTTGCCACCAAATGAAATGACGTTCCTGACAAGATAATTTCTCCCAGCAATTCTATTCCATTAATTGGATTAAATGCTTATGTTTAGAAACCAAGATGCAGATGACATTTCACAGGGAGAGGGAAGCTGTGAAACATTTGTATTACAGTACATATTAGCCAAGACATTCATAATTGGACAATTTGTTTACTGGTAAAATCCTAGGGGAGTCATTTTGAGAGGCATAATATAATAGTTGTAATAGAGATATTTGAACAGAGGTCAACCTGGGGCAAAGGCAGATGGTAAACAATGCTACTCCTCCTTCAAGATCAACCAACCCAAGTACTTAAAATTCAAACTTTTATTTTAGAAAATGTCGAGTGTGCACCTGGCACTCTACAGACAAACAATAATACAACAGATGGTTTCATGGGCCCCTTTCATTCAGTTTGATTCAAATCATAATACTTTGACCTAAACAATGTTGTGGATCTCTCACCCTGTTGTGTAAACATTAGATGTCCTCCACCACTGGATATTTAAGATGTAAAGGTAAAGGTAAAAGGACCCCTGACCATTAGGTCCAGATGTGGCCGACTCTGGGGTTGCGGCACTCATCTCACTTTATTGGCCGAGGGAGCCGGCGTACAGCTTCCGGGTCATGTGGCCAGCATGACTAAGCCGCTTCTGGCGAACCAGAGCAGTGCATGGAAACGCCGTTTACCTTTCCGCCGGAGCGGTACCTATTTATCTACTTGCACTTTAGTGTGCTTTTGAACTGCTAGGTTGGCAGGAGCTGGGACTGAGCAATGGGAGGTCACCCCGTCGTGTGGATTCGAACCGCCAACCTTCTGATCGGCAAGTCCTAGGCTCTGTGGTTTAACCCACAGCGCCACCTAAACATCTACATGAAGAAATTAGCAGTGGAAATATCTGATTGACTCCTGAAATGCTAGAAGCACTTACCTAGGACTAAGTGAACTCAGTGGGGCTTACTTCTGAGTAATCATGTTTATGATTGCACTCTGTGTTACTGAGATAAATATATGACATGAAGGGAACATACTTCACAATTAGATTTAGAGTAAAGTCCTCATAGAAGTAAAAGCTATGAGTAACTGGTGTGTTATTCTAAAAAGAGGAGTAGGTCCAAAGAATCCATTCTAGTCAAGAGTACTCCACAGGCACAAACATACTACCAAATATTCCAGCGCTTCCTTCCTTTCTTACAGACTTTTTACACAGAAAAAGTGAAACATTGTCTTTTGTAAAACAGTGATGCCCATGAATTCCAGCACATAGACTCTTTGCCACCTAAGGACAAGATAAAACAGTGAACAATTTAGAATGTGGTTAAATTATAAACTGTCATGCACTCAGATGATTTTTTACTAAATGTCAAAAGGAATTAAAATATTCACCCCAAAAGAACCTGAAATGTGCTCTCAATGGGGCAGAGAATAAAACAACAAAAATCACACTGGAATAATTTATCCAATTCCTCTTTACTAGACAACCTGCTTAGTTCTTCTTTTTCAGAAGACTGAGGGGGTAAAGGCTTTTTCCCCTTGCATGACGCTTTTGGAAAAATTGCATAACAGTTGTCAAATTGTATATTGCTCTACAACATTTGTTGGCAATGACTCTTCCGGGAGTGCCGGTGACTATTTGTTTTGAAGTTTATTGTGACAGTTGGTAAAGCACATAGAAATTAGAGGTGCGCAAAAGATTTATACAGCTCCTAAATAACAAACCAAGGAGGGATTCCACAGAGGGATTTTGTGCTTCTATAAGGTGAGCCAGGATCTCTACAATACAGGCAAGAGTTGAAGCAAAGCCTTTGTGGCCTTGGTGATCTAAACATTAGAAAAAAAGAAGCTATGGACAGGTATCTGTGAAAAGCTGAATGATCAAGACCGGAGGTAGCAGCTTTGCAAAATTGAAGCGTACACCTCTCGGGATAACACTGTTGAGGATGAGGGGGGTCTCTCTTTTTGTAAATAAGGTTTTTTATATGCCAGCTGTCCTAAATAATAGTCGCAGCAGCTCTGGCAACACTCCTGAGGCTCCACGCACAGTGCAAAGGAAATGGTCACAGTCCAGTCCCCTAAATCCGCCTCTGCCAATTTGCTTGCATGGTTCAAAATTTCGTTGGTTATGCCTCCTACATATATCATCCCTGCCACAGGGCTCCAACTGTGAGGCAGTTCACTTGCATAATAGCCCAGAATTCTCCTGGTCCAGGGAATCTGCATGCTATATGTACAGAATTTGTAACCCCATCATCTCCAATTAAAAGAATCGGATAGTAGGTGATGCAGAGATCCCAGAGAAGTGCCAGTAGTCTCAATAGACAACACTGAGCTAAACTATCTTAAAAAGCAGAGACATCACCTTGCCAACAAAGGTCTGTATAGTTAAAGCTATGGTTTTCCCAGTAGTAATGTATGGAAGTGAGAGCTGGAACATAAAGAAGGCTGGTCGCCAAAGAATTGATGCTTTTGAATTATGGTGCTGGAGGAGACTCTTGAGAGAGCCATGGACTGCAAGAAGATCAAACATATCCATTTTTAAGGAAATCAGCCCTGAGTGCTCACTGGAAGGACAGATCCTGAAGCTGAGGCTTCAATACTTTGGCCACCTCATGAGAAGAGAAGACTCCCTGGAAAAGACCCTGATGTTGGGAAAGATGGAGGGCACAAGGTGAAGGGGACGGCAGAGGACAAGATGGTTGGATAGTGTTCTCGAAGCTACCAGCATGAGTTTGACCAAACTGCGGGAGGCAGTGGAAGACAGAAGTGCCTGGCGTGCTCTGGTCCATGGGGTCACGAAGAGTCAGACACGACTAAACAAACAACAAAGAGCTAAACTATAAGGCACTTTTGCATGTTCATAAGACAGAAGATGGCCAATCCTGGGCCAGTTTCTGATATAAAGTGCCTTGATCTGCTGCACTCCGTTGGTGTGCTGCTGTTAGTATGATTACCCTGGGTCTGCCTGCAAGGAACGTTGACCCACTGCTCCTTCCTTGCCGAGTGCTTTTTACACAATGGAACCTCTTTTCAAATATCAATTGTCACGAGAAGGGAGATGGGTGAGTGACTGCGTTTGGTTCTTGTGACTATCCATGGCATAGTAGGGATGTGTTTAACTTGGGAACAGAGCATTTGTTATTAAGATTCCTTCGGCTACACTGTGTGCATTTACTCAGACAAACAGTTCCAGTGGAGTCAATGTGCTTGCTGAGCCTTATTATTTCCAGTCCTGTAACATTTACTGCAATGAATCACTTTAATTTTAAATTCACTGGCGCAAGTACTCACCAGTGCCAGGAAGGTCAACACAATCCAGCTCAGTGTGTACCGTTTTCCCTGCATTCAACTGATTGGCATTCTCAGACGAGAGGATCTTATAAACCAGTGTTAATAATATGTCTCCTACAAGAGCTTCACAAAGATTCTAATGTGTCTAAGTAGCATGTGCCACCCCTTTCCACCTTGAATGTTTAACTATTAGACCAAGGACTTGATTAGAATGAATTGGAAGCTCCTGTCTGATTTAGAGGCAAGTCTGAATGTGGATTTGCGTCCTTGGAACATGTTGCCTATGAATGGTGGTACTTAATTTGCAGTGTCTCCTAACCTTCCAATAGTCCATGAGTGACAATACATATACACCTGTAAGAGGTTCTTTGTGGCAACATCCCTTATCACCAAAAATTACACTTTTGAAATAAGCTATTGTACGGTGAAGCATCTTTCTGTGAATAGAAATACTTTAAAGCTGTCAGAGCCATTTCATTCAGGTATTTGCTGTGTAGAGTCTGAGAGAAGAGCACTTAGCTCATTACCTACTTATAAAGACCCCCCCCCCAGCAGTGCTTGAATAATAGAAAGAAGGGGGGAAAGCGGATAGAGTGGGCTTGGGCTCCTGAACTTCTGTAATGGTCTCCTTGTATACTGCTGTTAGAAAGCTGCACAGGGGAGGCATGAAGTTGGGGTCCAAAACTGGGGAGAATCAGGTATGGGGTTGGTAGATTTCATTAACAGATCCTCAGACACTTCTCCCATAATTTGAGCACCACCATAAAAGCATAACGGAATATTTTGTTTTGATGGGTCTCACTACTCACAAGGATCCAAGGACGTCTGCTCATCCATGTCAGAAGGACAAAGCTGTAACCATCCCAACCCACTTCTAATCATCCCGCAATGGACTTTTCAAGCAACTCTAAACATGCAACTGTGACTTTTTACTACACTCAAGGGATGGAATTTGAATGCTAAGGTGATTGCTGCTTTTCTGATGGAACCATCTCCCCTCTCCTCCCCATGGGCCATTCTGTGGGTTCTCCCAACACCCCCTAGTGCTGGTTAAACTTGTGGTGGGTGCGGTCCACCCCAGGTGTCATCCCTGAGGGGAGGCAACATCGCTGCGCCGCCCCTCAGCACATTCACCACGAGCGGCTAGCCCCGCCCCATGGGTGGCTAACCCTGCCCCCAGGTGCACAGCATGTGCACTGCTCCAGGTGCCAGAGCAGCTAGCCCCACCTCTGGCTGGTTGTGGGGGGCATAGGGGAAGAGAAAGTCCTGTTGCACTATCAGAACTTATTGTGTTGGCTCCTACTACCACAACTATTTAGCTGACTCAATTTACACAATAATCAATTTATTTTAGAACTGAATAAGTGCATACAGAAGTCAAGGAAATCTAGAGATCAAAAAGGGGAGATAAAAAAATTCCTTCCTGTAGCACCTTAAAGACCAACTAAGTTAGTTCTTGGTATGAGCTTTCGTGTGCATGCACACTTCTTCAGATACACTGAAACAGAAGTTGCCAGATCCTTCTATATATTGAGAAGGTGGGGAGGGGTATTACTCAGAAGGGTGGTGGGAATCGGAGATTGGCAGATAGCTGAGATGAGCCTGTTGACGACTCTTAACGACTGTAATAGGTCTTACAGGAAAAGGCAAGGGGTGAGGAGGTGAGAGATGGCTTAGTCATGTATAATGAGATAAGAATCCAATGTCTCTATTCAGACCAGGTCTCTCCATTGTTTTAAGTTTGGTAATGAGTTAAATCTGACATCAAGAATCACAAAACAGAGAAACCAGTAGGAGAACACTTCAATCTCCCAGGACATTCTATACAAGATCTCAAAGTAGCTGTTTTACTACAAAGGAATTTCAGAAATAGACTGGAAAGAGAAGCTGCTGAATTACAACTCATTACCAAACTTAAAACAATGGAGAGACCTGGTCTGAATAGAGACATTGGATTCTTATCTCATTATACATGACTAAGCCATCTCTCACCTCCTCACCCCTTGCCTTTTCCTGTAAGACCTATTACAGTCGTTAAGAGTCGTCAACAGGCTCATCTCAGCTATCTGCCAATCTCCGATTCCCACCACCCTTCTGAGTAATACCCCTCCCCACCTTCTCAATATATAGAAGGATCTGGCAACTTCTGTTTCAGTGTATCTGAAGAAGTGTGCATGCACACGAAAGCTCATACCAAGAACTAACTTAGTTGGTCTTTAAGGTGCTACAGGAAGGAATTTTTTTATTTTGACTATGGCAGACCAACACGGCTACCCATCTGTAAAAAGGGGAGAGAAACTGAAGAAAGAAGAAAACAATTTTACATATAAAGCAAGAAGGAACTAATGTAAAATTTCAAATATTAGATTGTCCAACAGATTATGAATGGACTCCAGTGGTCTAAAATTTGGAAGGTGTGTTCTCCTACAATCTTTTGAATTGTGTCAACTAGAGCATTGTCACCATTTGCCAAACTCTTTTGTTACCAGTTTCCCTGGGGATTGATCTTTTAACTGTTTCCAGCAGGGCAGTTCTCATATTCTTAACCCTATGCATGTTTGCTCACATCAGCTGGGAAGGAAGGCGGGGGAAGAATCTGGAGGTGACACAGCAGTGGGACCTGAGTTGGGCCCAATGATATCAAGTGGGTCAAGTTCCAGTTGATTCCAAGCCAGTTCAGCCCTTGCCCAACCCTTGGCCTCCCCATTTGGAGCCTTTCCAATGGTGGCACTTCTGCCCTTTGGCATGTTCAGCACAGGGAGCGCCACTGTGGCACAAGTGGCTCCAGCCCAGCCCAGCCCAGCCCTGCACAAAGGAAGCTTGGAGTGCAGCCGTTGTCTCCTAAGTGCAACATGGAATTTAAGGCAGATGCATCTCATCTTGCTCATCTTCTTGCCAAGTCCCTTGATAGCAAAGCTGTGTAATGTGTGATATAATGAAGAGCGGAAAAGCAGAATTAACACTTAAAATAGTGCTCAAGTATTTTGTCCTGGAGGCTCCATTAATCAGATTTTAATGGTGTGAAGCTTATTTTGGAAGAGAGATGAAAAGCCAAGCAACGGGAATTAGATGGCACTTGAGTTCACCTCAGCTTCAAGATGGATATTATTTGTTGATGCTGTTTGATTTAAATACCAGAAAATGCTTCTCCTTGAACCATCATTGCCATCCCATAGAAGCTTCCCAGCAGTAGTTTGACAGCCCAGCTAGACCAGCTTTGATCTCTCTCATAGCTGCATCTGTCCCTATGCAGTAAATGACCAGACCAGACACCACTAAAATAAATAACTCCCTAGCTAGAAACGTCTATTTAATCCTAAATCTTTCCAGTATGTTATTCTTTATTTTGGAATGATTAGTATCTCATCTTTAGCTGCTCAAACCCAGGGAAAAAATGATTTGTTAGTTTTCCGATCATAATAGTTCTGCAGAATAGATTGCCCTGTGTTTTCAAAGTCTCTTTAATCGTCATGTTGCATTTTAAATATGTAGCAGCAACATTTATATTAACCACTATTTATAGCTCCATATATCTGGTATTCCTCATAACGCTCTAACTTTATGAAGCAGAGCAGTGCCCAAACTACTGTGACTGATGTATTTTCACAGCAATCCCATCTGCAGATAGCCAGTTTCAAAGAAACTAGATGTCAGTTCTTCAGCAAACAGAAAACAAGAAGTACACTTAATATGGGGCGAAAGAGCATTCAGCTAAGGTCTGCATGCGAAAGCCAAGGAGACCAAAAATATGCAGGAAAATGATCCTAAGCACTATAGTGGCATCAGCCAAGATTATAATAATGCAAATTAACACCCACATACCTCAAGGACCATGTCTCCCAATATGATCCTGTGATGTTAGAGGCCCTTCTTCATGTGTCTCCCCCACAAGAAGTCCAGAGGGTGGCAACATGAGACTGGGCCTTTTCTGCAGTTGCTCACTGTTTGTGGAATGCTCTGCCCAAGGGAGCTCGCCTGGCACTGTTGTGACGTGGGGTTTGTGATTTCAGCTCTCTTGATATAACATGCTGGAGACAGTTCTCTAGTAACACTTCTTTATTAAAGCAACAAGACTAAAGACTGGGGAGAGGAAAGCTACATTTATAGGGACAGGGAACTAGCAAGAAAGGATACATTTTGGAGGGAACAATATCAGGCAATCACAGTCCTGCCTTTTGGAGGGAACCAATAAGACAGAGGATCCAAATACAGCAGCTTAAATGAACCAATAGTAGCTGTACCCTCTGGAACCAAAAGGCAGTTACTTTACCCTAATGCAAATACAGACAATACAGATATAAAATCCTTTGACTCAATACACAACACCCCTCCCCCCCTAGTGAGCACAGCAGATGTAATCTCTCAGGTACTGTGGGGTCCTACAACTTCTACTAGATCTCCTGACAACAGGTGTTGCAGGTTCTGGATTGGGTGTTACCTGTGGTAGAGGGGCTGCTCTAGGGGTTTCGTCAGGAACAGATGGAGTCCCAGACATCTCAGGGTCCCCTATCTGTACCTCGTCATCGTGAGGACTAGCAGACCCTGGTTCATTTGTTAAAGCCCCTGGTGACTGCACCTCTGGGCCATTTTCACTCTGGTCTTGCAGCTCTGCGTCGTTAGCCAGGGATGAATTATCTGGCTCCTCCCTGCTGAGCGCCCGGCGCCTCAGCTGATCTATATGTCTCTTCCACACTTGCCCATTTTCCAAGGTCACATAATAGGACACAGGTCCACTAGCCCGGGTGGCCACACCAGCCACCCACCGCGAACCTCGTGAATAGTTCCTCACCCAGACCAGATCTTCAGGGGCGAGATACCTTGTTGTGTCAGTCTCAGCCTGGGGGGTTGCTCTTGAATTACGGTTTGGCATTTTATCCGGGTGGACATAATCCAGCACCGTTACCAGTCTCCTACCCAAGAGCAGCTCAGCTGGCGACTTGCCCGTCGCGGTACACGGCGTCGCATGCTGCAAAAATAACATTCGCGCGATGCGAGCTGACCAGTTACCCTCCATTAAGCGCGCAATGGATTCTTTGGCTGTTCTTACCATGCGCTCAGCCTGGCCATTGGAGGATGGGTGAAAGGGCGCGGATGTGACCCCTCTTATGAAGTTATCAGCCAAGAATGCCCTGAATTCTTGGGATACAAAAGCTGCCCCATTATCTGATACAATGGTCTCAGGTAACCCGTGGGTTGCAAACAGCTGCCTCAACACCTTGATTACGGCAGCTGATGCCATGCTAGGGACCATCGCCACTTCTAACCATTTGGAATATGCATCAACGATAACCAAAAAGACCTTTCCTTGGAATGGCCCAGCAAAATCTAAGTGCAGCCGGCTCCAGGGAGATCTGGACTGCTCCCACCAGTGGACTGGTGCTCTGGCCACTTCTGGCCGCACCTCTTGGCATGCCTTGCATGTTCGTACCCATTGTTCTATGTTCTGGTCCATTCCAGGCCACCACACATAACATCGGGCTAGCGACTTCATCCTGACCATTCCCGGGTGTCCCATGTGAAGCGTCTCAAGAACCCTGTTTCTCAGTGGCGCTGGGATGATCACCCTATCTCCCCACAGGAGACAACCCTTATGCATGGACAACTCGTGCTGCCTAGTCGCATAAGGCCTGAATTTGTCTTCATGCGGACCACCTGGCCACCCCCTCCCCACCCAAGTGAGCACACGGGAGAGAACAGCATCTTTCCTCGTTTTCTCAGCTATATCAGTAGCTGTTACAGGAGCCCCCGGAAGTGTTTCCAGCATCATTATGTGCTCCGCCGGAGCAGGATCCTCAGTGCTCCCGCCAGGAAGGGGCAATTGACTCAGCACATCAGCGTGGCACAACTGTTTCCCTGGCACATGGGTCAAGGTGTACTGGAACCCGTTCAGGAATATAGACCAACGTAACATTCTGGGGGAGAGAATTTGTGGCGTTTGTTTGTTCGGGTTGAACAACCCTAACAGTGGCTTGTGGTCCGTTTCAATGTAGAAATGGCGACCGCACACATAATCATGGAACTTTTTGATTCCTGCCACAATTGCAAGCACCTCTTTGTCAATTTGAGCATAGTTGCGCTCCGTGGGCGACAACGTACGGGAATAGAAAGAGATGGGCTTTTCCGACCCATCCAGTTCCCTATGACTTAGCACCGCCCGCAGGCCGTATTGAGAGGCATCACATGCCAGGACCAGAGGCTTTGACTCGTCATAATGAGCAAGGACGCTCCTGCTACTCAGCATTCCTCGCAAGGAGTCAAAAGCCTTCTGCTGCCCCTGCCCCCATCGCCACACATTCTTTTTCTGCAACAGTCTATGTAATGGTTCAGCTACCGAAGCTTTCTGGGGTAAGAACGAATGATAAAAGTTAATAAGTCCCAGGAATGACTGCAACTCCGTCTTGTTCTGTGGTCGTGGCGCCTCGATGATGGCCTTAATCTTAGCATCTGTGGGGTGGATGCCTGATGCATCAATTTTAAACCCCAAGAAATCCACAGTTGGCACCCCAAAACTGCATTTTTCCTTTTTCAGTTGCAACCCCACCTCCTTGAACTTGAGCAACACTGCACGAACACGCGCAACCAGTTCCTGTGGGTCTTTTCCAGCAATCAAAACGTCATCAAAAAATGGCAAGACCCCCGGCAGACCTCTTAACAGGCGTTCCATGAGCCCTTGAAAAATCCCTGGGGCCACACAAACTCCAAATTGTAATCTGTTAACTCTGAACGCCCCTTTATGTGTGACAATAGTCTGTGCTTCCGCGGATTGTGGGGTTACTGGCAGCTGTTGGTAAGCTTGTGCCAGGTCAATTTTGGCGAACACCTTGCCCCCAGCCAGTTTAGCCAACAGATGTGATACGACTGGAATGGGGTATGAGTTTCCCTTGAGTGCCTTATTGATAGTGCATTTGTAATCTGCACAGATCCTGACTTCCCCATTTGCTTTAAGGGGTGTGACGATTGGAGTCTCCCACTTAGCAGAGTCCACGGGTGAGAGAACTCCCTGCTTGACCAATTTATCCAGCTCTGCTTCGATCTTGGGTTGCAGTGCAAATGGCACTCGCCTTGGTTTGAGTCGGATTGGGGCCACCCCAGGGTCCAACTCGAAGTCAACTGGGGGCCCTTTATAACAACCCAGTTTTCCATTAAAGAGACCAGCAAATTCTTTGCATAATGCCTCGCTCATCTCAGGGCAGGTTTGGATTGAATTAAGCCCTGATATACTCAGTCCCAGGGCGGGGAACCAGTCAGTGCCCAGGAGACTGGGGCGACTGCCCTTCGCAATCACCAGTTTGAGTACAGCCTGTTTGTCCCGGAACTGTACTCTCACGGCACACATTCCCATAACATGGATGCGGCCCGCTGAGTATGACTGCAAGGTTGCCGGGAAGGGCTCCAGAGGGGGCAACTTACCCCTGGGGAAGAATGTCCTCGCGGTCTGGTCCGACACGATAGTGAATCCAGATCCGGAGTCCACCTCCATGTCGCACTGCTGACCCTCAATCTTCACCTTGACATGTGCCTTGCCTTGCGCTGGGAACTGCACGACCCTCCCATTGATCTCCGTTATGTAGTGGCAGTCCTTTAGAAAATGGGTTGCTGTGGGCGGTCTGCAATGCTCCGGTCTAGGTGCTCCTGTCGCTCCCAACACCGCCGATCTACAGACCCTGGCGATGTGACCTGTCTTCCCGCACGTCCGGCACATAGCATCCCGGAAACGACAACTCTTCCGCTCATGGTTTCCGCCACAACCTGGGCACCTGCCTCGGTGATCTTTGTGCACTGTGCAGGCCTGACGCACTGACTCGACCCCACGGACTGGGCTCTGGCTCGGAGTAGCCTCTAGCTCGTCCATGGCATGCGCAACTTCTATCTGTGGCTTAGGGGCCTTGCGACTGGCATCAAGCTCCTCTCTTTCATAATTCTCCGTGGCGGTGGCCTCCTTCAAGGCTGAAGCAAGGGTAACCTCTTCTTTAGCCACGATGCGTCTTCTGGCTTTCTTGCTGCTCAGACCACCGATAAACCGATCCAGGAGAGTCTCTTCCAGATTTTGGAAGTCGCAGTGCTGAGCGAGCTTCCGCAGTTCAGCCAGAAATGCAGATACAGGCTCCCCAGCATGCTGCTGCCTCTTATGAAACTCCATCCGCCGAGCCATCTTGGTCTCAGTAGGCGCCAAGTGGCTTTTTAGGCAGGCAAGAATATCTTTGAGAGATGTCTCACTTAGCTTCGCTGGAGCAAGCAATGCCTTGGCCAGCTTGAAGGTCTCAGGCCCACAGTAGCTCAGGAATGTGGCCCTTCTTTTGCTGGCATCGGTGATCCCTTGAGCCTCTGCGAAGAACTCGAAGCGTTCGACGTAGTCTTCCCACGTGTGGGGCTCTGATGGCTGGAAGGGCTCCAATACCCTTGGACTCTCCATTGTCCTGTGGCAGGGTCGACTTCTCAGCTGGCCAGTGAGTCTTGTTCTTAGCTGCAATCCGGACTCTGAGGCAGGGCTGCGTTTAACCGCTCCTCAGCATTCTGGATCCCATCCTCGTCGCCAGTTGTTGTGACGTGGGGTTTGTGATTTCAGCTCTCTTGATATAACATGCTGGAGACAGTTCTCTAGTAACACTTCTTTATTAAAGCAACAAGACTAAAGACTGGGGAGAGGAAAGCTACATTTATAGGGACAGGGAACTAGCAAGAAAGGATACATTTTGGAGGGAACAATATCAGGCAATCACAGTCCTGCCTTTTGGAGGGAACCAATAAGACAGAGGATCCAAATACAGCAGCTTAAATGAACCAATAGTAGCTGTACCCTCTGGAACCAAAAGGCAGTTACTTTACCCTAATGCAAATACAGACAATACAGATATAAAATCCTTTGACTCAATACACAACAGGCACCTTCAATATAAGTGCCATATTTAAGTGCCAGGCAGAAATGGCCTTTGGCTGATGAACATGGTATATCCATTTATTATGTGTCTTTGCTTTGTTTCTTTCTCCTCTCTGTGTTGGTGTAACCAATCCCATATGGTGGATGTTCTGGTCCAAAACATCTGGAAGGTGAAGGAAGGCTGGTTTTATCACTGCAAATAGACCTGAACCTCTTTTTCCTCTACCTAGCAACAGTTCAAGACATGAGTATTCAACCAATTCCCATTCCTAGGGTTGTGCGTTGTTGTTGTTGTGTGTGCTATGCGAGGGTGGAGGTGCTAGAAAAGGTTTCCTCTCTATCCCAATGGCAGAGCAATCATTTCAGAGGTACCCAGTCTCTAGAGTAAAGTAATACTAATAATACTACAGTAATACTAATACTACAGTAAAACTAATAATAAAACAACAATACAGTTCCCTCTCTTCAGGTGTCCTTATGCATATCTTAAAACAGAGCCATATCAAATAGGTAAATTCTGAGGTGTGCTTAAAGGTAAGGTACATTTTCTCTTTTGATGAAGGCTTTGAGTTTGTTAATCTGTCAATGTACATCTCAGTCTCTCACTGTTGTTTAATGAACATTTGGTGATTCTCACTTGGATGTGTGAAATGCCTCCCTTAGCGATTGTTGTGTCTAAGATAATGAAAACTGTGACACGTTTCACAGTTAAAGGATATGGATGTTGAAGCTGCCCTGCAGTATCTAGACCACGGGTAGGCAAACTAAGGCCCAGGGTCTGGATCTGGCCAATTGCCTTCTCAATCCGGCCTGCAGACGGTCCAGGAATCGGCGTGTTTTTACATTAGTAGAATGTGTCCTTTCATTTAAAATGCATCTCTGAGTTATTTGTGGGGCATAGGAATTCATTCTTTTTTCTCTCCAAAATATAGTTCGCCCCCCCCCCCACAAGGTCTGAGGGACAGTGGACCGGCCCCTGCTGAAAAAGTTTGCTGACTTCCAGCAGGGGGCCAGTCCACTGTCTGTCAGACCTTGTGGGGAGCCAAACTATATATTTTTTTGGGGGGGTGAACGAATTCCAACACCCCACAAATAACCCAGAGATGCATTTTAAATAAAAGGACACATTCTACTCATGTAAAAACACGCTGATTCCCGGACCGTCCGTGGGCCTAATTTAGAAGGCAATTGGGCCAGAACTGGGCCCCGGGCCTTAGTTTGCCTACCCATGGTCTAGACAGTAGCTTCTCATACTACTGGCATGGGCATAGCCAGGATTTTTTGTTGGGCAGGCATGCCTTTTGTTGGGGAGGGCAGAGCCTCGGTTTGTTATGTATTTTTATTGATTTTTATTGATGGGGGGCAGCTGCCCCCTGCCCCCCCCCTAGGCTACACCCATGTCTGCTGGTCATGCAGTTGTACCTAATCAGAAGTACAGGAAGCAGTTCCCACCCCCAAAAAGAAGAACCTTGTGCGTGCATAAGGTTCCTGGGTGATCTTCCACCTAGATAATGTCCATCACTCGCTGGTTCATCACATTACACATCACTTGGGCAGACAGGCAAACTAATGTCAGTGTATTGGAAGAAGCAAAGATCACCAGTGTTGAAGCAATGATTCTTCAACATCAACTTTGTTGGACTGGTCATGTGGTGTAGATGCCTGATTATAGTCTTCCAAAGCAACTATTCTATTCCCAACTTAAGAATGGAAAGCGAAATACTAGTGGACAACAAAAGAGGTTAAAAAATGTTCTCAAGGCAAGGCTAAAAAAATGTAGTATAAGCACTGATAACCAGGAAACACTGGCCTGCGAGCGCTCCAATTGGAGAACAGCCTTTTCCAAAGGTGTCGTGGACTTTGAAGTACAAACTCAAGGCGAAAAGGAGAAACAAACTAAGAGGAAGGCACGTTTGGCAAACCCTCACCGTGATCAACTCCCACCCGGAAACCTATGTCTCCACTGCGGAAGGATGTATGGATCCAGAATTGGCTTCCACAGTCACTTATGGACTCACTGTTAAAACCGTGTTTGTGGAATTGCCAAAGAAGAGATAATGTCCAGACCTAGTTCTGCTTAGCTTCAACTCTGGCAAGGTTGCTACTTCATGTGCCCCAAGTTCCATAGAATGGGTGTTCAATGACATCTCTTTTGCAGTCCCTTGTTGGATTGCCTCACACCTTGAAGCCCATTAATCACCTGCCTTGATGCCTGGACTACAAAGGATCAGAACATGAGTTGTCACCATATTGCTGTTTCTTGGACAGGTAGATGTCCCAAATCAATGCCATGCTATATCCCAGACATGAACTCGAATATTATTTCGGAGCATATGCTAAGTTCCTAGACTTTTAGCAGCAGTGACATTTGACGACACACTCTGGAATCAGGCAAGGCAATTTAAAATTGTTTTTATGCCCCTCAAAATACATAGCAGATATTTTCAATCAGCTTGAAGTCTCAGCAGCTTATCCCTGGCAAATATCCAAATGATGAGTGGAACAAGGCTGACACCTGGCACCACAGCAAGTAAATTCTTGAAAGATGGGAACTTTTTTCTTTTCTTTTTTTTAGGGCTTGAAAAAATAAATGTTAAAAGTGAAAGCACTTTTTGTTCATGTTGCCCAGATTCTAGCTCCAATGTAACTCAGATATCCAGCTGCTCTTTGTTAATGATAAACAGCAAGAGCCCGAAAAATACAGAATATAGTCTCTCTTCCCTACAAAGACATGCTGCGAGGCCAAGTGACTGCTTAGAAGACAGGAAAACCCTTGTAATAACATTTGGGCACATGAAATAATAAGACATTATTCAGACAAAGAACATGAAACTTGAGTTAATTTGCGCTGGATGGACACCAATGAGAAAAATTCAGAAAGCTGAGGTTTACCTAAAGGCGGCAAGGCTGTGGTGCTTAGATTTAAGGACATTTTGACTGCTCGCTGAAACCATCTGAGATGGCGAGGCTGGAGGTGGGGAAGAGGCAGACATGCTGAAAACCAACATCTCTGCTGATCAGTGTTAACTGCAGGACATGTACTAACTTGTACCACTGCAACTGAAGCCAGCTACATTTGCCTTGCTACCCACTAAATAACTGTTGCTTCCTTGAGTCAGTTCACATTGTGCCCGCCTCCACAATTCTAATTAAAGCTCAGGGGGTGCTGCTAGGTTAGGGGTAGACAACATGGGGCACTCCAGATTTTGCTGGATTACAGCTCCCATAATGCCAAATCATTGGCTGTACTGGCACAGACTGATGGGAGTAGCCCAACAACATCTGAAGGGTTGTCCTTGTTCAAGGTTGTAAGCTTATCCTTTGGTCTGCTTGGCTTCTCTGACACATTATACCCTGATACCATTCTATCTGATTATCAGATGTGTTAATTGGAAGGGGACATATCTGTCAGTACAGATAGATCCTTTCTAGCACTGTAAATGTATTACAAAACCCATGCCACTTGTGTCTAAATTTCCCATTTCTTTCTGAATCTTGTATTGCTCTGTTTGCTTTTGGTTCTGATGCATTGCCCTGGTCTAAGAAATCTGGGAAAACTTTTCTCCTATTGTGGTTCGAGGACCGATCCCCGCATAGTGGAATGAAAACACAAGGACATGTGATATAAGGTTAATGGGCAGGAAAAGGCCACAACTTTATTGATTACAGCAAGTGAAAAGGTATTGGCTTAGGCATTGGATTACGTCAGCTGACTCCACCCCCTCAGAGAGGGGTGGATCTAAAACAAGGGGGGTTTATTCACCAGTAGGTGGAGCCTGTTGATGCTAATCCAACTATAAGCTCTCCCCTGATGTCACCGAGGGTCGTGCCATGGCCTCCCGCCACGCAGGACATCGGACAGAATACACGACCGTCGGATTCCTTTAACAGAATACCCAAAAATTGAAGGGGTAGGCGATGGCCACACCTAGCCCTTCGACACACCACAACAGATTATTCCAATGCCTAACCTACCCACCAATACCACAAAAGTTGTGACGATTGCTACGAGGTAGGCGAAAAAACCAAAAAGCCTAATGCCAAATGGAAAAATTCCTACCAGGCCCCCCGGACAACCAACCTAAGGTCCATAGCAAGGCCAGAAGAAAACTGAGACCCTGAGCTCTAAGGGAGTGGAGGGTGGGTGACTCGCGATGGGACGACGAAAAGTGAGGCCGGGAGGCTGGCGCCGCAGCAATTTAGGCTGCTATACACGCCCCCTCGCAGGCACCTGGTTGGGTGCCTGCCTGTGGGCATGGGCGCCAGCCAGGTGAGTGGAAGGCAGGGGGCTAACACCCCCTGCTTGAGGCGGAGTCCGGCTCCTGACCACAATCACTCCCCTCTCTTGCAGGAGGAGAGTCTTTGCTAAAGCAAAGGTATTGAGATTACAGTGATACCTCGGGTTACAGGTGCTTTAGGTTACAGACTCCGCTAACCCAGAAATAGTACCTCAGGTTAAGAACTTTGCTTCAGGATGAGAACAGAAATCGTGCAGCGGTGGCAGCGGGAGGCCCCATTAGCTAAAGTGGTACCTCAGGTTAAGAACAGTTTCAGGTTAAGAACGGACCTCCAGAATGAATTAAGGTACCACTGTACTACAGTGACAATTCATATGCATCGTTTCAAAGATGATGGTTCTTTATTTCATGTGTACTTCAGCTAAGTTGCGGCCTAATAAGAAACAAGCTAGGAAGAGCCATCTTACAACAAAGGATTGTAAGGGTATTAGGATTGTGTGGTATGTGTCAACAGACTCAGGCAAGAATGCATTTTGTACCTCCCAGCTACCTATAGTCACACATAGTCTTAAAGCAGGAGCTCTTCTCTTTTAGTGAGTTTGTAATAAAATAGACAGGAATATTGGCCAAGAGGCATATTTGCATTACAAATGACTCTCCTCCAGTCTTTCTTCAGTATGCTCAACAATCAAGCACTAACATAAACAGTGTGAAAAATACTCAAAGTTCATATAAGGCTTACATACTAACAAAGGAAGGCACTTGTGGAAAGATAACTGCCTAGGTAGGAGAAGTGATCACAAATGCAAAAAAAATGAGTAAGGTACCTGGAGCTCTTAGATCTTGTTGGATTACAACTACCACCAGGCCTGTGCAGGTGGGGAGGCAGCCAGGTGCACCTGTCCTGGGCCTTGGGGGCCCAGAGTCCTGCCCCAGGCCTCAGACAAGCTCCGCATGGGCCTGACCACCACCATTGTTCACTATTGGCCATGCTGGCTGGGGCTGATGGGAGCTGGAGTCCATCAGCATCTGGAGTCTGCCACAGGTTCCCCATTCCTGTGCTGAAGCATTTTGTCTACAGAGAAGCCATGATTAATACTGGTCAGTTGCATATCCCCACATCAATTGCACCTGCATGTAAAATGAATGGTTCCAAGGGTGTCATTTCATTCATGGAAGAGGTTTGTATCTAGTGGAGGCTTCTATCAATTGAAGGAAGAGAGTTGCCTCTTTTAGATTCTAGAGTGGGAGGTGGCAACCCTAATATTTCAGAGCAGATATCTGGAGGCTGCATAGAAAATAGGGAGTGGAGATGACCCCGTCCTGTTGTTCTTCTTTTTAAAAATCATCACCACCACCACTACCACCATCGGCATCACCCAGTTTTGGCCTGCAGCACATATGAGCTGTGCAAGTATGATGTCAAATGTGCCAACCTGCTCTTCACACCAGCAACGTCCTATAGGTTTTGACTATCACTTGATACTTGCTGGGAAGTCTCACCAAGGCTTGGGTCTGGGAAGCTAATTGTGATTGCCCATGTATAGGTAGAAATATGTGTGATCAGTTTCTTTGTAAGGAATTATTACTGCTGCTCACATTGAGTGAAGGCAGTTCACGTTAATTATTCTACACCACAAAGGCAATTAGCATTTCCAAGCAATATCATGGCTGTGCTTCGTAGATTCATTAGCTATAAATTAATTCTGTGTGCCGATGCTGACAACAAAAATACTAAAATTAATGTTAACACTTTTATTCAGTCTTCCCCAAGACACTAAACTGAACATCCATGACTGTTTCATTTTATTATGGCTGTTTGTACTCACAAGTTGTTTTAATATAAATGATTAACTCGCCCTTTAATACTTCTGCCATTCTTCTGTTTATCCAACCCACTGTGGGCTGAAAGCAAAGAGCTGCTGGAAATCTGTTTCTTTTTCGGTCCCCATCCTGGTACCCACAGGTGCAGTGACACATGCACTTTGCTGTCCACAGTCCAGGATTGGCTGAAGCCTACAGGAAAGGAGGGCTGCTTGACCCAGCAGCTTTACCTATGGTTTGTTTACTGCTAACAAACCATGATCTGAAGCCAGAATTTGTGGCTTGCAAACCTTGGCTTGTTATAACTATAGCTTGACATCATGCATGAAACCAGCACCCTTCCTTAACCATCCTTTGTTCAGCCACCCCACCCCACCCCACTCATCACCAAATACAAAGGGGGAAGAGAAAGAGTCATAGAGTCATCTGAGCTTTAGAAGACTAGAAGGCCATCTGCTGTGGAATGGTGCTAAGCTGTGTATCTCTGCCTATGCTCAGCTTGTATAGTTGTAAATAAACAAAAATGACATAGTCTTCGGTCAGATCCATTTCCCAAAGGAACTGCCCCTGGAACTTCTCACCACTTGAGGTAGTGCAAAACACAACACACAGCCAGCTGAGACCCTACCTGCCCGCAGACTGTCTCGCTAGAGTGGTACATGCTCTGGTTATCTCCTGCTTGGACTACAGCAATGCGCTCTATGTGGGGCTACCTTTGAAGGTGACCCAAAAACTACAACTAATCCAGAATGCAGCAGATAGACTGGTGACTGGGAGTGGCCGCGAAGACCATATAACACTGGTCCTGAAAGACCTACATTAGCTCCCAGTATGTTTTCGAGTACAATTCAAAGTGTTGGTGCTGACCTTTAAAGCCCTAAACATCCTCGGCCCAGTATACCTGAAGGAGCGCCTCCACCCCCATAGTTCAACTTGGACTCTGAGGTCCAGCAGTGAGGACCTTCCGGCAGTTCCCTCACTGTGAGAAGTGAGGTTACAGGGAACCAGGCAGAGGGGCTTCTCGGTAGTGGCACCCGCCCTGTGGAACACCCTCCCACCAGATGTCAAGGAAATAAGCAACTATCTGACTTTTAGAAGGCATCTGAAGGCAGCCTGTTTAGGGAAGTTTTTAATGACTGATGTTTTAGCGTGTTTTTGATATTCTGTTGGGAGCGGCCCTGAGTGACTGGGGAAACCCAGCCAGATGGGCAGGGTATAAATAATAAATTATTATAAATTATTATTATTATATGAAGCTGTATTATACCAAGCTGGATCATAGTCCAGTATTGTCGGACTGAGAGCAGCTTCTCAGACTGTGGTTTCCCCCAAGCCTGCTACATGGTACTACATGGTACCCCCTTATCTTGAAATACAAGGGACTGTGCCTGGGATTTTTTGCCTGAAGCACATTTACTCTACTATTGAACTGTGGACCTTCTCATCTGATAGAAATGAAAACATGGTGATGTGGGACTCCCAAATTTCTATCTCTTCTAAGAGTTCCAGCAGCATCTGATTGTGTCAAGATGCTGCAGAAAAGCCAAAGAGAATAAAACAAAGTTATGCTCTCTCTGTCTAAAATTGAACAGATTCCGAACAGACATAAATTGCTCTGCTTGCCACATTTAAAGTTATCCATCTTCCTGGTGAATATTTATATTTTGCTACTGTCAAACAGAAATCTTTCTTATACGAACTGTGAAACAGTTTAAAGGGGGAACATTTGCCACTTGCTGTTGCACTGTGCCTAGCAGATAACAATATATTAGCTGCTCTTCACGCTTGGGCTTTGCTCAATTTTGAGTGCCTTCCATGCTGCACAATATCTTGTCCTTTCAGAGCCTTGCTTCTTGATCTTTTTTTTCTTTGAAGAAGCATTCATTTGGTTAAGATTTTTTCCCCTGTAAGTCTTACCCATTTACCATACGCAAATGCTTTTAAATAATGTTGTTAACAATATGTTTTCTAGGGACACTTGGAAATAATGAGAAGTACCTCACAACATATCTTGTTTTCTGCCCAGCAATGTATCTGCTACCTTTTAGTATTGCTGGTTGTTAAACCAACGCCTCTTGACTCCCCTTCATACAAATGCATTTCCCCCCTGCCTATTTGATCATTTTAGGGACGCAGGTGGAGCTGTGGGTTAAACCACAGAGCCTAGGACTTGCCAATCAGAAGGTCGGCGGTTCGAACCCCCGCGACGGGGTGAGCTCCCGTTGCCTGATCCCAGCTCCTGCCAACCTAGCAGTTCGAAAGCATGTCAAAGTGCAAGTAGATAAATAGGTACCGCTCCGGCGGGAAGGTAAACGGCGTTTCCGTGCGCTGCTCTGGTTCGCCAGAAGCGGCTTAGTCATGCTGGCCACATGACCCGGAAGCTGTACACCGGCTCCCTCGGCCAATAAAGCGAGATAAGCGCCGCAACCCCAGAGTCTGTCACGACTGGACCTAATGGTCAGGGGTCCCTTTACATTTACCTTTATTTATTCAAATTTAATTGCCGTTTTCTACTGGCCCTTACTGTAAGGCGAGGAACCTCTACTTGACAGAGTCAAAAGAAGAACCCTCAGGAAACATTATGGTTTACAATGGCCCACTTCTCATGTACCTCTAAGCCAAAACGTGACTTAGCACAAACATGTGGCTTCCGAGGCTTAGCATTGTGTCCGAAGCCAGACTCGTAAGTTTATCTCCTAAAAACAAACTACAGGTGGTAAGCCTTAGATTTAGCCTTCACTTACAGCTTGTGGTTTGTCTGGAATGAAATAAATCTTGAGCCTGCATTTGGACCTCTCTCTATGCCAGGCATAGGCAAACTCCAGGTGTTTGGGACTACAATTCCCATCATCCCTAGCTAAGAGGACAAGTAGTCAGGGATGATGGGAACTGTAGTCCCAAACATCTGGCAGGCCAGAGTTTGCCTATGCCTGCTCTAAGCCAAACCATGGCTTAGTTCATTGCAGCATAGTAGCAGCAGGACCAGAGGAAGAGATAACTGGCTGCAATCTTTTCTCCAGGAACCCGCGTGTTTGCACTAAGCCATGGTTTAGCTTAGTGTTATGTGTCAACCAGGTCAATGTGTAACAATGCAAACATGACACCCTCTTTCTGCCCACTCCTTAAAAAAAACCCATTCATTAAATAAATATGATTAAATTTCAATTACAAATCCACTACTAAAGGCTTTATAAAATCCCTTTGCAGTCATTCTTCACTCCTGACTGATCTCGGGTGCATTCTGATCCGAAGTGTTTATTGTGGGACTGGTGCTCCTCATGAATACATACTTTAATTTAAAGTCATCATTTATTAAATATATATCCTGACATCCCAGCATCCACATGATGTAATGGGCATAAAAATGACATTCCATGTTTTCTTTCCCCTTTCTGGGGAAATTCTGATGTTAAAAAAAACCTGTGGCCAACTAACAATTTTTTGTGATATCTCAATGACCCTATTGCAATATTAAACCGCCATCTGGAAGCACCCATGAAGGCGACTGCTGTTGTTTGTCCTCAGGACCCCTGATATTCAGAAGCATATCACTACTTTTCAATATTCCCCTCGAACATGAAAACCTATTATCTTTGCTGCATCACCCCACAGATACTGGGACTGCAGAGCGAACCAAGCAAAAGCAAGGAATATTCATCTCTGTTTTGTGTCATCTTTTTTATAACAAGCTCCAGTATCATTGATTTTCAAGGCAGCAAGGAATTTATGCAATTAATAGTCCTGTCCCCAAGCAGAACTGCTAAAACTGGAAAATGCCTCACTATATTATTATTTCGTATCTGCTTCCTATTGATTTTTCTGGTATATGTGTTATTCGTATGGCGGAATTAATGAATTTTGGGGAGATATATATGTAAATGTTCATCAAATCTCCCATTTACAAGACAACTGCAATATACTTCTTTGGCTATTGTAACTCATAATTGTACTGGATACAAATATGATGGAAATCCATTAGCCTAGCCATAATCATCAATGATGAATGAACAAATTACTACTCTGTTTTCTCAGAGTGAGTCTATCATTGTTTTCTTATTAATTTCAATTAATTTCATTGGGATTTGCGTAGGTCAATGTTACAGTGGATTGTGTCCTATAATAATAAACTTGATCAACTAGTAGCTGAAGTTGTTTAAATCCAGCAGAATATAGTTCAAACATCTCACTATTGCATAAACTCTAGCCCTGAACCCACTATTTGCATACCTAACTGTTAGGGCTGTGGGTGCAATTTTGTTAGATTGGAATAGAGAGCTTTTGCTGGCTTTGGTTTTTTTTTGTTTGTTTGTTTTTTAATATAACTATGTGTGACTATGCACAGGCAGCACCCATTTCCACATGTGTTGGCATCCAAAGAGTAGTGCTTGTGTAGACACCTACCAAAAAAGCACAGAATTAAAATGTATAAAAAGTTGGAATGATCCATTGGAAGCCAGCCAGCCCAGGGCATGCATTTTTGAATGGCATGAATGGTGTTTGAGAAAGATAGGATGGCTTTTTCAAAAGCAGGACTAACATTGCATTTCTTACGAAAGAAATTCCATGAGAAGATAGGGGACTCCCTAATCTGTTAAATTTCACATGTATTACCAGGGAAACTGGAGATCTGGCTGGAGAAAAAGATCTCAGCATTTGATTACTGGATTCCTGGGTTTTGGGGTCTAAATTTTCAGGGGTCTACTCTTGTGTTTCTCCCCACCCCCACTCACATTATCAGGCACTCATATAGAAAATGAAAAAGAAAAGGCAGAACAATAGGAGATACATGGTTTTGGATCATGGATCAGATGCAAAATGATATCCCAATGTGACTTTAAAGTGCTGCATAGCATAGGTTTTTTTCAATTTTAAAAATCATAATGTGTAATTTAAACAGTTCTAAAAACAAAATAAATTGCCAGCAGGATATATAAAAATTACCCAATTATCTATTTGTGCTTTGGGTAACAGCCATATGTTTCCTGCTTTTCGTTTGCATGTGTTACTATTCAAATTTCCTTGGGCTAATTGGCAGTTGTTAAATTTCTGCACCATATTATTTATTTGCTATGTGTCTTTTTCTAAATGCACGTGTACAAAGTGTGTGCCCGCATTGCTGCTGTTCATCATGATGACACCCTAGTGTTATGCCGCTGAATGCTAGGTGCTGGGAATCACAGCTGGGTATCGCAGTGCTGTTGTGCTTGTGTTCAGCTTGTAGGCTTCCCACAGGCCTCTGGTCGGCCACTGTGAGATCAGGATACTAGACTACTTGACCCAGAAGAGTAAAGGAGCCACTGTTAAAATGTTCGAGTCTTGTGGAACCTTAAAAACTGGTAGCTCCATCCTATGCCTGCCTATTCAGAACTATTGAGTCCAATGGAACTTACTCTCAGGGAACTGTCACAGGAATGCAGGCCTGTTGAATTCAATGGGACTTACTCTTAGCTTTAAGATTGCAGCCTCAGTTCATTTTTTTTCAGGCCTTTAAACTGGCAATAAATTCCCTTTTACAATACGATACGATAAACTTTATTGTCATTGTCCCATACAGAACAACGAAATTGAAAATCTACATCAGACATGCCCAGTTTTAAATACCTGGGCATTTATATCTCGGAGGACCTCTCATGGACTGCAAATATTAATATGGTTGTGAGGAAGGTGCAGGGGAGGTTGTATTTCCTGAGAATGCTCAGGGGACTGAATCTATCCCAGCACCTACTTCTGTCCTATTATCATAGTACCATCAAGAGTGTCTTAACCTATAGTATATTATCGTGGTATGGGAGCAGCTCTGAAACGGATAAAAAAGCTTTACAGAGAACAATTAAAATTGCCCAGAATGTTATTGGGCTCCGACTACCAACCCTGGATGAGATCTTCACGTCTCGCATCTTGAAGAAGTCACATAATATTCTGAGAGATCCCACCCACCCTGCTCACAATTTCTTTGAACTATTGCCTTCGGGCAGAAGATATAGGACAATGAAAACACGAACCACACGCCTTCTGAATAGTTTCTATCCAAGAGCTCTGATTGCACTAAATAATGATCTCAGGGCCAGTTGCAAGGTTTAGTAAGCAGGGAGTAGAAGGAATGAGATAGGTTTTAGGTTATGTTATGCCTTTAATAGGTCATGCTATATTCTGGATTATGTTATGTTTTATAGATTATGTCTAAATAGGATGAGAGTGTCGGAGATACGTGCAAATGTATATGTGAACCCGGTCTTTGGGTGGGTGTTTGATTTTCGTTGTTGTGTATACTGTGTATATACGGACAATGACAATAAATTTATCTAATCTAATCTAATCTAAAAGAAACCAACAAGCCTGCTATCCCAGCTATCCCAGCCTGGTTAGCCCCCTAAAAACTCTGATACCCCATAATTAAATACAATATACTCCCATAGAGACTACCTTATACTGCGTTTAAAACCAAAATCGCATTTGAATACAAACTTTTTTCTCATGCAGCTAGTCCTAGTCTTTATAGCCCTGTACCTTCTTCCAGAAGGCAAAAGCTGAAAGAGATCATTTCCGGGGTGCGCACTATCCTGCACTATCTCTACAGCTTTCTTATGGCACCTGGAAGCATAGATTTGATTTATATTTAGGCCCTAGGTTTTATGTAGTTTTGTTAATATATTTTATCGATTTTTTAAAAATATGTTTTTATCTTGGTTTTAAGCGGCTCTGAAAACATGGTTTGTTAATATAAAACTATTTAACACAGAGAAGTAAATTTATTGTCTCAAAAAGCAAGTCAACAAACACTGAAGACAGAGCAGAACAGGAAGGAGGGTTTTTGTTTTGTTGGTTGCGGCCTTTGCAAAATGAAGCTTAACGTGGTGAAAGAAGCGCAGCCTTTGTTGCTTCTCTGAGCTGCCTTGCAGAGGAGCAAGGGTCACCTTTCTAAAGAGATAGTAACATACGGCTGGCCATGTGAAAGAAGCCTGCAGGAGAGAAAGCAAGTGCTAAGGCACTCTTTCATGAAGTGAAGTGAATGGCAGCAATTTCAACAGAGGCATTTTGTCTGCCCCGGAAGGCAGACTCCACCAGCACACATAACAGATGTAATTTTGTTGTTCTGTACAGGATTCACTTTTTATATTTGTTTTACTTACGTACATTGTCTTAAGAGATTTGTTGTTTAATTGTGTTTCTTAAAATGCGCTAGATTAGGTCCTAGGAGACCAGGGTTCAAATCCCCACTGAACCACAACAAAATGAACTGGATTCCTTGGCAGGTTTTGAATAAACATGCGCAAATTTATTGAGGGTTCATATAGTAGATAGATAATAAAAGGATGCATACAATTTTACAGTATGCCGAGAACAACATGAGTTGAGAAATCAGAGAGAGGAGCTGAGGAAAGTCTTGCGGGGGAGTGAGGGAGGGATCTTTGGGGAGTGGGAGGGGGAAAAGGGGGGAAATAATGAAGATGACTCATTTTGATAATTTGTTATGTTGAAATTGTTAATAAAAAAATTATTAAAAATAAATAAATCCCCACTCAGCCATGAAGCTCACTGGATAACCTTGAGCCAGTCGCTGCTTCTCAGTCCAGCCTACCTCATAGGGTTGTTGTGAGGATTAAATGAGCAGGGGGAACCATGTACACCACCTTGAGCTCCTTGGAGAAAAAGGTGGGATATAAATGAAATAAAATAAAGGGGGAGGGGGAGTAGTAAAAAAAAATTGTTACCATTATTATTAGTTGTAGCAGTTGTACTAAAGGTGGGAATTTTTAATTGTTGCGGGCATCCGTCTCGAGAGACAATGCTTGTGTTTTTATATAATATATAGATATTGAGATATGTAAACCACTAGAGATTTCTGGAAATATAAAGTGGTATGCCAGTTAAATAAATAGATAAATGAGTCTTGTAGCTTCATTGATCAGAATGCAACGCTCTTCACAATGAAGAGGACAAGTATTCCGACTGAGAGATGCAGTTGCTCATTGACATTGCTATCAATAAATTGACTATTCCCGTCAAAATGTAGCAGCCATACATGGCAGTATTAGTATTAGTATTATTATTGATTGATTTTTAACGCAAGCATATGAGACAAAAAAGGGGGGGATGAGAAAATAAAAATAGAACAATGCAATAAACATCAATACATACATATTAGTTTACATGTACAGATCAAAAGGTGCCCTCCAAATGGATATCCAGGCAAAGTTAGTGTTTATAAAAAGTATGTTCAAAAGTGACAAGGGCATTAAGGTCTTCAGACCACTGTGTAATAGATTGTGGGTACCGTATTTTTCCATCTATAAGACACCCTCATGTATAAGATGCCCCCTATTTTTGGGGACTCAGATTTAAGAAAATGCGGGGAAGTGTATCCATGTATAAGATGCCCCCTAATTTTTGACATTATTATTTAGGAAAAAAACCTAGTCTTATACACGGAAAAATACGGTATTTCTCCTTCCAGCCTTGAAGTACAAGTTTTATAATGGCCATAAGGGCCCATAAAGGCAATTTTTGTTGTCCTACCATCAGTCCCCATACCACAGGAATATAAATTTAAAAAACAGGAACATCCACAGATATCAAAAATATGCAGAACTTTTAACTCAAATAAAATATCACTGGAGCTGCCAACATTATTTGCCTCAGCGAGACATTTCCAGCATCTACCTGAATTAGACAATGCCTTCCTATTGTCTAGGAGACATGGAAGCCATACATGGATGAAACGTTAAAGGTTAGAATTGTCAATCAATGCATAAAAATAGACTTCCTATTTTTTAACAAAATAATCCTTTCACTAGTTTACAGTAAAGTAAGGCAATAAAATGTCATTATTCTTTGCAGGTAGTAGTGGTGGTTTTATGTTGGTATCTACTAGGGGCTAAGTATAGGCTAAAACTGTAATAAGCATTTTTAAATGTGCACATATTATCAGAACTAAATATGAGACACATGGATACCAATTACTAATTCCTATTGTAGCTGCATCAATATTATGAGAGTACCAAAAGGATCTCCCCCGCCCCCATTTTCTATGGGGAAAAAGGCATCTATTGATTTCAAATGTCATCTGACAATTTCTTATGTCAAGGATTTGCTTACACGCCTAGCGATTTATTTATTTTTTTGCCAGGCCTAGCTGAGCTTATATGTTAAATAATTTAGTATTACATTGCATCTCTTAAATATAAGCATCAAACGAATTTCAGCTTCAAAAAAACCAAGCAAAAAGAAACATTGCCAAAAGAAAAGAAAAGAAATTCTGGATCATCATCACAGTTAGCTGTAAGCACGGAAACTGAACATCAGAGTAGATTGGCCACTTACGGATTTCCAAAAAAGAGAGGACCTAGATAGCATAAACATATACAACTGCTAATTTCCGTGTGGAAATGCAAATTTAGAAGCAATTAATAATTACCATAATTAAAATGGAAAGATAGTGCAACTCACCATAGTAGGGTCAACTGTGAGCAGGTGATCTGTGTGCCTGTACAGTTTGCTGTTTGGGTGCTGTCAATGGGCAACTTCAATGTCTCTGCTGCTCTCCCCTCAGGGATGGAGGAAGGGAGGTGTGGTGGGTGCGGAGCGCCCCGGGTGTCACCACTGAGGGGGAGTGACAAAATGCCGGGCGGCACTCACTGCGGGGCCTGCAGTGTGCCCGACTCACTGCTTCTCTCCTGGGAGAGTCGCAGTGGCTTAGGCGCATGCAGGCTCCACACTGCCCAAACGGTCTGCCCGCTGCCTCCCCTCCCAGCTGTAGGGCAGCTGAGTGGGAGGAGGCAGGCAGACTCCAGAGGCCCCACCCCATGGGTGGTTTGCCCCGCCCCTGGGTGCACCTCCCCAGGTGCCTGAGCGGCTTCCTCCGCCACTGCTCTCCCTATCTTTAAACCAAATGTGGGCCAGACCATCCAGGTCAGCCCTTCAAAGAGAGGGATTCCCCTGTTCAGTACAACGCGTGGCCACACCACATCAGTCTCTACCATGGAACTGTAAAGCAAGCGTGAAGGATGGGAAGCCATCTTTCTGAAATTGCCAATTGTTATTGTTATTTTAATTAATAACCACCCTTCATCCTAAGGTCCCAAGGCAGGTGACAATTATTTAAAATACAGTTTTAAACCCTTATGAGTGACACCTTACTTCTTAAAAGCAACAACAACTACCCACCAACCAACCAACCAACCAACCAACCAACCAACCAGATCTTCACTGGAAGAAATCTGAGTATTTCCCATCATTGTACTACAGATATGTTTGCTTTATTTATTTATTTATTTATTCATTCATTCATTCATTTCATTACTACTACTATAAAAGACAATGTAGAAAATGAAGTACTCAAATGAACTAATCTCTTCTGTTTAACAAGTATGTGATGTTGTGTACTGGGATGACATATAGAAATTAAATACCTGTAGATCGCATGAATGGAGTATTGAGAACTTGAAGTGGCCATGAAGTTTGAGTAGGGTCTTAGGATGCAAAAAAAAAGGCAGAAATCTAATAGTTATGTATAAGCCCTATATACAAGTTGCACCTGGTGAACATCTGCCCCAGCTGCTAAATGTATAGGAGCCCCATCCTGCTTGGATAGGCAGATCCATGAGAGATCCTCAAGTAGTGTTCCTGTCACGTTTAGGCAGTTTTTACAAGCAGCACTTCAAAATTGCACCAATTAGAAAACGCATGGGATGTCACGGCTAAAATGGCCACTGTTTCTTTAATGCTTAAAAAAGCTGGGTCAGTATGAGTCAGCAGCCTGCACCGGGTTGTATATATATAGTGAGAAATGTTGGGTTGGTTAGTGAAAGCTGGTAGCGTTGATGTGTGTACAGTTGGTCAGTCGCTTTTGCAGAAAGACTTTTAAGAATAAAAGCAGAAAGTATTCTGCAAGGACACTCTTCTCATGGACTCTTTTATGCCGACAAGGGTCTGAGGACCAGGCTGAGGCAACAAAGGGAGGTCAGAACCCTTTCCTTTTTTTTTCTTTTTCTTTTTTTGCAAACACTGACATGGGAAGCTGTCTTATACAGTGGTACCTCGGGTTAAGTACTTAATTCGCTCCGGAGGTCCGTTCTTAACCTGCAACTGTTCTTGACCTGAAGCACCATTTTAGCTAATGGGGCCTCCCGCTGCCGCCGCGCAATTTCTGTTCTCATCCTGAAGCAAAGTTCTTAACCCGAGGTACTATTTCTGGGCTAGCAGAGTCTGTAACCTAAAGTGTCTGTAACCTGAAGCGTATGTAACCCGAGGTACCACTGTACTGAGTCAGACCAATGCTCTGTCCAGCTCAGTATTGCCTGCACAGACGGACAGCAAGTTTCCGGGGTTTCAGGCAGTCCTACAATGAAGCCTTTCGGTTTCACTCCTATAAAGAATGTCAGTGCTGAAGTGTAAACATTCACTCATTATGCTGTAAACTCAAGGCTGTGTACAATTCATTGTATCTGCATATTTGTAAATGTTGAGTTTCTAAGAGTCAATTAGTGGCACCCTGTAGCAGCGATTTGCTTTTTCTATTTTTAGTTATGGCAAGTGACAAGGGAAGCAAGCCTAATATTCATGTAACCAAGATGAAAAGAATGGATAATCTTCTGCTCAGTGTGTTCTGTCAAGAAACTCTTGGTAGGATGAACAAGGACATGTTGACATCCACATACTGTTTAGAGTGATGTTGCATAATTGCACCTCATTTCCACATGATAACGGTGAAGTATCTGTGTCAGTGTATTTATTTCAGGCAACTAATCCTCCAAAATTAGCCAGTAAAGGTTAGTTGGAAATATTTTATTCAAATACGACCAAACAGATTTGTGTATTGAAATCTCATACAAATTATAGTTTTAACATTTTTGAAATGGAAAAGGTAGTTGTGGGAAGCACCATGGTTTCAATGCACCAGCCTCATTCAGTTCAATAAAGCTTACTCCTAGGTAAGTGGGTATAGGATTACAATCTTATATCCACTTTCTGGGGAGTAAGCCCTATTGAATTCAATGGGACTGGAATCCCCAAGCCTCAAAAAATCCCATAATTTGTATTCAGATCCGATCCACTAATTGTTCACCGGATGACACTCACTTCCAATGGTGGCTTTGTCATACCTACAGATATAATATGGTAGATTCAATTGTCACTATATACTGTATTTTTCGCCCTATAGGACGCACTTTTTCCCCTCCAAAAATGAAGGGGAAATGTGTGTGCGTCCTATGGGGCGAATGCAGGCTTTCGCTGAAGCCTGGAGAGCGAGAGGGGTCGGTGCGCACCGACCCCTCTCGCTCTCCAGGCTTCAGGAAGCTATCCACAAGTCTTGCAAGCCTGGCGGGATGTCCCGCGGGCTCGCAAGGCTTGCGGGCAGCAGCCTGCAGCCCAAAAGCTGGGGGACAGCGGGGAGGCGCAGCACCGCCACCCTGCTATTCCCCGACCTGATCTGGAGGCTGGCGGGGGGGGGGGAGAGAAGCAAGCTTGCTTCTCCCCCCTGCCAGCCCCACAAGCTCGCGGGATAGCGGGGAGGCGGAGCGCTGCCACCCCGCTATTCCCGACCTGATCTGGAGGCTGGCGGGGGGGAGAAGCAAGCTTGCTTCTCCCCCCGCCAGCCCCACAAACTCGGGGGACAGCAGGGCAAGCTGTCCCTGAAGGCAGAAGAGGGAGACGGAGCGCTTCGTCTCCCTCTTCTAGCTTGGGGATGGCTGCGCAAACCTGGGGGGGGAATAAAAATTTTTCCCTTGATTTCCCCCCAAAAAAACTAGGTGCATCCTATGGGCCGGTGCGTCCTATAGGGCGAAAAATACGGTAACTAAAACTAGGTGACTGTATATTGGTGACCAATAATGGCCAAGAAGAACATGTGCATCCTGCAAACAACAACTGGAGTGAAGATTGTGCAACTCATTTGCTAACTTCAATATGCTTTAGAGCAGGCATCCCCAAACTTGGCCCTCCCACTGTTTCCCATCATCCCTGACCACTGGTCCTGTTAGCTAGGGATGGTGAGAGTTGTAGTCCTAAAACAGCTGGAGTGCAGAATTTGGGGATGCCTGCTTTAGAGAACTATGTAACATCATCCAAGTCCTATTAGTTAGTTAGTTGCTGCTCCATACAGCCCTATGAGTCTTTGTTTGAGAGCCAGTGTGGTGTAGTGGTTAAGAGCGGCAGTCTCCTAATCTGGGGAACCGGGTTCGCGTCTCCGCTCCTCCACATGCAGCTGCTGGGTGACCTTGGGCTAGTCACACTTATGTGAAGTCTCTCAGCCCCACCCACCTCACAGAGTGTTTGTTGTGGGAGAGGAAGGGAAAGGAGAATGTTAGCCACTTTGAGACTCCTTAAAGGGAGTGAAAGGCGGGATATCAAATCCAAACTCTTTGTTTGGCAGTCCAGTGGCTCTAGGATGGCAGATTGGGCATCAGCCTTCTCACCCCACACCCATGGACCTTGCCCAAACCCGTCCCCATAGGCGCCGACTCCATGGAGCCTGAGGGGGCCCGAGCCCCCTCAAAAATTCGTTTGGGGGGGCTCAGCCCCCCCAATAATCTCGGGCGGCGGTGGGCGCGTCCGTGGCTTTTATAGGGCGCCCGGCGCACACCACCTCGATAACGGGCACCGGCGCGGCGGGGGGCGCCGGGCCGGGGGAGGGGGGCGGCCGGCTTGTCTCCTTGGCAACCCCATTGAGCAGCGCCGGCTCCCCCGGGAGGGCCATCCCCCCGCGCCGCCGATCGCTAACACCGCCGACGCTGTGGCTGCCCGAGCCCGACCCGGAGCCCGAGCCTGAGCCCGAGCCCAAGCCCGTCAGGAAGGAAGGAAGGAAGGAAGGAAGGAAGGAAGGAAGGAGAAATGGGGAGGGAGACGAGGGAGGAAAATTGCGCGCAGGGTGAAGAAAGAGAAGGGCGAACGAGACGAGCTTCCAACCCAGAAAAGTGCTGGAAGACTGGGAGGATGCAGGATCGGGAAAGAAAGCGACGCCTTCCCCGGCCGCGACGTCGCCCGCTTGTCATTGGCAGCGCAGCGGGCGCCCAGAGGGGCTGGGCACCGGCACAGGGCCGCTCCGCAGCCGCGGAGGACAGCTGCGCGGCTAGCAAGGTGCGCCGCGTAGAGCGCGGCCCTTGTGTGGCCCGGTGGCCAGGCAAGCTCGGGCGGGGACCCCCATGCGAATCTAAGATGGGAGAAGAGGGCAGAGCAAAGGGGGTCCCTTCCCCAACCTCCGGCTCTGAGACTTCCCTGCGCCCCAGAAAAGCGAAAGGATTTTTTTTAATAAATATTTTATTAAGTTTTCAAATACAAAGTTAGAAACATACACTGAAGAAAAAAGTAAAAGAACAAGAAAAAGAAAAAAAGAAAAAGAAGAAAAGAAAACCAACCATTCAACACATTTTTTATATAACTAACTGGACTTCCTCGCATCTCCCTTACCCTGCATTCTTTATAATAAAGATATCAGCAAATTATTACCTTGTTTCGTACCTTATTTTGTACTTTTCAAATACTATACCTCTAAATTTAACATACTTTTCATCAGTTACTTATATCTTAAATTAAACATAGTATTACCTTAGATTTTGACCTTTTCTTACTTAAAATATAATTTCCTGTTTCCCAAATCTAATTGCTGAAGCTATAGTTTCCGAATCGTGTAAATTTTTAACACTCATACAACTTATATTGTTTTTGTAAATAGTCCTTAAATTTTTTCCAGTCCTCTTCCGTTGTTTCTTCTCCCAAATCTCGGATTCTGCCAGTCATTTCAGCCAGTTCCATGTAGTCCATCAATTGCGTCTGCCACTCTTCCAGTGTGGGCAAATCTTGTGTCTTCCAATATTTTGCGATAAGTATTCTTGCTGCTGTAGTTGCATACATAAAGAAAGTTCTATCCTTCTTTAACACTTTCTGGCCAACAATGCCCAAGAGGAAGGCCTCTGGTTTCTTGGGAAAGGTATACTTAAATACCTTTTTAAACTCATTATAGATCATTTCCCAGAAGGCCTTCACTTTTGGACAAGTCCACCAGAGGTGAAAGAATGTCCCTTCAGCCTCCTTACATTTCCAACATTTATTATCAGACAGGTGATATATTTTTGCAAGCTTGACTGGGGTCATGTACCACCTATAAATCATTTTCATAATATTTTCCTTCAAGGCATTACATGCCGTGAATTTCATTCCGGTGGTCCATAACCTTTCCCAGTCCTCAAACATGATGTTATACCCAATATCCTGAGCCCATTTTATCATGGCTGATTTGACTGTCTCATCCTGAGTGATTTTCTCTTCAACCTGCCCTCCATCCTCTTGCAGAAAACTCTTTGCCTGCCCTGCCCGTATTTCGTTTTTGCTTTTTAATTCCACACACGCACCCTTCGGACTTCGTGGCAATCGGGCGCGCGGGTGCGTTTCCTAAGAGAGTGAGGACCCCCGCCTCCTCCCCACCTGCTCCCTCGCCAGCCAGCCAGCCGCGCGCCCTAGCCGGAGAGCCCCGGCCGTCCCCGTCGCGGAATCGGCTGGATCTCCCTTCAGCAGGCCGTGCTCACAACTCGGCCCAGGGACCCCCAGCAGCGGATCTCCGGCTCAGCTGAAGAATCCGGCAACAAGCCCCCTCCTCCCCAATCGCTCCGCCGAAATACGCTCCAAAACCCCCCAGATAGGCCGCCGGCCGCCAAGTCTAGTGGCGCCCTGAGCGAGGGTCTCTCCCCAACACCGCCACCTTGAACTGCGTTCTCCCGGCTACCCGAGCGAACCAGCGGCAGGACCCCGGTATGGGCCCCCCCAATATTTTTTATAAGTCGGCGCCCCTGCCCGTCCCCAAGTTTTCTAACGTGTTTCTGGTCAATTGGCACCACTCCAGGGTTCAAGAACAGTCAATTCCCAAGAGTGCCTTGGGTGTAGCCCAACCATTGGATGGAACCCTTTTCCAACAGCAAGGAAAGTACTATGTGGAATGGTGATCTGATCCTTGTCCTATCACCGTGCCAACCCTGCTTACTGACTGGATAAACAAATAAAGTTGTGATCTGTTTCCACCCAAGACCATTGTCTAAAGTGTATTATTCCTGCAGCACCCACAAGCCACAACTCCGCATGTGCCACACAACTGGGTTTCAACCCATTCCATAAAGGCAAGTATCTGCAGTTCCTAACTTCCTTATGGGGATAAGAAAGATAAGACACATAGCATTGGTGACTGGTACCCTGGGGCAAGCAATTTTGCCTCTTCAACCCAAGGGTTTGCTGGCCACCTACAAATGTGACATTTCCTAGACATTGTAGAAAAGGGAAACAAAATCCATGTGCCACAGCTACATAATGAAAAAGCTTGTCCCCATATTCATGTGCAGTGATGGGGAAAGTCTCAATGGCTGGATTTCTATTTACAGCATACGTTCCTGTGCCTTTAACAGTTGCAGCTTTTCCTACTACTACATTTTCCTGTTGAAAAAGCTCCAGCTGCTGATTTCCACCCCATATGCAGCTGCTAAAGGTACAGAACAGGTTGTCCCTGTAGGGATGTGCATAGATGCTAAGAGAGGATATATTTATTAGATATTATCCTTCCTTCCTCACATTTGTGAGTTCAGCAGACTGCATCCCTTTGCATCTTAAAAGGGAAGATAAGCCAGTTTTAGCCTTTTAGTTTAAGTAATCCAGAATGCTTTAAGGCAGACTGGATAATCCTGGTATTTCCCCCTTTTCTCCCCTTTAAAACAACAATCACACTAACAATCTTATAAAAGGTAAAAAAAAAAATTACTCACTCAGAATACTAGTTGAAGAGTGACAGATACAACAGCTTTGTTCAGGAAGGCTTAAAATTGTAATCCAGTTACGAAGACATACTTTAGTCCAGTTTAAAATGGAATTCTCAGCATATGTTCTAATTGCTGCAATGAAGTCAAAGAGCAAAGAAGAACTGCCTGGCCAGGTGAGGAGATTATATGTGGCTACGCTCTCCCCCAGTCAGGGCACCGTGGGAGTGGCTCTCAGAGTTCTCTCTAGCAAACTTACAGGAAAACTCTGTTGTAAATTTAACCTATCATGTGCCTATCTAGCAAACATGCATTGTTGATTTGACTGCATTGTAAATACAGTGGTACCTTGGTTGTCGAATATGATTTGTTCCGGAAGACGGTTCGATTTCTGAAACGTTCGACAACCGAGGCGCAAAGGGTGGTCTGCAAAGTCAGTGGAGAAAATTGGGGGGGGGAACCCGTAGCGGAAGCCGTCCGACTTCCGAGGTGCATTCGAAAACAGAAGCATTTACTTCCGGATTTTCAGCATTCGAAAACCGAAACATTCAGCTTTCGAGACGCTCAGAAACCAAGGTACCGCTCGGTTCCACACTTTCTTTCAAAGTGTGGGAACTGTATTTCATCTATATATTACTGACTGGCAACCTCATAATGGGTGTTGTTCTGGAATTCTAAGAAACTAAATTATCAGTGCAGCTTTGAAATAAGTTCTGTTCAGAATGGTGGCCAGTTGTATCCAAACATAGACAAAGATCTACTCCTTGATCTGAAGAACCAACATGCAAAATTTGATTACAATATCTTAAGATGTGTAGCAAATGGACACTCAAGCGACTTTGCAAACCCTATTCATCAGCAAGGAATAGAGTTCAGGCATTTACTGAACTTGGGTTAGTATAGCTAAAACTATGTAGAGAGAACACACACACACACCCTTCCTGGTGCAAAAGGCAAACAAGCAAATTTAAATGTTCCTTCAGACTTTTACACTGAGAAAATTATAGCACTTAAGCATTCTTGTAAAACATTACAACATTTCAGAGATTTGGTATACAGACCTTATGAAATAAAATGAATAATAAAAGGCCCACGGTAGGTGCCATGGTACCTTTTAATACAGGACTCGAAATAACTTCCCAACTGGGAACTGAAAATATTCCGGTGCAGTGAAGTTATCAAGATGTGGACTCAAGTTTCACTTTCTCCCTCTTTCAAACTAGAGGGGCCTCAGAGCAAGGCTGCTGCTTCAGCACTGAGCGCAGGCAGCTGATCTCTTTCTGATTTACAGTCCCTGCAATGAGCAGAAAATGGATACATAATTCTATCAGTTTGATAAAAGACATGCCTCAGTAGCCACAAAGCTCTCGGTTGATGAATATACAATAACCATGCGCAAATATGCAGTAAATCTTTACTTATGTGAATATAATCTGGATCTTTACCATTTCATTGTATGCTAATGTCAGCAAACCTCTGTGTTTAATGCTGGGTTTGCACATGTAATGGAACGGGCTGGTGGAAAGGGTTAAGTTAAGGCTGTGAGTAAAGAGTTCCCATTTATGAATGTTGCCCTCATCTTCTGAAATTTCTCATATATACAGGGATGAAAGGTTTAAGAGCCTTGCTCATTTTTGCAGCTGGCCACCCCAGTTAATTAATTAATTTGCAGGGGCTACTTTTTCCACAATGGGAAAGCATGCAGAAATGGTGTTTCCCACTTCCAGTCTGATGGTACAGTCAACTCTATCTCATGGGTGTAGCCAGGGGGGCGCGGGGGGCAGCTGCCCCCCCTAAATCAATCTAAACACAAATCTGAGATTCTGCCCCCCCCCCCCACCCATGAAAGCCTGCCTCCGTATGAAAAATCCAGGCAACGCTCATTCTCTACATCCCAATTCCACTGTAAATGTAGAGCTGCCCCAAAATGCCCACATATGACAGGGAGGAGTGTCTCCAATCAATCATATAATTTTAATACACTTGCTCTTAAAACATCACCACCAAATGCATATAAAAATAGAATCAACAACCATTCAGCAAAACCATTAAGAGAGATTTTGGCTGGAAAGGAAGCTGACAGCTGCATACCCTATATTTTGTCTGGAGGGGGGGGTGCTTGTTTGATCCTCACTAATGTGCCTCGCTTCTTAATGTGATCATTTGCTGCACTTGATAGTCTGAGAACTGTCTGCTTCCCAAGAGCACACCTAGTTCGTACTTGACCTATGTAGCAAAGGAGCTAATTAAACTGCCTCTCTTATCGTTCCTTTTACAGCTCCCACCCAGCTGTGTGCTACCTGCACACTTCAAAGCAGACCCATCTACTCTGTGTAAAGCGGTAAGCTTCACGAATGGAAAACAGAGTCAATTGAAAATGTCATTGGTTTAAGCTACCGGAAGGGCTTTTCAAGTTTCAAGTTGACAGTGTCACACGTATGGAAAACGAGCGCTACAGGAAAATTATCATGCACTAACAGATTTAGCAACAGAGCAAGAAACATGTCATTATAGGATTATATCCTTTCTCCTCACAATATAGGAACACAGGTTACATGCCAATTAGTATGGAATGTTTTTTTAATAAAAGTAATTGCACCGTAATTTGCCTGTAGTTACATGGCACTATTTATCGGTAAACCTTAAGCTGGTGCACAGTTGAAGATCAGTGAAGAAATTCCTCTGCCACCCAAATTAAAACTGAATGGGAGAAGAGGGAGTAATTATCTTCCAATCAAACCTGCTTCGTAGGGTTGCAACAAGGCCACTCCCCAGAAGAAGGGGAAATGCAAATATAAAACAGTATTGGGAATTTTCTGAGTTGAATGCTTCAGTTAATGAAATTACTGATAGGGCATCTGTTCTACTAAGTCCAAAAGGCCCTCATATTCTTAATGACTGCTTTATCACAGTGGAGTTTTATCAAAACCATGAAGGTTTTTCACAAGTATGAACTATCGTATTTCTTATTCACATAGCACATAGATCAATTATGGAATGTTCTACCAGAAGAACTAGTAATGGCCACTAACATAGATGACTTTAAAAGGGGTTTAGACAAATACAGTGGTACCTCGGGTTACATACGCTTCAGGTTACACACTCCGCTTACCCAGAAATAGTGCTTCAGGTTAAGAACTTTGCTTCAGGATAAGAACAGAAATCGTGCTCCGGCAGTTCAACGGCAGTAGGAGGCCCCATTAGCTAAAGTGGTGCTTCAGGTTAAGAACAGTTTCAGGTTAAGAACAGACCTCCAGAATGAATGAAGTACTTAACCCGAGGTACCACTGTACATGGAGCACAAGGCTATCTGTGGCTACTAGACATGACAGCTATCTTCTACCTACCATATGTTTCTGGATGTCAGTTGGTGGGAATCACAAGTGTTGGTTGTGCTGTTGTGCTCGGCTTCCGCTTGCAGACTTTTCATAGGCATCTAATTGGCCACAATGAGAACAGGAAGATCAAGCCAGGCTCATCTTCTTTATTTATTTTATTCATTTATTTATTAGATTAATATACCATCCTTCCTAAGATCTCTGGGCAGTACACAGAATGTCCTACAAAATCAGCAGAATGATATTTTGTCAGACCAGGAGCTGCAGCTACTGTTTATTTACTTGTTTCTGGGTGTTCTTCTACTTTAGTATCATCATCAACAGTTTATTACGATCAACTGATCAGAAATAAGCCGTACAGATCAACAAATACGAGCATAAAAAAGTGGAACATAGCAACAGCAGCCCAGTTGGTTGAATTGCAACATCCACCAGCATTAAGCAGCACAGAGAACTTCTGACAACAAGACTGTAAAAATAGTATCTGCAAACAGTTTCTTCAGAGGAAGGCTGTCTTCCGTGCATCTTGACAAATCCTGCAATGCATTGTTTGAGAACAATGGCTATCTAGTTACATGACAATTATTGGCACAAGACCATGCAAGCATTTTTCCTACACATCTATTGCAATGCTATAAGCAACTTCCAGCATGTTGAAAGTGACTTTGCCCTATTTTTTTATAATTAATCAATCACTAAGCATGGCTTACTACACTATTTTTTTTCCTTTCAAGAAACATTAAGAATTAATGCAGCTGGGGCTATTTTCGTTTTTAAAAGCTGCTTGGAATTTTAATTTAGTTCCACTGTAAACAACTTTGTTTGTCTGTCGATACAGCAGTACAATAATCCAAAAGAGGAAAGTTTCCAGGAGCAAATGAGCAAAACATCATTTACATACAATAAAGTAGCAGTTTGGACACAAAGTGCAGAGCAAAAAGGTCATGTTGACCATGAATGAATTAAATCATCCAAGTTTACCATGTTTCCTGTTTTGCAGACTGATATTGCTGAACCAGCCTCTGCCTTGGCCTGGTGATGGTGCACATTTGCCAAAAAGTAACAGGCTTTCAATTTCCTCCTAAAACAACGTAGAGTATGGTGGCATCTATGAACTCATAGACACAACACACTTAGTGATAGCTTTTGGGGATAAACTGCATGGTGGTGGCAGTAGCAGACCCCCGTCTTCCAACAAGGGTGCCCAGGTGCAAAAAAGAGCAAGGCTCCTGCCCATTTTATCATTGTGCAGAAGAGGGGGATTCAGCAACTATACGTTGCCGTGCAAATGGTACCTATTTAAATCCCCACAACTATTGAAGGTGCACTGTCTACTTTTGCTTCTGGCCACCCTTTTAAAACACCACTACCACCTTTTATGACAATCTGAAAATGCGCCCCTGGACATCCTCTCAATAAAATATATGTTTGAAATGCAATGCAATGAAGTGGAAACCAAGTGCAACAATAACCACCTGATCTAGAACCTCATTTATCGTTTACTAGCAGGTTTATACCCAGGACTAACTGGAAATTCTGAGAAAGCCTAAAATCTGTGCAGTTTTAAAATCAGCGGTCAAAACCACTGATTTTGAAAGGTTCGGTACACCATCTTGATTCAAGATGGCAGCCAATTTTATCCAGACATAGACAAAAGCCTTCTCCTTGATCTCAGGAACCTATTGTGTCAAAGATGGTTACAATATCTTAAAGTGTCTAAATGCATAGCAAGCAACATTCCAAAATATACAGCCTATGGCTGATGCCCTGAATGTTTTAAGTGTCTAGCTATGGCCCTGCCTCTGCATTCTACCATATTATGGACAAATAAACCATCACTGAAATATTTTAAGTCATCCGGGGGTTTTTCATTCGGTGGTTAAGCAGCTCAAGTGGAGAAAGGGGTAATCTGGATTGATGACAGTGTGGAAAAGTTAAACCATTACACCATAGCCCCAATCGACTCATCTACAGCATTTTTTAGAAGAGTTTCCATATAATGTGTGGCTTGGCACTGAATATCATCCATTCTCATTCTATTCAGTATTACTATTTAACATGATGCTAGGCTTGCCTTGTCTTCTCAGCAAATCTTAGGTACTTTTATAAACTCTGCATTTGGTCATGTTGTTCAGCAAAATCCTTGCTAGCTCTGAGCCGCTTTGTTGCTGCTTTTGTGTGTGTGTTACGCACAATCGGGCAATCATCTGAGTAATCTTACCGACGTTTCATGCATTTGAAGACATGGAAAAGGAAACAGATTGTTCACTCATCATTTCATTTTGTTTTCACGTTTGGCTCAGTGAGAAGAGGTTTTTACGCCTCCTGCCTCCTACCTTCTTTTTTGTCCTTTTGCACGGAACGTGTCCTGGTTATTTTCAACTTTGTTTCTCAACAACATGTGCTCAGCAAAAATATACACTATCTCAAATACCGTGGGACAAAGGAGCAGTGTCACGGAGGGAGAAATGGAAAAAACAGGCTTCCTTTGACTGCAACCACAGCTCATTGCATCCCATGGATAGACAACCTGGTGCCTCCAAGTATGTTTAAGTTACAAATCCCATCAGTCCCAGACAACATGGCTAATGATCAGGGTGATGAGAATTATAATCCTCAGCATCCGAGCAGCATCATGTTGGCTGCCACTACTGTATGAAATCAGCCAAAATAAACTATTTCTGGATTATTATCATTCTAGATCGGGGTAGTCAACCTTTTTATACCTACCACCCACTAATGCATCTTTCTCGATGGTAAAAATTCCCTTACCACCCACCAGTGCCCGATGGCAGGAAGATTCACATTGTGCCGCAGAACCCTCTACCACCCACCTAGAATCCTGAAATGCCCACTAGTGGGCGGTAGGGACCAGGTGGACAACCCCTGTTCTAGATCCAGGTGAGAAGTTGCATGTGTGAAGGGCCCACTGTGGGGAGTTGCACATGGAAGTCTTTTATGTAAGAGAGAAACTTCCAGGCCCTTTTTCCTATAACAGAGCATGCAAATCCATGATCTCCCATCCCACTTGCATTCCAGAGTGACAAAATCCAGGAAAAGCTAACCATATTAATGTTAGGATATTTCCGTTCCACCTTAAAGGGAGCAGGCTTTTGTGAGTCACAGAGTCTGCGCATGTCCTGTTAACAGGATGTTTATGTTTGCTGATTCCTTTCGTTTTCAGTCGGCTCAGACACGCTGGCAGAATGGACGTGTTTTCTTTTGTTCTGTTAAACGCTAAATAAAGTCTGTAAATTATGCTCTTCTGCTCTTCTGTGATGCAAGCTTTCGGCTGCGTTTCTGCTGATAAAGAGGGTGCACCAGCCTAGGAATGTGGCTAAGAATTTCCAAAGGCTTTGTGCCCCTAACTGTTGGATCTGCGTGAGTACGGGAGGCCGATGGACGTCCAGAACTCCGGCTTGGGGGCTCATGATGGACACTATCTCCCTGGCAGTTTCCCAACAACAAGGTTTCGGGCCCAGATTCACGGCACCTACAGGAGAGTAAAGCTGCAACAGACTGCGTAAGAGGTATGGTGGGAAAAGCGAAAGAAATGAGGGAGGCATTTGGCTTTTCTGTTTTACCTCTTTGATCTCCGGCAGATTAATTGGCCTGGGAGCCGAGCCAAAGAGTTCGTGATTAATGGGCTGCCAAGATAAGGAGTCTTTGAAGGCATAGAAGACTCACGGCTACTGCCAAAAGCTGAAATGGAATTTTTCCAAGCTTCTGAAACTGCTCCGTGTCCTAAGTTGGATGGGCAGAATTATGAAACCTGGGCAAAATGGTGTGAGAGTTTACTGCGTCAGTTTGGGGTGTGGCATGTTGTTTATGAAGCCCCCCCAGTTCCTCTGACAGAGAAATGGAGATCAGCTGATTCGAGAGCGATTGACATAATAGTCCTATCCGTATCTCTTGAGGAAATTAAGACGCTGGCTGGCAACACCACTGCACGTGCAATGTGGTCTGCTTTAAAAAAAGCTCACAAGCCAATAATCCCAGCCCAGAGTTTGACTGCATCGGAGGTCCTAGCTGTTTCCCAGAATGCGAATGAATCCAGGGATGCTGAGGGCACCGGTTGCAAGCTGCAGGGGGAGCTGACCGTCACGTCATCCCAGGCAGCATTCCAGCCTCCAGGGGGATCCAAGGAGTCGGCAGCTGAGAGCTCTGGTTCTCGTGAGAACCAAGGTCATCGCCTTTGCAGAGGCCGGAAAGGCAAAGGTAAACAGATGCCTACAGATGGCCAGGAGCAGAGGGAGGGTGAAGAGCCCGCGGCGCCAGGGAAAAACAAAGCGTTGTTTACTGGCACAGCTTCACCAAAGGCTAAAGGCACGTCTGCAGATGGCCAGAAGCAGGGGGGCAAGCTGCAAAAGCCCACGCCAGTGGAAAGCAAGGTTTTGCTTGCTGGCACAGCTTCACCAAAGGCTAAAGGCACGTCTGCTGGCCAGGAGCAGCAGGGGGGCAAGCTGCAAAAGCCCACACCAGTGCAAAACAAGGGTTTGCTTGCTGTAAAGACTGCTCCAACTGCCAAAGGCAGGTTTATTGTGGACTCAGGTGCCAGCCGCCACGTTTCCAAGGACAGGCATCTCTTTATCTCCTTCAAGCCTCAGGAAGGTGAGATCCACCTAGCTGATGGAAGGACGTTGCAAATTGCTGGAGAAGGGACTGTGAAACTTGCAAGTCTGCACACAACCATCAGCGGTGTACTTTTTGTTCCAGGAGCGGCGAGCAACTTGTTGAGTGTCCCACAGCTTACTGGACGTGGTTTTCAGATTTCCTTCAAGAGGAGCGTCTGTGTCATCAGTAAAGGCAAAGAGGACTATTTGCATGCAAAGTTTATGGATGGTTTGTTCCATATAACTTATGACGACACTGTTGTTGTATCTAATACTGATTCTTGTTGTGTTGCACAAACTAACAAAGTTCTTCATGCAGGTTGCATTCATGATGCGCATCGAAGGTTTTGTCACCTCTCTTGGAAGGCACTGGCCAAGATGCCAGAGGTGGTTGAAGGTTTGAACATCAAACCTTGTAAATTTCACATGAAATGTGTATCTTGTGCAGAGAACAAGGTGAAGGTTGCTCCAAAAGGCAAGGAGTCTAGCAGGCAGGCTTCCAAGCCCTACCAGCTAGTGCATGCGGACCTGGTTGGGCCACTTGCGCCCTCTATAGGAGGAGCAAGGTACTTCATGATTCTGATTGATTCTTTTTCCAGGTACATTCATGTGTATTTGCTCGAACAGAAATCGCAAGCGTTTCCGAAGTTTAAGGAATTCTGTGCTTGGTTGGAAAATGTGCACGGTAAACGTATTTCTTGTTTTTTTACTGATCGGGGCGGGGAGTTTACTTCTCAGCAGTTTGAAGCTTTCCTGACTGAGAAGGGAATCCAGCATGACATGTCAACGCCCAGATCGCCATGGATGAATGGGCTTGCGGAGAGAGCAAATCAAACATTGCTGCAAGGAATCAAGACCTTGTTGCATGATGCCAATCTCCCTGATAAGTTTTGGGGGAAGGCTCTGGGGAATTTGGTTTATACCGTTAATCGCAGATTGTCATCACCCATTGGTTGTACCCCCTATGAGAAGATGTTTGGCAAGAAACCCAACACCAAACACATGAGAATTTTTGGTTCGGACATGTGGGTACGCACACAACAAACCAACAAGCTTGGGAAGCGTGGGGCACATGGTTTGTTCATGGGGTACGAAAAAGGTGCATACAGGGTATGGATGACTGACTCTAAGACCATTAAGTTCACAAGGAGTGTTGAGTACAATCCTAAGTGGGGGGAAAATGTGGGAATTTTCCAGAGTTACCCAGAGGAGGATGAAGGTGATGTCAAGCAAGCAGCTAAAGATGAGAAAGCTGCTGCTGATGAGGAGGATGATGATGAGGATGATGATGATGATCAGAGTTCGGATTCCAGTTCAGTGGGCGGCGCTGCTGCTGCTGCTGGTGTCAGTGACAGTGACGACACAGCAGACTACCAGAGCGCAAAAGCCTCAGTCAGACCATCTGATGCGTCTGACAATGAACTGGAAGAACCACTGTTCACCATTGGTCATTTTTCTCCTAAGAAAGAGGAGATGAGTCCAGAAGACTTGCGTCTAGTACGCAGATCTGAAAGGGCGACCAAGGGCAGACCTCCAAAGAGGTATGCTGATGAGTTTGCTAAGACAGCAACTGCTGTTCTTAGTAGCTCAGAGAAGGTATGGGAACCTTCAAGCTTCAAAGAGGTTCAGGAGTTAACCTCTAAAGATGCTGAGCCTTGGCTTAATGCCATGAAGGCTGAAGTTGATTCCTTGAACAGGAACCAAACTTGGGAATTGGTACCGGTAGTCCCAGGAATGAGACTGGTTGGCAGCAAATGGGTCTTCAAGGCCAAGACAGACCAGAATGGCAAGGTAGTCAGACACAAAGCCAGATTGGTTGCCAGAGGTTTTTCACAGGTACCAGGACAGGATTACCACGAGACCTACTCACCCACAGTCAAATATGAGAGCATTCGGCTGATGCTCAAGGTCGCTGCGGAGGAGAAACTGCATGTTTCCCACCACGACATTAATACAGCTTTTTTGTACGGGATTTTGAATGAACAGCTGTTCATGCTTCCACCTGATGGGATGGAGATACAGAAGGGTATGGTCTGTAAACTGCGGAAATCCTTATATGGTCTCAAGCAGAGTGCCAGGTGTTGGAACACAAAACTCACTGAGACATTGCTTTCTCTAGGTTTTCACCAGGGCAAAGCTGATCCATGTGTGTTTGTCAAGGAGGAGGGGCAAAACAAACTGTATTGTTTATGTTTTGTTGATGATCTTCTGATGTTTTGGAAGAATCAGGCTTTTTATCAAAGCACCCTAGCTCAGCTGAAGGAGCACTTTGACATGAAGGATCTTGGTGAGGTATCCAACTATCTTTCTCTGCAGGTGGAGAGGGACCAAGCAGGTAATTTTCTGGTACACCAAACACAGAAAATTGCTGATGTATTAACCAGGTTGAATTTGGTTGATGCAAACCCAGCAGACACACCGATGGTGACAGGTTACCAGGTAGACAGTACTGCTGAAGCGTTTTCTGACACAACGCTATACAGATGCATTCTAGGCAAGCTGAATTTCATTGCCAGATGTTCAAGACCTGACATAGCTGTAAGCTGTAATCTGCTTAGCAGACATGCCAACAATCCTACGGTTCAGGATTGGAAAGCTCTGAAGCGCATAGCCCGCTATTTGAAAGGGACTATGCACTACAGGCTGAGGTTCACCAGTCAGAAGACTGGAGGTCTTGAAATCTTTGCAGATGCAAGTTTTGGAAGTGACACCACGGATGGTACAAGCACTTCTGGAGTATGCTACATGTACAACCACTGCCTGTTTGACTGGTTGTGCAAGAAGCAAACAACAGTGAGCCTAAGTTCCTGTGAAGCAGAACTCAATGCTCTGTCATTTTCACTCATGGATTGTGAATGGTTGATGCAACTGTTTAAGGACATCAGGGTGTCTGTGAAATGTCCTGTACAAGTGTATCAAGACAATAGATCGTGTTTGGCTTTGCTGAACTCCGAGAGTTGCAAGCAGAGAACCAAGTACTTGCAGATTAAGCTACATCGTGCAAGAGAGTGTATTCAGAAAGGACTGATTCAGGTGTCCTACATGGCAGGAAATGAAATTCCTGCTGATCTGTTGTCTAAGGTTGTTAACAAAGAACAACTAAAGGTTTATGTACAAAAGTTGCAATTGGGTGAACCACAGGTACAACAGGTTACACGGAAAGGGGGAGGATGTTAGGATATTTCCGTTCCACCTTAAAGGGAGCAGGCTTTTGTGAGTCACAGAGTCTGCGCATGTCCTGTTAACAGGATGTTTATGTTTGCTGATTCCTTTCGTTTTCAGTCGGCTCAGACACGCTGGCAGAATGGACGTGTTTTCTTTTGTTCTGTTAAACGCTAAATAAAGTCTGTAAATTATGCTCTTCTGCTCTTCTGTGATGCAAGCTTTCGGCTGCGTTTCTGCTGATAAAGAGGGTGCACCAGCCTAGGAATGTGGCTAAGAATTTCCAAAGGCTTTGTGCCCCTAACTGTTGGATCTGCGTGAGTACGGGAGGCCGATGGACGTCCAGAACTCCGGCTTGGGGGCTCATGATGGACACTATCTCCCTGGCAGTTTCCCAACAATTAAGTGGGCTGTGGTTGTGATCTAGCAAAGGTGAGTGCCTTATAGCTGGTGTACATTGCAGCCCTCCAGCAGAACAGCAGCATGGATAGGTTGAGAATGATGTTTTCCCCAATTCTTAAAAATGGTTGGATGGAAAGACGTCCCATTACTCTTCTGTCCCTGCTGTTGCTACTTGCCTGGTGCAAATGATAAAGCTCCTGTTGTAAATCTTACAAGTGAGGTATGCTAATTGAGCTTGCTCAGTATGCATGTTGATAAAGTTGATACACAATTAAGCTTCTTCTTAAGGCACAGAGGAACAAGTGGTAGGTGTTGGTTTCTTGTGTAGTCATTGCAACTAGAATTCTTTGTACTAAATCCTGGAGGTTATAAATCATACCAACCATCAAAGAATGGAGGGGAAAGTGGGATTTTGCAGTCACAGCCAAAGTAACATATTTTCCAAGAGGCTGAGAAAGAGGAAAGAGGCAAGACAATTTCATGGCAAAATGACAGAAATTTATTGGTTATAGTAAAAGATGTGGTTTAAAACCAAATAAGATTTATGATGTACTACTATTTGTGAAGGAGCATTATGGAAAATAGATATAGATATGTTTTATTTATTACGAGGTAGATCAAGGAAATACGCTTTATATTTATTTTAACCCAGGATTATAGTGGGTAGGAAGATTAAACGGTATCTTTCGGATAAGCTTTTGGTTAGCAACATTATTGTGAAATGTTGACTAAGGGATCATGATTTTGTTCATTCCCAGCCATTTTGTTCATTAACAATCACACTCAGGTTTTGATAAAATCATGTACTGTGGATGGGGCCATAGCTCAGTGGAAGAACAACTCCTATGGATGCAGAAGGTCCCAGGTTTGGTCCTCAGCATCTTCAGGTAGGACTGGGAGATAAGCTCTACCTGAAACCCTGGAGAGTGGCTGCCACTCTAGGTTGACAATACTGAGCTGGATGGACCAATGGGCTGACTCAGTATAAGGCAGCTTCTTATGTTCCTATACTGCTGTGATAATAAAAGAAATACCATAATTTTTGCTCTATAAACTTACTTTTTTCCCTCCTAAAAAGTAATGGGAGATGTGTGCGCGTCTTATGGAGCGAATGCAGGCTGTGCAGCTATCACAGAAGCCAGAACAGCAAGAGGGATTGCTGCTTTCACTGCGCAGCGATCCCTCTTGTTGTTCTGGCTTCTGAGATTCAGAATATTTTTTTCTTGTTTTCCTCCTCCAAAAACTAGGTGCGTCTTGTGGTCTGGTGCGTCCTATAGAGCGAAAAATACAGTGTTTTTGAAAAAGAAAGAAATGAAGGCTGCACATCAGGAGGAATTTAATGGGTAGTTAATCACAATGTTTTGGGTCACTTAATACAAGGCACACAAACTGCAAGAGAGACTTAGGCCCAGTTTCCCCAAGGTAGGCACCTACCTGTACAAGTGTGTTCAGAGTCTTCTACCTTACAAGAAGTGAAGTGATTGCCAGTTTGAGCACAGAAACGCAGATGTGAGGAACCTGTTGCCTTCACATGTTGTTGGACAATGAATCCCATCACCCCTCACTATTGCTGCCTTTGGCCTGGGGTGCTGTAGACTCACATATTTCTTTCCATATCTAGCTCACAGGGCTACAATTTATTCACCGCTTCTGCCTAAAGTTTGGAAAGGGACTCTGCGCATTTTAGCCCTGATCCAAAGAGATGGCTATGCATTAAAAAAACACCAACTATGCACACATTATTATTTTTAAACTTCTCCAGGACAGTGCTCAAGAACTACAATAATTTGTAGCTTTAAAAAAGTCAACATAAAATTATCAAAACTCACACATGTTCTACAAAATTCCAGCACTGTGTGATTCACAGTGAATACAACAGAACATCCATCTCAGCAGTCCCCAAAAGTCAAACAGACATCAAAAAGATGTCAGTGAGGAGGGCAAGCATACCTCCAAAAAAAGAGGGTTTCACAATCAGGGTGCAATAACAAAGAAGGCCATTCTATGAGTCACCAGGGAATAGTGCACAGCTGTAGACAGAACCATCAGCTGGGCTTTTTGCAGCAGCTCTCAAGCTACAGACTGTCAAAAGATACCTATCCTGTTCCCTCAAAAAAGATAGGTATCAGTAGGCTGGTTAGAAGTGGTCTTGTGTTCGATACTCCACCTCCCCAAATGACTGTTCAGTATCAATGCTGATTAATATATTTGATTAATATATTTGCAGACCAAACCCATACAGTTCACTGCAGGTAACAAAATTTCATCTGTCCAGCAGGACTGAATGCAGTTACCCGAGTGGCTGAGTTTTTGTCAATAGTATCATTTAGGAGTGGTGAGTGGCACTATTTGGCGGGAAGAAAATCCCAGTGAAAATCCTCATTATATATTTTACATGGCTGTTTATTTGTATATATACAGTCGTACCTTAGAAGTTGAACAGAATCAGTTCCAGAAATCCATTCAACTTCCAGAACTTTTGGAAACCAAAGCACGGCTTCTGATTGGCTACAGGAAGCTCCTGCAGCCAGTCGGAAGCCATGGAAGCCCCATCAGACGTTTGGCTTCCAAAAATAGTTCGCAAACCAGAACACTCACGTCTCACTTCCAGGTTTGTGGTGTTCGCGAGCCAAAACGTTTGAGAACTAAGCTGTTCAAAAACCAAGGTATGACTGTACAGTGATACCTCGGGTTAAGAACTTAATTCGTTCTGGAGGTCCGTTCTTAACCTGAAACTGTTCTTAACCTGAGGTACCACTTTAGCTAATGGGGCCACCCGCCGCAGCCACGCGATTTCTGTTCTCATCCTGAGGCAAGGTACTATTTCTGGGTTAGCGGAGTCTGTAACCTGAAGCGTCTGTAACCCGAGGTACCACTGTATATGGATGTTTTATCATGGCCTATTCTTGTAATGACTAATAAAGGTTTGGCGAAGTAAGGAAGTACCTGCTTCTGCACAGTTTGCCTTTACTGGATTGGGGTCCTTGTACCCACTTTTTTCACAGCTGGTTTTCTTTGTCTGATAATGCAGAGCAGCCTCACTGCTAGGGCTTAAACATTTTTGTACTGTTGGAAAGCAGATTTCAGCTGGTACGAGGATTTTTAAAAGGCAAGCTGGCGTCACTGGCGAGCAGCACTAAAAGAACAAGGGAGAGAGCCTCTGCTTTACAGCGGAAAAGGCTAAGCCCACTGTTTAGCCCAGAATGCAGCATTTTACACTGGAAAACAGAGATTGGCCGATGTGTTCCATGATGCTGCAGAACAGCTGTGCCAAGGGACACAACGACCTAGATAATTCATTTGATTTAATGGCTTATCTACAATGCCACACATTCGATCCCATTTAATGTGAACTGAAGAAGCAACTTACCTGCAGTGCCTACATAAAGCAGAACTGGAAATGAGCGAAGGCCAAACGACTTCAGCATCAAAAAATTAGACAGGGTGTGGATAAGCCCCCTGCATTAACCATTAACTTGCATCAACTTTCTGAGTTGGTACAGCGCAGGAAACTATTTTGGGGGGGGGAATCTGTATAATTTTGACTTTTATTTCTCCTCCAGTACAAACAAACATACATACTTTTCATTAGCACTTTCAATTGGCTCACTCTCTTCATCCCCCAAGTGTTGGCTGTTAGGATCCCTGCATGTCCACCAGCCTCAAGCCTGGCCCCTATTGCAGCCACTAAAGCAAGGTAGTCACTAGGTTCATGCCTCCTCTCCTTTCCTTTTATCCATTCTCACATGCAGGGTTCACTCTTATGAAGGACTGACTCTTTTGCTCACAAGTGAAAATCTGCAGCAAAATGACTGCACCGAAAATAAAGGAATCCAGACACTGAATAATCAGATCAACAGGGGAAATATTTTCCAAACATTCAACCAGTTTCAGCAAGAATATAATCTCCCTGTGGAAGCTTCCTGGCAATGTACCTAACTGGTGACCACATGACACACTCCTTTTTTTCATTTTGACCCCCACCCCCATCAAAATTAATAGAAACATCAGGAAAAGCAGCTCCAAGTGTGCCATGCCTCATTTCTCTGGCCTAAGCCCATCTCATCCATTTCCACTCTTTTCTTCTGCACAAATCATTTTCTGTGCAGCCCAAGTCAAGGTAAAATGCATAATTTGAAAGAGCTAACAATAGTTGGGCCAGCTATATTTTTAGTGGAATTAACAGATTCTGTGAGGCTCAGAAAAATGGCCTGTTTCACATCAGAATGCTTTCAGAAGAGCACTGCTAAGGTACTGTTCAGGTATTATCCACAATCAGCTACAATTTTGCCCCAGAAAGTAATTATGCCCAGAATAGATAATTGCTGTTATCTTGGGTAAGTCTGCAGAATGGGAGCGGTTCTTTCACGTCATATGTTCATTTCAAATTCATCCAAACTATAACAACTGGTAGAGGTGATACATTTGTTAAAAAATAAGTGCAGTAAATAAAAAGACATTGGCGGTTCTAATACACATTTGTTACATACCTGCTTTCAGACTCGATCTATATCTAGGCAGTTCAGCTTCTCATACCAAGTGGACCACAAGAGTACTTTGACACGGAACCCCCGTGCTGCACTCAGCCTTGTTGCACAGGGATGGGGGAAGCAAGGTCGAAATTTGACACCCCCCAACCTTCGCACTGCCATCCCAAAGCTGGGTAAGTGAGGCAATGGGCTTTGGGAAGGAACCATAAGGCTATGGCAGGGTCCTAGAGCTCTCCCACCTCCTTCCCAAAGCTGGGAAAGGGCTAACTAGGCTTTGGGAAGGAGGTGGGAGGACTCTGGGATCCCGTCAAGAGCCCCCACCCACCTCCTTCCTAAAGTCCAGTGCCTCCTTATGCGGCTTTGGGAAGTCAGTGGGAGGGCTGGGGGCTTTCAAATGTTGCCGAGGGCCAACAAAATGACATCAAGGGCCACATGTAATAGTCATGTTATATCAGGTATGGGTTTTCAACAGAGAATTTTGTTTGCCGTAGAAGGCAGAGTAGCAGGAAGTGAACAAATATAACAGGAAGACAGTTGTTCCCTCCTATTGCTTGTCATAAGAACAGGCCAAAGACCCATCTGGTTCAGTATCCTGTTCCTACTGCTGCCCACCAGAAGCCTATGGGAACCCCAGCAACTAGTATTTAGAGGCATATCACTTCTGATCTTGGAGGTAATAAACTCATATTCAACAACTGGTGGTTATAACAGCTGTTCTTTAAGAAGCTATCACCATGTCTTACAACCATAAATTCCATAAAGGGGAGAAAAATCCAAAGCTCCTTTGCCCCAAGCTGGGGAGGTGGGCGCTGTCAAGTGGGCAGAGGTATTCCCCTGCCCAGCCATCCTGGCCTTTGCCAGCATCATTCTACAAGCATGGGACTCCCTTTCCACCTGCTGAACTGGGCGAAAGTGCCACTGGCAGGATCCCACCCAACATCAACCAGCGGAAAGCCCTGAAATGGTAATCCACATGCGAGGAAGGGCTGAGCCAGTCCAGATTTCATTCAGCTCCAGACTGGCCTCTTGCCCTGCTTGTGTGTGGCAGGGCTGCAGGTGTGGCTGTGGTCCCTCCACAGTTCAGCTCCCATTCAGCAGTGGGGAAGAGTTAGAATTGAAGCCTTAAATACATGTTGCGTGAATAAGGGCTCCGTGTCTGTCAACCTAGTTGCCAGTTTATTTCCATGGGTGACCCGCTGTCCCAGCGTTATGTGTCTGAGGGGGAATAATCCACTATTTGCTCCTCCCACGCCATTTGTAGCATGAATGCCGCCGTTCTCCGCAACATACAAGATTTACACCTCCGCGACTATTTGCAATGCATTTCTCATCACTTTTAAGAAGCTTAAAAATGTGTAAATGAAATTACACGCAAACAAGCTCTAATGCCGCAGAAAGACTAGCTTTTCGTGAGGAGGTATTGTCACAATACAAATCATTCTCTTGATTGCAATTCCCTTGCTTCAGCGATAACAGCTTACATGCATGTTGTGATTAGTCATAAGGAGCAATAAACATAAGGAGCAAATATAATCTGATCTTTTAAAAAAATCCTATTAAAGTCAAATCAGACCTAATTAGATAATCGTAAGATAAACAGCTTGGGTGTTATTTTGGCTTGTTCTGAACACTTTAAAAAAGAATCTGGCTAATGGAGCACAGCGATTATGAATAATGTAGTCATAAGTGAGCAAAATATCTCTGTTTACAAATGTGAAAAAAGAAAAAAGAAAATCCTGGAACAGTGCTGCATAGTACGTAAGAGCATACAATGATTATACATCTTTGACCTATCGACTTTTCAGTCTGAACTAAGTTTGGGTTGCATATTATCTTTCCCCCACATACCAGCTGTACAGGCTGCTTTTCTGCTTGCCTTTCCACAGCAGTTGGTATGAAGGTGGTATGGAAACAAGTGAGCAGAAAATAATGAGGCTTCCAACCATTTCAATGCTCTACTGCGAGCAGGGTTCTTATATTTAGTTTTCCATCTCAGAAAACCAAACAGGATTGGCCTGACGCCTATTAAAACTTGTCTCTCTTTTTGATCAGCGATGCTAGTCAAGGGGTTTAACCATTGTACAAAATTCCTTGCCCGTAATTATGGCGTTGGTTTTTGAAGATGCAAGGATCATCCCTAAATCTGTCTTCACGAACTGTCAATTGGTAGATCACAACCATGATGATGACATCTTCCATGATCAGAGTGCATGCCAGATCATAGGAGTGGCATGAAGGCCAAGATCATCATGCTTCCACAAAAAAGAGGCATAAGAGTGACACAGACCACATAACACCGGTCTTGAAAGACCTACATTGACTCCCAGTATGTTTCCGAGCACGATTCAAAGTGTTGGTGCTGACCTTAAAAGCCCTAAACAGCCTCAGCCCAACATACCTGAAGGAGCATCTCTACCCCCATCGTTCAGCCCAGACACTGAGGTTCAGCGCTGAGGGCCTTCTGGCGGTTCCCTCACTGTGAGAAGTGAAGTTACAGGGAACCAGGCAGAGGGCCTTCTCGGTAGTGGTGCCCGCCCTGTGGAATGCCCTCCCTTCAGATGTGAAGGAAATATGCAGCTATCTTCTCTTTAAAAGACATCTGAAGGCAGCCCTGTTTAGGGAATTTTGATGTTTTATTGTGTTTTTAATATTCTGTCAGGATCCGTCCAGAGTGGCTGGGGAAACCCAGCCAGATGGGCAGGGTATAAATAATAAGCTGTTGTTGTTGTTGTTGTTGTTGTTGTTGTTGTTGTTGTTGTTACTACAGTCACAAAACCTTCATCCAATAATCCAGTGCAGGTGTTCTGAATATTGGTAAAGAGTCAACGTACGCAGGAATTAACGGAATGGTGTCCACTAGCTCCACTCCAACCTCCAAGAATTTATTGGCTCTGTATCCAGAGAGCCCATGACCATGTAAGCTTAGGCACACAATCTCTGCACACTAACAGCTCACCAAGATGTGGCAATCCCTTCGATGCTGTGATTCTACCCACGCTCAGAATGTTTGAATAGGTATGTAACCTACGAATCAGCAGACAGAATCCAAGGGAGTGAGAATACTTGCTCTGTGGAATACCTGACATGAAAAAGCAGGGCAAATATTTCATACATGACATCTACTAGGGTTTTCACTAAGCATAATGGGTGAGTGGTAGTCATGAGATTTGCTCACCTAGGCCCTTCAGGTTCCTTGGAACATTTTCATCAGGCCTTGCTCACCTGATGTTGTCGTTCAGGCATCTGCCTCACCGACTGCTTTCTCTCCTCTTATCCTCAGGGAGTTTGCAGATTCATAACAAGATCAAAGTATACATTGAGATGCTTGCAGGGGTTTTTTTTTATTCGCTCTCCAAGGGATTTAAATTTGTGAAGTTTCCCCCCCTCTACATCCTTCTCAGCAGATACTCTGCTAAATCCTTTTAGGCAAACATTCCACTGCTGAGGAACTGTCACACTGGTTACGCCTGTTGTAACTGATGGATTCCAGGAATTAGTCCAAACTCCTTTTCATAATGTATCACTAAACTTGGAGTATTTGTCTTAATCAAAATGCAATAAACATAATCAATTTGCTGCGAACAAACTTCATTTTTGGAGCTGCCACTATCGTCAAGTGGGAGCAGACCTCCCACAGAGGCAGCGATAAAGTTACCAAGGAACTAGAAATAATAACTTTTCATCTGGATGGGCTCATGTGTAAGAATGAGCAGCAGTCAGAGAATGCCAATAAGATCACCACAGCTACAGTTAGGAATCTGGGGACAAGCTCTCTCCGTAGGCTGGCTCTCACAGGGGAAAAAAATGAAGTGTCATTACATTGGCCCAACAACAGCAATCAAAAACATTAAGGTTAGTCCTTTTTACTGCTGAACAGAACCATAGTCGGTTGAGAGGGAAATGACTCCCATGTTTAAGTGGATGGAAAATCATTAAAAAGAAAAAAGATTTCTAATATTAGTCATAGCAGAGAGCACTGGAAGCAAGCATTCAGAACACTGTGAAGCATATATGAATGTAAATAAATACACCTAAAATGCATACATGCTGTTTGCAGCAGTCAACGTTACATAGGTCTAACACGTTTATCCAACATTAATCTTTAAAATAATGTTTATATTGAGATGGCATATTGGCTCTTCTGGCAATTAAAACAATTCAAAGGAGCTGTTTACTACAATAATTTTGAATAATATAATCAGAGAATACATGAGACCGCTGCAAATAATTTAAATAACAGTATCTCAACCGTAGTAGTAGAAGAAGAGGAGTTTGGATTTGATATCCTGCTTTATCACTACCCTAAGGAGTCTCAAAGCGGCTAACATTCTCCTTCCCCTTCCTCCCCCACAACAAACACTCTGTGAGGTGAGTGGGGCTGAGAGACTTCAGAGAAGTGTGACTAGCCCAAGGTCACCCAGCAGCTGCAGGTGGAGGAGCAGGGAAGCAAACCCGGTTCACCAGATTATGAGTCCACCGTTCTTAACCACCACACCTTTCTGGCTCTCATGTAGTAGAGTTGGAATCAATGGTTGCAATCCTGCAAAGCTGTTTGAATTAAGGGTGTGCCCACATTTCTGCTTGTCCTGCTGCTTCCTCCCAGTAAAACCCGTTTTTCACCACTGAATTGCAGCAAACGTCCATTGGGTTTTCTGTGGATTGTGCTACAATTCAGGGCCAGAGAGGGTTTTCCCAGGGAAGGTGGCAGGACAAATGCAAAACTGCTCCCTCCTGTGCTTTCTAGGCACAGGGTGAATGGAAGTGTGGACAAGCCCTAACTAAAGAGATTAAGGCTCTGCACACACCGTACATTTTAAGCGCACATCCAGACCAGACTCCCGTGAACTGTAGCTTACCCCACACAGAGGTCTAATGCTCAGCACCAGTGCCAGATTTACGTATAAGCTAAACAAGCTATAGCTTAGGCCCCCACTCTCTTGGGGGCCCCCAAAAAATTTATAGGGGAAAAAACCTGGATGTACATTTCCAAAATATAAGATAAAAATCAAATCAAATAAAACCTACATACAGCAACAGTGTTTTGTGTTGTGTAGGCTCCTATGATGTAAGTAATGGGCCCCCGCCTGCTAGCCTGCTCCCTAAAATATCACTGGTTTGCTCCTTTCTAAATATAGGGTGCCTACATTCTGCATGGACTGGCTGCATGGCAACATGTGCAAATGGCTTTAGATACCTATTAGGTCCATAAATTACCATATAGCATATATTCAACACAAACAACAGCGACAAAGGACAGCTTTCCGAGGGCCTTTTCAGTAGTGGCACCCGCCCTGTGGAATGCCCTCCCACCAGATATCAAAGCGAAAAATAACTACTAAACTTTTAGAAGACATCTGAAGGCAGCCCTGTTTAGGGAAGCTTTTAATGTTTAATAGGTTACTGTATTTTACTGTTTTGTTGGAAGCCGCCCAGAGTGGCTGTGGAAACCTAGCCAGATGGGTGGGGTATAAATAAGAAATTATTATTATTATTATTATTCTTAGCCCCATTACCTTCAGTAGCTTAGGGCCTCATCAAACCTAAATCCGGCCCTGCTCAGCACCCTTAACAAACTAGAGTTAACAGGGTTCTTGCAGTGGGGAATGTGCTTTACGTGTATCGTGTGTACACAGCCTAAGCAAGCACCGTGTGTGTGAGAGAAAAACTGAGATTGACTACAGTTGGAGTATGATACTCTGGCCAAGGATTTATCCTTTCTAGTGACACCAACATAACAATTGCCATGTTTCTCCCAAAATTAGCCACAACAGACATTGTTTGTGGATTTAAAAATAGTTGCACAGGTATTTCGTATTAGAACCATAGAATTGTAGAGTTGGAACACAAGGATGATCTAGTCCAACCCCCTGCAATGCAGGGATATTTTCCCCCAAATAAATTGTAAAAGAAAATCATTTTTTTAAAAAATCCATCACTATTTCAAATGTTGTTCTTAGTTTCTGACAGGGAAATGAGGCAAATCTAGACCGCAAGAAACAAGCTCCCAAATCTTGGTACTATTTAAATCAAAGTAATTTTAGTATCTGTTAGGTTTCCAAGGGGTTGCTTGTACGCAAGCAGGCAAATCTCTCCCTGGCTGGCTGCTAATGTAGACTTTATCTGTCCAGAGAGCCACTCACCCGTGGCTGACTCAATCGCTAGCAGAATCCGTGAGTGGGCGTTTCTTAAACTTCTTCCAGCAAAGAAGCTCTTTGACGCCCAGTCTCCGCCTTCCCTCTCTGCACGAAAGCCTTCTGCGCAAGGAGGGCGTGGGCAGCGGAGGACCCCTACTCTCCCCGCTTGTCCCAGGCAAGGAGTCGTGGGACCGCCTCGCCACTTCCGACTCCTGCTGGAGCTGCGTTTATTCTCTTCCCCAGAAGCGGAGCTGCTTCTCCCGATCCTTGGAGGCTCTCTATAATCCCTCTGGCTTTTGCTCTCTCCCTCCGGCACTGATGGCAGTTCCCTGACAGTATCACTTCCAAAACGAAATAAAAAGAACAACAGATGTTTCCCTAACAAGCTTGCCCAAACATATACCTGGCCCAAAAGAGAAGTGATTTAGTTATAGTCACCGTAGGGAATATTCAATCCCAGATTATAAACAAAGATATAAGCAAAAATGTACATTAACAAGTGGAAGCTGAGGTTTCTTTGCTAGAAAGACAATACAATTAAATTTAACTATAACAGAAAATAGTAGCTGTTTGACTGTAATAAATTGAGTCAAGAATCAAGATCCAAACCACAGAGTAATGCATAAAATGAAGACAAAACAAGTCAGTGTTATGAATACCACATCTGCAATTATTTCCATTTAGTGACCGACTGCTTCCTAGTCCTTTTCCTGCTTGGCTAAAAATATAGCAGCTCATAAAATATGGTTCTGTGTCCATAGATCTGAGAGAGAACCGAAGCTGTTTTTGGAGTTTTGGCAGAGATATGGTGCAATATGAGATAGCCATCCCCTCTTTCAAATCTAAAACAGATGCAAAGGATAACAGGAGGGAGATAAAAACAAAAATGAGCTTGGAAAAATATTGCTATAATCATCTTTGAATCACCTTCCCCTAATATGATCAGATCAGAAATAAAGGCAAGAGGTCAGTGGCTGAAAAATTCAGACAAAATCACAAAGGTGGCAGAATGTCTCAGAACACGAACTGCTCTAGCAGGCTGCCAAACTTAGGAGAGTTGGTGTCTAATGGGTTTAAATTAGGCTTCCTCAACCTCAACACTCCAGATGTTTTTGGCCTATAACTCCCATGATCCCTTGCTAGCAGGACCAGTGGTCAGGGATGATGGGAACTGAAGTCTCAAAATATCTTGAGGGCCAAGGTTGAGGAAGCCTGGTTTAAAGTGATGGAGTGGAGAAGCTATTTCAAACAAAGGTGTATTGGGAGTGTAAATGTAAAGGGGTAAAGGGACCCCTGACCATTAGGTCCAGTCGTGGATGACTTTGGGGTTGCGGCGCTCATCTCGCTTTATTGGCCAAGGGAGCTGGCGTACAGCTTCTGGGTCATGTGGCCAGCATGACTAAGCCGCTTCTGGCAAAACCAGAGCAGCGCACGGAAACGCCGTTTACCTTCCCGCCAGAGCGGTACATATTTATCTACTTGCACTCTGATATGCTTCCGAAATGCTAGGTTGGCAGGAGCAGGGACCGAGCAATGGGAGCTCACCCCATTGCGCGGATTCGAGCCGCCAACCTTCTGATCAGCAAGTCCTAGGCTCTGTGGTTTAACCCACAGGCCACCCTGTTTGTGCCTCCCCCCCCCCACGTGCTTCTGTCCTAACTGGGCTTATTTTTAGGTAGAAAGCAGCCTGGGGAAGTCATTGGGGGAACAGCAAGCAGTAGAGAAAGTGTTCAGTGCCTCTGTTCCACCTGACTCTCCCCAGCTTGAATTCTCTTTCAACCTTCTCAGCTGAGCCCCACAATCTAGAGGAGGCCTGCCATTATAATGGGGAAAGCTCAGTGGCAGAGCACCTGGTATGCATGCAGAGGGTCACAGGTTTTATTTTTATTTACTGAATTTGTATGCCGCCCTTCATCCGACAATCACAACATGGCACCCAAGAGCTCACACTTACTCTCGTTTGGCTGCAAGCGCCTTTCTGTTCTTCAGCCCCTTATCAGAACCTCTCCAAGATGCAGCTGTTGTGAGAAGGAAATGGAAGTTTTTAACATTTAACTTCCTTGCATGGTTTTATTACTGCTTTTAGAACTATCCTGTTCCAGAAAAAAGTTGTGGTCTGTTTAGTCATTGCTGGCAATCATTACTTTCACTTCTGTGAAGAAAAAATAGATCTTCTAAACACACAATAAATAAGGTAATGGTAAAGGACCCTAATTCCAGTCAAAGGCGACTATGGGGTTGCGGCGCTCATCTCGCTTTCAGGCCGAGAGAGCCACCGTTTGTCCACAGACAGCTTTCCGGGTCATGTAGCCAGCGTGACTGAACCACTTCTGGCGCAACAGAACACCATGACAGAAGCCAGGGTGCATGGAAACGCCATTTACCTTCCTGCCACAGATGTACTTATTTATCTACTTACACTGGCATGCTTTCGAATTGCTAGGTTGGCAGAAGCTGGGACAGAGCAATGGGAGATCACCCCACAACGTGGATTTGAACCATCAGCCTTCTGATCACATCCCGTGTCCCTACACAATAAATAAAAAATATGCAAAGACTAATAATACTACAAAATAAAACAAACAAACCAAAAGAAACTATAGCAGCGAGTGTGTATTGCAATTATGGGTAGCCATATAATATTCTGTTTTGATCTTTGATCAGTTTCGGAGAATGTCAGCCTGGGTCAAATTCAGGTCAAGACTGCTGTTGATGTGCAAACATGAAACCCAAAGAGTCCCTTTGCTGTTAGTTGCAGTGGGAGAGCCACTAAGGAAGTATTTCTAGACTGCTGAATATTCAACCATACCATAATGTACAAAGTTTATTGAAATATCAGCCAGGGGATTGGGGAGAGGCTTCACTTCCAAATAAGCAGGTATACTTGCTATGCAGCAGCAGATAATACTGAGGTCTAAAATCCAAATTGTCCCCCATCAGATGTGGCTCAAGAAAATGGTAGAATTTTGCCTGCAATTCAGGGCCTATGACCCATGAAATCTGTGATTGGAACACCCAACTTTTTTTTAGATTTAGAAAGACAGGAAGCTGCCTTATATCAGGTTATGACCTGATGTTTGTCCAGTATGCTGTTTGTCCATCTCTTGGCTTCTCTTACTGGCAGTGGCCCTCTTGGGTTTTTCACATCACTTGAACATGAGATGTCAGAGTTTGAACCTAAGATCATCTGCAGGCAATGCCTGCACTCTATCCCTGAGCTACAGCTCCTTGAAAAACAGCTATTGGGGTTTGGAACTGTATGAGATCTTCATCGCTGTCCCACAATCCTTGGAAATGCTGTGTTGGGGTAGTTCAGGGGTTGCTAACCCGTGCTGCTGCTGTACTATAAGGCCCACTACACATCCTGGAGTTTAACAAGATCTGAAGGGCCCAGATTCCCGGCCTCTAGGTTAGTTCTTCCACCCTTGCATCTTTTTCTTTGAGACCACTGAACAATTTTACTTTACAGCTGATAAGAATCCTTTGACAAATTGGTCCCCGCAGATGCATATCTTCAGCTGCCTAAATCTAAGGGCAGTGCCAACTGACTATTAAGTTGCAATTCATTTTCATATTAAAACTAGACTAAAACAAGAATAAAATTGCATTTCTGTAAGTGAAGTGGCTTTAAAACCAAAATATAGGCTGGAGCAGTACAGGTAAGCATACATAGTAAAGCCAACATGCTATTGTTGAGCACCTGCCCATTAAAACAATTGTTTAATTTAAATCAAGCCTGCTGCTGCATTAGAAAGATTTAAAGGCATCCTATGCACAGCTGTTTAAAAGGTGAGATGCACATGAGCATATTTTGACAGAATGCATACATATGATGTATGGAAAAACAAGTGTTTCTATAGCTCTTTCTGTATGATACTGTCAACCTTACAAAGCACAGGCAAACCGTTTAGCTACAATGTTGTAAGTGATACAGATTTATCTGAAAATACTTGCTTTGTGCCACAGTCACAAAGCTATCTCAAGGACCTTAAATCCCCAAGATTTGCACGCCAAAAATACATTTACGAAATTTCAGGACTGGCAAAACATTTACCAAATGTTACCATTATTGAACATAATTTGAGGATACACATTAGTACATACAGCAGTTTATAAGGTATTCATTACCTTATAATGTTAAAATGTGACCTAAGTTGCTAAGTTGTTAAAATGTGACCTAAGTTGCTAAACACAACCACACTTGTGTCTGACCCATCAGAATCTGAGGAAATGCTTTATTTACCAAAAAGGAAAGAGAAGAAGCTCAAGAACTGTATACTTAAATCTCTTATTTTGTGTGAAGAAACACTTGAGGTTAATTTGCTTCCCTATCAGCAGTTTTATTTAGAACGCCAGCTAAAAATAAAGAGTGGAGAAAGCAGCCAGAGAAATAAATACGCATTTAATTGCGCTAATAGCACAATTATATGACGTGTACAATTATGCCATGACTACTCTTCCTACTCTGTAGGGGAAGTTTAATTGCACAGCATGGTTGGTACTTTTACATAACTATTCTCACAGCATCAAGCCCAGCTGGATTGGAGCTGCTGCCATCATTCCGACATGGAGGATTGAGAGTCCCTAGACTGCAGTCTCTTGAAACTAGCATGGAAAGTGTTTTAGGATGGGGCCAAATCAGAGGTCGCACAGGAAACATGAAAAGTCTGGTTATTTTAAAATAAACGAAACCGGGTGCCAGTTTGCAGGAAAGAATAGTGGGGAAGTACTCCTTAACCACCTCACCATCAGCCACTTTTTCTGCCCTCAAAACAGCCCCCCCTGCTTTTTCACCCATTGGGGGGTGGGTGGAATTGTGTTAAGAGTGTGGTAAAGTAATACAAAAAGAGATGCTCGAACCTATACATGTTCACTCAGCAGTCAGTTCCACTCCTATAATTGATAAGCTGCTCAGAAAAATTGCTTTTCTTTGTGGATTCAGTACAGATGTCGTTACTTCATACTGGTTCTTTCTCAGCCGGCTTTCTCTACTCATCCTGCCCCTGTCTCTCTCCACACTGTTTACCAAGGAGGGGCCCCAATGCTGCTATATCCCTTATCTCTAGAAAATGGAACAGTCAAGCCCAAGGTCCCTGCCAGGGGATGGCCTGACCCTCCTGGTCCTAGTTTTCTCAACTGACCATGCCCTGGGCCTGGCTTTTACACTTGGACAGCTTATGTTCCTAGTCAGTGTTGTAGTCCTAGCAGTGTCTCCAGATGCAACTGTCCATTATCCGCGGATAATTTCAAATGCAGGCAGAGTCATTTGCCAGACGCATGCAAGACTTGATGATTTTATATATGATGGGGTGGAAGGAGCTCCAGGTGTTTGGGAAAATGTTTATTTCAGGGCTGAATCGTCCTTTGGGGTCACATTTTGTTTAGAATTTTCCATCAAGTGTTCCACAAAAACAACTTTCTCCAGGCACTTAGAAGTCTCTCCCCCACCAAACCTCCCACCAAGTTTATGGTCATTTTTCAACTTTAATTCACATAAGAGCTCTTAAATGCCGAAACAGAACTTCTGTATCACATCAAAACACAGTGCTTTTCAACAGAAGCATTTCACACATTCAGTTAGGAGCCATCAAGTGTTCTTTCTGCTGAGACTTTGGAACATCCTCTCAAAGGAGGTCCACCTGGCTCTGTCTTTCCCCCCCAATTATTTTTTTATTGATTTTCCAAATCACCTGGCTCCATCTTTACTTGTCTTTGGCCATATAAGACTGTTCTATTTCAGCAGGCCTTTGGCTCCTTTTCTTGAAGTATTTTAATGGCTTTCTGCAGTGGCTAGCTTTAGCAACATTTGCAATTTTTACTGTAAGATAGCACAGTTTATTGCTGCTGCTGCTGCTGTTGTTTTTTAAAAAAACACTAAACATTTATTTTTAGAGAGAAAAGTGAAGTAAAGCAGCTCAGTTCTTTAATCAACTAACACATCTGCATGTATGAAATAGCAACAATACTGAATTTTCAGCATTGGAAAAGCAACTGATAAAACGGATAACTTACAAGAAAAGAGCAACAAACAGTAAACAGTAGGACTGATGTGTTCTCATTAATTGATTTTTCAAAATTAACAGTGAAACATGTATGGATATTTTAAATGATATCTTGCTTCAAAAAAATTGGAGACCACCTTTCATCACTTCAAGTGATCACAGAGCAGGTTCCAAAAGTATGTAAAATACAATAAATCCATCCAACATATACCAGTGATCAATACCAGCAAGAGAATACTGAAATCAATGGGTCGGCAGTCGAAAAGGACTCTTCACACTGCTCAATAAAGTAGGAAGCTCCACCAGATGACTATGTCCTTCCACAAAAAAACATGTCTAATATGATAGCTCATCCTCAGATACCTTCCCTATGAAGAGTGGTGTAAAATAGGGTTGTATTCTCAACCCAACTTTTTGTGCATATTCTTCGCCTTGTTGCTTTCATATCCTTCAATGAGACTGAAGACAGTGCGTAAATCCATTCGAGGAGCAACAGGGATCTGTTCAACCTGGCATGTCTCCATGCTAAGACAAAAGTGCAGCAGGTCCTTATCTGAGAGATGTTTGCAGCCTTGACAGCACACTCTGAGGAAGATCTCATCAACTGTTTTGCCCAAACCTGCAGGGAGTTCAGCCTTACCATCAACCTGACAAAGACCAACATCCTGGGTCAGAACATCGCCAGCACTCCAAGCATCAGCATTGGTGACCACACACTTGAAGTGCTAGACAATTTTGTCTACATGGGCTCCACCATAACCAAAACTTCTCCATCAATGCTGAGCATTTTGGCAAAGGAGCTGTAGCAACGGCTCACCTCTCCAAAAGGGTATGGGAGAATGTGAGGCCAATGATCAATACCAAGATGAAGGTCTACCAGGCTTACGTGCTGAGCACACCATTTTATGGTAGTGAGACATGGGCAACTTACACCTGCCAGGAATGATGCCTCCCACATGCGCTGCATCAGGAAGATTTGGGGCATCACATGCCAGGATTAACCCCACCATGTGGGAATCTCTTGCAGACAACTGCAGTGTCTGGAGACAATCAGGTTGTGTATCCATAGCAACCAAAGAAGGAATGACTGCTGAGTGAAGCACAGAAAGAAGAAACGCCATGCTACACATGCATCAGCTGCAACAAAACATGTCTCTCTCATATCGGTCTCTACAGCCACAGCTGGTGCTGTAACTCTCCCATGGTTTGTCTTCACCCCGGAAAACATTATCTTCCATTGTCTCCTGAGACAGATGGATGCCAAACAACTCTTAGTAGTGTATTCCAAACAGAAGTCCGCATGGCAACAATAGCATTCATACATGCATGCACAGGCTACCTTGATCCTGTTATGGATAAAAGATGCAAGGATTTATAAATCAGTATTGCTACTAAATTGCCAAAATTCCTTCTTTCTTATTTAAACACAACACAAAAATTTACAACACAAAAATAAAGAAACGTTTCATGGACGCTCTAGGAAACTTTTAATCATAGAATCAGTTTGCCAAGGCTCAGTATAAACAAGAGGGAGAAAATGTGTGCCTTTGTCCTTCCAAGATGGAAACTTGAGAATGGTGCATCTGGATCCAGTCTCTCCAAAAGCCAATCAGTGCTATAAAAGGCATCGTAGTCCAGCTCAGTATAAAGGAAGAATGGGAGGCACCTTGCCCCTACAATACGAACCACTAAATAACTTAGTGGTGATGAGAGATGCACTCCTGGAATAAGGCCTCAGCACAATTTATCTCGCTTTCGCTCCCTTGGGAAGCCTTCTTTGGAAAGCCTTGATAGAAAGCTTATTTCCCATTACCTATAGTATCATTACCATGTTTTATCTCAGATCCCGTGCATTCATAGGGAGACTGTATTTATTTGAATAGTATATGCTGGAAAACAAAATGGCAGGAATTCAGTCTAAACTCTGAAAATCAGACAGCTACTCACATAACCTTTTTCAGTAAAATTTTAGGCCTAATTTTTTGGACTAGAACAAGCTACCTTACTATCTGCAAGGCAGGGGAAACAGATTTAGATGGCATGCAAGAGGGTGAGAGCAGGGTGGGGAGAATGTTCCACCACGAAGGATAAATTATTGTGCTGATGGAATGTTCACCTTAGCGCTATATTGAATACACCCTGTTGTCTTGCTTATTCTGTGTATGAGTGATTGTACATTATCATTAGAACCTATATAACAGGAACAAATAGTAGCATGAACAAAAAATATATAGAATTGAATAGAGAGACACTAATACACCATTATGTACAAACACACTTTCAGTTTATGTAAGCCTAAATGCTAGATGCATTCATATTCAGTTCCCCCTCCCCCTGCTGTGAGCGGCTCTATCAGCAGAAAATAATGATGCAAGACTTAAGGCAGTAGGAAATTCAGACAAAACCACGCAGTATGCACTGATAAAAAAGGGCAATTAGATCTTTTTGTTTATAGATTCAGGGCTATTATTTCCTAGCGGGAAAATATTCATATATGCAATCATCAGTAATTAATTTTTATCACTTGTTTCCTCCTTTGGCAACCTGATCTGAGATGCATCTAATTTTAATGAAGAGCTTGTTGCTGATTTTTGGGTTTATTCAGGTTCAACAAGACAAAGGAAATGGAGCAATTTCCCCAGACAATTACAATAAGAAAATTATCTTATGATCGAACATAAGCTGATAAGAGAATGCATAAAAAAGCCAGTTCTTAGGATTCTTAGTTAATGGTTTGACTGCTTATAAGTGAATCTTGGCTAATGATAACTCTTCAAAGCTGAGCATAATTATCTTACATTTCTAGTATCTTCATCTTTAATTCAGACACATGACAGAGAGAAACAAACTGACCACACATGCAGTGGTGCATTCTGGTGTTTGTCAGTGTACCTACATAAAGACGCTAAAATCTCTTTAAATATCTCTTCCTCTTCAATACCAGGCCTACTGAATGATGCACTAAAAATCCTGAGTTCCAAATATGAGTTGGGTGCTTTTTGCTGCTAAAGCATGCTGAAAGTTTGCTTCAAATGTTTGATATGACAATCGCACTAAGTTGGTACTGACATTTAATTTTCCAAGACAAAATAAAAAATAAGTCATGTTCCATAATATATCATTTCTTCTGTCACACTTCAAATGGTAGAGTTCTAGTCACAGAACCTCAAAAATATGGCTTTAAGTTGGAGAAACTGGCAGTCTTTTCACTATTTCAGCAGCAATCTTCAGATAGGCTTGGGCCTGTAAAAATATTTTAAAATGGCAATGTGTTTACCTCCTAGGTCAGAGTAAAACGGCATAAAATATTATATAAAACAGGCAACAAACTGGCTGTCTTCTGTCACCAGCAAACCAGCTCCCACCACTTGGCTGAGCTGTTATGGAATGAAACATTTAGACACTTTCTAATTGTAAGAGAAAAAATGCATCACCAACAAAATGTTGACAAATGATGCAGCTTCTGTGCCATGAAATTTCGGTTCGCCGGATGGGATGGGGAGACCTTGCACTGGCAAGTACCCACTGAAACTCCTATATAGGATCATTAGCTATTGGGGGGGGTGATAATTTGTGAGTTTTTCATAAGGTATTTCCCTTCTTGTTGCATCCTTCATCAGCAGGCAAGAATCAATCAGAACCGCAACAAACCTGGATTCCACTTTTCGTAAACTTAACATGTACACATGCTGAACTTTTTCTCCTACTCATATTCTTCCTAATGGGCTATTTATCTGATTATAAAGCTGGACTGAACTGTTTGTGCCATCATTTCTAAGCAACACAAGACGGATTGAAGTGAAACAAGAGAATTTTAATGGAGGGAAATGGAAAGGAGAAATTTACAGTTCTCATTTATCATTCTGAACTGTCTTCATATTAATAAACTATGTTCTCAGTTTAGAGGTTTTTCTGTTCTTTTCGGTTTGAGGTTTCTAAATGGGATTTTCTATAGCTCATCTTTCTGCAAAGAAAGGTGTGCGTTTTCCTTAGCAAAGGGAAAAGTTGACAGCTTAACATTAACAATTTGCTGACCCATCAATTGGAGGCCAAAGGCCTGCTCTGTAGTGCAAAGAGAAATAAAACAGCCAAGAAATGGCAGAAATGCTCTCAAGGTGTAACTACAGATGAACAGAGGACTGCAAAAGACCTTGAGGCCTCAACTTCAGAAATAAGGCATGAACTTTATCTTGCTTTAAAGCTTTACAGATTTATAAAGAGAGGTTCCTCTTCCTGGCCACCTCCTAAACTATGATTTCTGAAGACACTCCTGCACAAAAAGCACAAGGGACATATTCCAAAGGGACCATTCTGTGTGTGGGTAAGTAAAACCACATGCAGAGTCAAGACGTACATTGTAGTTTTCACCAATGCAGTTCCATGACCAATCATGCAAAGTATTTTAAAAGTGAAACGAAGCCAGCTATGCCAGTTGCAACAGTGAAACTATAAGGCATGGCAAGTTGCATGCCTGGGTCCCTTATGAGAATTGCACATGTATCTATATCACCTAACACAGGAGGCAAACAGGTATCTCAGAGTTCCTAAGCACAGACAATATGACACAATAAATATCTTAATTTTCTATTTTAAAAGAATGCACAGGTAATATTATTTCCTTTATCATAAACTTGTGAAAAGTAACATTTTAATTTTTTTGCATCTTGTTGGCTTTCTTATTAGACATTAGGATAGGAAGGTAGTGAGCAAATTCTTTTCACCCCACTTTGGAACATTTTGGGGGCATAAAATGGTAGCTGGATTGCACAGGGTGCGTATCATGTTATAAATATCTTCATTTTCTAATGGATATGTGCAGGTTTAATATTCCATTCATCATCAGATAGAACTGGGCCTTCGGCTATTCTATGAATAATTCTAATAATATGAAAAGTGTTCTTCAAGGTCTATTTATTAAATCTTCTGAAATTTCCTTTTATTTCTTAGCATGGAAGGATCTTTCTGAGCACAATTCAAAGTGTTGGTGCTGACCTTTGAAGCCCTAAACGGCCTTGGCCCTGTATACCTGAAGGAGTGTCTTCACCCCAATCATTCAGCCTGGACACTGAGATCCAGTGCCAAGGGCCTTCTGGTGGTTCCTTCACTGCAAGGTTACAGGGAAACAGGGAGAGAATCTTCTCGGTAGTGGTGCCAGCCCAGTGGAACGCCCTCCCATCAGATGTCAAGGAAATAAGCAACTAGCTGACTTTTAGAATACTTCTGAAGGTAGCCCTATTTAGGGAAGTTTTTAATGTTTTATGTTTTATTGTGTTTTTAATATTCTGCTGGGAGCTGTGGCACATGCACTGTAATAAACAAAGCAAAAATGAACAAGACGAGATTTGTACACAAACTACATTAAAACTCACCACGTCACTCTGGGGCTGTGAGACCACAATGGGCTTGCCAGCATCAGATGTTTCTCTTATGTGGACATGTAGAGGAATGTCACCTGTATGAAGCCATAAATTGACGTTTAAGCTCAATATTTTATACATGGCCTAAATTCAACTAGCACTGGTGTTACTCATATTTCAGCGCAGTAAGTAGCAACACTTGAATGAAAATCAACTGAAATACACGCACTGCCAAAGTCATTCAAACTATCTGTTAAAGAAACATTATTCATATTTTTTTTATTTTATTGCTAGATAGAACCCTGCCTTACAGTCATCTACGGAAATGGAGAGTCTTTTCCCTTTTTGTCTGCTGCAATTACCCAATGGGAACAAAAATTCATAGACGATGACCTATTTAGGGTGACAAAAGAAAGCATGTTGGACTTCCATGCACCACTGGGCATTCTGTTTTCTTTCCAGTCTCCACTCTGGTCTGGAACCAAAAACTGGCTTTGAATTCATTTGTGCTGCAGTGCAGAATTCCGTGGCCCTGCTATACCAAAACTCAAGCTAAAAGGCCAGCCGAATGCATGCAGTGCCTAGCGCTCACAGAACAGGTCCGCAGTAAAGTTTCCCAGCTTCCAGCTAGTACACGCCCCACATTATTTCTTCGGTACTGCAGTTCATTCCCTGCTGATTTCCACAACTGTAACATCCTAATCAATATTCAAATACAGGCTTAAATATTTAATTGCCAAAATGAAAGGAAGTGTTATTGTTATTAGGGAACCACTGATTTAATTAAGTGCTTGTTACATATTCAATTAATTTCCCTTCCAACAGTTAACAACTGTGTATTGTGCTTTTCTAATCAGCAGGGGACCGCCACGGAAATAAAGAAAAATGGCACAATAACACACAGGATGGTCCCATCCTTTAAAAACAAAAATCTCTTGTGGAAAATTAAACTTTTTTCAGATTCCAACAATGACAATTATTACGCAACAGCTGACTATAAATCAAATCTATATATAAAATGGTAAGAATAGCTGTACAGAAAGCAATTTTAAGGGAGAAATCTGATGCTCCCTGCAAGGGTGACTGAGGAGCTATATGATGCTGTGGACTGCCCTCTCCACAGGTGCAGAGGCCCACGGGTAAAGAGACTTCCTAGGTGCTGGGGCAGAAAGCTACACTGCCATTATTCTGTAGCTGATGGTGCATTTGCCACAGCTAATGCAGCGTCCCAGGCCGGAGCCACAACTCTGCCATCCATGAGACAAAAGCCCCTGTTGGTCCCCTTGCTATGATGAAAGGTTGGGCCTGGGGATCCAGCAGCTCAGACCAAGTTCTCAACAGTCAGTCACCCACGATTCTGCAGTGATTCAATCCCCTTCTCAAAAGTACTGGGCACCCTGTTTATTACATAAAGTTTGTCACAAATATTGGGCTTGGGCCTTAAATGAAAACAAGTTAAGGTAACCTGTGAAGAATGACCAATATTGATACCTGATGTTTAAAATTTAGAAAGCACACACTGCAGAAGCTGGATAAAATATTCTTGATGTTGAAAGTTCATTCCTACATGTCTATAAATTGTTGTGTGTTGTTTTACACTTTTCCAGGGGTTACTAACCATTACTTGGCCCAAGGACCATATTCATCCTTGACTACGCCACTGAGGTTGGGGGCTTATCAGTCATCTCACATGCCCACTTGCACTGTCCTCTCCTCAACTTATATGTGTATATCGACTGAGGAGAAAGGGTTATTATCCTTTGCTTGCTTGTAAAAAGATCAATCTGATGACTGAGAAGATGCGATTTAGATCCTTTTCAAGGTGCTGGGCTGGTGGAGAAATTTAAACCTCTCTGTCCCAATGCCATTCTTGCTTTATTTCTTTTTACCTTTTGCTACTGGTGTCAAAATCAGTGGTCTTGGGGAGCCAGAAACATTAGATTGGGGACCCCCATACACAAATCTCCTCTAGGGGATTGGGGGAACCCTAGAAGGTATTTACAGAGGGGAATCCTGTTGTGCAAGCAGAAACCAAGGCTTATGAGGAATGGTTGAGGGAGCTGGGTATGTTTAGCCTGGAAAAGAGGAGACTGAGAGGAGATATGATAGCCACCTTCAAATATCTGAAGGGCTGTCACATTGAAGATGGAGCAAGCTTGTCTTCTCCTGCTCTAGAGGGTTTGACTTGAACCAATGGATTCAAGTTACAAGAAATGACATTCTGACTGAACATCAGGAAGAATATACTGATGGTAAGGGCTGTTTGACAGTGCAACAGGCTCCCTCGGGAGGTTGTAGACTCTCCTTCCTTGGAGGTTTTTAAGCAGAGGTTGGATGGCCATCTGTCATGGGTGCTTTAGTTGAGATTCCTGCATTGCAGGGGGTTGGACTAGATGACCCTTGGGGTCCCTTCCAACTCTATAATTCAATGATTCAAAACTCTCGCACTGATGGAACATGCTGCTTAGCGTTACTTTGGATACAATCGTGTTTCATGACTCTCTGGCGTATCCGATGCAGATAACTCTACACTAATTATGTGCTCCAATATATAGGTGCACGTCAGAAGGACCATGAATCAACTCTAATTGCAGGACGTTTTGTCACGGGAGGCTTCTTAGCAGTGGTCAGTACCAGTGACAGCTGAAACAAGATCCCAGGCTCCAATCCTCATTACGCTTCCAGCAGACAGCCAAGCTAACCCAACTGTGTACTTTTAATTATGGATTTCCTTGCTCTGCTAGGTCTCTGTCAGCCCCTAATGCTTCTATGACAATTTTTTTTTTTATGAAGTTCACTTCCTGGTTCTAAATGGATAATCTGTATGAACTGATATAATTATAGCACGGTGTGAAAATATAAATCATTAGCAGGCACAATTATCTCATTTACCAGCTTAATTGAGGTATGCCACATTTTACATTTCATTACCAGCTTATACCTGAAACATTGCAGGCTTCAACGCAGAAGAATGATTTTCATCGGGGGCTGTTAATTATTTTCAGCGTGGAGGGCCATATTCTTCTGGTCAAATTGCCCTCATGGCTGCTCCGTTCAGCCATAACGGCGTTGCTATCCTATGAGCTGAGAGAGCTACAGTCTGAAGGGGCTCCAGAGCAGAGCAAGGTGTCGAAAGAAAGCACTAGGTTGGGGAAAGGGGCCATGGCAGGCAGAGCTACAGACCAGGGTTAAAGACAGGGAGGGAGCTGTGAGGTGAGAGGAGTCAGTGGACAGAGCATATATGGTAAAATGGGTGGTGGTGGTGGTGGTAGGGTTTTTTGAGAAAGAAGCCAAGCTGTGGGAAGAAAAATGTGTAGCTCCTCTTGCTAATGACACACCTGAGATTGAAATATGAAGGCTGCAGCCAGCGATGAAGACAACAGAAGCTGTTGCATTTGCATCCTGACAAGGTAAGCCATCAGAAACCACAAGATGGGCAGCAACAGGTAACGGTCTCAAATGGCAAAGTTCATCTAGGGAGGATGCAACTTACAGAGCCTTCATTGGACAGTAGGGTAGAAAAAGGGCAGGTGGGGTTAAACCAACCCACTCTTACCTAAGGTTTGCCTGTAAATCTGATGGTCTGACTAAATCTCTTTGTTGTGGACCCCCGCCCCTCAGTCCTATCTTCCTGCATCTATCACTCATCCTCAACTAGAATGAGGCATATGGAGCCATATGCATTGTTCCCTAAAATTCAACCATGGGGAGCCACCCTCGCAAGAAACCTGGCTGGGGAAGGTCTGTTCCACCCCAGCTGAAGAACTTGGGAGACCTGCTTCTTGTCTAGCCGATAAGCCATCTTCTTTCAGGAAACAGAAGATCACTACAACAACCTTCTTTCTCTCCCTTGCTCCCTCTTTGAAAGAGTCAGATGCTTTCTGAACACAATTTGATCAGAAAAAAGGTTCCTATGACGTGATACAGGCAAGTCCAATCATATTAATGCTGTACTTGGAAACATGTATGATGTAAAACAGTGGATGTGGAGGATCAAGGCCAAATAAATCATATTCTGCATTTCCTTCTATATAACACAGTAGTCCTGAACACAGTTCAGTTGAGTGCCTGAAGTCCATTTATTTCAAAAGGATTAAACAGCAATCAAATAACTCTGGATTTAATTCTACTTCTTTCTTATCTAATACTTTCAATCACCACATTCTTACCTAAAACATCCAGACCAAGATCACAGGCTAGATTCCTCACACCATCAGTTCCAAAAATGTGGGTTTCGTGTTTGCATTTTGGGCACCGGAAAAGGCTCATGTTTTGAACAAGCCCCAAGACCTGGCAAATATAAAAAACTCAGAAAGGTTAGAAAGAGGCTAAATAAAAAATAGAAAAGGTTAGTTTCTTCCAACTAGCCAACCCTACAGAAATAAATCCAGACACTTGCAAAAGAAAAGCTCTGCCCCCACTCTAGATGGTAGGGAAATTATTCTCATGTCTACATTTCACAATTTTGACATCATGAATACGATCATGAAGCATGCTATAAATATGTTGTGCAGGATTACTCTAACGAGCCCTGTCAGCAGAAGCCCAATGCAATGACTTCCACTTGTGCACCAGGGATTTCCTCCCCCTCCTCTCTCCCCAAACTCCCCATTGCACCCCCATTGGTTTGGGGGTGGAGGGGACTGGGGAAACACCCAGGGGTAGCACGGGTGCCATCTCTGGGGGACCTGGGTGCCTGGACACCCACAAAATTTCCACTGTGTGTGCCCTGCTGTCACACATGCGGGCTGCTTGGCTACCACTGCTCAGTGCCTTACCTCTGCTAGCTCTCTGGCGCCACTGTGATGGCAGGTGGTGGCAGAGCAATGCACACACCACTGGGCACCCACAATCTGGTGCCCAAATCAGCGCTTCTGCAGGGCTGTGTGCAGGGGGAGAAGAGAGGGGACTGTTCCATTTGGCAGGCTGTTCATGTAGACAGAAGAACTGTCATAGCACAACACGAAATTCCATCCATTACAATTATGTTTTTTGTACCCACCATTCTCTGAGCGGTAAGAAGATCCCAGGCAGCATCAGTTACTTTGGGAAGATTATAGTTCTGATGAGTAGCATTTTATTAACAATTCACAGGTTGAGCAAGCAGAAAGAAAATCGGTAAGCAGCGTCCATTTCAAATCACTGACCACTCAAAAGGAACAACAGCCGTGGACCTTCTGGCGGTTCCTTTCCTGCGAGAAGCCAAGTTACAGGGAACCAGGCAGAGGGCCTTCTCGGTAGTGGCACCTGCCCTGTGGAACACCCTCCCATCAGATGTCAAAGAGATAAACAACTACCTGACGTTTAGAAGACATCTGAAGGCAGCCCTGTTTAGGCAAGTTTTTAATGACTGATGTTTTAATGTATTTTAATCTCTGTTGGAAGCCGCCCAGAGTGGCTGGGGAAACCCAGCCAGATGGGTGGGGTACAAATAAATTATTATTATTATTATTATTATTATTATTATTATTATTATTATTATTGCTTCAAGCTCTGGCGCGTCAGAGCTACTTTTTCTGAAATTCAAAACTGCCAACTTTCTAAGTCTCTCAGCTCCAACTCACGCCAAGCAAATGAGCTTAAAACCTCTGCAAAAAATGGTGTGAGTGCAATTCTAAGCATGTACAGTCAGAAGTACATCCCACTTTGTGCAATGAGGCTTATTCTCAAGTAAGCATGTTGAGAGCAACAGGCTAAATAAATAAGGTGATCTGCTGCCTTGACTGACAATTGAATGTGAACTCATTGTTAGTAGCCAAATTATTCCAAAGCTAAAGGAAAACTGTGAACATTCTCTGTAATATTATCTATGCCCTTAAAGCACCAGTGTCAGGGGTTCAGGAGCAGAGGCACAGGAAAGGGAGGAAACAGAGAGCGAGGGGGAGGAATCCGAAGGAAATATGAGCGATGACAGCAGCCCGAGATCTCTGAGTCTTTCCAGTGAATCGGAAGATTCACAGAAAGGGGCGCCAGTGGTCAGAGCAAGGGGGCGCCTAGGGGGACACCCCAGGAAGAAGGGACCAGAGGGGACTCAGAGAGCAGCAGTTGGAAATCGGGACCAGCTTCCCCACCAGAGCGCAGTAGGGGGGAGGAGTCCCAGGTATCGGGATCAGGCGGCTCGCCGCAAGCGGGAGGGCATGAGTCAGGATTGGCCACACCTCCATCGGGGAGCGAGGAAACGGTCAAGAGGAAGGTTGAAGGCTGGGCGTGCGCGCCAAGTTCAAATGCACAGGAAGGCGGCACGGTTAGCAGCCCGGATAGGGAGCCAGGTCCTAAAGCCCGCCGCAAGGAGGGAGAAGAGTCCGGGGGGTCAGCGTCAGAAGAGTCCAGAAAGGAAGAGACCACGGGGGGCAGAGGGACCCAGAGAAGGAAGGAAAGACGGAAGAGGTGGAGTAAGGCTAGAGTATTAAGTTGGTGTACAGGAGGCGGAGACTCAGACGGAGCTTCGCCGGTCTAGCTTCTAAGACGTAGAGCTGCGCGCTGCGGCTTGGAAATGGAAACTGTAACTCAATAAAGACTTTTGTACATTACTGCCGGCTAGCGTGGTCCTCTGTGAGCTGGGACCTGGAAGCAGCTCTGACAACCAGTTTCATTGGACCACTTACAAGGGGGGATGGGGAGAAGGGAGGAAAGAACTATGATTTTCTATTCACTCTAATGAAGAGAAACATATTTAAAAATCAAACAACAGAAATAATGACATCTGGCATGATGTGATAAATTACTGAAGGAAAACCTAATGCACTTATATTAGATGTCGCTTTAAAAGCTAAATGAACTGAGTTAACTTAGAAAACCTGTCAGGAAAGTTAGCAAGGCTGTATGTAGCGTCAATTCTTTCTTTCTTAATGAGGACGGGAGGGAGAGACTAATTATATTTTATTCATCACTCAAACCACATTCTGCACACTAGTTTCTCTCCCCTTTGCACAAGCCTAGAAAAACACAGTGGTACCTCGCAAGACGAATGCCTCGCAAGACGAAAAACGCGCAAGACGAAAGAGTTTTCCGTTTTTTGAGTTGTTCCGCAAGACGAATTTCCCTATGGGCTTGCTTCGCAAGACGAAACGTATTGCGAGTTCTTGCGAGTTTGTTTCCTTTTTCTTAAACCGCTAAGCCATTAATAGCCGCTAAGCCGCTAAGCCGTTAATAGCCGCTAAGCCGCGCTTCGCAAGACGAAAAACTGCAAGACGAAGAGACTCGCGGAACGGATTAATTTCGTCTTGCGAGGCACCACTGCATTAGAATCGCCTCTCTTACTTGTGGTATTAAACCTATTTATTATCAACAGATTTGAACTCAGTGTTTCAAATTATATTTCTGAGGCTAACTTAAGAGTTTGGTGTAATATAAACCTACCACATGTGTGCTATGCTTGCTAAATTCAAATACAGCCATGCCTCAGAAGTTGAAGAGAACCCAATTGGCTCCTGCAGCCAATTGGAAGCCGCGGAAGCCCCATAGGGCTATTAGCTTCCAAAAGAACGTTCAAAAACCGGAACACTCACTTCTGGTTTTTGATTGTTCGGGACTGCCAAGATCATTCAACTCCAAAGGTGTTCGGGAGCCGAGATACGACTGTATGAGGAATCCCCAAAAGTACATATGGCAATGAACCCCCTCCCAAAAGAAAACTCACCAAGCCCTATTATGGATGATACCTATTAAACTGGGTTGATTTTTGCATAAAGGACATTTGGATGTGCATACTATTCAGGGTGTGTGCAGACGTAATACTGGAAGTTCACTAGGACAGAAGCCAGAACTCGAAAGAACTTACTGAAAGGCAATCTAGAGGTGCCCAGCAATTTCATCTCTACAGCGAAGGAGCTTCTAGGCCTGGCTATAAGATGAGAGGAGGAAGCTGACCTTTGTCACCACTTACAGATAGGTAGCCGTGTTGGTCTGCCATAGTCAAAATAAAAAAATTCCTTCCAGTAGCACCTTAAAGACCAACTAAGTTAGTTCTTGGTATGAGCTTTCGTGTGCATGCACACTTCTTCAGATACACTGAAACAGAAGTTGCCAGGTCCTTCTATATAGTGAGAAGGTGGGGAGGGGTATTACTCAGAAGGGTGGTGGGAATGGGTGATTGGCAGATAGCTGAGATGAGCCTGTTGACGACTCTTAACGACTGCAATAGGTCTTACAGGAAAAGGCATGGGGTGAGAAGGTGAAAAATGACTTAGTCATGTATAATGAGATAAGAATCCAATGTCTCTGTTCAGACCAGGTCTCTCCATGGTTTTAAGTTTGGTAATGAGTTGCAATTCAGCAGCTTCTCTTTCCAGTCTATTTCTGAAATTCCTTTGTAGTAAAACAGCTACTTTGAGATCTTGTATAGAATGTCCTGGGAGATTGAAGTGTTCTCCTACTGGTTTCTCTGTTTTGTGATTCTTGATGTCTGATTTATGTCCGTTTATCAAGAACTAACTTAGTTGGTCTTTAAGGTGCTACTGGAAGGACTTTTTTTATTCTGACTTTGTCACCACTGTTTTCCATAGCTTCTGCCTCTCCCTGTACCAGTTCAGTGTGTCTTAGCGCATAACAATTGAGGAAAACGTACAACAAATATTATGTCTCGTCTCCTCTCATATCTAATAGTAATATTTGGAGTCACAGTATAAATATTTAAAACATATATAGCCGAACGGTAAAACAAATGCAGACAAAATAACTGATTTTGGTATGCAGCACAAGATTAGGGCTGCAATTCTATGCGGCAGTATGCATGAGCTGGGAAGAGGTGTATGCATATCCAGAGGTGTTTTTGACAGTTTATGTTGCACTGGGCTGAATGAGCAAGCCACTTTTCCACTGAAACCTAGCGTTCACATTCAAGGCAATTGGCTGCCGTAAAAACTGTCAAACACACCTCTGTCCATACAGACACTCACCTCCCCTGCCAGCATATAGTTTGACTACGGCTGCAGTCTGCGGTTGCAGTCATGAGCATGGTTTGGCTCTTGTAATACAGCTATGAACCAGGCTCATTTGATCTTAATTTCTATGGTCTGGCCAACATCCATTTTTAAAGAGGCCCTAATTAGAAGTCAACACAGCAGTCTGTTCTTTTGTATAGTCTGTGTCAGTCACATATACAGCAGAACATCCCTCCTCCCTATTTCCATCTGGCACTCAGTCAGCCCTAACCATCCCGTAAATGCTCTAGATCATGGTTTGCCAACCTTTGTGGGCCCCATGGGCACATTTGAAAACCATATGGGCACAACATGCCTGCCACAAATCTCCCCTCCCCAGCTGTAAACCCATCCACCCTGAAATCACCCCGGCACCATGATTATGGTGAAAGAAGTATTCTGTTGACAACAGAAGGTTTATTTCAAATATAATTTCACCAGGAAGATGGGACCCTACGGGCACCAGCCCCTGCGTTCATAGAAGACAATCTTACTTGGCCAAGAATGATCACCAAGAGAGAGAGAGCTACACTTCAGATATCCTGTCTGAATATCATAATTGCAGGAAATCAGCTCAGCCGCAGTAAGAAGATGAGTAGTTGTGGAACAATCTTCTTGCCTTTAGGAGCAGCTATGAAACCCACCTGTTTAGGAAGTCTTTTGTGAGCTGAAGGTGTCTTGATGACTGCTGCTGTATCCCACCCCCCAATGTTTACTTTTTATCTCTGAAATATTGTGTGAGTTGCCTTGAGCACAGGAGAGGTGGAAAAGAACTATTTCAAACAACCCAGCCCTGAAAAATTATCTGTAAGTTTTGCCCAGCTACTTGTTTAGGCAGGCTTTTCAGTTATTAGGCAGTTTGGTGAGCTCTGAGCATGCAGCATGTTCCAAGCAACGCCAGGGGCAGTCCGGAGAAACATGCTAGCTCTGCCCAACTCCACTTGTCGTTCCTGTCACCCTCAGTTCACGGAGGGCGACTGTGCAAAGCAGGGAGCTGCCTGTATCTGTGAAGGCACCCCAAACGCGACAGAATCTTAGAAAATCAGGGTTCCAAAATGTGCAGAGCGCCTCCACAGATAGAGAAGGCTCACTGCTTCACGCAGTCACCTTCCTTGCACAAGTTGAGGGCAATGGGGGGAAATGGGGTGGGGGGAAGCAAAGCTAGCATGCTCATCCCCACTGCCCACCTCATGCATTGGATAATTGAAGCTGAAGGGAGCTTATTTGACTGCATTTTCACCTGTGGCATTAAAGTGCGGTGTTTTGGTTTTGCCATCATATGAGGTTCAGGCAGAGCATACAGTGTCATACCAAACACAGATAGGAAGTACAGTTGCAACATATCATATACACAAGGGTTTGTTCCACAGGTTGCACGTATAACCAAAATTACCTTTTCCTTGGCTGGCAGGTGGGAGCCTGCCTTGTGTCTCCACTGCCTTCCCTCTCCCCAACCAGCAGAAGGGAGGAGGAGGCAGGCAGGCAGAGGATAACGAAAGCAGAAGGGAGGAGCAGAGGGAGACAGAGGCAGAAGAAAAGGGCTGGAATGGATCTGAAATGGAGCTGGTTATGTATATATACTGCTAAAGCAAGCATAAGATGCAACTCAACTGCATCAAAGATAATATTATACTGATGCTAAATATCAAATGCCCAATGAGATGTTTTAGCTCTGATTCCATATCAGATACTTAGTACATTCTCAGTATAAGCTACTCCAGTTTCAAGTCAAGTGAACTCCTTGGGCATAGCTCTAATTGAACCAGCACCACAGTTGCCAGACTTTTATTTTTTAAAAAGAGGAAACTATTTACAGAGATGATTGATACTATTCTTAATTAAGCTTAAGGGTACATCACATGAAGAATAGTTAGTTCTTAAAGGTAGGCAATGGTGTGGGTTATCTATATTTTGTCATTAGGGCTGTGCCAAACGTTCACATAGGTAGAAGTGTTCTTTTCAAGACCACCCCAATTCCCACCCACCCCAAATTCCTTGTCATGACCTGCTCAATCTGCTGCTACTTCCAACTCCTCCTTCTTCCTGGAAGGCCAGTGGTAGGAGCTGCCAAAGTGGGCGATGCCAACCCAAACTCACTGCCACTTGCACCCAGACACTCATACTCTTGCCACACAAAGGCCACCTCCCCGTTGTCCCTTTCCCGCTGGAGAGCTCTAATGGTGAGGGCATGGTGGGTTTAAAGAAAGCCCTTTGAAGTCCCCCCCCCACGCTCTCTCATAGGTTTAGGAAGAAAAAAACCAACTCCATGGCCAGCACTCCCAGAGCAGGGGATAAACCTAAAAAGTGTTCCTTCTTGCCTAGAACTACTCAACCCATGCCTCCGCCCTCCTCGGTTGCGGCAAACTGCAGCAGAACAAGGTACCTTGGTTCCTTTTTGCATTGCCACCATAACAAGACTGAGCATTCCAGAAGCAGGTAGGAGCACTCCAAACTGCTCTGATGTTCCCTGGGGTGGCAATTGGTCTGTGCAGGTTTTGCCGCTGCCAGTACACTGGATCTGGTGGGAAAGATCTGGCTCAGGGCTACAGGTCTGCCACTCCTATGGAATACGGCACCATGGCACTATGCATATTTGGCTCTTTGGTGCTATCACGGAGGGCAAACATTGTAAGAATGAGGGCAATACTTCCTGTGCCGGCAAACATGTTTGAACCCTTTCATATAAAATTCTGGAGGTCGCCATCTTTGCTGTGGATAAAGTTTTTTGACACTGCTAAACATATTCACGGAAAAGCAATGCACTTCAGCTCTGTCCTATTTATAATTTGAAACAGGTCTACAAAAAAAAAAAAAGCCAGCAGTGTGGAAATGACTGAAACTGACTTGTTATATAGTATGTATACCAGCGATGTCCCGATAACTTTCAGCCCGTGCTATTTTATAATGAGACTTTTGTTCTGTTCTCAGGAACATCCTGCCCCAGATACCAAATTCTATGAGTAATTCTGTAAGGAACTGCAGAAGATAAACAGCTTTTTTATGGGTTTTTGTCTAAGCTGTGTCTTGATTAAGTACTAGCTGTACAAGTATAACACACTGTGAAATAACACATACCTCCTTTGATTTATTATTTACTTCTCCATATTTCATTGTGCTTTAAAGTATTACCATGTTTAACCATTACCTTCATACTTAACCATCAGTGGTTCTTCCAATGAATATTACTGTCTCTCAGATTTTGTATGTTTCAAATCAAAAGATGAGTTTGGTGGCAGTGAGAGGAGAAACATGTGGTAGAAACCCTCACCAAATCTGAAGACCAGATTAAAATATCTGAGCAAGCTTCAGAATATTGTCTCTCAAAAAAATATTCTCCTCTACCCATCTTTGCTGTCTTCCCCCATTGTCTGGGGTGGGGGGAAGCTTTTGATTTGTTTGCTTATGAAGCACTGTAAAGTAACAATGTCACTCTCAAGATCTGCATCAACTGGCACCCTTTACAGTCCTTCATGTTCAACTCCCATTATTTTTTGCACAATGGCTTATGGCAGGTCTTGGAAGTGCCAGACCTAGGAGGTCCATGAATTTGTATTCATCCTTGCTAGGCATGCAGCTAAAAGTTTAAATTCTCTGTATGGAAAACTCATTCGTTCAAACTTCTCAAATATACCTAAATAAGGAAAAACTGCACGTGTGTTATGTAGGAGTATAGCTGGCAACTTTCAGGTTAATTTGTACTGTAGTATATTTAGGATTACAAAGGCTGTATTTTTGTATAGCAAAGCAGTACACCCACAATTCACTTCTGAAATAATTCTGCTATCACCCTCAGAGCTCATCTGTTATTTATAGCATACAGTCAAGTTTCTTCCCCCCCCCAAAGTATCAACAACTAGAACATATGAAAAACATAAATTTCTTAGAGAACAGGTACTATCACCTTCTGTACTATTAAGATGGTATTATCTAAATGGCCACTACAGTGGTACCTCGGGTTAAGAACTTAATTCATTCTAGTGGTCCGTTCTTAACCTGAGGTACCACTTTAGCTAATGAGGCCTCCCGCTGCCGCCGCACCACAATTTCTGTTCTCATCCTGAAGAAAAGTTCTTAATCCGAGATACTATTTCTGGGTTAGCGGAGTCTGTAACCTGAAGCGTCTGTAACCCGAGGTACCACTGTATTATTCAAATGGCTTTGTGGGGGCGAGTCAAAAACCTCCTCCACAGATTGATCACAAATGGTCAGACACCATGCATCTAGTACCAATTGCTTTACAAAGGCAGAACAATTAGCCTTGTGGGTTTCCTTCAACTTTGAAGAAAAGTGATTTTACTTATAAGCAAAATTGTGACTTTCTTCGGTATATTTATACTGAAATCAGACCACCCACCCACTGCAGCTGGCAGTTTTCCCCAGACCCACGAGGGATCAAACTGGATACCTCTAGCATGCAAACCATGCACTCTACCCACTAAGCTGCAGGTCTTCCCTTAAGACTGAATTGCAGGCAAAAAAAAAATCACCATCCCTTGGTTACAAGTTGACAATGCCTCCAGGGGCCAGATGGGGGGAAAATTCTTTGGTGACCAGTCTGGCCCCCTGGACCACATATGCCCCTCTTAAAACATACCCATTATTTAGAGGGATCAAACAACTTGCATTTGTAAAGGCTCACCGGCACATTCACTTTTTTGAACATCTCTGTTCCTTTGCGTGCATCCAGTAAAGCGATATCCTGAGGAGTGGACACCATCACAGCCCCTAGGGAAAGGAAATATATGCCATTGTTACAGCCAATATTGTCAAGAATGCTAGTATTGAGCTTAATTAGGATGTTTCGTTCCACAGAACACTGCCATGCGCAAACACATATTGAACTCTATTAAAGATTAATGGTGGCTTTGCTTGAGCAGAAAGTGCCTCCGTTCATGCAAATTGGGGAACCAGATATTCTGCAGCTCTCTCTGTCATTTCCCCTTCTGATCAAAGGCATCTCCCAACCCTTTGGAAAAGTTTTCATGGGTGGGAGGGAATCAGTGAAAATACGGTGCCTCAACTTACACAAGTGAAAGCCCTTTCTACTATGGCAAAGCAGCCACTGAAAACAATGCCTTGAAATTACGACTTTGCCTCCATTAACTCAATTGCTTTCTTTTCACATGGTTAGTACTGTAGTTAAAGTCCACAAGTTACTACAGGCATTTCAGGCAACTTCCAATTCTGGAACCTGCCTACACCTAACCAAACATATAAAAACCCACCATTATAGTTGAGACAAACATGATTTCCTGCTTAGCAATTACTCCTTCCCTCCCACTCCCTAACAGTTCCCAACACATTTATTCATTCATTCATAGTAAAATATTCATAAATCAAATATGTGACAATCTCATTGAGGAACAGGATTCAAATTCTTCCCCCTTAAGCAGTATTGCCTCTGCAGGATTAATAGGATTGATAAGTATGAAATTATTTTGATCATTAAAATCAGCAAATGCGACTGAAATTCACTTGAGAAACAGCTCTGCTTAAGCAGAATGTATAATTTTTACCTAATCACTTTTCAGAGATGAACTACTTTAAGGATGATTGAATGAACAAGACATTGCCTGGATTATGCTTCTTTTGACATGTACTGACGCTGGCTCACATTTTCTCAACAATCTTGTATGTAGAAATTCGTTGCTCTGCCTTCAACATTATTCAATAAAAACCAACTTATGGCTAGTGTTATTTATACAGCCCTCCGCCAATAGCAAAAAGCCAGTTTATTGAAAACAGTTCGATTCTTATAAGGCAAACAGAAAGAGACATCTAAGCCTACTTTAAAAGCTCTGCAATGCAGGATTCCTTCTGGCTATATCTAAATTGCTTCTTTGCAAACCAAGCCAGGCAGCTTCTGGTGTGAAGTGGTCTCTCCACAATAGTCTAATCAGTAATTTATCTTAATTCTTCTTTTTTTAGAGTAATTATATACATTTTTTCAACAAGATGTATAGGGAGTTGGGGGCCTTGGCAGACTGAGCATGCTAGGTTGTCCATGGCTACTACTTGGGGACCACAGATATATCTCATACTGAACACCTAGCTGCTACCCAGTGTTTGTATATGAATTGGAAACATTTACTGTTGTTTGCCAATTCACTTAAAAGCATTGTTTACAACTCCACTTCACCAGGTGATTGCAAAACATGGTTCTTCACTTCAGACATCATTATTTGCAAAACTTTTATAGCCCCCTTCATCACTGAGCAAATCTCAGACCAGGTCACAACAATAAAATACAACCTGTATGTTCAATATTTGCTACTCAAGATCCCTTTCCCCATCACTCCTCCCACCCTCAAATCAAACTGCTCTTTAAATTCCAGAGCCAAAATAATTTAAGATTTAAAGAGGAAATAGGAGACATTTAATGTATGGCTAATTTTTCAATTTTTCAATTCAACTAATGTATGGCTTCAATTTTTCAAAATTTTTCAACTTTTTCAAGTTAAGACCTTTTCTGATGGAGGGAGGCGGGCAGGTGGGCAGGCATTCTGAAAGGACAACACAGAGGGAAGAGACAAACTGTGAAATGGCTCCACCACTCTGGATCCCTTTAGATGCCACCTAAAGTTAAGAAATTGTTACTGCCATTCAAAAAGCCTCTTGGCGCTTTTCATCTTTAATCACAACTAAGGCTGCAAGGAATATACCCCACTGAATTCTACAGCACTTACTTCTGAGTAGGCGCAGCTAGGCTTGCACTGTAAGTCCATAAAAAAGATACCTGCAATTGGGATATTCTGTGAGATTGACAGTTGTACATCTCCTGTCCCAGGTGGCATGTCAATTACTAGATAATCCAGCTGGTGCCAGTCAACCTAGAAAAGGCCACGGATGAAGCAGGAAAGAATGAATTTTAAATGTATGGGTCAAACATACTATAGTCTAGCAGGTCTCATAGCACCAGACCAAAGACCAAGGATCACCTGCTTATGTTACATATACTGTATATATAAATATAAATAAATATAAAGCCCTGTGCAGGTCACAGGGCAAGTGTTCAGAATCACTGGTCTGGGGGTGGAGTGTGGGGGTGAGGTATGTTTGGATAACTGATTCTTTCACGTAAGGAGAAAGAGGGTAGCAGGACCTGCGTGTTATACACCATATTCAAATAGCACCAAACTCTCAAACTTAGTGTACACTCACAATCGTTCCTCTGCAACCCAGTCTGTGTCTTTCCTACTTTGGGTGATGGAGCGGTGAGTGTGGCTTCCCTGAAATGGACTCGTGGGCCAAATGGGGAAGCCTTTCAGGCCTCATTAGGCCCACAGGCCAGAAGTGGCTAAAAAAAAGTGTTGTCAAAAAGGGTAATGACGGCAGACATATTGAACGGATTGTACAAGAGTGGAGTCAATGAAATGAGCAACACCACTCCAGGTAAAATGTCTTTTTCAGTGAATATGAACAAAATGAGGAATTATGGAGAAAGTGTATTAAGAGGGTTACAGTGTACATTTCATAATCCAATGTTATTCAGTGCTTTGTATGGTTTTCAAAAGTGACTGACTCACATTTATAGAATTTTTTGAGGCTATATGAATTGACCTTACTTATATAATCTATCGCTGAGTGATATTGCAAAGCTATTTATGTTTGGAGAAGCTGATATCAACTTTTTTTTAAAAAAAAAACCCCTACTTTTTAAAAAAAGAACAAAGTCAAAGAAAGCTAGTAAAAAGCTACATAAAAGTTAAATGTGCTTTTTGGCAGTAGATTAGGTCTGTATGTGCTGAAAGATTTGAGAGAGATGGTGCACAATGCACAACGAAAAAGCTAGCCAAGTACCTAAGAACACTTTTCAGTATAAAATGGTGCTTAATATGACCAGCTTTTCTTATTCAAGTATTTATTATATTTTTATCCCATGCTTCCGCAAAGGAGCAGAAGATTTAAACTATTTTCCACCTCTATCTTCAACAATGACTCCTGTTAGTCATTAAGAGAGGGGCAACCTACCAAGGCTACCCACTGAACTTCACGACTTTAAATAGGGTGAATCTGATATTTTGTATATTTATTTTGTTTACTGCATTTATATATTGCCTTTCATCCAAGGATCAGCGGTCTTGAAAGACCTACATTGGCTCCCAGTACGTTTCTGAGCACAATTCAAAGTGTTGGTGCTGACCTTTAAAGCCCTAAACAGCCTTGGCCCAGTATACCTGAAGGAGCATCTCCACCCCCATTGTTCAGCCGAGACACTGAGGTCCAGCTCCAAGGGATTTCTGGTGGTTCCCTCACTGTGAGAAGTGAAGCTACAGGGAATCAGGCAGAGGGCCTTCTCAGTAGTGGCACGCGCCCTGTGGAACACCCTCCCATCAGATGTCAAGGAAACAAATAACTATCTGACTTTTAGAAGACATCTGAAGGCAGCCCTGTTTAGGGAAGTTTTTAATGTTTGATGTTTTATTCTGTTTTAATATTCTGTTGGGAGCCGCCCAGAGTGGCTGGGGAAACCCAGACAGATGGGCGGGGTATAAATAAATTATCATGATGATCATCATCATCAGGTACTTTACAATATAAAAATGCATAAAAACACAACATAATAACGAATGCTAAGAAAATGTCTTTTGATTATGAAACAGGAAAGCAATCCTTATTTAGCCATAGGTGTTCCTTCTGTCTTGCTACCTGCTGGAATTCAATAGCCTTCTTCTCCACACATTGAACTAACAAGCCTTGCCCCCAACTACATGCATTTACTAACCTGCAGAGTTGCTACCCACATACCATATTCAAGTAAACTTGTCTACACCACTGGGGACTCCACCCTTTGCAGTGATCACAGTATGACCCATTGCCCTTTACATGGGCAATGAGTAACTATCAATTTTCTACCTAAATCCATTATCTTTTCTTCTTGAGAAGATTTATTTGTGCCAATGGTATGTTTTAAGAACAGTGTGGCATATCTCCCCACCCCCAACCTGAAAAATGGAGATGAGGAGATTTATCTGGAGAGATTAAGTACTGTAGAGTACTGATCCAGCAGGTAAAAATCAAGAGCTTTTAATTCTAGCATATTAATAATGCCTGGAGTGATTGCAAGAGATAAGATATAAATTTATCCCATGAACTCAAGGGAAAAGCACTGAATCCCTTTTCTAGCAAGCAGGCACAGCAGTTTTGAAACTTCAAGTATTCCAAGACTTTGCATAACTAGATATGGATGAAAAAGACGTTAGGCATGAAATGATAGTATTAGTAACTGAGCAATGTCTGTCTGAGGGTATTTTTCATTAGATAGTTTTATTCTAACTTTCTTAAAACACAGTAAAAAGCCCATTGAATACTGTGCTGGAGAAAAGTAGGAGAGAAAAGCAATGTCCCACCCAGTGCTGGATTTATATATAAGCTAAACAAGCTATAGCTTAGGGCCCCACTCTCTTGCCCCCCTCAAAAAAATTTCACTATTAATATACTTCTTCTTAATTCTATTTCAGTTCGACAATTACTTTGATAAAATACATATTTTGTTATATGCAAATAGCTTTAGATACCTATTAGGTCCATAAATTACCATATAGCATATATTCAACACAAAAAACAGCGACAATTTGTTGTTAGCAAAGGACAGCTGGACATATAAAGGGCCCCATTGCCTTCAGTAGCTGAAGGCCTCATCAAACCTACATCCGGTCCTGGTCCCACCCCCTTTTTTTGTACATTAAGGTCACAATTTGATTGGAAGACTGCCAATCAACAGAACAGCAGTTTGCCTTTTAGACGACATATGAACTTCATACACTCTAAAGGGGCTTCCTGTGAACCTTCAAAAGAAGTAAGATTGCAATTGCACAGCAACAGTACCTGGGGATGGAGTCAACATTTCTCTACACTTCTCCTTCTAGTACCAGGGTCACCAACATAGTGCCCCTGAGCATACATGTGCCCACAGAAACCTGCCCTAGGGGTCAGAGGTTCCCCTTCCCCTGATATTAGGTTTGAAATTAACATCACTTTGTAGCCAATAGGATATGGCTGTGGTATGGGCTTGCCTGCAGTTATATGTGAGGTGCCTGTGACAGTTTCTCTAGTTTGCAAATGTGCCCATTGGTCCAAAAAGGCTGGAAACTGTTCCTGTAGCACTTGATAACCTTATTTCCCTCATTTTCCTCCTCCTCACAACACCACAGGATGACTTGAGGTGTAGCTCCATATTTTACTCCCCCCATCCCCCCTTTTTATGAACCACAGGACTCAAGTAGGCCTTGACTACAAGTTCCATTAAAATGTCAGAAATGAAGTTGAGTATTATTTAGATCAGATTCCCAAATTATTATTATTATTATTATTATTATTATTATTATTATTATTATTATTATTAAATGGGTTTTTTTTAAAGAATCCAATGGATATCAGTATTTTTTCAGTTTTCTGAAAATCTGTTAGGTCCCAGTTAATCACAGTATGCCAGTTTGTTCTAGATTCATAATAATTTCCTGTTTTCTATGCATTTAACATTTTCTGTGTAATATAAAAGTGCCCATTTAGACAAATGATCTAAAACCTTAGGATCTTAAATCACAGGGTGTGACCTATCACAACACAGAACAATGTGGCTATGTCCATGCAAATATCATGAATATCTGGAAATTAGGATACCTATCGTCTATGTGTAGCAAGCAAAAGGCTGTAAATTATATTAGAATAGTTGCAGCGGCTTCCAGCTGTCTTGCATCTAGTCACAGGAGTAACAGGGTGCTAGCTTCTTAGCTGTTGCAGAGACTGTTCAGGCAAATACTTGCAGTGTCGACAGTTGAACAGCTCTACTATCTGGTATACCTACTACTAAGATGCATGCGTGTTCACATATCATGGTTGTGGATAAGACATCTTTGTGTCTTATTTAAAAGAGATGGCATTCTACATTATCAGCCCTTTTCTTCCATTCATGAAAAGCCATCTCAATCAGACTGATAGTAGTTTCTGGCTAGGGAAAATGTGTGCAAATAAACTGTTTTAGACTGCAGACTGTTTCAGGGGGAAAATGGAAGTTTGCACGCAAGTCTCATTTGTAAGCAACATTCTACCAAATCATGACCTTAATCCTTCTTCTAAGATCAGTTCTAAGAAATGTGTCTATATGCAAATACTTCTTTGTGTAGGAATAAATTAGCTCAGATTAACAAAACATTATGGTAACAGGAATTCCCTCTTGCAAACAAACAAGTGAGTGTTGGTTACAAAATTATACCTGTAACACCCACCATCTGTCAGCCATTGTGCATGTGTGGAAAATGCTAAAATGTTCACTGCTTGAGTACGTACAGTGTTGTGAAACATTTCAGATGTTGGAAATGTAATTGCACTTTGCTTAAGCGCAGCATTCATCTTTTTTTTTTCTTCTAAAAAAAGCATTTCCTTGACATTTATTGTTAAAGCGGTGTAATTAACTGCCATGTGGTGTCTGTGTATTTTCCCTCATTCAGGAACATCGCGAAAGCTTCTGTGGCAAATTGTTCTAATCAATCACCAGGTATAACCAACAAATTAAAACTAAAAACTATAGATATTCACATAATGTATATTCTAAGTAAGTAGCGTAAACACCACATTTCTCATGATGCAACACAAGCAACTTGTGAAGGTGTAGACGCACAGGAATGCTGTTTAAGAACACATTCTGTAATGTGTATCATTTGAAGAATAACAAAGAAAAGCTGCAAATTGTGCACTTGTACTAATGCCACGTTTTGTGAACAGCCTATTCCCATTAATTTAACCCATTTCGGATTAACACTAAACCATGATTTAGCACTACATAAGCATGCCTGGGGCTCATACACTCTTCTTCTTCTCTGATGTAGCCACAAAATGATCAGAAGCATTTAGCTCTCTGTTTCCAAACTAACCAGAGTTCATCGTTATATCTGAACAGGGGAGAACTTTGGCTTGAATCAGTAATAAACCATATTTAGATCAGGGTGAGACAAGGATAGCAAGTGACGTACAAGCATAAATATAAAAGTGCTTGGGCTTGGTTATAGCTGGGAATCAGAATTAAGCCAGTCTTTACAGGAAAGGTGAGTTTTGAAAGAAGGATCTGGATGAGCATAAATAATTCGTCCTCAAAATATTGGTTATTACGTATATGAGTCAAGCTGCACTATGTGAAGCGCTGCATGATGATAATTTCCTTGAGCCATTTCTGTATATTGGCTCCTATGTAAGCTAATACAGTGGTACCTCAGGTTACAGATGCTTCAGGTTACAGACTCCGCTAATCCAGAAATAATACCTCGGGTTAAGAACTTTGCTTCAGGATGAGAACAGAAATTGTGTAGCAGCGGCACGGTGGCAGCGGGAGGCCCCATTAGCTAAAGTGGTGCTTCAGGTTAAGAACAGTTTCAGGTTAAGAACGGACCTCTGGAACAAATTAAGTTCTTAATCCGGGGTACCACTGTATACCATGGCTTGGTGAACTTCAGATTTGAATGTTTTCATCTCCCTTCATGCAGTCCAACTCCTTTGCTATTCTAGAAATTGACAGTTTGCCATTATATATGAGTGGGCAACTATGTTTATCTTTCAATCCAAAACTGGAAACCCCTTCACATAGCTCCCCAATTCTGATTTTGAGCACAAACCACAATTTGTCAGTTTTGATCCTAACAGCAGACAAGAGCATTCAGGAAGAAATCTCAGTAGGGAAAAGGCACATACGAGCCCAGGACCAATGGCCAATCATTTATTTGGCCATTACTTCTGAACTTTGAAGCAGCCTTAAGTGTGTGTTTTTTGGAAATGTATCATTTGACAAGTAACAGTTTCCCTCATTATTCTTTTTCATATGGAAATGTATAAGCAGGACAAAAAAACTTTATTAAAAAAAGTTATCGCTTTTTTTATCCTTACTTGTTAAGCACATATAGGAGAGTTCATGCTTTTGCTTGAAAGACCGCAAGAGCAAACTACACATTGCATGAAATAAAAACAAAAATTGGTCACCTCACTCCAACTCTGTGAATTTTTCCTATTATCAAATGTCACTCTGGCACTTATTTCCGTTTATATCAAGTGAAGGTTCCATTAAAAACCTACACTGCATGAAAGACATTTGTGTACAGTGGTGCCCCGCAAGACGAATGCCTCGCAAGACGGGAAACTCGCTAGACGAAAGAGTTTTCCGTTTTGGAGGTGCTTCGCAAAACGAATCTCCTATGGGCTTGCTTCGCAAGACGAAAATGTCTTGCGAGTTCCTGCGGGTTTTTTCCCTCCCCCCCTTTTTCTAAGCCGCTAAGCCACTTATCAGCTGATCCGATAAGCCGATAAGCCGCTAAAAGCCGCTAATAGCGCTAATAGCGCTAATCCGTCAATGGGCTTGCTTCGCAAGACGAAAAAACCGCTAGACGAAGAGAATCACAGAACGGATTCTTTTCGTCTTGCGAGGCACCACTGTAATAGTATTAGCGTAGCAAATGCTAACATCACAGCAGTGTCTATCATCTTTGTACAAGGGAAACGGGGGAGGTTTACCTGCCATTTCAAACAGATTAGAGACCAATCCTCCCTCCTACAGTCAAGGTTTGGTATCCAATGGCTGCATGAGTGGAAGGCTGTGCCTCCAACAAAATTCAATTATCCCTTTCAGGCCCTGCACTCTCCAGACAGCCACTCCAGAAGGTTGGAGGACATTCTTGAAGCATATGAGTTGTACTGTATGCTCTGTGGGATGAAATCCATTGGTACAGAGGTACCTCTGGTTATGAACATTCCGGAGGTCCGTCCTTAACCTGAAACCATTCTTAACCTGAGGTACCACTTTAGCTAATGGGGCCTCCCGCTGCCGCCACGCCGCCGGCATGAGATTTCTGTTCTCATCCTGAGGTAAAGTTCTTAACTCGAGGTACTACTTTCCGGGTTAGAGGAGTCTGTAACCCGAAGTGTTTGTAACCTGAGGTGTTTGTAACTCAAAGTACCACTGTACAGTCAATTACAACATTCCTTGTTTCCCTAGAGTGGGCACAGGCAGGGGAACATACAGTCAGTGTAACTTCCTGTCCCACTGGTCTGGAGCATCCCCCACCTGCATGTGTTCTGGGAGATGGGCATGGCTCCGGCTGACTCCATAAAAGAGCCGAGCCATGCAGCCATTTTCTCAGTCTTGATTCTTGCAGTTTTGTCTAGTTTGTCTTGATCTCTTGCTTCACTTGTTCTCTTGCTTGCTGTTTTTTTGCTGCCATGCTGCTCTCCTGCAGCCATTTTGTTCTATTGGTGTAATTTTGCTGTCAGCCGGCAGCACATGAGTTCAGTCTCAATGTAAGAGATGAACTCAGTTTCTTATATAACTATTAAGTAAAGCCTGCCTTTCAGGGATCAAATCGTGAACTGAAATGTGAGTAAACTTTTTGTTGCTTTACTCAGCAAGATTCTCGTGTCTTTATTCTTTTAAGAGGGATCAAAGGGGACACCAGGAAATAATCTTAACTAAGAGATTCAAACGAATCTGCAAACTAGCTTCCAGCTATATTGAGGGGAATCTGCTCTGCTACATCACATACTAGCGTGAGTGAAGGAAGGACAAGATTTATTCACTATATCCCTTCCTACTATCCTTAACATTCCCACATCCTCACCCTCTACTGCAGCTTTCTTCAGCCCAAACTGACCGGAAGTCTCCCTACCCCCGCCCCATTCTCTAAAGAGGTTTTTCAAAGAGTGCAGTAGCTGTGGAGGGGGAAGAGAAGAAGATAAATGTCTGCTGTGTGAGCCATCTTCTACTCACACAAGTGTTAAATAATACTTATCTGTTTCGAAGCATAAGCCCAGCAAAAACAGGTGCCTGCACACTCAAACAAAATAACCAGGTTCTTCAGTGGCGCCATTAACTGCAGTTATTAACTATTGTTATCAAAAACGTTATTCTTTACACCGAGTGATGGAGCTGGGGATGAAATGCATTCACTCTGAAGTCACTCTGCTGGAAAACCTCAAGGCTAACAATGTAAGAGGCTGTTGACATTTCCAACTGATCTCTTAAAAATGTGATGGCTTTCTAGCGACCGTTAAAACTTACTGAATTGCTGGTTATTTCCCATAACGTATATTGTAATTTGTATTTACAATAATTGCCCTGCTACAGCCTATTTAAATAATAATAATTATGGTATTTGAGCATGAAAATGCCTCTACAGAGGGATGGCATATACAAGAATATAGAGGCTTAAGCAGTTTTTGAAAAGTGAGTCTTGAATAGAGCGAGCCCTGGCTAGAATTAACTGTTTTAAGAGCACAGATGTTAACTATGATTAAGGCTGAAAGGGGAATGTTTCCAAAGAGGAGAGGAAGTATGTGAGAGCTCACATCTTCCCCCAGGTAATGCTACACTACATTACGGATATTTGCAGCAAGGCTAGGGGATACACATCATTATGTCTGCACCAACCACTACACTAATGGAAAGGATATCATCTATTTCAGTGGGCTTGACTACAGAATTGGGAATCGTCAATCAACTGTCATGTCCCAGAATACCTCTTCCAGAAGCATAAGGAAGTCTCAGTGCAGCAGTGTCTTTTCCTGAGTAGCTAAAAGTTCCATTCTCTCTTAGAATCCATCAAGAATATAAACAGAATAGTTTTAATGTTATCAGACGGTTGTATTTGCACCTGCCTTGGGAGTATCTGCAGAACCTAATTCTGCTAAACTTCTATAAGGAAAAAAATACCATGAACAGCAACTTGATATACCTCATAGTTTTCTGTGTCGCATCCTTATAGAAGAAACTTAATATTCTAAAACTGATGACAAAGGCCATTTCACAATATTGCCTAGTTTTATATGCAAGTCCATGGACCTCTTCTACTGGCTGCAATAAAATGCATTAGGAATATTAGATCTGACTGACTTAATTTTCTTGAGATCTTTATTTAATATTTTATAACCCTGCCTCAATGTCTGGGAGCCCCTTAAACTCAATGTATTCTATCATAAACCAAGATTAAGAAGGCAATTTATGTGACTTATATATAACCAGAAAAGGAGGACCAGAAGGAACTATTACTTTAAATTCTGCTGTAAAACGAAAGTTACAACCAGGCTATTAATGCACAAAATAATTAATCCCCCCTTTTTTTTGTAAAGCTCTAAACTTAAAAACAACTTCTGAACAGTAGTTTAACCTGCGGTGACCAGTAACAAAATGTGGATATAAGAGTCATGGAACATCCAATCAAACCCAGCTTTGGAACAATAAAATATTTTATTTAATTACTGCATGTGATGCCTGAATCTCTACAATGTAAATGTCCTGGTCACAGAATTAAATCTGGTAAACTATGAGTAGGCAGTAGGTCATTACCTACTGCTACAAGCAGGAGTAAGATTTAAACACACACTCATGAAAACACACTGCAATTATATGTATACAGTTGCATAGTTATAAAACCTTCCTCTTCAACAGATTCTACTTGTCTTTGCTGGTATCTGTAAGCATTTTGTTTTCCTGAAAGGAAACTCCATTTGTCCTGATGCAGGATTAAAGAGCAGATAGTTTATACACAAAAGGAAAATGCTTTGATTGGAGGAAAGTCCTTCTTAAAGCCTTCTTGCAGCTACAAGTGAAATTCCATTGTCAGGGAAAATCATTAACGGGCCCCCGTGTCAAGGCACTACCATTTCTTTTTTACTTCTGGATCTGCTAGATTACAACTGCATCTTTAGTTGCTAGGTAACAACCAACTCAGTATACACCATTATCAACACCCACGAGAAAGAAACTGCCATCTGCTTCTCATTTGGGAATTCCATTGACTGAAGCAATATTGCAGTTACTGCAACCCCACCCCCACAAATCATCCTTGGTCTCCCTCAGCCCTGCTTGTTAGTAAAGCAGGTACTGATGTCAGAAAATGTGGTATATTATGTTTTGGGTAGTGACCGAATAAGAATAAGGCATGTTTGAAGGGGGGGGGGGGGAGACACCACCACAGGCAATTGTGATATGTTAAAAACCACACTACCAAAAAAGAAATAGTGTTTCCGAACACATAATAATCTCCCAGTACTAGCAGACGCCTTATCCAGTTGTGCTACATGGTTATGCTTATCTTTATGTTAACAAACAATACTGGCGCTGCACTAAGAATAGCAACGGTTGGAGTAAAATCTTACTTTTAGGTGTTGGCAGAAATTAAGGCTGGAACTAGCTATTACAGCAGACGGGAAACAGAAGCCCTTCATCACCTCCATAACATCTAATAATGGCTTAATGGGTACCATCACACGTTGAGTGTTTTTGTTCTGCCTCAGTTCCACTTCATAGGCTACTGCTTGCTTGAATTGTCCAATTATGTCCCACCATACATTGTTGCCATTAGAAGTTACTAACAACAAAGGGGAATGAGACAAGGAGCGATTTCTTTCAGCAGAAGCCCTATGTCCGCCATATCATCTAGCCTTGGCTTCAAAGATCTAATATAGATATTGTCCGCGAAAGCAAATTTCAGCTGCTTATCAAAAAGAATGATCCACTATTTGACTAGAAAGTTGCTAAAGGCTACCTAACAGCAAGTCAGGCAATGGTACATTGACCTTGTGTTGTCTACACTGATTGGCAACAGTTCTCCAGAGTTTCAAGCAGGGGTCTTCCCCAGCCCTACCAGGAGATGATGGGACCTTCTGCGTGCAAAGCTCAGACACCAATTTATGGTCTTTCTCCGCTAATGGAAAGCAATGGGATGGATTCAGCTAACCCAGCGCCCTAGCAGAAGGGAGCACAAGGATTCCCACTAGTGCAATGAGGCTCTCTCCCCTTGTCCTCCCCCTGTGCCTCCCCCAAATCAGCTCTGGAGGGTTGGGAGAATCCTCAGAACAGTGTGAGAGGGGAGGAGAGGAGGATTCTTCCATCTGGTTCTCAGTATTTCTACCTTCTTTTAAACTGTTCTCTTATACAGTGATCAGCACTGGCTTGAATAACTTTATCATCTTTCCTTTGTTTATCAATGAAAGGCGGGGGCGGGGGGGTCAATTTCTTCAAAAAGCAACATGTTTATATAACTCCTTACCTGTCTCAACAACTTCTCAATGGCTGACATTACCATGGGGCCTCTCCAGACAATTGGTGCAGTCTCTTCTACCAAGAAACCTATGGACATACTACAAGAGAAATGCAAATATATTTTTTTCAACTTTCAGACATGTTACAAGGAGCAAAATAGAGAAAGAAAATATGTAAAATGGATTTGAACGTACAGATTGCTTACCATGCAATTCCATAGTTCACAAGAGGCCTCATTAAGTTTTCTAGAATGGAAAATGTGTTTTAAAAATACATTTTTAGAAATTATTATTGTAAGTTCTCTTCATTATGACTGTGGAAATGTGTAGAAACTAGAGGCATCTATAAGAGCAGTATGCACTCTCTCAAAGTTTTATGACTTCATTGCAAAGCAAAAGGCCAGTCATGACATTAACATATAACCAAGGTTAGCACAATTCACATGTTGCTTTAACCTAGTAAGATCTCACATATACAGTATAACCATGGTAATTTCTGGCATCTGTAACTGTGATAAGTTGTTGTTGTTGGACTGTTTTCCAAGATATTACATCTTTTTCCCTAATGGCCCTCAGCCTAAAAGGAAAATAAGCTGTATCAGTTCTACATTAGGCTTGATACCTAGAGATCTGCTAAGAACCTTCTTAACATGGGTGAAGACGAGTCCAATAAACCAGACTCTAAAGCCAGAATATTCTATCCAGAGAGAGGACCTGCTACCAGTCAAACTAAAAAGGTAGCTAAAGCTTACTTAAGGAGAGTCCCAAGAAAATGCTGCATCAGCAAGTCAACAAAAATGTGGTTTCTAACATTATTATATCGCAACTCTACTCCATAGATTTCTTTCTGAAGTTTGGTACCATTTAAGATTCTTAACAAGAGTTTATTTGATGAAAAACAGAATATGACATGTCACTGAGAAGCAAAACATCTTGCATTCATTCAGACACTGCACTTTCCCTCAATAAACCTTGCACTTGCATATTATTATTTTTTTGCAATAAAATAAAATAAAATTCATTGTTACCAGCCTGTGCTAGGGTGCCCAGACTGCACAAAATGCTTATCAGGAGGAACTGGAACAAAAGTCATCAAATGGGCAACCTTCTATTTTATTTCTCTAATTAACGGAACAGGAAGAACACAGACTGCAATTTTTCTTGACAATCCTCTCTATGGCCTCCTAATATTGCAGTTAATCCTTATGCATGCTTCACCACTCAGAATAGCCCCATCGATGCTCTTAAAACGGCTCTCTCTATATGCTTGGTTATGCTGAAAGCCAAAAACCATAGGAGACTATGGCTGCACTGTTTTAGATTGATTAAATACACCAACATCAATGGGTCTTTAGCAAAAGCAAATACATACTTGTTTGCATTTTTGACTTAAAACCTATGAGTACGTAAGCCAAGTTCACGCACCATGTCAGCTGCAGTGAATGGTTTACCATTAATGTGTCAATGGGGGCTGCTTTGCTTCTTCCAGCACACGGAAGAAGCAAAAACATGATTCCTGACTTAGCATTATATTTGAACTTTGTACTTCGTTTCAGTAGATCATCATGGTTTGTATGGCTTGAAAATTCTATATCATGTTTTCTCGGGTTTCATATGCTTGGGGGAGGGGGACGGAATCTGGAAACCAAACAGACAGGATATGTACAGAAGGAGGAAACTGTGACATACAGCTAGCACTTTATTTCAAGTTACTTCCATAGTGGTTCCCACCACCGCAGAGACAAGCCACTTTTCAGATTAGGGAAAAAAAAGGCTTGCCTTTTCAGCAGTGGGAACTGCAACACCAAACACAACTAAAAGAGATTTGGCATTCCGGTGCTGCGGTACCAGCATGGATTGCAGCCTTAGAATTTAAAACAAACCACAGACGTAAAATGTTGCAACAAGTGTAGGACTTAAAGGTGCATTTTAAAGTGGCTGGTGCCGTTGACAATAGTTCATGATTACAACTATTAATTTCCCTTCTCCAAAATTATATTTCAGTGCATAGTTATGGAGCAGTTACTCCTCCACATCTACTTAAAAATAAGACTGCAGCATGAGATTACTCAGAAGCTTGGGAATCTGTTGCATCATGAACGCCACCTTTTTGTAGAGCTGAAATCTTTCACCACTCAAAATCATCATTATTATCCACCTCTTCACTTTTTCACGATGTCTCATCAGGAAGAGCACAAAAGACTACCACGACAAATGGTATCACTTGCCACAATGCTATTCAGGGGGAGTATTGCAGCATAAACTCTGAACTCTTATTACCTGGCAGCTGCACAGACTATACAGGATGTGAATTCAGGAGATCTGAAGGCCAGCCCTTTTTTTTGAACACACATCCGTGAACGATATTGTAATGTGTATGGGTTGCTCGTGCGTAAGTTGCCGCCTCTCCAGGCTTTGTTGCCTTGCTAAACCTTTCAGTCTGGGCAGCCCTTCACTTCGTGGCTGCCTCAGTCGCTAGCAGAATCCGTCAGTGGGCGTTTCTTAAATCTTTTCCAACATAAAAGTTGTTTGACACCCAGTCTCCTCCTACTCTCTCTGCGCGGAAGTCTTCTGCGCAGGGTGGGCGTGGGTAGCGGAGGACCCGTGCTCTCCCCGCTGGTGTCCGGTGAAGAGTCCTGGAGCCCTCTCGCCAATTCCCCCATCAGCCCCTCTATATCCCTGGTGTTGCGCTGATTTGCTTCCCCATCTGCGGAGCTGCCTCTCTCCCTGCTGGGCCCTTCTCCAGCATCATTTGAGAGCCTTCCCTCCGCCTCTAGCTCCGATGTCAGTTCCCTGACAGATGTGATTAATCAAATTTCTACCAAAAGGAAGAAGGTTCTCTGTCCATCACTAGCCCTTTCCCAAACAATTAGGATTTCCATTTATGGGACCTTGTGCATATTTAATAGCAGCAAATAAATGGTCCAACTATCTATCCCTGTTTACTTGAAACAGTCCCTATTTTCTAGGGACCTGTCCTGAGTCAGCAGCAAAGAAATACCAAAACTGCCACTTTAGGAGTATGGAGTAGAATCTTAAAATTGGAAGGGATCCCCAAGGGTCATCTAGTCCAACCCCCTGCAATGCAGGAATCTCAACTAAAGCATCCATGACAGATGGCCATCCAACCTCTGCTTAAAGTGTGCCTAAAGCAAAAAAAAAAAAAAAGTTAGTATAATCAACCAGCTTTCTTGCTTATTTTTCTCCCCCTTGCCTTATAATCTAATGATAGCAAAAGCATTAAAACAGTTGCTCTAACTATTCTTTCACATTTCTGATTTAATTAAGATTTTTCTTCTCCTCAATGACATAAGGCCCAATTCAAGATGTGCATCACCAGTAATACACCTAGAAGGAAGTGTTCCACATTGCCTCCATCACAGTAAAATGCATATATCATACACACCTCCCCATGCTTTTGGAAATATTAGTGCTTTAGCCTAGCTGTGTTGCCAAGGCCAGTTATTAAGAAACTGAGAAGAACACGCAAAATAACACTTGTTACCTATTTTTTCATTGTTAGGAACAACGTGTACAGTGCAGAATGCTCAGCAACAAGGTCTATTATAAAGCTCTGAGTGCCTTTAATATCCCACATTGCTGCTAAAATTTACTCATCTATACAACAAATATGTTCAAAGGCACAGACATTTCTGTTTGTTGCAGCAAAAACAGTAAAGAATCTTGAAACGTCTTGAAGGCTGAGAAATGTACTATGGCATCAGCTTTCAGGAACTGCATGCATCAAATGTCGTAGACTTAGTCCATGAAACCTTACACCATAATAAATTTGTTAGCCTTTAAGGTGCAACAAGGCTGCAGTTCTCTAGGTATGCTTTATGTTTCAACTCAGAAATCTTCCCACCTCACAAAAGACAACCTAGCAGCCTAGGGAGGAACATAACTGAACTTCTAAACTGTAATACACATTTTTTTAAAAAAATTAAACAGGATCGGCCTTAAAGTGGTTGTTTTAAAATTGTTTACTCTGTTAAGCATGCCAAAACTTACCTAAGAAAAATGTCAGAAATTGAAAAGGGCAACACTTAAATTTCTACCTAGCTTGCTATAGCCGCTACAAGTGCTTTAGAATAGAACACTGAATTAAGAACTAAATCATTTCCCTACCACCGAGATCAGTTATTTATCATCTGGCACCTCAGTTCTATATTGCTGGCAATCATCCATCTTTGTAAGATAATGAGGCTCCCTCCAGTGAAAGCAAGAGAAAAGAGCCCTCTTTGTGGCCTGAGGCCTTGGTGGCGATATGAAGAATCAAACTTCCCTAGCATCTCTTGATCTCACAGGCTAAATCCAAAGAAAAGACAACCATCAACACATGGGGTGACATGAATGTGATACGAGTGTGTACAGATTGTCCATTTTCTGCCTCACAGAACCCCAAATTATTATTTCTTTGGCATGCAAAGCCACAATTTCCAGCTTCTGTGTCACAAACTTCCTTCTGTCCTATTACGCAACATGTTACATGCATTGCAGATTATGTGTTTTTACACTAAAGTAAAATACAGCTACCAACCATATCTGAATTACAATCATGGTGCTTCCAAATGAGTGTTTTAAAATCAAGACAGTACGGCTTTTTCACTTCAGAAAGCAATTCAGTACGTACTGGTCCAAGCTGGGGAGAGCTCCATTGACAGTATTTACTACTTTCTGTCTGCAAATTAAACAAACTGCCACTGTTTAGTCCAGCTACTTTTCTTGCAACTCCAAGACTAAATACTTAATTTCAGCTGAAGATTCTTTGAAAAGTTTTTTTTTAAAAGAAATTGGAATAGTTGAACTAGGACGGTGCTGCTACTAGAAATCAAACAGGGGTAGTCTCGGAAGAAATCTCTCTTTCATTGCTAGGTACAAAATATGAAAGTTGGACCGTTTATTCCTCCCTAGGGTCCTTCCGGCTCAACTGCTTATTTCTGCTAGCTTCATACTACCACAATACAGTGGTACCTCGGGTTAAGTACTTAATTCGTTCCAAAGGTCCATACTTAACCTGAAACTGTTCTTAACCTGAAGCACCACTTTAGCTAATGGGGCTTCCTGCTGCTGCCGCGCCACCGCAGCTCGATTTCTGTTCTCATCCTGAAGCAAAGTTCTTAACCTGAAGAACTATTTCTGGGTTAGTGGAGTCTGTAACCTGAAGCATATGTAACCTGAAGCATATGTAACCCAAGGTACCACTGTATTGGGTACATTTTAGCAGTATCGCCCATGGAATATGTAGGCTCCCTCACAACCACCGCTCCCTGTGTCACCTGCAAGCAAAAGTACATAGTATGGACCCAAAAACTATCTGTCAGTAGACACTCCACTCACCCCTTTCTGAAGGGGAAGGAATCATCTGGCAGCTAAGTAAGCCTGGAATTAGGGCACAACAAAACATTTAATAATCCATTAATGAAAATTTGTGGACTAAGGGGGGGGCTCCCTTGGGGGGGAAGGGAGCTCTAAACTAAACTACTGAGGCCCCTAATCTACATCTTCCAAGATTTTGTGTTCTACACAGATAAAACCAGCCATAACACACACATCCAATGTTAACAGGTAAGGAGATGCAGAAGGTGTGGACTAGCTCCAAAAACCAATTACTTGGCATTCTTCCTACTCCTATTCCTATGCCACGACATTCCCAGGACTTTGGATAACAAATCTTCACATGAAGACGAAACAATATATGTCACTAATGTAAGAATCTCTTATCCCACAAAGGTTTGAGACATTATTGTAACACTACGTACAAGCACAGATAATTTTTCTCAGCCATTAAACACTTGTAATGGTCTCTATTATGGTGCCCTGGCCACAGGATCTTCCACATCAATACGTATGGTTAGGAAATCAGGTAGGATGTGACACAGATCATTTCACAATTAGTCTTTACAGATCTGGTTTGCATTCCAAGGCTCAACTATTGCGTTACCTGGTTCCAAAAGCAGCACCTAACTCTAGCCACATGCCTGCCCTACTGTCCAAGTTACTGAATATTTGTATAGCACACATAATTTGTTTCAGTTATAGGATTTTTATTCTGACAACTATGCCACAATTCATTACTCCAGGTTGCCGGGGAAGGGGGGAGGCGGAAGCACTGCAACTGTACATTGGAAAAGCAGCACAAGCCTCTCTTCATTTCCACACAAATAAGCCCTATTTGGGTGCTCTAGTCCCATGACTGTTATCACACAGAAAAGCAGGGCCCATTGAGGCCCCCACCCTCACAAGTTCGGGAGGCAATTTCTGTGAAGTGGATGGAATCAGTTGTATGCCCATAGGCTTCTCCCATAACTGAGAGCCCCTCACAATCAGAGTTTCAGTTAAGGGGGCAGGAATGCATGTATGCAGATAGTTCCCTTTTAAAGACACTGACCAACAATGCAGAGGCCCAGATGGTGCGATCTTTCCCACCACCACCCCGCCGAAAGATAACATGAACTGGACCTCTGTATGATCAGGCAATCAAGTGGCAGGCCGGGCTCACACTGGAAGCTGCACGGCGTTCACATTTCCCCATCGCCACAATATTGGTATGCATGGTAAGCAGCTATACCAGAACTATATCATTTCCGCTTTTTTTACTGCAGACAACTTTACTCCATCCTAGTTGTGTCGCCCACACTGAGGAAACTGCATCCCTATTACGTACTTCCATTTGTTTTAAAGATTTACGTATCAACCTTCAGCAAAGCTAAATTCCAAGACAATTTACAAAGACAGTTAAAATATGGTGCTTTTTTTATAAAAGAAACCAGGATGCTTTCAAATACAGTGGTAGCTCGGTTTTTGAACGCAATCTGTTCCAGAAGACCGTTTGAGTTCTGAAACATTCGAAAACCAAAAACTCAATAGCCTACAGCTAGGCCTCAGGATCTTGCACTCAGCGGAAGCCGCGTGGCATGTTCGACTTCCAAGGTGTGTTTGAAAACCGAAGCATTTACTTCTGGGTTTGCGGCATTCAAAAACCGAAATGTTCATCAATGGAGATGTTCAAAAACAAAGATGTTCAAAAACTATAAATGCATTAAAAGAAGTCTGGAAGGATTAAGACTCACATTTGTTTGGCACCAAAAAGTTAACATGGATGCCTGTTGAGCCTCTCAGGAAGAGAACTCCAGATGTTATCACTGAGAATGGCTGCTATTTAGTTGCAACACGTCCTACCTTGAATGATGGGGACACCTGTAGGCAAGGGTCCAAAGATTATCTCAACTCATGAGCAAGTTGATATGGGAACACATCCCCAAGTCCTAAGTCATATAGGGCTTTAAGAAGTAAGCAGCATCACTTTCAATTGTGCTCAGAAGTAGACCAAAAGTCTGTGAATCTCTGTCAGTGCTGCTATGTATGTTCTCATTAACCAGCCCAAGGCAACACCCTAAAAACTGGATTTCGAACTACAGTTTTCAAACAGTGGTCAAAGGCAGCTCCTTATGCAATGCAAGTCTATTAATGTTACCATAGCATGATTATCTATGGTCATTTGGCAAGATAGGAAGGAGCATCTTTCCCTACTCTCTCAACCACAAATAATCACTGCCTCTCAAGATTTCCTCGTCACAGAGTAAGATGCAGCCAAACTTACTTGGTGTCACTTCTGGACTTCCTTTCAAATTCATCATCTTTGGGATGGAAGGCCCATACACATCTGCATCAAGCAAACCAACTGCTTTTGTCTGTGGAAGGAAAACACACAGTCACATCATTCTTAATGGAAAAAGTTATGTGCAACAGTTGTAAGTGAACTTTAATTTCAGCTCTAATTTAACTTTTGTAACTTATTAACTAGGTAAAGGTAAAGGGACCCCTGACCATTAGGTCCAGTCGTGACTGACTCTGGGGTTGCGGAGCTCATCTCGCTTTATTGGCCGAGGAAGCCGGCGTACAGCTTCCGGGTCATGTGGCCAGCATGACTAAGCTGCTTCTGGCGAACCAGAGCAGCGCACGGAAACGCCATTTACCTTCCCGCCGGAGCGGTACCTATTTATCTACTTGCACTTTGACGTGCTTTCGAACTACTAGGTTGGCAGGAGCAGGGACTGAGCAACGGGAGCTCACCCTGTCACGGGGATTCGAACCACCGACCTTCTGATGGGCAAGCCCTAGGCTCTGTGGTTTAACCCAGAGCACCACCTGCGTCCCACTTTAAAAGGCCATAGGTTGTTTAATTAGCCAAAGGCCTACAAGAAGAAGAATGTTTTTGCCTGGTGCCTAAAATATGTAACGAAGGCACCTGGTGAGTCTCCCTGGGGAAAGCATTACACAAGTGGGGGCCACCACAGAAAAGGCCGTTTTAGTGTTGCTGCCCTTTGACCTCTTGCCGAGGAAGCACAGAAAGAAGAGCCTCAGATGATCACAGAGTCTGGATCAGTTCATATGGGAGAGACGGTCCTTGAGAGAGCTTCTTATGTTCCTACGTAGAAAGTCCATAGCATCCATAAGCTTTGTGGCATAAAGTTTTCTAGAGTCTAGCTTAAGAACTGCATGAAGGAATATTATACGTTGTACGGTGGTGCGTACACATGCACACATGATAACAGAAGTAGAAGAGGAGGAGGAGGAAAGTTGGTCTTATGTCATTTGTTACAGATGAAATACTAGCATGGCAAGAAAAACTTTACTGGTGTGGGAGAGACATTCCCAATCATAACTATGCCCTATTCAACCGTATCAAAATGTGCTATTGAATTCAAACCCATCAGCTTCCTGATGCTACAATATAGTAGCCACATTTCAACTAACCCTTTTAGGTGAAATATGGTGACTATACTTCAAACGTATCTTTATCAAGATACTTTGTAGTGCGTTCTTCATCTGTAATATCGAGGGTGCCAAACACAGGGGGTCTTTTCAGTGGTGGCCCCCTGGTTGTGAACATTATCCCTAGAGAGATCCACTTGGTGCTTATAGTGACATTTATCAGCAGCACGTGAAAACTTCTCTGTTCACCCCCAAGCCTTTTAAACATCTTTATACAAATTTAGTATCTTAAAGTCAATATCACTAATTATTTAGTCTCTACTTTGGCAGCATTTGAGCATTTTATTTTAACTTCCATGGAATTACTGTAGCGCTTTCAATAGTGGGGTGTGTGTGTGTGTGTGTGTGTGAGAGAGAGAGAGAGAGAGAGAGAGAGAGAGAGAGAGAGAGAGATTTTATACGCCGATTTTGTTTTATCTGATCCAGTATTTTATTGTATTGATTTTTGCTGTGTGTTGCCTAAAGGGACTAGAATAATAGGCAGCTGATAAATACAAACAACACATAAGAAAACAGATATTGCTTTCATGCTGAAATGTAGCCAGTTCTGTATCCAGGCTACAAAAGAATTTGCAGACCAGAATAGACAAGGCATTATCTTCTCTGTAGCGTTTGGCACAGTTTACTAGCTTTAGGTTTGTCTTAGCAAGTTATTTCCTTACCCTGCAGGGACAGCACACGTTAGCAGTTCAAGACCTCTATTTGCAGCACTACTTCCCAGTGAATGTTGGGCTATTCTGTTAAGGTCTGCCCTTCCAACTTCACACTTCTGCAAGGTTTTTTAAAAGAGATAGCCACCGGATGATAGAGCATAATTCCTCTCAACTACTACATACGGCTGGACAGAAGGCAAGAAATTGAAGGAGGTTTGGTTTAAAACATTAGAAACGCTTTCGAGCTGTAAAAGAATTGCTCAGCAATGGAGAAAACTTTGCTTTGGAAACCTGTGAATGATTGTCCTTGGATGTTTAAGAGAAGATGAACTGAAATCGCTAATTATTTCTGGCATTTAGACTTGGCACTGGAGATGGTTGAGATCCTGAGAGAAAAACTAAACCCAGTTCTGGACTCCAGAATGAGTTGGATTCCAACTTAAGCTACTATTACATGGCTGGAGGAAGATGGGTTTTCTTCCCACCACGACCTACACAACGCCCTACACAATTCCCCACAAATGGTCAGGGGATGGTGCTGAATGGCACAGGCTGAGGGAGGATGCCTGTCCAATTTGCAGGGTTGCTGCCCTTCCACCTGAGCAACCTTTGCACAATATAATAAATAGAAGAAGAAGAAGAAGAAGAAGAAGAAGAAGAAGAAGAAGAAGAAGAAGTTGTTGTTGTTGTTATTACTTATACCCCGCCCATCTGGCCAGGTCTCCCCAGCCACTCTGGGCGGCTCCCAACAGATTATTAAAAACACAATAAAACATGAAACATTAAAAACTTCCCTAAACAGGGCTGCCTTCAGGTGTCTTCTAAAAGTCATCTAAAATGGCACAACAGTCCATGCCATTCAGCAGCTACTGCAACACTTCTTTGCCCCTGGCTTTTGACACCTGAGATGTATAATTCTTGGAACCAACCTTACTTCTGTGATTGCAAGTTGTTTTTAAACCACTTTTATACATTGTAGGGTAACTGTTTTAACCCGCCCTGCGCGGGGGCAGGAAATAAATTATAACTCCCTTTGGTGAAGCATGTGGGGGTGGGGTGGGGTGTCATGAGGTGGAGGGGCAGGGATATAAACTGCTGCCCACTAAGAGAAGCTTAACTGGAAGTCATGCGCCCGCCCTGCCTGAGTTGAAGCATCTTTCTGCTTGTGCAAGAAACTTTTGGATACAAGCCTACCGCCGTTAGCACAGCAGGGTGCTGGCCTAAAGCTATTATTATTAAAAGCTGGTATTTGAAAAGCAGGATTCCGTTATAAGCAATAAAAGCTTCTGAACTTAAAAATAGCTGTTCTTATTCAACTTGTACCTTTCTCAGCACTGATAATTCAGATACACTAAAATGCACGGTCACACATGAGCTTAGCGACAGGGTTATAGAAGTGGTTTTGGTTATTAAGGAATAACTGATTTTTCATTTATTTATTTGGAGTCCCGCTGAAAATATGGCAGCCCAATCCCCCAGCACGTAAAGCCAACCATGTCCCAGAACCCTAATCCCCCTAACCACCAGAAACCACCATTAGCTCCACTCCCACCCAACACCAAATTCTGAGGTTTGACCAGGCCACTATATTCAGCAGTACCAGAAACGACTGGCAGAATCCGAGACCAGGGAGAAGAGTTGGTGAAAGAAGACTGGAAGAAATTTAAAGACTATTTACAGAAATATTGTAAAATTAATGAATGTTAGAAGGGGTTTCCAGCTGTAATGCTTTAGGAGATACGAAAAAAAAAGGTTTATAAATGGGTAAAAGCTTAATGGTAAGGATTTGCTGAACTAACAAATTGAAGTGGAATACAAAGAAGGGAGGTATGAGGAGGTCTGGGGAAATAAGCGTAAGGAAGATATGTTATGGAAAATTATTTAACTGTTTTTATGTTGTATTTTGTTTCTTTTTATTTTTTATTTTTTATTGTTATATTTTAAAAAAAACTTTAATAAATATCTTTTGGAAAAAAATATATATATATTCAGCAGTACCAACTTTGCAACTTGATTCTGCCACAAAGGTTGAGTGTTCCATAATCAGCACCTGCCTTTATCTGATGCTGTAAATTAACATCGTATTTATGCTTGCTGCTGGCGGGCCACAAATTTTGGATCGACTTGACTGTCAGCTATTGTTACCGGTAGTTAATAAGGGTCAGGTTTCCTGTTTTCTGTTCAAAAGACTATGTTCATCCAGTGCCCACTAACGGGGGGGGGTGGATTTAGAGGGAGGAGTTGTGGAGAGATGTGGGCACATTTGTTTGTAACAAACCCAAATCCATTATACTGATGCTGCATCTTGACCCATTTTGAAAGAGGCACCCTCTGCTTCCCCATGCTGCCACCATCTTTTAAAGAACCTTACCTCTGCAGTGGCACCTTTTAGAGGCTTTCTCCACTGGCTGCCCATGTTAAACTTATGGATGCCATTGTCTAACGTATTGGTGGACCCCTGCATATAATACTATTTATTAGCAGGAACTGCAACATCTTCATCTCCAGTACTGTGTATCCAAGTATTGGATTGTAAGAGATAATTTTTGCAGTTGTGATTTTTCAAGTTGTATAGCCTTGCAACGTAAGGGGTACCTCGTGGGGGGGGGGGGCTTGTTTTTCTATTTGTGCAGATTAAGGGCGTGGTTGTTGTGTTTTTGGTGAAAAGTCAGACATCCTTAGTTAAAGAAATCTATTACATTACTTTTACATATATAGATAGATGTAAAACATGACTACCATTGGGCAAACAGAACCTCAGTCCTTGATAGAGGGTGTTCCTAAAGCTAACAGTAATAGCTCACCACACCACTCTGTCTAGCAGTGTAAAAGGTGGTACTGTGGTCTGAACCACAGAGCCTAGGGCTTGCTGATCAGAAGGTTGGCGGTTTGAATCCTCATGAGGGGGTGCGCTCCCGTTGCTCTGTCCCAGCTCCTGCCAACCTAGCAGTTCAAAAGCACGCCAGTGCAAGTAGATAAATAGGTACCACTGTGGCGGGAAGGTAAATGGTGTTTCCGAGCTCTCTGGTTTCCGTCACAGTGTCCTGTTGCGCCAGAAGTGGTTTAGTCATGCTGGCCACATGACCCAGAAAGCTGTCGGTGGACAAACCCCAGCTCCCTTGGCCTGAAAGCGAGATGAGCGCCACAACCCCATAGTCGCCTTTGACTGGACTTAACCGTCCAGGGGTCCTTTACCTTTTACCTTTACCTAGCAGTGCAAAACCTTCTTTTAAAAATAATAAAAAAAAGCCACATGCACACCTTATACAGACCCCTGCTCCACTCTAGGCAGCCCTAATACATAATAAGGTGAGTCAGTTGCCATTAAGTGTGGCGGGAATATCAGACTTACTGGAATGTAATCTTAGCACTTCCAAGGCTTCAGTTCATTGACACCAGGTAATTTCTCAGGGGTTGTATCCTTGATTAATGAGAAGGAAAAGGGACACTGCTGCATGTTCAACTAAAATGTCCTGAGCCGGCCTCAAGTCCCATTAGCGTTTTCTGCCAATTTATCAACACGCATACAAACACTGTATCTGACTTATTTCAATAGCTTGTTATGACAAGCACAGCCTAAGTGCAGACATTCGCTTTTCAGAGAATGGCAGAATAACAGAGGTCTTGTTGGCTATCAATGCACATATTGGGGTGGGAAGAGTCCCTCCCACTATGGTGAGACAGGCTTTCTATTATTTTGAAGAACTAAAAACCTGCAAATCCTGTTTGATCAAAGCCTTAGTGGAATAGAGAGGGGGGAAATGAATGTGTGCTCTGTGAGCAGTAATACCTCTATCATGCCATCTTGAAGGCTGTAAAAGAATTAATGTCTGTTCACAGCCATTGCTTAGCATCATCACTGCACATTCCACCAATTCCTTTCTCTGAACTTCTTGATATACATGTCAATTGGGAGACAGTACCATTTTAGGTAATCATGTAGATCAAAGCAAATATCTCATTTAGCACTACTATTTTTTAAAAAAAAAAATCATGTTTCTTTATAATGCACAAAGCTATTTAAAAACCCACTGGAGTTACTCTGACAGATTATGCTGTTTCGTGTCTACTGTACGAAAGCTGCAATTTAAGAGATCGGGAAGCCACATTTTCATGCCAGATTTCAAAGACTTCAACACCATTTTCGAACTCCTTTGTTCTCAGACAAAACACATAATTTACCTGATTATGAAGATTCATGACTCATTTCTTTTATCTGCATGCACAGCTAATCAAACCCCTTCAAATAGTCACTCTAATGCTTTATCCCCTAATTACCATTTGAAGGATAAATATTTGGAAAACTGCCTAGCTTGTGCTTAAACCTAAGTAGCACTCTTTTTCCATCTACAGGTTCTCCCATTTTTAACAAACCAAAAGAATACTCGGGAATGGACATAGGAGCAAAGGGGAGAGGCATGACAAAGCTTTGCAAGGACAATGGCAATGCCATCTTTGGACACCACAAACATCTCAAAACTTAAAAAAAAATAGTTCACAGGTGTATGCTTTACTCCATCAATGCACATAGATATATAAATAAAAGAACTGTGGTTAAGAACACACATCAAAACATTTCCAAGTGGCTTTGCAAAACTACATATGTAGCCTAATACAGTGGTGCCCCGCAAGACGAATGCCTCGCAAGACGGAAAACTCGCTAGACGAAAGAGTTTTCCGTTTTGGAGGTGCTCCACAAAACGAATTTCCTATGGGCTTGCTTCGCAAGACGACAATGTCTTGCGAGTTCCTGCGTTTTTTCCCCCTTCCCCCCCCTTTTTCTAAACCGCTAAGCCGCTTATCAGCTGATCCTATCAGCAGATAAGCCGCTAAAAGCCGCTAATCCGCTAATCCGTCAATGGGCTTGCTTCGCAAGACGAAAAAACCGCTAGACGAAGAGAATCACAGAACGGATTCTTTTCGTCTTGCGAGGCACCACTGTACAGCATGGGTCAACACAATCGTGAAGCAAAAGACTTTCAACCATTTTGTGTTTGGCTTTTGAGTTGCAAGGCAGATTGTAAAATGGTTGTTTTTTGCTTAAAGCAGGCGTCAGCAAACTTTTTCAGCAGGGGGCCGGTTCACTGTCCCTCAGACCTTGTGAGGGGCCGGACTATATTTGGGGGGGGGGCGGGAAATGAATGAATTCATATGCCCCACAAATAACCTAGAGATGGATTTTAAATAAAAGCACACATTCTGCTCATGTAAAAACACCAGGCAGGCTCCACAAATAACCCAGAGATACATTTTAAATAAAAGGACACATTCTACTCATGTAAAAACAAGCAGATTCCTAGACTGTCCGCTGGCTGGATTTAGAACGCGATTGGGCCGGATCTGGCCCCCGGGCCTTAGTTTACCTACCTATGCTTTAAAGCCTCTCCTACACAGAAGGGCCAAAAGTTCAAAGGAAAGGACAGAAGTTTGAGGAGAGGCTTAGCTCAAATAGCTCTGCACAAGAGGATCTAAGTTCAACCTAAGAACCTGCAATTAAGGGGAAACCAAAATTTAACCAGGAGTCTCCTCTCCTCTTGATTGATTAAAAGTTTGGGAGGGTAGTTGAAAAACCATGTTAGATCAGTGGTTCCCAAACTAGCCCCCCCCCCCCCAAGTCCATGGACCACTTGAAAATTGCCAGCAGACTTGGCAGACCACATAATAATTTCTTTGCATTTTGCAGAAATTGTAAAGAGCTGCACTGGAAGCTTATCTCTTACATTGTATTTTACTGTATTACAATTAGCATTCCGTAGTATTCAAATTTAAATGCAATAAAATGCAATAAGAAACAAAATAACCAATAAGAATGCAATTAAAAGTCAATATGAATATTCAATACCAGCATGCCATGGGTCACCTGAATGAAGCTTGCGGACCACTGCAGACAACAATTTGAGAACCCCTGAGGAAGAACTGAAGAGAGAAAGAGAGCCATGGATTCAAAAAGTTGAAGAGCTCTAACACACTTTAAGAGAGCTGAAGTATTGGAAAGTACTAGAGAGAGAAGCCAGGATCGGACAATGAACAAATGCAAATTGGTAAATGCTGAATTTGTTAGGAAACAGTCTTAAATAGGTATATGTGTTTGCCTTTATCAACATTTGCTTTTTTCCGCTCTTACTCAAACCATAAATTAATTTTTCTCCCCCAAAATAATATTCTTAAACTGTTTAGCTTGTTCTACCTTTTCTAAAATCTTAAGCACAATTTGCTTTGGAAAAATTTGTTCGGAAGCCTTGTTATTCACTCATCGCCTACGTTGCACTACTGGAAAGAAGTTGGGTCAGTTAAAGTCCAGGTGGCCTTGGTTGTCCATGCTTAGCAACAACCCTCCTAAAGATCCAATTGTGCTCCCACTGCCATGCGCTCAATGTGATGCTGCACTCAAAGATGGCCTGGAAACTGCAACCAGTGCTGAATGCAGCTGCTAGGTTAGTAAGCAGGGCTTCCCAATAGGACATTGCGTAACCAGGCCTGAAATTCAAGGTGTTAGTATGCCAAGGTTTTAATGGTTTGGGACCCAAATACCTAAGAGTGAGCCTCTCAATATATCAAGATCAAGCATCTGAAGCAAGACAATCAGTAGGGGAGACCTTTGCAGTACGGCTTCCCCATTTAGGGAATGCCCTCCTGGTGGGATAAATTTGTCTCCCTCAATATTCAGGAGGAATTTAAAAAGCAAAACATTTGTGTTCACCCAAGCATTAGGTGGCGGAAATACACTATTCCTAGCAACCTTGAAATTATTAGCTGTGAGGATAGTTGACTGTGTTTAGATGTTCTTAGCAATTTTCATTACAATATGTATTTGTTTTTAATTGTATTATTTTGCTGCTTTCTCATTAGCCGCTCATTTGTGTGGAAGTGGGGGGGGGGGTTAATATAACTTTGTTTAACAACCCAGTCCCACAAGTCCCTGTGTTCAATGGGACTTACTTCAAATATGCATAGGATTGCAACCCAAGTTAAGAATGTTTTGCTTAATGGAGGTTTTCTGAACCATACTGATGCACTTCCATGGGCTTAAGTAACTAAGGTGTCAAAAGCAGTGAATAATGAGACCTCCTCTTTCAAGAAATCAATGCACAGAAGAATGCTGGTTTGACCTGGTGTTTATTTGTTGTATGGTAAAGCAGTATTGTTCTTCTAGATATAAGTGCTTCAGTTTAGCTCTAGGAATGTATCACTAATTGACAGACAGAAGATGGATTTGGATAATTGCTTTTGGTGTAGTGCTGATGAGCAACATCTGTATGCTGATGCTCATAAGATTTCCACATCCACAGTTCCTAATTCAGAGAAGATCTGTGCACAGGAGTGGCTCCAGATATGGATCTCTAAATAAGGGCAAGAGTGCATGAACAAGGAAAGCCATGCCCTACAGACAGGATTCATGCCCATAAATGTCCAATTCCTTTGTTATTATGGCTTCATAGGTAAAATCAGGAGGCTTAACATACACCAAAACTTAGACCTAACTTTTGATCCTGAAATTTTATCCTTCTTAACTGTATTTGAACTTCATTTGGCAACCATTTTCACTTATGTTCCGTTTCCTGGATGACTTATTTTTCAAGAATTTAAGATGCTATACAGTGGTACCTCAGGTTACATATGCTTCAGGTTACATACGCTTCAGGTTACAGACTCTGCTAACCCAGAAATAGTACCTTGGGTTAAGAACTTTGCTTCAGGATGAGAACAGAAATCGTGCTCCAGCGGCGCAGCGGCAGCAGGAGGCCCCATTAGCTAAAGTGGTACTTCAGGTTAAGAACAGTTTCAGGTTAAGAACGGACCTCTGGAACGAATTAAGTACTTAACCCGAGGTACCACTGTATTTGAAACCAGCAAAAGGCAAGCAGGTACCACAAACACAAGGTTATCTAGCGAAGTGTAAGCTAACCAACATGCTGAAGAAACTTTTTGATCCATCTGCAACTCTGCATTGAGTCTCACAGATGTGACTATTTAGCATGTTTTTACTCTACTTCTCCATTTCCTGTTCTTAAAATTGATTCTGTTGCTAATAAAGAGTTGTGCGTGGATTTTTAAAATAAAAAACTTATTTGATGATGTCATGACCAGACTGCCGTAGGAAGGAAAATGGTGAAAAGCACTCCCTCTGCTGGCTACCTCTCTGTTACAAGAGTTCTTTACTGAAAATGGCCTGGTTTTGCTAGCAGGGCCAATTCTGATTTTCAGATAACTGTTCCTGGTAGTATTCATTCCCTGCTTTCTTGCCTTGATATTTTGCCTTTTCAGAACATACTATTTAAAAATTCTAAAGTGTTCAGAATGGCCGTTCTGCAGTCTTCTCTGCCGAGTCTCCATAAATCTCTGAGTTGAGAAGGGCCCAGTTTACTAATACTGTCTTGCTTTCTAGGCCACTGTAGGGCAGGCTGTGGAATCGTGAATGAATTAGGGCTGCCATATGTCCGGATTTTCATGGACATTACCGGGATTTCAAAGGCAAAATTGACGTCTGAGGGGAAGTTCCAAAAGGAGGCACGTTGTCCAGGATCTTAGCAAAAAAAAAGCGTATTTTTGTAAACTGTGGTTAGTATTTGTCTAACAAAAGCTCAACAACTTTCAGGTTTTCCTAAAGAAAGCTCAACAATTTGAGGGGTTTCCTTAAAAAAAATCAACAGAGCCTTCAGGCTATGTGTAGGTGTGTGTGCAAGCATGAATTTTGGTGGTAAGGAAGTGGATTTGGACTGTAAGGAAGTGGATTTGGGACCAGGATGTACGGCGTGACAAGAGTACCCCCATCTTCCTCTCTGAAATTTGACCTCTCTCTCTCCCAAACCCTCAATGACTGCCTTCTCTCAGGCAATAGTTTTCCAAAGGCAAAGTATAAGGTTTTTTTACCTGTGCATTTTATACTTTGGGATAAAGGCAATATGACAACCAACCAAAGATGAATGTCTCATGCAAGATTGTGCTGATTGCACACAGACAAATGAGCTGCATATAATCTTCAGTGCTGGATACTTGACTCAGCTATGCTGTAGTTGGCACGCATTTATTTATATATAAAACTAATTTTCTGCAAGAACCTCAAGGGTACTCTTCTACTGCCACAAATCAAAATGGGAGTGGAGAGGAGGGCTGGCTAGATCACAGCCCTTAGTAAAAAAGAATTTTTAAAACAGGTTGAATAGGTAGTTTTCCTGCACAATGACAGCATAAGCACTATTTCCCAACTGGATTTGGGCCATCCTCAGTCATGCACAGCTGGTGTTTGCTCACTAAAATACAGTGTTCCTAAACATGCAATCTTAATGTATTATGCCTGGCTTCTATTAATTTGAGTTCTTTCTGCTATAATAAATTGTCTGGGGCAATGCAGCTTTCATACACAGTTGTCCTAATGTGAATGCGAGTGAGCCTGACAGAAAAGCCAAAAGTTCTCCTACAGGGCTCCTGGGGGAGTAGAATAGGCTACTGCCATTTCTGAGGGTTAAAAAGAATCTCCTGTCAAAACTAAATAAGCAGTTAAGAAGGAGGATAGTTGGGCAAAGCCCATTCGCTTCAGGGGGAAAGCAGCAGAAGTTTAGAAATCTCAGTACAACCTCGGAGAACTGCACATTCTTGTCGTTAATTAACTAAGCCAACTGTAATGATTTGGTAACTCGAAGTTGTTACAGATCCAGAGAGCCAGACTGGACCGAATGCTCCCTTTGCTTTAAGCAATACTTGACATGGATGACCTTGACATTCATTACTGAATCAGAATCTTCCATCAACTAAATTATTTCATCTGCAATGAGTAGTCACATACACAAACTCAGAACAGCTCTGGAATCCAAGTACTAAAGTCAGCTCTACCTTTGTAGATTTAAGAAAATCAAACTGAAATAGTACACACATCCACAGTAAAGTACAGACATGTCTATGTGGCAGGTTTGAAAATCAAGAGATATCCAGTGTACAGATCTTCCTAGTCCACATGTGCACTATGGAAACTATGAACGTACTATTTTTGAAAGCTTCTCATGTTGTTGGTTTAACACACAATTGTCCAACCATGTGCACAAGAAACCATTGTCTGGGTATGTCTTACGGGCCCAATAGAACAAAAGATCTTATTACAAAAAAACTGCAATAATTAAGATTCAGTTCTACATGTACGCACAGCATTAATAAACTAGTCGGTTCTTAGGCAAGTTGGAATTTCTAAGCCTAAGACTAGATTTATAGTTCTGAGACACAAGCAGAGTAAGAGTTATTAGGGTTAGCATTAGGAATCCTTCAGTGCCTCAAACCACAAGATCCCTGCAGTGCTGCCTGCCAGCAGGAAATAACAGCAAATGTCTTTCCATCAAATAGATAAGAAGAATCTAGTATCTGTAGCAAATGAGAAAGCCAAGCCTGTGTCTAGCCTAAATTCACAAACTAATCTTGTGGTGAATTTAGGCTATATATTTTTCTAGTTCCCCAATAGGGCTTCAAAGTGAAACAACATCATCATCATCATCATCAACGTTATTATTATTATTAAACCTCCCATCCCTGATACACAAGATCCACTGCAAGTTAAGAACGAATCTAGCATTTCTAAACCATTGTAAATACGGCGCCATCAACTTTTAAAGATGAGGCAAAAGCAACCCAAGAACCTCAATTTACCTTGTATATTCTTAGTTGGTTGAAATTTAAGCAACAAAGCAAGACTAACACGTTTATTTTTGTATAAGCTTTCACTGACTAGTCAACCTTAGATGCGTTAAGTGTTATCCTGAGTAACGTGTGGAGAAGTGGGTGTATGTATACACACAGTTTTAGGAAGAAATGGTGAGGTCAAATGAAATATATAGCAGGGTTCTAAATCACACAGGAAGCCTACACAATAGCAGGCTCTCTACTGCAGGGATTCTTTCACAGCACATGGAATGCGGTGACATTGACCACAACGATGCAACAGAGAGAGCAGTGGCCAACAGGCTCGGTCCCTGCTCTCAATAGATGGTGATTATGTGACACTGAGGGAGAATAGCTGAAGAGGGCTATCTTTATCTCCTAGGAGAACCGTGACTTGTCCAAGGCCAATTAAGTGAGATCTGATGGCAGGAGGCAAGATTAGAGCTGGAACTTGAAAGATCATTTCTGCAAATCACTCTCTGACATTCTGCGCCACTCGCCACATTTATCATGCAGACTTCTGTGATCAGTAAGTACTTGGGAAATGTAACATGACGACATGTTCTTAAAAATGCTATTTTAATGACGTAGAAATAAACTGAAGAATAATGACTGTACAGCTCCTATTTGAGGGGTACAGCAGAGCTACAGAAACACACACACAGCATACACAAGTGCTATAAACAAAGATGATTCATTGTTTGCTAACCCATTGTGTCACGATCGTAAATTTCACCCACTGCAATAACACCAGGCATTAATTATGAAACACTTTCTATGCAGTGTTTGAGAACTTGCCAGGTGACTCCTATTAGTGTCAATCAAGCAATTAATTCCAATACAATGATTTAAAAAATTTACTTCTGTATCAAATATTAATGCAACATCTGCTACTCTCAAGTTCTGCCTCTGCCTTTCCTGACAGATTTTTCAAGAGCCTTGAACTTTCACTGTTAAATTCACGCGGTACATTTTAACCTTGTTTTGACAGCCTTGTTCTAATACTAGTATATTTGCTGCAAATACTGCCATGTTTCAGGGACATTTTTTATTCATTCACATGGAATGTGTGTTATTTTCTTAAATGCCAACAGGGGATATTATGACCACCTTGCCTACTGCATTGCACCACTAAACCCTTATTTATATCACCCAGGCATAAATAGCAAAGAGCAGAGACTGAGCAATGAACCAGAAATCCCCAATTCCAATTTCAGCTCTTGCATTTTTCGCATATTCAACTAAAGAGCGAGCTAATATGGTTTAGTGGTTAGAGTGTTAAAGGTAGGTAAAGGTAAAGGTAAAGGAACCCCTGACCATTAGGTCCAGTCACAGATGACTATGGGGTTGTGGCGCTCATCTCGTTTTACTGGCCGAGGGAGCTGGCATTTGTCCGCAGACAGCTTCCGGGTCATGTGGCCAGCATGAATAAGCCGCTTCTGGTGAACCAGAGCAGCGCACGGAAACGCCGTTTACCTTCCTGCCGGAGCGGTACCTATTTATCTACCTGCACTTTGACGTGCTTTCGAACTGCTAGGTGGGCAGGAGCTGGGACCGAGCAACGGGAGCTCACCCCGTCGCGGGGATTCGAACCTCCGATCAGCAAGCCCTAGGCTCTGTGGTTTAACCCACAGCACCACCAGGGTTCAAATCCCCACTCAGCCATGAAGCTAAAGGGGTGACTTTCCATCAGTCACAGTCTCTAAGCACAGCATACTTCACAGGGTTGTTAAGATAAAATTAAGAGGAGGAAGAATCATGTATGCCACCTTGAGCTGCTTGACAGAAAAGTGGAATATAAATGTAAAAAAAAAAAAAAAGAAATATACATCAGAAGCACAACTTCCAATTCCATTTCTGACCAATCTGCACATTTTAAAGAGACTATGAACATACAGACATGTGCATGTTTAAGTTTTGTCCCTGGGATCACAGTCCCCAGAATAGCCAGGGTCTGTTAATAGATAGGCAGAGTCTACAATATAGTTTGTACACACACAGGATTTTTTACATCTTCTCCAGAGCATGCATATAGAGTGGACATGGGGTTAGTCATGTCTTCCAACTGTATGCCTATTTAACTGGATATGTGGTTTGTGTCAATGTGGCCTTAGGCAAGTTTCTGAAAAGACTTACTGAAATAATGTATGTGAAGTGCTTTGAATTCTCAAAAGTGGAATTCTTTTTATTAGAGTATAGACATATTTCACAAATGTACTTTAGTACTTTAAAAGATGAGTCTAGCAATCATTTTCATAGGGCCCTGTGAACCTTACCCTTAGAAAACTACACACACGTACCCACATCATGAAATTTATTGTAACATTAAAAATACGCAGATTTACTTAATGTAAAGCTAGTTTTCCCTCTCAGTGATAGGAGTCAGGGAGTTGAGTATTGGGCAGAATCCTGGTGGAAGAAATGGTGTCTTTTTTCCAACGATGTCATTTGAAGCTAGCTACTGAAATTAAAACTACTATTTCAGAAGCAACCTTTAAAAATATCTCTGCCTATATACCAGCTATTAAGGTGCTTATTAACATCTGTGTAACTTTTTATCGATTTTTATATTTAGCAATATTGAAACAATAATCAGGCAATTACTTACCGAATCATTTGCTGCCAGTGCAAGGGCTACATTTACTGAAAAAATAACACAAAAATTAGCAGAATCAGCCTCTCGGAGATGATATCACTTCTAAAAAAGAAGCCCATGACTCCAGATCATTTATGAATAAGTAAAATAGTATGGGTCCCAATACAAATCATTGGGACATTGTACTGTACAATCCTCTTCACTGTAAAAATGATTTGTTCCTATTTCCTACTTCCATGTTTCTTAAATCAGCTGCTGATTCATAAGAGAACCTAAACTCCTAACCCATAATAGCTAATTGGAGAATTTATTTGGAAGTGTATGACGTCAGTATTTTCCTTCTTCCACTAGATTCATCTCAAACCTAATGACTGTGTGTTGGATCTTCTAATAAAAATCAGTCACAGACAATCCTAAAATGACTCTTTCCCTTTCTTTGCTATTTGAAAGTCAGGATTTTCATGGTTTACAATACATAACATGAAATGAGGCTTAAAACCTATGCAGTTACCTAGAAATAAGTTCAGTGGGAGATGACAGATATAGGATTGTGCTTCAGACTATTTTGGTTACTGTCTAAAATACAGCTTCAGAACAGTGAGCCAAAAAAACAACACCAAGAGCTTAAAATTATTCAAATGACACAACAGATGGAATTTTAATGAAGGGCTACTTTCACATTAGACTTAGTATTAAACTGATTAAATTTAGATTTTGTTTAGTACATGTTTACTTAGAGGTATATTCCACTATGTGCAACAGGCTTACTCCAAGGGTAGATTTGAAACAAAACAATTACAGCACAATCTACAAACCATCCAAGTCAGAGTAAATCAACGAGTAGCCACTTTTTAAGCTAATAAAAGAAAAATTAAAGTATTAGGAAATGAACACTAGTTTAAATTTGGGTCCCTAGTTTTTAGTTTTATCTAGTTCTAACTATTTTGCCTAAATAAAACAAAACAATGGCAACTTGTAGAGGAAACTTTTGTTCACACTCTAATAAATATTGAAATTCAAGCAGTGTTATGGACACACTCAGGTCAATAGAACATGAGGATAATTTCTCAGTGTAGCTTCTTTCCCTCCCAGTATAATTATTGAACTAGTTTCAACTGTGTACTTGATCCAGGGAGCATCACAAATTGTACCAAATAACAATGAAACAAGAACTCTGCTTATATCTGACAGCTTATTTCAGGCTGAAAAACATTTATTTAAAAACCTTTTCAAATTAAATCCAAACTAAGAGTACAATATAGTGGAAGTGTACATTGTTAGATAAGAGCTTGTTATATCCGCACACCTATATTTACAAGCAAATTAAAGGGAAATAATATACTGAATCAAATACACAGAACTTACCAGCAGTTGTTGACTTCCCAACACCTCCTTTTCCAGAAGCTACAACCAACACCTGCTTAACTCCTTGAATCGGTTTTTGCTTTGGAAGTCCTCTAGCCATGATTTTGCTACGCTTCTCTTTGAGGACCTCATCGTTTGCATTTGAGGACTGAAAACAAAACAGAAAACGTGCTAATTCTAAACTGTTTTCATACACCAAAATCTGTGTATGAAAGAGAGAGATAGAAAAATAGTTTCCAGCTCCTCCACTAAAATTACTGGCAAGTTTATTTCGTCTGACGCCTTGCAAGACTTCTGTTATCTCTGTGTTGCTCTAGCCTAGGGCACGTTTGTAAGCCAAGCGTGACACCAATGAGATGTGTCAAACTGCACGTGGGCATAACTAGGAAAGCTTACCATTTTTTTAAAGTTTGCAGCCAGTAATTTTAGCATCCTTGAGGGACTGCCAGCAACTAACAACGCTTTCAGTCCTCTTATTTCCATATCAAAATACATCACGCATGCCCGTGTGGCGTCTCTGAAGTGAAGCTACAGAAGATTTGGAGGCAGCAGCTTATCTAGCAAAAGCAAGCTTCTGCCTGCAAGCGGTTAAAACGATAGAATCGCCGCCCAGCAAGGCACCTCTAGGTACCTTCTCGGTCCGATAGGAAATGGATGCAGGCGAGGCGGAAGTACCTCCTCGGCAACGACGGTGCTTCCTGAAGTGTAAGAGGAATGCGTGCAACTAAGAATCGCAGGGTAGTTTGCTGCGTGACTGGGTCTGTTCACACAGCAGAGCATAGGATCTGCTAGAGAAGAATGAAAATGCGGGTGTGCAAGTGAAAAGAAATCAGAGAAACACATTCCGATTAGCAATAGCAAGAAAGTACAGTGCGAGAGGGGGGAGGTACTGGCAGAACTGGGTGCGAATTCAGAAAAAGGGAGTGAAGAAAACCCCGACAGATGGAGGCAGCTGCGCATGTGGAACAGAGAATATGGGCAAATGTGTCCATGGAAGAGGAATGGAGGGGATTGTTTACATATACTGTATATGTATGTGAGAGTTAATGCAGATGTATATGCGTGGAGTCTTTAGATGCAATTATGGTTATTGAATGGTGGTGCAAAAAGTAACTGGAGACAGTAAAAAAAGTAAGGTTGGTAAAATAAACTAGAGGGATTGGAACGTGAACAAGGAAGAGAAGGAATAAAAACCCCAAAAGAATCCTTCGTATGGAGCTATAGAAATGTCACTTGAAACCAATCTCACTAACACACTTTTAAAGGGGTGGGTGGGTTGTGCAGTGCAATTAATTTGAAAAGGGGATTTCATAGCTCGCGCCAACCGCTGTTTAGAACCCCTTTCATCCACCAGGCACGAAAAGGACGCACCGCACAACGATATGCTCCGGAGCTCCCGCCTGCCTCGTGCCCATCCAAACTCCTGTCCAAAATGAAAATGGCTCTCCACGCGTCACTTACCCGAAAGCGGGCGGAAACAGCCGAGGTCGCGGCTCCACCCCAGCCTGGCCGGAGCCATGGCAAGGCTTTTCTCTTCGCAGTTTGTAACGCCAATGCATAAGCTCGCGCCACCATCCTAGCACCCCTCCCAGCGCCTGCCGATGGATCTGCGTAGCCTCGCCTCAGCCCAGCCCCCAAAAGGGGCGGGCAACGGAGGCGGCAAGCAAACAAGCAACAAATGGGACTTGCCCCTTTCTAGCGACAAAGACTATTAGCACTGCCTTGGCTTTAGACGATTGGTATGCAGGGGTCAGTGTCACGTTAGGAAGCTACCGAGGGCGCACATGTGATCAATCGTTCGCCAGCAACTATTGAGGGTCCATGGCTGGTGGGAGGTTGGGGCCAGCCCACAGCAACACCGCATATCCCTCAAGCTTGGAAAGCAAATGGCATTTGCTTTTCTCCTGAAAAACTCAAAGATGTGCAGAAATGAAGGGGTAATTCTGCTACTGGGCAGGGGTGCTCTCATGAGCAAGGAGTGTCTCCTGCCTGTCTGGATCATGCTTGCCCAGAGAGTTTGTTGCCCAGAGAGAGGCAGAGTGGGTGGGTTCACACAGACAAAATCGCTAAAGCATTAAAAGCACACCTGTGGGGACACACTGCAGGGTGGTTGTGGTGACCATGAGAAGGTCTTGCCTCCATCCTCCCATGGAAGCACATGTAGAAGCCTTTCTTGCAGAACAGTAACTCATTCCAGTCGGCTTTTTTGTACATGGAGAGGTCATTCATTCATTTATATGCCACCTTTTTCTAAAGGGACCCCTGACCGTTAGGTCCAGTTGCGGATGAGTCTGGGGTTGCGGTGCTCATCTCGCTTTATTGGCCGAGGGAGCTGGCGTACAGCTTCCAGGTCATGTGGCCAGCATAACTAAGCCGCTTCTGGTGAACCAGAGCAGCTCACTGAAACGCTGTTTACCTTCCCACCGGAGTGGTACCTATTTATCTACTTGCACTTCGTGCTTTCGAACTGCTAGGTTGGCAGGAGCAGGGACCGAGCAACGGGAGCTCACCCCGTCGCAGGGATTCGAACTGCCAACCTTCTGGTTGGCAAGCCCTAAGCTCTGTGGTTCAACCCACAGTGCCACCTGCGTGGGTTAAAGGTGGCATACATAATTCTCTTACCCACCATTTTATCCTCACAACAACCCAATGAGGTAGATTAGGCTGAGAGATAGTAACCGGCATAAGGTCACCCAGTGAGTAGGGATTTGAACCCTGGTCATAGTCCAGCACTCTAACCATTACACCACACTGGTTCTTTGCCTTAGCCAACAAAATGTCTTGGGCTGGCCCTGAAAAATCTGCTGCTACTGTTTCCAATATTTTGCCCATCTTTTCCCTATGGGACACAGCCCCTGCTCTCACATTTCCTTTCTGGCAGTCTGATGACTAGGCTTAGCACCACCATCAAATACACAGCAGGAGGGTGGGCTGGCTTTTAACTAATACCATCTCTTTCTGAATGTATTGTGTAAACCAGCAGGCACTGGCTGTGCTTTGTATATCTTTTCTCATATGCACCCATTCCCTGAGGTCCCAACAGCACTGCTCAGAGGGAACTGGTTACTTCTGGTTACTTGCTTGCTTAGTCCCTCTCCTCTTCCTCTCCCTCCCTACAAGGTGCAACAGATCTACCACCTTGGCATCCAAAGAGAGAGTGTAGTTATGCAAGCAGCAGAAGCAGCTACTTGTGTAAGAAGCAGCCACTTCCCCCTTGCATTCAGGGAAGCAGAGCTTTTAATCTACTTTGACATTTTCTTTAATTGAAGGGTTTTCATTATGCTCCCTCTCATGGAAAAGAATAGAATAGCACTCATAATATTTACTTTTATTTGTTTATAAAAATATGTCATAAAAAAATCAAAGCCATTTACAGCAATAAAACATTAAACCGTACTATAAAAACAGACATCAATTAACCATTGTGGAAATATGCATTTTTAATTGCATGCGTAAGCCTGGCAGAATAGAAACGTTATCAGCAGGGATTTAAAAGTTGGCACAGAAGGCGCCTGCTAATAGGCAAAAATCTCCCACAAATTTCGAAAACAGTGTGAGCAGCATAGGTGACCTCAAATATCTGCCTGCAGGGATGTGTGAGGACTGGGTGTAACAGGATCAGTGCCAGCTGTGCCTCTGGGGCTGATGGATTGCAGACAGGCAGGTGTTGTCTTTTGTGTGATGATGCGTGGATGTGTATTTGGTGCATGTCCCTATTATTAGTTGACTAGGTATGAGGCTGCTGCAGATCTCTACTCACTGGATGATGTTGGGGCAGATCACTTTTTCTCAATCTTTATCTAGCTGAATGGGTTGTTCTGAGAATAAAATGAGACAGGAGAGCTGCCTTGAACTGCTTGGAGGAAAATGGGATAGAAATATTTAAAATAGTAATCTAGTATTCACAGTCAGAGTGCATGAAGAGCGGTTTGTTCAGCCCTTGAGATGCAAAGTTCCATTTAGACTAGAGCAGGTCTCTCTATCTGGTCCTCCAAACTGCTCCAGCTTTGCACTGCCAGTGTTTTTGCCTGGATGGTTTGTCTCTTTGAATGCTTGCAATCTAAACAGCAAAACAGGGTTTGGAATGTGTATAAAAACGAGCCTACTTGTACAAAGATAAAATTTACATTTGCATTTACACTGGCATGTGGCCCTCTGAAAGTTGTCTGGAAATTAATGCAGCGCTTGGGCTGAAAAATGGTTTCCCACCTCTAGTTTAAATTTTACTCTGGCATATTAATGTAGAACCAGACTGGTAGCCTCTTCATATGGATCAATAGAAGCTACCCTTGTATGTAATTATATTTACATTTTTGGTGTGTCTGAAATTCGTGCATTTGGGACAAAAAAACTGATTCTGAACAAATATACTGTCTTGCCGTTTATGCAGTTTGCACTTATTTTACCTTTCCCTGCCTTCATCTTCCCTGCCACCACTTTCTTTTTTTTTAAAAAAAAGGTTTATTTAAAATACTTAAACCTCGCTTCTCCTGTTTCTCTCCAGCAGTACTGCATATGTGTTGTTGATACGGAAGCTGCTTTTCTGCATGCACATGAACACACACAGACCAACAGAGAAAGCTTATTTATGTCTGCAGTACAATATTCCCTAAGTACCAGCAAAAAAGGCGGAAAGAACTGATGTTCTGCAAAATCATTATGAACTCTTGTAACATGATCACTAGTTTGTTTGGTGTGATTAATGTGACCTTTGGTTCTTGCGTATCACATGGTAGTAAAGCAGTAAACCGGGAGAATCAGCACATCTGGAGAAAGTTATTTAAGTGCTTTCAATTTTCCCTGTCCCCATTGCATTACATCATCTGATTTTTATTTTGATATATTAATACATTCTTGCATCTTTCCCCATTTATTTCCAGTCACTGCATATTCATAAATCTTAGCAGATTTGACATTCAGGTAGAATGCTCCAACATGTTTTTGTAAAAAAAAAAAAGGGTTATAATAGTTAATACAAGATGTCACCACTACATACATCTTTACTGTTTCTTTTAACATCTGATACAAAGTGTGATGTGAAGCCATTGTGCTAGGTATCTCCCCATTCTCAGGAATCAATGGCAAGCAGCTTGTGAGACATGCCCAATACTGTAATTTCATGGCACAAATTGTCTTTGACATGGACTAACAGCATCTCTCTGCCTCTTATGTCTAGTTTGTATCTGAATTCTGTGAGATCTTGCATTTTCATCACTACCAATAAATGTGTGCTTTTATTATTTGCATATTATAAGGCCCAATTGCCGTATTATTCCATTCATTATCAACTGTAGCTTTAAAACAAATGTAAAGGCCCAACCTTGCAGGACCTTTTCCCCCCTATGTGACTCATGCCAGCAAGGCAACCTCACTAACACTAACTGCCTCCTATTGTAAGCTGCATTGAACATATATATTTTTAATCAAAAGGCGGCATACAAATAAACTGTGGCTATTTGACCAAGTATTTGTGGTGCTTTCATCCAATGATTCCAGAGCACTTTTCACGATTCCGATTTCTATCTCTGGCTTCTGTTCCTTCCAGGCTTTGCTAGCGGCGCTCAAGCTAACAAGACACTTAAAATCCTGTTTTCAATGAGCAGCTTTCACTTCCGCCTACGTGAAGAAGAGGGAGATCAAGAAGGAACCAGGAAGTCCCGTCTCCAGGCTCCTGACACGTGTCGCTCGGCTTCCTCGGCCATCAGCAGGGAGAAGAAGGAAAGAAACGCGGGCCGGGAGGCGGGACCGCCATCCTTTCCCGGTTTCCTCCGCCGAGGACTATGGCCGACTCGACCCGGGGTCCTTTTGCCCGGGCCCTTTTGCAGCAGTGCCTGCACGCGAGGCTGCAGGTGAAGCCTGCCGAGCCGGGCTCCGAAGCCGAGTGGGTGGAGGTAACGTCTGCACGGGCAGATCTCTCGGGGTTGCCCCGCTTTGATTTCAATGGGGCATCCCCCGACTTGGCGAGCAGAGATCATCGCTTTCTCCTCCTGTCTGCCTGCTCGTCCCTATCCCCACCAAAATGATGATGATGATGATATTGCCACCGCCGAGTTGATCTTCAATCTGCACATCACCCTGCTTGCTTTCTAAAATAATCAAGATGCCCCGATGGCAATGCGGATTATTGTAATAATCGTGAGGATTCCCCCCCCCCCCGTGCCGGAAGTACTTCGCTTCCATGGCTTTTTTCCATTGCTTCCGGAACTCAGGAAAAATCCTGAAACGGAATAGTGGGCGTTTTTACGCGTGAAGTTTAAAGCCACGGTTTCTTCTCATATTGCTTAGCATTACAAAGGCGCCTCTCCCCCCTTTTTTCTTCTTTTTTTTACACGGGGAACGATAGTCATGGAGCGAACTGCCTAGTGACCAAAATAGACATTTAACATTTCGGTGAGACTTAATTCTGAGTAGAGATCAGGTTTTTTCACACGTTGCACTGAACACAGGTACGAGCTGTCTCTGCACGTGCTCAGGTGCTAGTATAGAAGAGTGCATAATCGTTGTTTGGTGCAGTTCGACTGTAGTCTACACAAGTGCACAGAAAGTACATCTGCTTAATGTAATGTGTGAACATCCCTACTGAAACTTGGGAAGCAGCCCAAACTTTTTTCCACTGGTACTCCATGAGTTTCACTCAGGTGGTCCACAGCATGTCTGTAAAAATACAATTAGATTGATGTAGCACAGTACTTTACAGTTGCTACAGCAGGCAGAAAAATCAAGTGATTCCTCAGCAATTTTCAGGTTGTGGGGAGCAGGGGACAGAGTTTAGGAACAACCACCACATTGGTTCATCTAGCAGCTGATTTCCAGAGTTTCAGGCAGGACTCATTCTTAGTCTGACCTGGAGACATCAGGAATTGAATCTTGCGGTCTGCCATTGACCGATAGGCCATGCATATTGTGAAAGCACCTGGAGTGGTGAACATTTGACATCTCGGATTTGACATATTGGATTCAAATTCATCTCTGACCTATCTTACAGGGTTGTTGCAACACTATAAAAATGAGGATAGTTATCATTCTTTTATTAAAATCATCTTTACACAATCCCCCAGATGTTACAGGACATTGTGAAGTGACATTAATATTATTGTTGGCTTATTTTGTTTTTAATTATATTTTCCTAAACTGCAGATTAGGCATTATTGTTTCAATACAGCTCATGTTTATTCTGAGATCAGCTTATTTGTACTCTGAAGATTTTGACTGGAGATTCAACTGATAGTCGGAGACTAACAATGTATGGAATATGCTTGCTGCTTGGCTGATTTTGTTTAACAATTTGAATACAGTTTGGAAAACCTAAGTCTATATTTTGAGTGTATATCAGACGTGTATGCCTCAAAATAAACTATGTAACTTTGTATTTATTTGTTCAAGAAACAGAGAAAATAAAACATTCAGTTCTCTATCATGGAAGAAGTTGTTTTTAAAAGTATGACGTCTGAGGCACAAAGAAATATGTATCCCAGATATAAAAATGTTTAATTTTATTCGAGTGTGGTCTTTATAGTACTTTCCATAAAAGAAATCTAGCTTGTGACCTTTTAAGTCCTAGATTACCTATTACTTCAGAATCTAGACATGGAAAATAAATTGCTTTTATTTTACATACAGAAACATTTCAGTTTACATCTACTGAAATGAATAAGTTATCCCAATTAAGGTTTAAATCTTAGACATACTTCCTGGGGAATAAGTCTCATGCATGTCTAAGAAGACATGCATAGGATTGTGGTTTCATGCACAATATTAATAGATCTCTTTAATTACAGTAAAAAACGTATGGGTATATGGATGTGTAAATATATTTCTTTGTTATTTTGAATAGATACAGCGAGGACTTATAATCTATGTATGTTTCTTCAAAGGGGCTAGTGAAGAAATTATTCCCAAAATGGGTAGGTGTTTAGATAAAATAGTATTTAAAAACAGCCATTTTAAAACGGCACTAAAATATGCAAATAACTGCAGCTGCATCATTGAGCCTATCATAAAATAGTAATAAGAACTTGTTTCATGAGATTTTTGTAATGAAAAGCTTTGAATCATTAAAAACTGCTCTCCAGGGAAAGTTCTAAGCAAGTATTTCATTCCGAATCATTCTGCATACAAGTCCGATGTGCTTTTTAATTAACTTGTTCTTATTAAGGTTTGCTGTTTAATAAGCTTGTTGATGCAGAGTGCGTTATTAATACAGTGCCATATTTAGCTTAAGGCTTGAGGCAGTATTGAAATGTAGCCTGAATCAGTAACTATGTCTGTTACTTTCTGTCCTCCTTTTCTTTTATACTGCAGTTTCTTTTGAAAATAAATTTTTTTAAGTGGCACACACTTGGTATCAAGTCTTCTTGGCAAAGGGGTTGGTTCTTAAAAATTCTTTTCCATTTGTACTTAAGGCGAAGTAGGATTTTAATCATGGGTTATATCCAAAGAAGTCTTGTTTGCACAAGGCCTTCTGCTTGCACAATGGAATTTCCCCTCTCTTTGCTCCCCCCACATGCCCCCCAATATGTTTTGTGGGTTCCCCCAGTCCTCCAGAGCACATTTAGGGTGGTGTGGTGCGTGAACCAAGGAATGGAGATTGAGAAGTTCTGTTGCACAAGTGCAAGTCCTGGCACTAACAGAACAGTTTGGTTGGATACAACCCTATGAGCTTGGACTGGTCTTTCCAAATTAGTTAATAACTTGTGTTATTACAGAGTACCACCTTGTGTACTGCAAAGCATGAGTGTGGACAAACCCAGCTTAGATCCCTTCACAGTTTTGAAGCTTAGGGACAGACTTGTCTCTTAGCATAATCCATGCCCCCCCCCCCAGGTTACCAGGAGAGTGAAATGAAGTGAGAATACATAGCTGTCCCTTTTAAGGCTTCAGAATAAGGGTTCAAAAGAAATTTTATTCATGGCCCATTACGAGACAGTAAAAACTATTAAATTAATTGGGCTTAAGCCTAATTCAGTTAGAAGTATTTCTACTTGCTCATTTTTCTTGATATATAAATGTATACCAGGTAGCCAGCAGAGGGAGCTAATGTACAGGTAAATGTGCTTCTTATCCACTATTGTATAAGAGGAAACTGGACATTGGAATTCAGGTACTATCCCTGTTTCACGATGCCTGTGTTTTGACTTTTGTCCTTATGGGCAGAATTTAACTTGCTGCATTGCTAATGCATGACCACAAACCTACTAACTGCAATTGTTTTTCCCTTCTCTGTCTTTGCAGTAAATGCGCTCGTGAATGTGAAGTTGAGTGAAACGGAAAGCGGCGAATACGTTTCTGTTCTGGATTTGCCAGGCAGCATATTAGTAATACCCCAGGCCACGCTGGGTGGCAAACTGAAGGGGAGAAGAATGCAGTATCATTCCAACATTGAAAAGGAAATCGGGATGGAGCTGTATTCCCAGTTTGTGACTCAGTGCGAACGAGAACTGACTGCAAATACCAAATGTGCAGAGGCTGGGGTTGCTCTCAAGTACGGCACATATGGAAACCGGCAGGTGTTGAAAGTGGATACAAATGGACCTTTCAGTCATATGATTGAGTTTTGAGGAGGGAAAAAGTGATTTATTTTTTAAGGACATGCATACTGCCTAAGGAATGTTGCACGGTTGTGTTAAGGGTAAGGAATATAGTTAAATTGATTCTAAGCATTTGAGAGTGAGGAAAAGATTTCAGTAAGCCCAGCTAATAAATATATTTAATTCTTTTGAGTTAAATTGCCTCAAAATGTCTTCCTCTTTCGTGTATGGGACCTAACCAATCAGTGGTACTCGTTTTTTGACAAAAAGAGGCCCAGCTGCAGAATTGTCTTTGAATCTATTCTGTTGGTAATGCCACCACTCTGTGGGTTGAGGGGTGATGGAACAGGAGATGGCCTTCACTTCGGAGATTCCCAGGTTGCGGCATCGGGTCCATCTTGCATCATCACCATGTGCTTTTTGACACTGAGTCAAGACAAACTTCATTATCCAGGCCTTTGGCTGTGCAGACGTCCGTCCTTTTCCTACATACTGCTGTTCTGCAGTGCTGCTTTGCTAGGCCAAGGTAGACTGAGTTCATACCTTTTCTTTTATTGTTAATTTTTTTGTAACCTGCCCTGGGGCAGTGAAGGATGGGCTATAAGTACAAATAAATAAATCAATATGCATAGTAATAGCCAGTTCCCAGGATTCTATTTTTGTTGCACTCTAATGGGTGGCACTGTGGGTTAAACCATAGAGACTAGGACTTGCCAATCAGGTCAGTGGTTTGAATCTCTGCGACGGGGTGAGCTCCCATTGCTCAGTCCCTGCTCCTGCCAACCTAGCAGTTCGAAAGCACAAAGTGCAAGTAGATAAATAGGTACCGCTCCAGCGGGAAGGTAAACGGCGTTTCCGTGTGCTGCTCTGGTTCGCCAGAAGTGGCTTAGTCATGCTGGCCACATGACCTGGAAGCTGTACGCCGGCTCCCTCGGCCAATAAAGCGAGATGAGCGCCGCAACCCCAGAGTTGGCCACGACTGGACCTAATGGTCAGGGGTCCCTTTACCTTTAACATGTCAAAGAAACAAGATGTCCACCATAACAAGGGTGAAGGATGAAGAGACAAGTTCATGTTCTCTACTTGCTTCCAGCCTGTGCCAATGATTAGGTCATCCTTGAACAAAACTATGGCTCTGTAACTTTTCTATTGGCAGCAGAGCATTACAGACTTTGAGGAAAGATGCAGCAGGTGATGACAGGGTGAACAGCGGATCTGTTTTGGATCTTTAGCCTTCCATGCATGAGTCAGCAAGCTGAAGAGATTGGCACTGCGGCATCCACACGGGTGAGAAATGGTGGCTGAGGCAATTTAGGGAATGTAATTCTTCCTGCTTTTGGTGGTAGCACTTTGTATGCCACCCCCACCCCAAAAAAACCTACCCCAGTTCCTTTTTTTGGACTTTAAAATTGAGCATTGCCCATCATAAATATAGACACTTTGTTAATGGTGAAGAAATAGTACTGAATCTTCAATTTCCAGTGTTTGCGACATTTACCTGTGTCTGCTTCCACTGTGATACTCTGGGGTGAATAATGTGATCAAGTTACTCTCTTTTACAGAAAAGAAAAAATTTCTATTCTGTCCTCTTGTAGTGCTTGTTTCTTATCATTCCAGAGGCATGCAAGTTGCTTGATGATGGGCTTCTATATTCCAATATGTAATGAGATAGTAGATGACTAGTTGGCTCCCCACTTGCTTATATTACAGTGTTCTCTTGAAAACCACTTGCAAAATCAACAAAAGTAAATTCCCTAACGTAGCTTTGATCTGTACATCTTTTACTATTTGACTGCTCTAAATTTCATAGTAGTACATCATGTTCTTTTTAACAGTATTTGGATATTGGTCACAATATAACTTCTTAATACCATACATATTAAAATGTGAATGTAAGGCGCTTAATCAATTACAATGTGCTGCATTAGAAAGAGATTACAACATTTTGGATTACAGACAAGGGGAGGGTGGAATGGTACTGTGGAGACTATAATAATCAGCCGCCCTCATTATTATTATTTATTAAAACTTTATATCACCCTTCATCTAAAGATCACAGGGCAATTCACAACATAAAAATACAAAATACATAATAAAACAAAAACAAACCAATAATCCCTCCCCACACACATATAAAAGGACATAGAATGTTCATCAGCCAAAGGCCTGGTTATAATGTTTTCGCCTGGCACCTAAAAATATGTAATGAAGGCGCCAGGCAAGCCTCCCTTGGGAGAGCGTTCCACAAATTGGGAGTCTCAGCAGAATCATAAAATCGTAGAGTTGGAAGGGACCCTGAGGATCATCTAGTTCAACCCCCCTGCTGTGCAGGAATATGCAGTTGTCCCATACAGGGATCGAACCTGCAACCTTGGCATTTTCAGCGCCTTGCTCTAACCAACTGAGAAAAGGCCTCTTCTTGTGTTGCCGCCCTCTGGACCTCATGTGGAAGAGGCACACAAAGAAGAGCCTCAGATGATGAGCCCAGGGTCCAGATTGATTCATATGGGGAGAGCTGGTCCTTGAGGTATTACGGCCCTGAGCTGTTTAAGGCTATATAGGTCTAAACCAGCACTTTGAATTGGGCCTGGAAAACTAATTGGCAGCCAGTGCAGTTGGGTCAGGATTGGTGTAATACGCTCAAACCATCTTGCACCGTTGAGCAACCTAGTCACCAAATTCTGCACCTGTTGAAGTTTCCGAACCATCTTCAGAAGCAGCTCTAGAGTGTTGGTTGGAACAATCCAACCTAGAGGTTACCAGAACATAGACAATAGAAGTTTGGCTATCCCTGTCCAGCTAGAGGTGCAGCTGAGCCACAAGCTGAAGCTGATGGAAGGCACGCCACACCACTGAGGCCACCTGAGCCTCAAGCGACAGCAAAGGATCCAGAAGTACACACAAGCTACATACCTGCTCCTTTGGAGGAGTGGAACCCCTTCAAGAGCAGGCAACCTCCCTTCCATCCAGTCTAAGGAACCACCCACCAAGAGTGCCTTATCTGGATTGAACTTCAGATTGTTGGCTCATTCAGTGCATTAGTAAACGCCATTCTCCAGTGATGCATTTAACGGTAAAAAACTCCTTCATGTTACAGTCAGCTGTCTTAGGTCATTATGAGTAATATTAAGCACAAAGTGAATGAAGCTAGTGACTCAGGTTGTTTCACATTTTTTTGGATAGAGTTCAGTCAACAGTCATCATTACAATGCTTGTAGGGATACTTTGGCCTTGGGAAAAACACTCGGAGCAAACAGTGGGCATTACTGCGCCCACCAAATTTGGAGAAACAAGTTGGCCAGCATGAAGACACTTATTTCTGACTCCGATGGCAACAAATCTAAATTACTTTTCCAGTTGCCCCCCAGCAGAGCTATTCTGGGTGGTTAAGGTAATGGTAAAAACTGCCTAACAGTCTGCAACATCTGAAGTCTCCGCAGTCTGATGTGTCTAGTTTGCAAGGCACTGCAGGAATAAAACCATCAGAAACTCCAATGTGTATTTGTTTACCCAGGCTTACAGGGGATTTGGTTGGCCTGCTAGAGACCCTCAGAGTTGCATTCTGCCTATCTGAGGCATCTCTGGTATTTTACTCATGTTGTGGGTTAAAGTGTGACCACACAGTTGTGAATAGTATACAATTAAAATAAATAATATGGTGCCTGACACCAAAAAGACCTCAATCCACTTTTATGTGGATTTATAAGTAACAGGCAACATCTCTGAGGAAAGCATTCCAGAGGCAGATCATTACAATCAAGAATGACATCTCCCCAACTGCCACCTACTTTAGCTCAGCGGGGGGGGGGGGAATGGGATCATAGAATGATAGAGTTGGAAAGGATCCCGAGGGTCACCCTGTCCAAGCCCCTGCAAAGCAGGAATCTTTATGCATGTTCCCCATCCAGTTTGAAACCATACAGGACCCTGCTTAACTTTGCTGTGTTAGCAGTTTTAAACTGTGTTAGCAGTTTTATTGCTGCACCACTGTAACATAAAGACAGTTTTTAAGGGACTCCTTCCGGAACCTGGATCCCAAGCTGTAGAGTGCTTTGAAGATAAGCACCAGCACTTTGACCTGTGCCTGCATGGAAAACAAGCCGCAGCCACTTACCGTAGGTTTCAATACTGCCTAGAATGCTTTTATTGCTTCCAGGTAGCCCAAGTGACTTTCTATCACAATCAGTTTTGCTACTGTTTGGGTTGTTGGGTTTCTGTCAACAATCAGAGCCAATTATCACTCTTAAGAGCGTTCACATACATGTTTTTCAAAGTATCTTGGAAATGTATTGAATGGCCTTAAGTGCAGGACTGGGGATGGAGGCACGAAACATTTTAACCAGGCAGTGTCCTGCTGAGTTCATTGTAACATCCAAGTCCAAAGAAGCAAACATTTTGTGGGCTGCCACACACACGGGTTGTGAACAAAATTGTGTGTGTGGCTGCAGTTAGATCAAATGCAGGAGATCAAATGCAAGGGGGCAGCGCAAGAGGGAATGTGGATGTTTTAAAAGAAGGCAGTGCCACAAAGAAATGTTTTCTCAAAATAAAAAAATAATGCAGGCTAAAAAACCCAAAAGGCTCTTTCCCCTGTCGTCATCTTTTGGTTACTAAGTGAAGCCCAACTCTCTCAGTCTCTGTCTCTTTTTTAAGGAAAGGAATGGCCCTGGCCCTGAATGAAAGAAAAGTTTGACTCCAGAGCGGAACTAGCGGAGTTATTTGTCTGTGGTTGCCTGGGGCCGGCTCCAAACCAATTCATCTTTTCAGCCTTGGCAAAGGGAGTGTGAGTACAGAAGACAACATGGTGCGGCGGGGAGGAGGATCCGGCTTCGTCAATAATTCCTGCGAAAACAAATGACAACGGTTTCACCCCTTTCAGGCGAGTTAAAATAAATAAATAAAACATATATGCACGCCTATTGATTACAGCACAGACCAGCATAGCGTTGTCAGAAGAGAGAGAGAGAGGAAGAGGAAGAAGAAGGGGGGAAGCAGGCAGTGCGGAGGAGAAGGGGGCGCCTGCTGCGAATTGAAGCAGCCCCGCCACCCGAGAAGGGAGCCTCGGCCCGCCGCGCCGCCTTCCTCGCGGGAGCCTCTCCCGGGGCGCGAGGCCTGCGCTTGGCCGCCGCGGGCGTTCGATGGCTCGGGGCCCGATTGCACGGCCCTGAGCGGCTGCTCCCGCGGGGAAGAGGGAGGGCGCCCCGAGAGGCGGCTCCTCCTCCTCGTCGTCCTCCTGCTGCTGATCCGCGGGGAGGGCGCGGGGCTTCCCTGCTTCACAGGGGAGAAACGGCAGCGGAGGGAGCGCTCGGCTTGCCTGGGACCCCACCCTGCGGAGCCCGCCACGCAGCCCGGCTCCCCTCGCGGAAGCTGCCTGTAGGCCGGCGAGCGGAGGCAGCTCCTCCTCCTCTTTCTTTCTCGGGGAGAGGAGGCGCAGGAGCCGACCCTGGCCGGCTGGGAGTCCCGTCGGGGCGCTGGTCGGAGGTAAGCTGTTCCTCCGGGGAGGTTTCTGGGACGGGCTGAGGGGATTCAGCTGCTTGGTGGGGACACGCGTCAGTTCCCCGCTGGTGGAGTGTGAGGCGGGTTGTGGGGTAGACTTTAGGTTCAATAAAGAACTGGTGTCGAGAGAGGGGACAACGGCGACCAGTCCCCCCTTGGAACGGGCAGGACACCCGTCACCTCAAAGTTTTCAAGTGTCCTTGCCAAGCCTGCGAACAAGGAAGGAAAGTGTAGCAGGGTTGGAAGGAAAGTGTCAGCCTCTTATAAAGGGCTGGGGTTGCTTGGGTCGAAAAAGAGATATTCCCCAGCCCCGGAAGCCATGGGAAGTGCGCTTATCTCCCCCAGGAAAGCTGCTAGTGGAAGTCCTCGTGGGGTCAGCCTTCAGGATATGTGGAATAAGCACCAGTTTCTGCCTGCAGAGCTAAGCACAGGTCCCTAAAGGCTGAGGACGAGTTACTTGCTGTCGAATTTTTATTATTAGGGTGACTGGTAGCCTTGAATGTTTATTTTTATGTGTAAAGTACCGTAATCATCTTTGTATGCCTCTGTTGATTCTGAGTATGGAGCAGGATGGGGGGGGCTATTCTAGACTTACTAAATGCAAGTTGTAAGGGTGTAATTTTGCAGCTTGTGGAATAAATAAATACAGGCTCCTAATGGACAAGAGATTCTGGCTGACCCGTATCATGTTGCTTTGTACAAAACGTGTTCTGTCAGGCCTTTAGGAGGACACTTTATTTTTGTTTTGTTTTACTTTGGATCAGTCAATCTGGAGTTCATCATAACATAACAAGAACCCTAAAGGGTTAGGGCAATGGCCTGGCATCCTTTTCTTAATAGCATCCAACCAGATACCTATGGGAAGCCTGCAAGGAGGACCTGAGCACAACAGCAGGCCCCCCACCTGTACACTCTTTGATTCCTAGTGACTCGCATCAGTGGCATGCTGCTCTGACAGTGGAGTCAGTATGTCACTGTGGCTAGGAGCCAGTGGTAGCTTTATTCTCCACGAATTTGTCTCTAATCCTTTTTAAAAGCTGTCCAAGTCGGTGGCAATCACTACTGCTTCCTGAGAAGATTGTACATACAACCTAGATCAAAAGTGTTGGAAAAACCCACCCTTTAACCACCCTGTAACCACTTGGTTGGTAGAAAAGCTTAAAGCTTGCAATCTTCCTTCCAGTTGAACTCACTGAAGCTTACAATTGTATAAAGCTGCATAGTGTGTTAAGGAGCAACACAGAGATCTTGAGCGTGCACGTTAGGAAATGCCCTGTTGCTTTTATTCATGTGACCATTAGCTACACCTTCACATGGACATCCTCGGAAGGAGGGGTTCACGCTAGCAAAATAGAAACAATACATGAACTGCACAAAATCAGCAAAACTGCAGAGTAAATGAACATTCAGCATAATTAAGGCACCGTGGATAACACTTAAACAGTGCCTAAGTGGTGAATAAAAATACCTGGTATCAAGTTGACATCAACATAGAAGCCACAGAACTCTTCTCTGGGAAGAACTTCCCAAAGAACTGAAATGGTTGCCTCCCCAGTTGCTACCCTCCGTACCTTAGAACATGGAGGCACACTCAGGAAAGTTCTGAGGGTGATATTGGTCAGACTGGTATAGGAAAATATGATCCAACAAGTACTTTGTATTTAAACTTTTAAAGTGAGCACCCCCACTTTTAATTAAGCTCAGAAATGGATCAGGAGTCAGTGATGCTGATTCAACACCAAGAAGACATAGTTCCAGCACCCATTCCCAGTTAGCAGCTGCTTCTGAAGGCAGCCTCATGTTCAGAATCAGCACAGTTCAGTGATTTACTGGGGAGTATTGAACACAAAGTTGCATAAAGTCTAAGACAAAATGAGAGTGGCTAAGTATTAATTCTGCTGGTATATATTGTGATATGCAGCCTAGTGGATATCTTTCTGTGTGTGTTGTATCCATTTAGACCATTTAGACTGGAGGGTGCCAGTCTGAAGGCACATGATGCAATAACGTTGTTAAAGTTATCACTGGTTGAGTCTAGCCAGTGTTGGAATGGGAGACTGCCAGTTTTGCCACCATGAATTCTCTAGAGCAGCCTTGCCCAACCTGGTACCTGCCAGATGTTTTGGACTACAGCTCCCACCATCCCTGTAGTCCAAAACATCTGGAGGGTGCCCGTTTGGGAAAGTTTACTCTGAAGGAAAGGTGGGATTCATTTTTCATTTTCCCCATAAGTTTCTCATGAAAGAGAGCAGGTGGTAACACTCACACACAGAAATTTTCCAAGTAAAGAGTCAGTGAAACTTCTTGCACAGTTATGGCTCAGTATCAATATATTTCTCAGAGTGGTCTACATTTTATCTCATTCTTATCTCATTATACATGACTAAGCCATTTTTCACCTTCTCACCCCTTGCCTTTTCCTGTAAGACCTATTGCAGTCGTCAACAGGCTCATCTCAGCTATCTGCCATTCACCCATTCCCACCACCCTTCTGAGTAATATCCCTCCCCACCTTCTCACTATATAGAAGGATCTGGCAACTTCTGTTTCAGTGTATCTGAAGAAGTGTGCATGCACACGAAAGCTCATACCAAGAACTAACTTAGTTGGTCTTTAAGGTGCTACTGGAAGGAATTTTTTTTATTTTGACTATGGCAGACCAACACGGCTACCTATCTGTAACTACATTTTATCTGTATTTTTGCCTGACTCTTGACTTATATGGTACAGCCTGGTAACCAGTAACTGACTGGTTTGCCTGGTGGGAAGGATGCTTATTAGGAGTTAACTCCTAATAAGTCAAATGCTACATCCTCCTTTCTTTTATACCAGCAAGAAAATGATGCCCCTGCTGTTTGTGATGTTTGAATGGTGACATGTGCAATATTGCAGCCTTTCTTTGAGGAACAAGGGGGAGAGAGAGCAAAGCACAACTTTGCAAAAACAGTCTACCAAGCTGCAGAAGCAATTTCTAGTTGCTGATGTGGCTGTGTCAAATGAGAGTTTGAAAGTTGCTACATGAAGTAAAAAAAGGCACAGCTTTGCTGTTGAAAAGAAATCCTTATGACTTCCGTATCTGGAAAGCATGTTAAGAAAAATGGACAGCTGGACTAGGAACCTAAAGGTTTTATTTAATATTTTTTATTGTACTGTGGGCTTGAATCTGAAGTCCACCCTAGGATAGGTGGTGAAAGGAAGGCAAAATACTTAGCACTTGGCATTTAGATCAGGAGGAGCTGTTCCTTAAATGTATTCCATTTCTTTACAATCACATTTACCAGTGCTATCTTATCATAGTTACAAATAACAGAACTGACATGTTGTTTCATCTGACAAAATGGGAATAGGAATATACAGTAGAATTGGGACCTGCAACAAATTTTTGCAGGGTGGAGTGCTCTTGTTCAGTGTGTTTCAGCCAGTCAGTCAAGCCCTCCTCAGAGACCCTCCTTTCCCACCCTCAACAGCCACTCAGCATTCTGTGGCCAGTGAGCCTACTCAGTACTCATGGGGTGTTTGGGTCTCCTCTCCTTATGTTTTCCCAGCCCTAAAGGCTTTTGGTATTTCCACAAACCTCAGGGTTCCATTCTTGTGGACGGTGCAGTTTTGGCAACATAAGCAGCATCAATTAAGCCTGAAGTTTGGAAATGGAGAACTGGACATTGTCTTGTCCTGAGAAGTAAAGATGAACTATGCTATGCAAGAGCAAAGGCAATCATAACTTCAAGTTAGGTTTGTCAATTTGGAAGATATAATCTCAGAAATGTAGAGTCTGAACGCACTAAAATGAAACAGAGAAAGCGGGAAACTTTAGGTTGAGTTTATCTAGGTTATGCCACTCATGAATGTACCGTATTTTTCGCCCCATAAGACGCACCGGCCCATAAGACGCACCTAGATTTTAGGGGGGGAAATAAAGGGAAAAAATTTTATTTCCCACCCAGGTTCGCTGCGCTACACCAGGAGCTTGGGGCGTGCTGAGCTCAGCGCGCCCCAAGCTTCTAGGTGCGCGCAAGCAGTCCGCTGCCGCCCCAAGCCTTGCGCACCCGGCGGGACCTCCTGCCGGGTGCGGGAGGCTTGGGGCGGCAGCGGACTGCTTGCCGGCATACAGAAGCTTGGGGCGCGCTGAGCTCAGCACGCCCCAAGCTTCTAGGTGCGCGCAAGAAGTCCGCTGCCGCCCCAAGCCTTGCGCACCCGGCGGGACCTCCTGCCGGGTGTGGGAGGCTTGGGGCGGCAGCGGACTGCTTGCCGGCATGCAGAAGCTTGGGGCACGCTGAGCTCAGCACGCCCCAAGCTTCTAGGTGCGCGCAAGCAGTCCGCTGCCGCCCCAAGCCTCGCGCACCCGGCGGGACCTCCTGCCGGGTGCGCGAGGCTTGCAGACACTCGCCCGAAGCAGGGGGAGCCCTCCAGAGGGCTCCCCGTGCTTCGGGCGACAGGCTGCCGCCCCAAGCCTCGCGCACCCGGTGGGACCTCCTGCCGGGCGCGCGAGGCTTGCAGGCATACGCCCCATAAGACGCACCCCGATTTCCCCTTCATTTTTGGAGGGGAAAAAGTGCGTCTTATGGGGCGAAAAATACGGTATATGTTCTTCAGTAGAAAGAAGTTTTAATACCCTGCCACCCGCTAATAAAAAATATTACCTTGTATAAACAATCTTATTTCCTTGTTGCAGTTGCACCGTCATTTGTATGCAATTATTCTTACAGTGAAATCCTAGCCATGTCTATTCAGAAGTAAGTTCTGTGGAATTCAGTTGGGCTTACTACTAGATAATAGAGTTAGGATTGCAGCCTTAGTCAGAAAAAGGGTGTTTCCTTTATATGAGCAAGCATGGAAATTGCAGCACATACACACAACACTTCCCCTCCCCCCAAGTTTACAGATTTTGGCAGTAAAAAGGTTTCTTGGTTTAATTAAATAATATACATACTTACATACATACATTATGATCTAGGGATATTTTCCCTATGCTTTTTTCCAGTCCTGTCCAGAAAACTTTATTGAGATTTCTCAAATAAACAAAAATTACGTAATAACAAACAAGACACATAAGACATACCTTTACGATGAACTTAGTCTTGGTGGTACTTGTGAATGCACAGGAAAAAAGAGAAAACTCAAACAATCGTGAATAAATTATCCAGACAGTAATATGGAAAGCCATCAAAGATAATTTATAGATTTTAAGTTAAAGCCCAAACACACAACACTTAAACTCCTTACTATCTTCATGTGTTTGCTAGAATGTAACAACACAATCAAATTCATGTCTGTTCAGAAGTATACCCTGTTTTGTTCACTAGGGCTTACTCCTACGTAAGTGTATAGGATTGACTCCTCAGGTTTGAATTATATAAACACTTTGTTTCAATACGTGCAGGACAAATTGATTGTATAGGTGGCAAACTGGGCATGTACATCGGGCTATTGTGGAAACAAATCCTTGGTATGTCTGCAGAATCACCTTTGCACCTGGTAAAAAGATAGCTATGCCTACACACATTGCTGGGAGATTTTGGATCAGATGCCACTGCAATTCCTAAGGCGTTGGATAGCATTAAATGTCTCATCGTATCTTTGAAAGGCTTGTGCCAGTTTGGACCTAGTAGCTATATAGCATTGGGGAATGGCCCCTAAGAGTGTAACAGGAATCACACAGCTCACAAATCCGTTTGCTTTGCCATGCTACCCCTGAAATATAACTTCAGAAATATAAGCATCATTTTTATGTAGATCAATTTGCAAAATTCCATGAGAAATGTCTTATCTTGTGTGTTTACCTGGAATTAAGCTTATGGATTTCAATAATACTTCCTAAATTAGCTTAGAAAGATCACAACCTAAGTGTAAATTATAGATAACTTAAATTGTACACTAGAGGAGTTTATTTCTATGTTTAGAAAGCATCTAGCATAACAGTATAAATAATAAATAGGACCTTTCTCTTGAATTACATCAGATAATCAGATCTCACTGGACTGCCCAGTTGCATTCATGTTCAGCTCTCATCTGAGCTGTAAAAATTCCTCCCTTCCTCCACTAATTCATTCTGTTAGAAAATAAAGAAGATATCCTTGTGTCCTATGGAGAATCCTATTTTATTTTTTCTGTTCCCTCTGCCCTATCCAAGATACATATATTTGTACCCCATAACCAGTATTCCTGAGGAAATCTACTTCCAGAAGGAAATAAATCAACCTCTGTATCTTGATAAGGGGGGGGGGGCTTACCAGATTTTGCGTTTTGTATCCTCCTTTATAAATTCCAATTAAAACTGAAAGCAGAAATAAATTGTGGTTCGACATATAACTGATTCATGCTCAGAAGGTAGAGTCATTTACAGTACTGTTGTATTCCTAGCTCAAGTACTAGCTCTGGGTGTAATTTGAACCTGGGTGAATATATTTTTCAAGAATAGCTCTTTCTTTAGTCCATTTGTGTGTGTGTGTGTGTGTGTGTGTGTGTGTGTGTGTTTGTTTGTTTGTTTGTTTCACAGTCCTTGGAGTCTCCAGATCAAGGGGATGTGTGTTAAAAGATGTGATCAACCTTCTTTAACCTGGATGGTTCTGGTGTTGTTGACATGAGTAATTCTGCAGTTAAAAATAGGGTGCAAACTTAATTTATAGCAGTAGGATGTTGGTGATTATTGATCTACATTTTGTTCATGTAGAATTGGTGTTTATTGTTACATGTAGCTATTCCATTTTGATGTGTGCAGCAAATGTTACAGTAAATATGAGCACATGATCTGGTCTGTCTAACTGCTCCTTCCTGGCTACCTTTTCCATGTAATTTTGTAATATTTCTAATTGTGTGCTTGTTCAATAGTGTGGGTCAAGGCCTATTAGCAAATGCAACTTGCTGCTTGAAATCCCTGTGAGTTGTGATACCACTGCTTATCTGTTTTTCTTGAAACTCCCAAATAATTATTTCTTCTCATAAAGTAGTAAGGTGTATTGTGACAGTATTTCTTCCTATAGGCATTTTTGATTGGCTACTGTGAGAAAAGGATGCTGAACTAGACGGGCTATTGGCCTGATCCAACACTCTTCTTCTGATGCATATGATGTTAACAGTGCTGAAAATTAATTTATGGCACCCTGGTCTTCTAAATGAGCATTATTGAGAAGAAGCAAAATACCTTGTACATCCTTTCTAGATGTTTGGCAGCTGTAAAATTGTACCTATGATGCTGGTGACTGTTCCACAGGTTCTGTTTCAGTTGAAATGTGTCACCCTGGGCTCCTTTGGGAGAAAGAATGGGGTGGAAATTGAATAAATAACAGCAATATGTTACAAATGTTCTAGCAAAGTGATCACTGTACCTCATTCTGACTTTTTTTTTTTTTTTGCTGGAGGAGAAGCTCTTAAGATTGAGCATTAAAATTCAAACATTCTGTGATTTAATATATTTGTGTTTGTGCAGGTATTCCATTTCGTTCATCCTGTGAATACTAATATCCCTTAGCTACAGTCTTGTGTCTTCATGAGTGGCTTTCAGATAGTGAGAAAGAAACGCTTTAAGGCATGGAGTTGGCTCACAGCTTTTTGCTTAATAAAGAGGCCTATAACCAACTGGGCGAATTTCAGAAAGCAGAGTTTGTTTTCGAGTGGCTGAGGTTTTTGGAAAAACTTTTGCCAGCAACCAGCCGGGTGAGTATTGTACAACTGGAATGAAATAACATTTTGAGATAATTGTCTTTTTTAAATACTTTCATCTCCTAAGTGGACCACAGTCCTAACCAGTGTGTGCTGAGGAGAAGTCGTTGTTTACCCAAATATAGGGGACTGTTAAGGGTTGGCTAGATGGCAGAAGCAGTGTGGTGTGTGTGCATCCGATTTTGAGACTGACTTAGACTTGAATGGGTCTGAGCCTAGTTCAGAAAGGGGTGAGGCTTTTCAAGCAGAGGATGTTCACATTCAGACCCAACCACAATTTGAACTTAGCCTTGTCTCTAACTGTAAAACCAAACTTGTGTATTTTATCTTATATTTTATACTATGAACTGCCCTGAGATCTAGTGATGAAGGGCAGTATATGAATTTAAATAAATAAATGAACTACGTATTCTTTTTATGTTTTCAGGCTGATATAAAGGAAAAACAGAGCAAACTTGTTGAACAGCTGATATCTTTATTAACCAGTTCCCCAGGGCCTCCTGCCAGACAGCTTATTGCCAAGAATCTTGCTATAATATATAGCACTGGGGACACTTTTTCTGTGCACCAAACAATTGATAAATGCAATGAACTTATTCGCAGTAAAGATGATTCACCAAGCTATCTGCCGACAAAACTGTAAGTCTGGAAAGGTCCTGTGAGGTCTTATTAGAATATTCCTCCTTCATTTTAAAACGGCAAAGTGTCTGTGGCGCATTAAATAAAAACTAACAAATTGTTTGTGACAAGCTCTGTAACTGATAGCAGGAGTGACTTCCAGTTTCTGTCGACCCAGGCAAGAGAGTCATAGTGGGCTCCACTTGCTATACTGTACTACGCACAGGCCTTTCCTCCTGTCCTTTTCTCTGATTACACCCCTTTGCAGGAACGAGACTAGAATGGGGTGATGGAATAGAATGGTCCAAACAGATCCCATATTCATTGGTGCAGCTTGAGAGTTTGAGCTGATATGGTAGCAGAGACTGCCATGAAAAATGTTATCATTGCTAGGTCTATGGAGATGAATTCACAATATATGAATGTCCCAGAAGGCTTTGGAAGGGGGAGTAGAACGCATACATGGTCTTGGAGGAAGTCCTGCTGAGAAAAATCCCTTCAGGCTCAGATGAGGACCAGAAAACTCAATCCTAATGAGATAGGAAAGGCATGCTGGGATCCTTCTGGGCTTGTAGCTTTGCTCATTGGCAGGTCCACATGGGCTAGTCCATCATACCCATTTATGTTGGCTTGATGCTTGTTATGGCCATCACCATTGCTTGCATTTGCTGGACATACTCTTAATGGGTGGCAAGGCAAATCAGGAGGGTAGAACAGTAAGCAACAGTGGCTGTTGCTCCCCTTTACTACAGCTGGGCTTCAGCTATGTGCCCTGACAGATATCCAGCTGTGCTAACTGATGTTGACAGGGATGGACAAGAGCCTACTTTTTCAGACATGCCTGATATTAAAGTTTATGCCAATGTCACTTTGCTGGTTTGGTGGGGGGTTAGGTATCACAGACCTCCTGTTGTTGTTTTGTGACAGAGCAGACGAACATGGCTGCCCTGGTGATCTGGCTTATTTATTTATTCAGATAGATCCATTAAGTTGTAAACTGCCTTGAAAGAGGATCATACAATGTTTTTCTTTTTCTGTATGATTGTGAAATCAGTTTAGCTTTTTTTTTTTAGTGTTGATCATGCAATTTAGCAATACAGTAGTTTACTTCCTAAGTAATTTAATACTAAATTGCTTTTTGTAATTGTAAGCTTCAGTTGTGCATGATAAAATGCTGGCATCGTATAATTTACTAAGAACATTTTGTTAAACATATGTTGATTGACTACCATTTCCCCCCCTTTCCAATTCTCTGTTTTTTTTTAAAGTGCTGCAGTGGTTTGTTTGGGCTATTTGTACAAAAAACTGGGAAGAATTTTGGGCAACAGCTTTGTGGATACTGTCGGGAATATCCTTAAAGCAATGAAGAATGCAGAGGTAAGGAAACATGAAACAAGTTGGGTGAGTTGACAGTTGGAAAAAATGCCCAAAGAAGACTTATTTCTGTCATTAGAAGAAAATGTTTCCCAGTAGGAGAGTACTGTTTGATTATGAGGCTTGACAATTACCTTTGGGTTCATATTTTTAGAATCATCTTTCTACTGCTGCCCAGGGCTCCTTTGGGAGGAAGAGAAGAATATAAATTGAATGGATGAATGAATTTTAAATAAGCATAAATTATTGTATAAGATGAAATAATATTATTAATTCATTAACATACTTGCAAAGCTACTTTAGTCTTGAATCAAACTTCATAAATAAATTTGTTTTGTTTTAGAAGAATTCTTCTACAGGTTTTGAGATCTTGAATAGTGCAGAGACTAGAATGTTGTGGTTTGTGTGAGATAATTAATCTTCCAGTTTCCACTCCTGCCATGAAGTTCACTAAGGGGCCTTGGGCAAGATCTCTCAATCTAGCTTACCTCACATGATTTCAGTAATGCTAAAAACATTACTCTAAACTTGCTCAAGGAAGAATGGGATGAAAATGTAACTAATGAGTAGATAAAATAATGTCCTTTAGTTGAAAACCACATGACCTTTTTCTCTTGTCTTGTTAGTCTCAAGGGCGGTATGAGATCATGCTAAGTTTGCAAAATATATTGAAAGGTCTGGGAGTTGCTGCTATTCCATGTCACAGAGATATTTACAAAGCTGCCCGTTCATGCTTAACTGATAGATCAATGGCAGTTCGCTGTGCTGCTGCAAAGGTAAAGTGCCCTATTAATTGTTTTTAGTAATTAATCTTCCTGTATACAGTTGCATATGTTAAATGGAGGATAAAAGAAAATCAATTGTCTCCATCTCTCTCACGGCACAGAAAAGATTTTTCTTACATTTTGCAATTCAGTTGGTAAAAAATACATCCATGTAATATTTTTGCTAGGAAGCTTTTTCCACCATGAACATAAATGGCTGTATTTTTGGTCAGTTTTCTGTGCAACCTGTATTGTAGAATTTGTACATCTTATCCAGCTGTACTTTTTATCATGATTATGATTAAATTTATATACTGCCCTATACCCGGAGGTCTTAGGGTGGTTCATAGAACAAAATCAAAATATAAAACCACGAAATATATACCGTATTTTTTGCTCTATAAGACTCACTTTTTCCCTCCTAAAATGTAAGAGGAAATGTGTGTGCGTCTTATGGAGCGAATGCAGGCTGCGCAGCTATCCCAGAAGCCAGAACAGCAAGAGGGATCGCTGCTTTGCTGTTCTGGCTTCTGGGATTCAGAATATTTTTTTCTTGTTTTCCTCCTCCAAAAACTAGGTACGTCTTATGGTCTGGTGTATCTTATAGAGAGAACAATACAGTAATCAAAATAAAAACAAAATACCCCCCCTTTTTTTAAAGGGCATAGGATTTTGCAGTCTTGACTGCCATTGTATAAATAAAGCCCCACAGATTAGAGTAAAAAGCACATGTTTTAGTAATCGGGTCAAGTTTTATTATTTTAATCCATTTTTCTTTTACATTTATATCTCACCTTTTCCTCAAGGAGCTTAAGTTCTCTTCCTGTGTTCAGTCTACAGTCAATTTATAAGCAAAGTATAAATTCACATGAACAGTTTTTTTAAAAAACAGTTTGAATTTGTGTGATTTGAAGTTACTATTCATTCCCATATATTACAAACTTGTATTAGCACTCTGGCCCAGAAGTTGTTGAATATCTTGTCGCCAAAGTGGATCACCCTGCCAAGTTTAGAATACTTTAAAATAATGTACACCAGTGAGGTTGAAGTCCTTTCATTTTTAAAAATAATTTTCTTTATATACCGTATTTTTCTGTCTATAGGATGCCCCCATGTAGTTTGGGGGACTCTGATTTAAGAAAATGGAGGGAGATGTATCTGTGTATAAGACGCCCCCAACCTTTTGAAATTATTTTTTAGGAAAAAACCTAGTCTTATACACGGAAAAATACGGTAATTGATTTTACAACATACAAGAATTCAAAAAAACCCACAAGCAAATTGATCTGTTTGCCTTATACCTGTCAATGGTTGTGTAGCCACATTCTGCACTAATCGAAGCTTCTGAACCATTTTCAAAGTCAGCTCCGTATAAAGCACATTGTGGTAGTGCAATCTTGAGATCAGCAGAACATGATTACTTTAGCCAGGTTATCCTTGCTTAGATAAGGGTGGTAGTTGGACCACCAGCTTAAGCTGGCAGAAGACACTCCACAGTTCATTGCATTGCACTTGTGCAAAAAAGACTGAACCTATTTCTTTTCTTGTTTCCCTGTTTTTGCTTTTGTTTTATATAGTGTCTTCTTGAACTGCAGAGCGAAGCAAGTTTTATGTGGAGTACAGACCTGGATAGTGTTGTAACTCTGTGTTTTAAATCGTTTGAAGGGTCAAATTATTGTGTACGAATTGCTGTTTCTAAGCTTTTAGGAAGTGTGTTAGTGAGTGCTGTAACATCTAAACAAGGCGGCACAGGTAAATTTATTAGGGTTTCTTTCTTCCTATGTCGATGTGAGAAAATAATAATAATTATAAGAAGAAGAATATAATATATTATTTATACCCCACCCATCTGGCTGGATTTCCCCAGCCACTCTGGGCAGTTTCCAACAGAAGATTAAAAATACATTAAAACACCAGTCACTAAAAACTTCCCTAAACAGGGCTGTAATGTAGAAATTATTGGCAAACTGCAGTAAATAGTGAACAGCCTTCAAAATAGATGTGGTTTTAACAAATGACAATGTATTGTATATGATTCCCCCTGCCATGTGAAGGTTTCGGTCACTTGCTGGAATTAAAATGCAATCAGAACATATACAGTTGGGATTTAACAATAGCTTCATTTGAAAGACACATGCTTTCTTGCATTCTCAGGGTAGTAGAAATTAAAAGTAGCAATGGTGTTCTGTCAGCCCATACTCTCAAACTCATACCGATAGGAGCAGGGCTTCATTCCTAAAGACCTCTCTGTCTCTCTCTCTCTCTCTCTCTCTCTCTCTCTCTCACACACACACACACACACACACACACACTGAGTATACTTCTCTAGTTTTTAAAACCTTGGCATCCATACAAGATGGTGTACCTCAAGTGCAGTACCCCATTGGCTCACTGTCTGAGCTTTCTCCCCATGTGACTTTGCCCTACACCCTAGAAATCAGATGTGTGCTGAGTGTTTCAGCAAGATTGGTGCTTGTACTATACAAACCCTCCTGTAAACCTGACCACATCTATACTTCCAGTTGACAACTGGAAACTGATTTCAGATGGCTAAGCTTATATACATATGATGCATTTGGCTGTAGCTAAAGAGGGATGCAGGTGGCGCTGTGGTCTAAACCACAGAGCCTAGGGCTTGCCGATCAGAAGGTCGGCGGTTCGAATCCCCACGATGGGGTAAGCTCCTGTTGTTTGTTCCCAGCTCCTGCCCACCTAGCAGTTCAAAAGCACGTCAAAGTGCAAGTAGATAAATAGGTACCAATCCGGTGGGAAGGTAAACGGCATTTCTGTGTGCTGCTCTGGATCACCAGAAGCTGGCCACATGACCTGGAAGTCTGCGGACAAATGCCGGCTCTCTCAACCAGTAAAGCGAGATGAGCTCTGCAACCCCAGAGTTGTCCGCGACTGGATCTAATGGTCAGGGGTACCTTTACCTTTAGCTTTAAAGAGGTCGATTATAGATGTAAATAAATCTATAACAGTTTATCCATGGGATATAGGAGTCAGCAGCATTGGCATGCTCTATCGTGTTCCAAAATGGGCATCGCTGTGGATAAACACCCAAGGCAGACAAGGCAGGGAATAACAGAAGGAAAGAGAGAAAAATGGCTGTTAATATAGGGGAGGAATGACTGTGAAGTCATGTTTCAACTTGAATAGCCTGTTCCTAATCAAAGCACTCCTTAGTGGACAACTGATCCAACTTGGATTCTTTTAATGTGCTCCATTCTCATTTAAATAACACTTAGAATGATTCGTGATATTGAAGTTTTACTTCTAGGCCTGCTGCTCCCCTTAGATAAATTTGGAAATGAATAGTATTTTTTTCTAAGCCTGAAACTACCAGTAAAATGTGTTTGCTTTCACTCATCTCTTCCATTACGTACTGTAGTAAAAATAAACAACAGCCCTGTAGTTTACCTAGATCAGGAATTATACTGTTTATAAGCCTTGCTAAGCCATCTTCCTCACCCAGGAAGCCAAATGCAAATGTTCCTGTGAGTGCATGCATTGACAACTGTGTGTATTCCTCCCAAAGCTTACGTTCGTAGATATTTAGCCTTCAGCCAGTGTCTCCAGTGAACAGTAATAACTTCATCACATTTTGTTTTATTTATTACATATATGTACCTTTATCTTCCGAGGAGCTCAAGGTGGTATCCATGGTTTTTCAAGGTGGTTACATAAGGCTCAAACACATATTCTGTGATCCTCTGTGCAAACTTGAAAGTCCAATGAATTTAGATTTACTTCAGATAAATGTTCATAGGATTAGACTGAACTTCAGACCTTTAACCCAATAACTATGTCGTATGAACTGAATGTTTAAGTTTAGTTATGATGCCTGAGACTTTGTTGTAACACAGTAGAAACTAATAAATAAATATGGATGCATTTCCCCCCCTCATTGAAAAAGCATCTGCCAGACAAAATGTTCGCAAGATCTCATTTGAAGAAGCCTTGGAACTTCTGGGTACAGGTTTCCTTCGGGGAAGTACAGGATTTCTACGAGCCAGTGGTGATATTCTGAAAGGGACAAGCTCGGTCAGCAGGGATGTTAGAGTTGGAGTCACTCAGGTTTGATTATGTTATATATTGTAAAAGTTACTTTTTTGTTTTTGTTTCTCTGTGAAAGTATTATTGCATGGTAGTGTATATTGAACTAGTTAATTGACTTTACATGTTAATATTTTACAGGCTTTTACAGAAGACTAATTACTTGTCTTCTAATATTTCCCAGTGTTTTATTTGGATGCTAATGGTGCTTATTTCTCTTTTTGAAAGAAAAAATTATTTGCTAATAATGAAATTATTTTAATGTTTATAATTTTCCTTTCATAATGTTTGTGTTAGTTCATTGTCTTTTCATATTTTTAAAAAATTTCTTAACATTAAATAACCCTTCTGCTTTCATTTAAGAGCTATTATATTCTGCAGCTTGCAATGGTGAGGCCTTCTCTGTGATCTGGTTCGCGTGTCCCATTAAACCTTAGTTAAAATAAACTATGGCTTGATGTGAATGAGCAGTGCGCTTGTGCATGCTGCTGAAATCGCAGGAGCTTTGCTCCTCTTTCACTTGCTGCTGCTCCACTGCCGGGAAACCAGGCATGGTCTGACTTCTTGCCTCATCTGAACCTGGGCTCATGATGTGTTTCTCTCTAAAACCTTGGCTTTCACTCGTGGTTTGTGTGAGAAACAGACCATGAGCCTGACTGCTTTCCCACAAACATGTAATTGCTCTTAGCTGATGTCTGAAAGAACTTGTTCCTTGATTAAGCATTAATAAAGCAACTTAAATGACACATCTTTCACATTTTTTCGGATCAGTGACTGTCAAGGACAGAGAGCCATGGCAGAGAGAACTAACTAATCTCAGAGCAGTTTCATATTTAGCAATTTCGTATCTGAGACTTTTTGTTACAGAGTCAGTAGAGCTGAGGATTTTTGGGACATAAATGCAAATCCGGTATTGGGGAGGGGATTAATTCTTTGCCATCTGTTAATTGATTGCCCTTCATAGGGTGCCAGTATGAAGTGACACCCAAATCCCCTCCCCAGTAGAGCCAATGCTTTAAAAAATCTTGCTGTATTATTGAAACACTAATTCATTCCTTCTCTTCTCCCCACACCGTCCAACAAGCAAATCACCCTGCGGCATGGTGAGGCCAGGTGTCCCTTCAAAATATCCTAACTAAAATAAAAATAAAGCTACAGTTTCTTCTTTAAACAATTCCATCATGCATGGAAGTCCAGAACCTGTAGCAGGCTACTCAGGAAAATTATTTTAGGGCTGTTTCTGCCGCACATTTTTGAAGAAAAATAATTGTGTTTTCATGTCTAAAGCCTGAAGGGATGATGCTTAGAAAATGTATTCAGCTAAACTACAAAAGATCTTGTCCTCCAACTACTTTTTATTCTTTTCTCTATGCTCAAATAAAATAATGTTGAAACCTGTTTTGTTTTGTTTTAATTCTAAAGTTAGATTGCCATAAAATAACTCTCTCGTAACTAATTCAATATATTGGTGGGGATACACCTAATGAGTCCTTTCACCAAAATTCCTGTGTGAGGGCTTCCACTTATGCAATGGGTTTTCTTTTCTCCCATGACCCCAAAATTGTTTTGGGGTTCAGGAGAACCCTGAAAACAGTGCTCAGGAGGAGGAGAGATGGATAATTCTATCTGGCATTCTGCAATGCTTGTGCTGACAGATCAGCATAGTGCAACACTGATTTTCTTTCTGGATGTGTTTCTTCCCAGAGTGATTCTCAGTGTGGATGTAGTATTTATGAGGTTGACCTATTAACTGCATTGAGTAGAAGTTGATACCCAGTAAGATAATTTTTTCTTCAGAATAAGGGCTCTCTATATTCTTCCATTCTGTTCTGATTCATTAAGTTGCAAACAGTTAAAATTCATTTGTAATAAGGAGGAATAATCCAGTCATGGCAAACATTTAAAAAATAAAACCTGTAGGGTGAGGGTAAAAATGCCCTAATTCCCACAAGCGTTTGTATTGTAACCTAATAATTCTTAAATTTCATTTTGCACTAAATGTGGGTGCTACATGCAGAATATTAAATTGCTGGAAGTTCTTGCATACTGATGCCAAATGCAACAGTTTACATAACAAGTAATAGCTGTTTCTCTTGCTCTGCTATTAAATATAAGAGAGGAAGAGGCTAAAGGAACTAGCTGCCTTGTCGCTACTGGTTTAATTTAAAGCAGTTTTTGCCCCCCAACATAGCATCTAAATTTGGCTTAGATGACTAAAAGCCAGTTTGTTTCCACCTTACTTCACATAATGAAGCTGGAAACATGTTGTCTTAAAAAAAAATCAACAAAATTATTTTGGTGTCCTGTTAATATTATTTAATGGTAACTTTTATGACTTCTTTAATACTGCATTATATTTTTGAGAAGATTTTGATGTAAAAATATTGCATTTTAATCAAATCTCTTTCAGGCATATGTGGTATTTATCTCCACGCTGGGAGGGCAGTGGCTTGAAAGGAATTTTTCCGCCTTGCTTTCCCATGTTCTGGACCTCGTTTCCCAGTCTCACCCTAAAGCTATTCAGACTCAGATGGACGCTATCTGTCGCCGCCGCTGTATTTCATTTATCCTCCGAGCTACAGTAGGGGGCCTTCTTGGGGGGAAAGCTCAAATTGCAACTGCCAAGGAGATTTGTCAAGCCATCTGGAAGCTGAAGAAAGTTGTGGGTATGGGACTAACAAGATTATGTGCTCTGCCTTCCCCCTCCTTTTCACTAGTACTTTGTATCATTTCCTAATCTGCTCATGAAGGCTATGCAGTACTGTTTGCATCTCCAGCGATGCCTTATCTGGAAAAAAAATCCACATGGCCCTTTGGGATTTATTTCAGAATAATAATTAAAATACCTGTGAGTTCCTTTAATATTTCTCCATAATTTAGGTTAAGGTTATTATGTGGAAGGTAAGTCTGATGACTGACTAAACACCATGGGAGTCAGAACTGCACATTGTGTACCAGGGACACCGGTGGCGCTGTGGTCTAAACCACGGAGCCTCTTGGGCTTGCCAATCAGAAGGTCAGCGGTTCAAATCTCCTTGACGGGGTGAGCTCCTGTTGCTCTGTCCCAGCTCCTGTCAACTTAGCAGTTTGAAAGCATGCTAGTTCAAGTAGATAAATAGGTACCACTGCAGCGGGAAGGTAAACGGCATTTCTGTGTGCTCTGGCTTCCATCACGGTCCTCCGTGCACCAGTAGCGGTTTAGTCATGCTGGCCACATGACCCAGAAAGCTGTCTGTGGACAAACGCCCGCTCCCTCGGCCTGAAAGCAAGTTGAGTGCCGCAACCCCATAGTTGCTTTTGACTGGACTTAACTGTCCAGTGGTCCTTTACCTTTACTTTTTACCTTATTGTGTATCACTGACTTCTAGCTGTTGAGGATTTTCCACAGGTGTGGGAATCATGCACATATTCATTGGTTATGAACTTCCCTGTGGCATCAAGCTAGTCATCATCAAGATAAAATAACCATATGGTCCATTAGTCTCTCTCAGAATGGGAGGTTTGTGTTTGTACACTGCATCTATGAACGTTGTGTCAGAAATGCTGGAATCTAGATTATGACAATCCAGTGGACTTGAAGGCACTGACAACCACTTGATAGGTGATGACTTCAAGTCCTTCTTACTTACTGCAGGGATCATCTGCAGTACCAGTTTTCCATTCTTCGGGTCAAGTATGAGAAGACAGGGCCTCTGGGAGCATATGGGCCCCCAGCCACTCATTGCTACTCAAATATATAGGTTTTAAAACGGAGAATATCCAGGCTAGTGTTTGGTTCTGAATCAGGATATGGAGGTGAGATGCTTAACCAGGGCTTACTGTTAATCAGAATTTTGAAATTGGCTTCAAACCCTTAATTCAATTAATGGTTAATAGCCAACTCTTCTTCGACTTAAATGTGGTTAAGATTGGTATTAGCAGTAAGGACTATTCACACTTGAAAGGGAAGGGACTGTGAGAATGGAATGTATAATTCCACGAACTGCTTCCATGGCTAAGCGATTGGGAGAGTTTTATGTGCACACCAGTTCATTGACTGAAGTGCCCTTCTACCTACTTTTTCTTCTCAATTGACTTGGGCCCAAATTCAGAGAAAGTTAATATGCCATTAAAATCAATGGGGTAAGTTAGCTTTGACTCATTAATTTCAGCGGTCCTTCCGTATGAGTTAACGTTCTCTGGATTTGGACCTGTATGTTTGCCACAACATGGCATCAAAATATGGTCTCCCATACTCTTTTAACAAGTACATCTCTATTTTCCTCTACACATGCGCAGATGCAGAGAATATCTGCAAAGTTGGTTGTCAGCTGATCTTTTTTGCTACTCAATGTCTCCTGCCATTAGTGTTTTCATGAAGCCCCGCTTTTACTGCAAAACCATATTAGATATGGTCGATGTACCAGCTATCTCCTCCTAGTCTTTTAAGTCTCTTGTTTTGTCTAATGTAGCAAAGATCACACAATTCTTTCATATTACTAGATGCTGCCATGAGTGACAGTAACGTGGAAACCCGTGTTGGTACGACAGATGTGGTAGCAAGCCAGCATATGCTTATATGTTCCTTGGAAGAGCTTGGAAACCTCATTCAGAATTTAGGCACTACTGCTGCACCTGTGCTACAAGATTCTAGTACAGGTAATGGATCATACCTTTTGTTCTCCATGATTTTGTGAAATGTATGTTTTGGATCATTGAAACTCATCATATAAAGAATCAGTTTAAGAAAACAAAATGTTAAGGGTACCTTGGTCTAATCAGCTTGCTGTAGGATTAAAGCAAATTCTAATACAGGTTCAGATTACCCCAATTTGTGTGTGTGTGTGTGTGTGTGTGTTTTAAATCCTTATGGAGTAAAGATTCTATGTTAGTTCAGATAATATGTAGGAGATGTGTGATGAATGGGCTTTTGGAATCAGTTTTCATGTTGTCAAGGGGAGGGGAGGAATCTGTGGAACGCCCTCCTGTCAGATGTCAAGGAAATAAACAACTATCTGACTTTTCGAAGACATCTGAAGGCAGCCCTATATAGGGAAGATTTTAATGTTTGATGTTTTCCTGTGGTTTTATAATTTGTTTGAAGTCAGATGAGTGGCATATAAATAACAACAACACAGATTTGAAGTTCATTACTCTGTTTTCTTAAACCGTATGTAGGACACAAAATACTCTGGCTCTTAGTTAAAATAGATATATTCTCTATATAATCATTATTTAGGCCTTAACCTATTTGCATTTACTTAGGAGTAACTGTTATCTGAAAATAGCGATACTTGTGTCTAATTAAATAAAATGTTAGAACTTGGCTGCACATCTTACAAAAAGAGTATTTTAAAGAAATATAATGAGAAAAGAGCTGTTCACTACTCACAGCAGACTCTGAAGGTGAATTGTTGCAATTGTGATAAGTTTCTCAGAATTATTTCCCCTACTAAAGGTGATTTAGCTTTGTACAACACTACAATAGTGTTATGTAATAATAATGTTTATTAGTTAGAAAGCACCTTAAAGTCACTATGCCCTGTATAGAAATTGTGGTTGGTAGGTGTTCCTCCAGGTTTATAATCTAATCAAAGATTAGACTTTTTCAAGAGGAAAGCAGGGGGAAGGTAAAAGGGGAAGGAGTGTCCATGGGAAAACACCTGAAAGGGTGTGTGTGCGATCATAAAGGAAAAGTGGGTGTTAGGTAGAACATCTGAGTGATAGGGAGCTGCAAGTGAAAGGGCAAATAAAAGAGAGAGTAATCTTACATATAATTAGAAGATTGGATCCTTGAGTATCTAGGTAGCAGGCAAGAGGCTACAGGGAGAGAATATCGACTGTGGAACAATTTGAAAGTAAGTACAGGAAGCTTAAATGAAGATGAGGGACGATGGGATGGCAATTAAAAGAGTAAAGGAATGAGCAGAAAATTATAATATGGGCACCATCATATCAGATGAATGTTGCGCCAGTAGTCAATGCAGGAAGCCAAAAGACAGTGAACAATTTTTTTTGATAGTGTACGTAGAGAGAAAATGAGATAGCTTGACCAAGAGCAGGAGAAAACAGGAAAAAAGATAATTAAAATATTTGAAGTTTCTGAGCTTGATAAGAAAACTAGCAGTTACATGGTCAAGAGCAAGACGAAACATCCTGGAATTTATGACATGAAGCATCCTAGAATTGCTTAGTATGGTGTTCATTAGTGTGTTCAGAAGTCAGTTGTGAATCTAGCTCAGGTACCGTTCCTGAAAATTTGCTGTGCTGATTTTTTTAACATTTCTGACTTTCCAGGGGTTTTGGATGCAGTGGTGTCCATTATTATCCACCCCAGTATTTCGGTTCAGCTGGCAGCAGCATGGTGTTTGCGCTGCATTGCTGTGGCACTGCCCTGCTTTCTCTCGCCACTTCTGGATCGCTGTATTGAGCGGCTCACAGCACTCAAATCCTCCCCAGAAGCAGTGACTGGCTACAGTTTTGCTGTTGCTGCTCTACTGGGAGCTGTCAGAATGTGTCCTTTAGGAATTCCACATTGCAAAGGAAAGGTAATTATTTGAACCTTGGTCCTGGTATTCAGTGCAAAGGCATAATTAACTGTTTGATACAGCTATAGACAACATTTTTTTAAACAGCCTGTTCCTCACTGCAGGGAATATTTGTGCATGATGAAGAAAGTGTTGAAAAACCTGGAATATTTCAAATGACTGGTTGGTCCATTTCAATGTATTAGACCACTGAGTGCACCAGATCTAAGATTTTTTATTCCATCCATGTATCATTTAGCTACACTGATAAATCATTTTTACAGAGTGTTGAGTTCTATTCTTCATATATAACTAACAGCACAATCAAGTATATTTACTGGCATGTAAGTCCCATTGTTTTCAAAGGCACTTACTCTCGGGTAAGCTTCAGTGTAATGTTCCTTAGTTTTGGTCAGACTATAATCCTCAGTGAATTGATTTTTTAAAAACAAAAACACGAGGTCAGTGAAAGAATTAAAATATTAACAATTACTGTTTCTTAAATAGAGAAATTAACACCGCTCTTGATAATAGACTGAACTAAGAGAGATGGGGGAATTCTCGTCTGAGGAAGTCGCTTAATGTTTTCTGAATTCATGGAGTTTCCATCTCTTTAAGAGCTGGTGAAATTCTTTTAAAAGACTCAAACTTCCATAACCTCATCCTGGCGTGGTATTAGTTTAAATTGGCAGATTACCATAGCTCACCACTTTCCCACAGACATCGCAGCTTTGTCAGTGAGGGGGGGGGGGGAATCTGAGCCTTGTATTCCTGAACAATGGAAGTGAAACCCATTTGGTCTTTGCCAAGCAAAAGATTTTCTTTTAAAACGGCTAATTAGAAGTACATCCACAGATAAGTTGCTTCTCTGTGATGGGAGACGGGAGCTTTTTTGGCAAGGGATCTTATTTCTGTTTTTCATTGCTACCTCTCTGGATCTGAAGTGGGTACCTTGCATGCCAGCTGGCTTGCTTGCATGCCATATGCATCTCAAGATCCCTCTGGAATTGAAGTGTGACTCTCCAATAAGTCTAATCTAGGTGCTTATCTGTCCAGTACCTGCAATTACAAGCCTAACTAAAGAGGAGCAATGGATAACAGTATGGCAGCACCTTTGTTTTGAAACTCCTTGGCTACTGACTTTAAGCATGTGCCTTTACTATACACCTGTTGAACATTTTTATGCTCCAGCAAGACACATGATGTAGTGAAATTTGTTCTAAACCTTTTCTTGATTTTATGTTTGTTTTAATTAACGATGCTTTCATGCATATTTGTTTTCATTGGTTTGGGTATTATAATCATGTTTTATAAGTGTATTATAATCGTGTTTTATAAGTAACTGAAGCTTTACTTTGATTTTTTAGAAAATATGCACAAGCAGTTTATACATTTTCGTTAAAAACTTAATATTCAAGCCATTGCCATTTTTAAAAAATCCAATGGGATCCAAAATAGGAGGCAGTTTTAGTGTAAGCATTTGCTGCCACTATAGAGGTCCAAACAGCAGGAAACAACAGCTCTTGCCATTAAAGCCTTATTGCATACCTTATTGTGTTTCCATCCCAAGTTCTGATGGGTATTTTATTCAGCAACAAGATACTGCCAGCTTACCCCCTCCACCATTCTAAGCCTCTAAACCAGCATTTTGTTTTGTTTATGCACACATAAATACTATTACTACCAGAGGTTTTTTGGGGTGACTTACAAGAGAAAAACAAGAGTAAGTTAAAATAATCACAGTTAGGTTCAGTCCAGAATTTCTCTGAACAGAGTTCTGCTCTGAGAGAATGGGGAGGTGATCTTTACTGATTCCTCTTTCCTCCTGCAGCTGCCTGAGAAGCTGTCCTCCAGGGTTGTAGGACCCTTGAGGGCAACATGAAAAATGGTGTACAGACTGCAGGCCAAAGGAATCATTTAGGATCCTTGAACATCACGTCCACCCACCCCTGTTCATCCAGCTAGGAGCCTCTGCTGCATATTGGCACCTTCTGTGAATAGAAGGAGCCATTCATGAAGCAGCCTCTCTGGAGCCTGTCCAAGGAAAAGACAGTAAATAAAACACAATTGCCTAACAAAGGAGTGGCCAGTCAGAAGGCATAATATGCATCTCTCACATGCAAAAGGCCACTTCACAGCATCTGAAGACAGGGAGTCGAGCTCTCAAAAGCTTTCACCATTGGTTCATCTTTAAGGTTTCACAAGGTTTCCTTGCTAACCAGAATTAAAAAGTGGCTGCTCTGGAATTTTACCGATTATTAACAGCTCCCATTTATCCTCTTTGGGAGCTGTTAAATATATAGAAACAATATGCATGCCTTTCTCGGAAAGTGTTTAATTGTTAATGCAAAAACCATCACTTTTTATCACAGGCAGTCATGACAGTAGCTGAGGATTTGTTGCGTTCTGCTTCTCAGAATAGCCGCATCTCAATACAACGAATGCAATCTGGATGGCTCCTGATAGCTGCCTTAATGACATTGGGTAAGACTGAGTAGCCCACTCATTATTTATTTCAATATATGAATGTGGCGTTCTGCACATCAGCTTGGTATGGTGGTTTTTTAGTTTATTTTGCAAGGAAGAAATCCTGGCTTTTTATATTCTAATTATTCACCTCAGTAAACACTCCCACCCAGCTGGTGATTAACCTGGGAACAGGGATAACTTAAATAGTTACAAGATTATCATTCTCCTGAGAGTGTTCCCATTACAGCACAAGGGCATACATTGAAAACTGTAAAGTGTGCCCATTTCTGGTTTAAATGCCTTTGTTTTTGCTATATGTAAGTATGTATCAGAATTCCATACTGTGCCCAGTAGGTGGGGAAGTTATCCAGTTGGCTCATGGACTGACAGGCAAAAGTGGCTACATGCTAAGCCTGTAACATCTTTAAAGCCATACTGAATTGTATAATATTTTTTTCTAATAGCAGTGACTTTTTAATTATTTAATAAGCACCAAGGTGAAGTCGGTAGCTATATGCAGCATACATTTGTTTTTACAATAGTAGTCAGTCTTAAGTTAGCAATCTTAACTCTCCCCCCCCCCCTTTAACAACAACCATTAACATGCATGGAGGGAGTCTGAAATATGCATCAAGAAAAGGTAAGTGTGAGATTCAGCTAATGAATCCCTTCAGCAGAAGCCCTAGACAAGGACTTGTGCTTGCATACCAGGGCTTTTCATCCCCCTGAAAGTGGCTGGGGTGGGGGTTGAGAGATCCCTCTGAAAAGTGTGTGAGCTAGGGAGAGAGGGAAAGCTGAAATGCTTGCCCTGACACAAGGTTGAATTCCTCCCTGAATTCTTGAGCTCATGGTAATTATGCAAAATAATTCATGTCACCTCTAGCTAGGGATTATGCACACTCAATTGCCTAGCCCAGGCACAGGCCAATCTACAAAGCTGGAATCCTATTTTTGGATGGGGGCTGGATTCTGTTTCCCCTGTCTTTATGCTCTGCTGAACAGCTGATTGGTTTAATTCCAGCTCCTCATTTCCCCATTAGCTCCTTTTACTGGCCTACATATGCACCAACCAAGCTGCAGTATATGTGCTGTTTCAGATGGAAGCCTCGACACTCCTGATTTTAGTTAAAATATTTTCATTTTTACCTTAAAAGTCTTAGAGTTTAGATTGATGTATTGATTGTTGCACAAGAGGACATATGGCGGAAAGAGGAGCACAGCAGGTTGTACTAAGCCTTGTCATGAATGGAACATGTAAGCAAAACCCAATAGGAAAAGCAATTGTTTAAAGCAGAGGTGGTAGTATGGGCTGCGAGCGTTTTGATTCACCTGCCACTCCTGTACAGATTGCTTGTGTAGCATGGCACAATACGGTGTTGGTGATGATTTTAATTCATTACCCATTATTCATCCCAAGGTTCCAGCAATTTAAAATAAAACATCAAAAACTGTTCGAACCAAATTGCAATTGTATAAGTAGGTTGAGCCCTAGATATATCTCTTAGGCATCAAAGGCCAGGGTTACAAATAGCATTTTCAGCATGAGCCAAAAACTGTATAGTGAAGGTGCCAGATGCACTCTGTGTTCATAAGAATCACAGAATTGTAGAGTTGGAAAGAACTTGGAGGGGCATCTAGTCCAATGCCCTGCAATGCAGGAATCTCAACTAGATCATTTGGGTGCTGTGGCTTATGCCTGATTGGTGCAGTTCCATTTCAGCTAACAAATGCTCCTCTCAGATGTTGCTGGATTACAATTCCCATCATCCTTGAACCCTCTGGGCAGCTAGCAGGTGGTTTTTTGAAGGTTCGTTGTTGACATCAGAATTTTAGTGCATCGTATTAATATGAGAAAATGTCCAATATTAACATGATAGGTCCGGCCGTTGTTCAGCACCATCTTCCAAGAATGCTGCTATTGTGGAAATGTGCTTTCCCATTATCGCCTAAAGATTTAGAAACTGAGAAAAGCCGGGGTGATTCATTTACATGGCAAGTGACGCTGGAAAGCCGGGCAGGTGCTCTCTGTGGTATGTGGAATTTATCTTGGCTGCTTTGTAATTTCTCCCCTCTCTTCACGTTTTAAAGGAAAAATGATGTTATCTTTTTGACTGTGTGTATATATACAGTATACTTCCTGAGATCTCTTTTTCCCAGTTTCCCATTTATGGCAGAAATGATGGGTTCAAGTACATAAAAGAACTGTTCTTAACGTTCCACAGTAAAACAAAGGGAATTTGACCATTTGCAGCACCCTACTGTTTAGAAATAGAAGTTACCAGTTAGCTATAATAGACCAGATTATTTTTATTAAGCCTTTTTACATATGTCTAACAACAATCGTTGTTGGACATATGAAACAATTGTATTGTTATACATCTATAATTCATTATAAAAATAAAAGTTCTACTTTTTAATAGTCAGTATCCTTTATTCCCAGCTATTAAAAGTTTTATCATCCATTGTGGGGGCCTCCTTACAGATGAAGTGATTCAAAGATTGCTTCCTCCCCTCCCATGTGCTGTTGCTTTACTGACACAGTGAGTATTGCTGCTGAGCAGCACTCATTTTTAACTAAAACTTTAATTTTGAGCTGTTGATTTCATAGCAAAAAATAAAAGCACTGAATATTTCTCTGGTGTTTTCTACAAATATCAACCAAGTAATGGTTTTGTGCAGATTGTTGTACTAATGTGGCAATCCAGGTTGAAATTTTATACGTGAAGAGAGGAAAATATTGCTTGGAAACTTCTAGAGCAGTCCTTCATAGAGTCAGTGCAAGATTCTATCTGATACAGAAACTGGTTAGCAGGTCCTTACTTGTGTGTTTGCAGCACAAAAAGCAGTAGTTCTTTCTTCCTTTTAAATGTATCATCATTTTTGTATAGTCACGAAGTTTTAGAAGAAGCCAGACAACCATGTCTTCTTGCAGAATGCTATAAATTGTAAGGAGTTCAGGCAGACTGTTTCATCCTACCACACTTCAATGTTCAAACCCTACTGAACCTTCTTGGTCTCTCTTACTGGACTTAACTGTTTACTAGAATGCTTTAGGGCAGGATTCTTGCCATCCTGTTTTGGCTCCAATTCTGTCTGGACTCGCCTGATGGGGAAGGGCTGTAGCTCAGTGGTAGAGCACCTGCTTTGTATGGTTCAGTTCCTGCCATCTCCAGATACAGCTGGGCAGGACTTCCTGCCAGATATCCCAGAGAGGCCACAGCTGGCCAGTGTAGGCAATACTGAGTTTAATGGACTAATGATGAGACTTGTTAAAACACAACGTCCTGTATTCACCTCAGTTCAGCATTAGAAGGAGTGATATTTTGAGAATTGCTATACAGTGGTACTTCGGTTTTCGAACGCAATACGTTCCGGAAGACCGTTCAAGTTCCAAAATGTTTGAAAACCGAGTCACAAAGGGCTCTCTGCAAATTCATTTGAGAAAATTGAAAAACATGCGGTGGAAGCCATTTGACTTCCGAGGCACGTTTGAAAACGGAATCATTTACTTCTGAGTTTTTTGTGTTCGGGTTCTGAAATGTTCATCAATGGAGATGTTTGAGAACCGAGGTACCACTGTACATATATAGTGCTGTACAGTGGTTTTAATTTTTATTTTTTTTAAGCTTTCCAGACACTGAATTTTAGGTGAGGTACAAAGCAAACTAGTAGCTGGAATTTGTTGGATAGATGTTTTTCTCTTTTGACTTTAGTATGTGGTTTTTTATGTTTTAAGGCTTCCTTCACTAACTAAAACCTATGGCAATCCTTTAAAACCATCAGCAGTGATGTACAGGAAAAGACTTTATGAACTGCTTACTTTGTTGCCTCCAAAGAGCTATGAAGGTAAGTCATCAAGCAATACTTCCCTGAAATACTTCCAAAGGTTTTGTTCTTGTCCTTTTTGTTTTATTGACAAATGGACAAACCAGTCTTATTTTAATGGAAAAGTAATTTAACATCATGAATTTATATTTATACCAAATGTGTGGATAGTAATCAAGCCAAAATATTAATTGAGAGAGCTGTTTCCCAGGAGGGCCGGCCATTTATACAGTGGTTTATGGAAAGAGAGTTTCACCTGAATGAAGTTTAAGCCATATCTAGAGTACCTGGGAAAGGAAAAGATGCCGCTTGCCTGCTCTGATGGCCTTTGTTGCTTAATTCAGACATCACACCAAACCAATTGCAGGAGGGCTCCCCAACACTTCACAGAAGCTTTGTGGAGGTTGCAGACATGGAGTAGGGAAATAAAAGGACTGGTTATGCAAGCTGCCTTCTGCTCACATAATCACTGAATACGAATAGAAAAATAACTTTCATTCCAAAGTAACTTTTGTGTTCAATACAACCAAACCTGACTTGTAACAAAGCTGTTACAAAAGCTAAAAAGTGTTGAAGCGAAAGAAGAAAGTGTAATTCTGTTAAACATTTTTTTGTTTGTTTACTTCAGTAACTTGTGTTTTTAGGTAGGTACATGAATTCATTTTTGTGTCCATGCTGTCTTTCAACCTGACCACGATGCTCTACAAATAGTGGGATTTTCTGAAATTGTTCATTGCATTTTTCTTTGGCTCAAAATAGCTAATAGGATCCTTTTCCTGATACAGTGGTTCCTCGGGTTAAGTACTTAATTCATTCCGGAGCTCCATTCTTAACCTGAAACTGTTCTTAACATGAAGCACCACTTTAGCTAATGGGGCCTCCTGCTGCTGCTGCGCCCCCAAAGCACCATTTCTGTTCCCATCCTGAAGCAAAATTCTTAACCTGAGGTACTATTTCTGGGTTAGCTGAGTCTGTAACCTGAAGTGTATGTAACCCGAGGTAACACTGTATTATGAAGTTTTGACATTCCACATTTGTTTAACTTGTTTAGTGTTATGACTTGCCAAAAGGCACATTTATCAGAAGTCCCAAATACCATACATACTTGGCAAGGGAGGTGCCATAATCATGAAGATGGATTTCCTGGGATGAGGCTCGTGTGTTGCACTCCAGGTGTGCTGACCCCTGCAGTTTCCCCAAATGCTGTTGACTTGACTGCAGAATCTGTGGCAGTGGTAGACTGCACTTGCACTTCCCCTGATTCTTCTGTGTTAAAGATAAAAAAGAAATCACGTCCTTAAGCACCTTGCCAATAATATCTTTAGATACTAGTTTTACATAAAAGTAATTTTCTTCTATCTCCTTAATTTACAGGAAGCTTCTCTGCTGTTCTCAAAGAACTAGTGCTTGAGTTGACTCAGCCCGATAACCAGATGTCACCCTCTGCTGCTTACCTTCCATCTCTGTGTCACCAGGATGAACTTAACTTACTGGGTCCCTTACTACAGGAGACAGAGCACAGATTTATTGAAGAGCAGGTATGCTTCAGCAGTAACTTACCCATTCAGATAAGGTAGTCTGATGTCTGGTGATAACAATTGCACTTCTCCAATCTTTGCAGCTGTTCCTAGTTAACAGTATAGCTGGTGGAAGTCTGGAGTATGACCCATATTCGGTTTATGAGAGAGCTGCAGAAGGTGGTTCTGTGCCTAAACCCTTACCGCCAACATTATCCATTATTGGAGCAGCAACCCGTCTCTTTGGAGTCGTATTTTCCCATGTTGCAGAGTCCCAAAGGTAAAAACAATAAAAAATATCATGACTAGTGCATGTAAAACATGGTGTTGCAATGTTCAGCACATTGGAATTTAAAAAAAAGTAAATGGTTATGTGGCCTGAGGACTCTGTGTAAAAATATATCTATATAAAATATTATACAGAAGCTGAATTAATTTTCAGCCTCAGGTTAGCTTATGTGTGAAAATAATTAGCTACCAAGAATTGCTGAGAAAGTGGTGCTATTACCCATCCTGGTTCTGCATAGGTGAGATTTGAAATTGGTTTTCCCAGATCCAAATCCATTCATGTCTATCTGAAAAGTCTGAGACATCTTGATCCTTCTGGTTCCTTTAGAGCAGAAACTTCTACCAAAAATGTAGAAGTCCAGCTGGATTAGTCCATATGTCTGCCTGGTCCAGTGTGTTGCCTGTAGTGGCCTGCCATGTCCTTTTGGAAAGGCCACTGTAGAGCATGAAAGCAAGAGCTCTCCACCGCTGTCTCCATTCTACACTCACCCACCCCAGCCTGAAAACAACTGGCATTCCAAGTAATGCTGCCTTTGAAATAACATGCATGAACACTTTTCTGTTTCCCAATCTAGTTCTAATTTAATATTTCATGTGCATACACAACTTCTTATGAAGCTCCTTCACCTTCCTGTCCTGTCATTTTCTAATTCAGGTGCACAAGCATTTGTGAAACCAATCTGTGGTATAACAAGCACATAGGGGGTCTATTGATGGTGAGCAGGTAGGAAGAGAATAGGCTGTGGGGAGGAAGAATAGTTAAAAGATATTGTTTGGCCATTTGTGATAGGCCACTTTGAATATTAATCCAGCCACTGTAGGAGCAGCAGCAATAGTTACTTGTTTCCCACCTGTTTTCTCAATCCTACATAATGTAATATCTTGCAAAATGCAGAACACAAACAACAAAATGCTTTTCATTTATGAAGTGTGGGTGTATATCCATATATGCAAATAAGTTCACATGCATCACTTTTTAAAAACATAACAAAATACAGTGGTGCCCCGCAAGACGAATGCCTCGCAAGACGGAAAACCCGCTAGACAAAAGGGTTTTCCATTTTTGAGCTGCTTCGCAAGACGATTTTCCCTATGGGCTTGCTTTGCAAGACGAAAACGTCTTGCAAGTGTTCCGATTTTTTTCCGCTCCCCCCCCCTTTTTCTAAGCCGCTAAGCCGCTAATAGCCTTTTAGCCGCTAATCCGCTAAGCCTTTAATAGCCGCTAAGCCTTTAATAGCCGCTAAACCGCTAATAGCGCTAATCCGCTAAGCCGCTAATAGGGTTGCTTCGCAAGACGAAAAAACCGCTAGACGAAGAGACTCGCGGAACGGATTAATTTCGTCTTGCGAGGCACCACTGTATATGAAGTGTTATAGTAGTTACTTAGAATGATAAAGTTGGATGATAGTCTTTTTTAAAAGGGATAGATAGAATAAAAGGTGTACTAGATTGGGGTTAACAGACAACCAGAGAAAGGACCCCAAGGACACATTGGGAAATAGTGGGTTCTACACTAGGAGACATGCCACAGCAAAAGCAGTGTTCCCTGCTCAACAACCTGATATCTGCTGAACTTGGTTGAATAACAGAGAGATTAGTTATATCCCCTGTCTCCTCCTGTTTTTATGTGTTTAAGGTTGCAAGTATTAGAACAATTATTGACATCTATAAAACAAACCAAAGGATCACGGCAGCAGATAGTACAGCAAAATGTTCTATCAGCATTTTCTAATGTTCTGAAGGTAAGAGTCTCCCTTTGTTACAAAAACAGGTCCGTTGGCTAAGAAGTGATTATACCTTAAACATTGAAAGGTGTTACTATAGTGCTGTTTCTGTGAATTAGAAAATTTGAATAATACTTCTGAGAGCTCTATGTCCTTGAAAATAAATCACATTATTGTGGCATTGTACTAAATTCTATACTCTTTGTAAGTATTCATCACCAGGAAGAAAATTTAGAGTTTGAATATAATTTCAATAAATGCAACTTTAAATATGCGTATTTGTTGCTTGCCCCTTCTAAAATGTTTTCTCTCTCTTTCTTTCTGTTTACCATCCACCAGATTTTGTCCTAGTTTTCTGTTTTTAGAAGTGCTTTATACACTTCTTTTTTTGAAGGGAACATGTTACAGACTCTTTAACGTTTTGAGCACGTTTATTATTTCTTAACCTCGTGCACACTGTGGAATTGCATGATGGACACTGTCTTTTCTGACCTTTAAAACATGCTGAATTGACAAGGAGAAAAACTGGTGCAATGCAGGAATCCACATTCCACTATTGTTTAGAAACTCTCTAACGGAAACCATGTTTGTATAGCTGGAGGTGTCCTGTATTGGCAACATAATTATCTTCCTCTTGCATCTAGAGTCAAATGGAAAAATATACTGCTAATATGTGCAACCCACCTCTGTTTTCATCTGCTTGATGTTGTCTGGAAAAAACCTTTTCCCTACAGCTCATAAACTGCTCATGCACGTGAAGATGGATTATATATTTTATATTCATTTTTCAGGCATCATTGCCCAAAATTTAGCAGGTTAGAGTGGTAGAATAACACAACCTTTGGAACTACTCCTGTAGGGATATTGCATAGATAGTCTTTATCCCTGTAAAATTCTGTCTGCTGTATCTACATACTGAGCTTTTAAAAAAAATTTTTTTTTTTGTTCTAGCATCTGGCTAGCTGCAAGGGAAATTTAGGTTCTGAAGAAATTCGAAGCTCTGCCCTGACCTTAGTGATGAGTGCCTTGGAAAGTAGTAACCCACTCTTAAGATGTTCTGCTGCAGAATCCTTAGCCAGACTTGCACAAGTAGCTGCTGACAGTACCTTCACTGCTGGATTGGTGCAAATTAGCTTTGACAAGTAAGGCACTTCTTATTGCATTGTTTTGTTACATTGCACTGTACTACAAAATGAACTGCTTGGTCCTATGCATATATACTCAGAAGTAAGAAAAAGCTTCAAGGGTAGAGTTCATTGTCATGATGAATGTTCCATCTGTGCAAGCTTTTAAGTTTGCTAGATGAAAAAAAATCTCCCATTTCTTCCCTCTGTGTGATGTTCTGGTGGTTCTCAATAGCTTTTTGAATGTCGAAGTACACTGTGTCAACCAGATGCTTGATGACATTCTTAAAGAATTCAGTGAAACAGGTCTTGCTCTTGCAGAAGCCACACTCGCTCAGCAAGGCTTGTTCTTCTATAAGCTTGGTTATTTTCCCTTTAACAATAATTACCACTAGTTTTCCTAGGACAAATGTAATTTCCAGGATCACTCTGTATCCCTTTTAAATAATGGGTGTGATATTTACTGCTTTACAGTTCTCAGGGATGGAAGCTGATCTGAGGGGCAAGTTATCTATTTTTGTTAGAAGGTCAGCCATTTGACAGGTGGATGCCGTCCAGACCCAGTAATCTGTCAGTTTTCATTTTGTGTATTAGGCCAAGAACTTCATCTCTCATTACCACTATCTGCCTCAGTTTGTCAGATTCCCATCCTGCAAAAGTTAGTTTGCAAACTGCAAAAACCAGTTTTGAGATCTGCTACTGTATATCTTCCATTGTGAATATTGATGCAAATAATTCATTCAGCTTCTCCTCTGGGTTCTGGGCAGAGGATACCACTTAGCTATGAGGAGACTTGACACCAGTAACATATTTTTTTTCTATTTGCTTCACTAAAGTTATCTTGTAAAGCTGGACTCAGTTGCTATAATCACCATTCTAATTTCATTTGATTTAACATGTATGTGACACTTTCCCCAAAACCAAGTTGAGCTCAAAGCATCTCTTACCCAGTTTATTTTTTTATTTTTTATAATACATAGACTAAAATCTGCCAGAGATGTAATATCAAGAACAGGACATTCTTTGGCTCTGGGATCCCTCTATAGATATCTAGGAGGAATAGGCTCCACTCAGCACCTGAATGCTTGTGTTGGAATACTTTATACATTATCTCAGGACAGCACTTCACCTGAAGTACAGGTATTTATTGGATTCAACTGTTTTTCCTTTTTTTATTGTGTAAGTGGCTTTGAGGACCTTCAGGTGGAAAAGTAGTGTAACAGATTTATTATTTATACCCCACCCGTATATAACTATGAACAAGCAAACCTTTAAAAAATGTTATCTCATTTGAGTATTGTTTCATAGTCATTTTGTAAAGTATGTCTTCCTTCATAAAAGCAGACTTCAAATCCTTGAGCTGTTAACTTGGTTGTTGTTGCTCTTGTTGGTTGTTCTTCTTGTTGGCTGTGACTGATATTGAACTGAGTTGGGGGACGTGAAGACTCACCATGAAAGGCACATGAATCTGGGGTGAAGGATCAGTGTCTGTTCAAAGTGCCCTATTCACTATCCTTTCCTCCTTGCAGTTCTTCTGTTTATTCTTCTGAAACAGGGATGGAGGGCAAGAGGGTGATGGAATTTTCAAACTCAGGTTGGCAAGGACAGTGTTTGCTCCCTGAACTTACACACACACACGGGGGGTGGGCATCAGCTCTTAGATAAGCATGAACACTTAGAGATGATCTGCGTGGATTCCCATGTGGCACCGCACCCCTCCTCTTACACGTGCTAGGGCCATATATTCTGATCTCCATTTTAGATGCAGGTGTGGGAGAAATGCAGTAAAATATAACTATGGATATTCTTTTCTAAGAGTTAAGGCCATAGAGCTGTATTGCTGATAGACAGACTCAGACCATAGAAACGTAATTGGTAGAGAAGTCTCTGTGTGATGTGGTTTCCCCCTCCTCTCCTGGAGAGGAAGAAGCATATAGTACTCTCTGTCGTCAGCCAGCCATGAAGGAGGTGTGCCTTCAATCATTCCAGCATCATGCATATGCCTGAAGCTGTTTTTGCTGTAAACACAAGTATTTCACCTTCACTTATTTTTAATGCTGTTGCCTCTAAAGATGAATGTTCAACTGTGATTTATAAACTAAATATAAACTGATCATGTTGTCAGTTAACCCACACACGTGGGCATGTAAGGGAATAACATATAGTTAATTATATTCCCTCACCTACCTAATAAAAACCCTCAGCAGTTAAGTGAGCTGCTATTGCCACTGAGGAAGGCAAGAAAGTACAGGCCAGTTTATATCATGTCTCTATTCATGTATGCCAGAATCGGTACTTACTCACTTCTCCCTTCCCTTAGCCCTGCCGTGAGGAGCAATTACGTTTCTTCAGGTCATTCATCTTAAACTCCTATCATTTCCAGTCATGTTGTCGTACTGAATTATTAGTATATTATTTAGCACCATCTCACAGAAGTACACTCATTTTACACAATAATTTTCTTTTTGGTCACAGTTTGCAAATTATTTTATGTTTGTGCATTTGTATGTGTGACAGCACAGCATTTTTGGTATTTTACAGACCTGGGCACTGCATTCTCTGTCACTGGTCATTGATTCTGCTGGTCCTCTGTATCACGTGCATGTGGAACCTACCCTCTCTCTTGTTCTTATGTTGTTGTTGACTGTGCCTCCTGCTTATGCTGAAGTTCATCAAAGCCTTGGTCGCTGTTTAAATGCACTTATCGCTACTTTGGGTCCTGAGTTGCAAGGTATGCACATATTTGCGACATAATGACAAGACAGGAACCAGGCTGTTGATCATGAAGCTGGGAGATAATGCTTTGCTAGTTCTCACTTAGTGAAATGTGTATGGAGTACAGCAAGAACTAAAACAATGTTCAGACTTCTGCATATCGGGACAATTTTTTTCCCCAAGTCTTGCACAATCACATCATTAGCTTGGGTGTCTCCGGCTGTAGTTGGACTACTACTCCCAACATTCCTGACTACTGGCCCTGCTAGCTAGGCATGATGGGAGTTGTAGTCCAACTACAGCTGGAGACACAAGTCTCAGAAACACTGGTGTAGTTTGTAGCCCTCAAAGCTCATTTAATGGGTAAATTGAATGTGACCTGCATGCTTCTATTCTTGAGTGCTTCAAATGACCAGTGCTCTTTCCCCCTGGCTGGAGAACCCCTACTAGTCTTGAGGTCTAGGCAACTTTTCCCTCTGGGTGCACATAGGTGCCCTTCTCCCTGATTGCCTAGATCAACTATCTGGTTGAGGCCCAAGCAAGTGACATTGACCATGTTCTTTGCCCTTGGGTGTGTGGTTTTTATTGCAGAAATTAGCCAGTGCAGGGTGAGAGGTCATTCAAGGACCCTGGCATGGAAGGTAGGGTGTTCAACCACCTGCTGCCTGCTGCAATGTGGATTGAGATCTCATGTCTGCAGGGTGGGCAGCGGGAGAAGGAACTCCTAATGAAGCTAATCAGGTTTTTTCTCATGCAAATTGCCAGCACTGGGGGCCTAATTAGGACTGGGGAAAGGGGTAAAGCTTAGTCCCATGCCAGTGTCCCAATATGCATTGCCCCTGCACAGTTCTGGGGCTTTAGAGTTAACATCTTCCTCCTGGCCAATTTGTCTCAGTAATTTCTATTATTGCTCTTTTTGTATGGGGAAATTTTTTTTTACATATAGTTTTGTTTAGCGCAGGGACTTCATTGTTTGATGTTTTGTGAGCCTATGTATTTTCAGTTATGTATTTCTGTTTTTTAAAAATGTTAGAAGTAATCTAGAAGATTTAGCGTAGGCGGTGCACACGCTGAACAAATAGTAATGCAGTTTTTGGTGTTGTTAACTGCTATCTGAGGGAAAAGAACATGACAGAGGGAAATCTTTCTCCTTCCTTCTTTGTCCTGTGTTATAGGCAGCAGCACTACAGTTTCAGCCTTGAGGGCATCTTGTCTCCTAGGCTGTGCAGTGATGCAAGATAATCCTGACTGCCTTGTCCAAGCTCAAGCCATCTCTTGCCTTCAGCAACTTCATATGTTTGCTCCTCGTCATGTAAACTTGTCTAGCCTCGTACGGTGCCTGTGTGTAAGTACATATTTACATGTTAAGCTTTCCCTCTTTTTGTAACTTTGGAAACAGAGCATTGGAACTGCAGCTTTAAAAATTGTTAATGTGCCATACTTTTTTAGTCATTAAAGTCCACTTTTTCAGATGCATAAACTGAAACATGCACTACTTCCATGAGGCAGGTTAATTTCTTTGAATACCTGCCTTTTCAGGGTGGGAACTGAAAATGAACAAAGTGTTCTGAGGAAACAATTCATAAATTTTTGTTGGAAGTATGGTGAGTCTTTGGTTACTAGCAGAGCGTCCTAGGATATTGCAAAGTTCTCTCACTGGCTTCTGAAAATTGTCGGTGTGGTGTCTGGTTTGTGTTTATCCTTTAGTGTAACCACTTACTGGTTCTGTCCTGTGTGGGCAGCAGAAGAATATTGCTAGCAGTTGATGGCATCTGTGTATCACATTACACTATGTGTTAGTAAATGATTCCTTGATAGGTCTGTAAAATAATGTTGCCTGAGTTGGAATGAGACATAGGAAACATACAAAGTTAGTGAATGCTTTTGCCACGTCTTCATTCTAAAATACTGAAATTTTTGAATAGAAATATATGGACTTAATGTTGTCCAAGAGAAAAAACTCCCACATATTATTTTATAATGAATCTTTAGAGACAGTTCATTGGTGCTGCCTCACTAGCCCATTCTGCCTTCCTCAGCCCCCCCCCCCATGACTTACTTAAAACCAGTTCCTAGGGAGGCCCTGGTTGTCAGCTTCTTCCTCATTAGTCTCTGTGTTCCCCTTGTAGAAGACAGCAGAGAGAAGGATGGGGACAAAACTAGAATTACTTGGGTTATGATTCCACCTACTTTTCATCTCCCTGCCTTCCACTCTTCCAGTCCCAATGAGCCCCAGTGTAGAGATTTGGTGGACATAATTTTATATCAGACTGTGTGATGATTAGGCTCTCTGTCTAGCTCTGGCAGCACATTTGGGTTGGGGTCCTATGACTTCAGAGTACTAGTTGTGAATTGCTCCTGACAACTTTTGGCTGCAATCCAAAGGCAGCCACGGCTCATAGCATCCAAGCTTCTCTAGATTAAGACCTTATATGAACTATCCCATCTTGCTATAGGTATTATGGTCTGCTTTTTCTTTTTAAAAAGCAGCAAGTACTTTGGTGTAAATTTAAAAATATAAATTGGTTTCAAATGCAATTTAACATTATCAGTTCATTGTTTGTTTGTTTCATAAGATTTATAAACTGCTTGTTTTTTTAAAAAAGAAACCAACCCTCAAAGCAGGTTTACAAAAGATAAAACAGTAAAATCAAGAAAGCTGTTTTCAGCAGTTAGTATTGGCATTTGGCTTTTTCATTTTAAGGACCCGGAGTAATACATAATGAAAGTTGAAATGTGCAAGTGCTCATCCTGTGGCAGTAAATTTGTTTTCCATTGTTGAAGGTTGGGATCACTATGGGTTCTGATACCTAGGTTTTGTCATGACTGGATTATCATTTGTTTTTGTGCAGGAGATCTTGTTGGAAAATTCTGTGTTGGTAGGTCTCTGTGCACTGTTAAAATTTCAGCAATTTTCAGTGTTCTTCTTTTAATTTTCTCATTTTCTCTATTTAACCATTAATGTCAAGAAAAACTTTTAGCATGTTGAGTTATGTTTTGTTCCGGTCTAACCAAATTCTTTCTTAACATTTTTATAGCTGGCACACACACTTTGCTGTGTATATTTTATTTTTGTGTCTATTTTATTTTTGCATTAGTTTAACTTAAAACATCTTAAACTAAAAAAAAAGAGAGACCACCATTTTAAGGGTGTGTGGGTGTGGTTTGTATGTGTGGTTTGTATGTACTGCTTGCATTTTTTTCCTGTTTTTTTCTGTGTTTGTTTTTGCCATTTTCAGTCTCTTAAAAATGAAAGAGATCAGAAATGAGCATTGTTATTTGTCTTGCAGTTAAGCTTGTGTGTTTTGGCTTTTTCATATAAAAAAAGGAACTGGCATTTTTTTAAGCATGCATAAATCTCAGTGTGAGATCAGCTTGAATCAATGTTGCATAAAGCATTTGTATACTTGAAATCTTAACTTCAAACATCTTATTATTTTTTGGTTTCTTAAATATGTGCTAGGCATATTTTTCTATGCATCAAATTACCTTTATAAGTTAGTGTGCATGCCGCAACGTAAGAAATTATTAGATGCAGACTCGGTTTGATTAACTGTGAATGCATAGCACTTTTTGTGTCCATTTTACCTCCTTTTGTTACTCCTATCATTCTGATGCGTTCCCATTGACAAATGAGGTACATGACCTCCCAACAAGGTTTCTTTGTAGCATGCATCCAGCTCTGCCCCATTTTTCAGGCTTCTAAATGGACACAAGATAGAAAAGAACTTGTTAACTTCCTCTATAATTCCATGCTCATTTAGTTGGTCTCATTGTAATTTTAGAACCTCCATTTAAACTCAAATTTTAGTAGATACTATCATTCTGGCCTAGATATAATTCAGCAAGTTTAATATGCTCGGGAATTTATTGAGAGTAGTTTTAATGAGTCTGCAAAATTTGTACATTTTAAATATGTCTGCGTTTGTAAATTAAGATGATGAAATTCTCTAAACTAGTATTGAAACAGCAATATTTTGGTGGCTAATGTAAGAGAGCTGCAGGCTTTGCTAAGGGGGTATTTGTAGTATGCCATATCCATTGGTAGAGAGCCTGTTATTGTTATTGTTGTTGTTGTTATGATGTCTATACTTCCTTTCAAAGGGATGTGGGTGGCGCTGTGGTCTAAACCACAGAGCCTAGGGCTTGCCAGTCAGAAGGTTGGTGGTTCAAATCTCCACGGTGGGGTGAGCTCCCGTTGTTTGGTCCCAGCTTCTGCCCACCTAGCAGTTCGAAAGCACGTCAAAGTGCAAGTAGATAAATAGGTACTGCTCCGGTGGGAAGGTAAACGGCGTTTCCATGCACTGCTCTGGTTCTCCAGAAGCGGCTTTGTCATGCTGGCCACATGACCCAGAAGCTGTACGCCAGCTCCCTTGGCCAATAAAGCGAGATGAGCACCGCAACCCCAGAGTGATTCACGACTGGACCCAATGATCAGGGGTCCCTTTACCTTTACCTTATACTTCCTTTCACCTGAGGATCACAGAGCGGTTTACAATATAAAAACACAAAAATACGTAACATAGTAACAAACAAAAGTAATCCCCCTGCCCTTCTTTAAAAGGCCATAGGTTGTTTAATTAGCCAAAGGCCTGGGAGAAGCAGGCTGGCTCCTAAATATATGTAAAGAAGGCAACAGATGAGCTTCCCTGGGGAGAGCATTCCCTAAGCAGGGAGTCGCAGCAGAAAAGGCCTGTTCTCCTGTTGCCTCCCTCCGGACCTCTCATGTATGAAGAAGGGCCTCAGATGATGATCACAGGGTCCAGGTTGGATCATACGGGGAGAAGTATTGCAGTTCCAAGTCATTTAAGGCTTTATAGGTCAAAACCAGTGCTTTGAATTGGGCTCAGAAACTAATTGGCAGTCAATGTAGTCAGGCCAGGATTGGTGTTATATTAGTTCAGTATCTTTGATGTACTGTGTATATGTAAGAAAGATATCAATATTTCACCATTCATAGCATCCCTTATTATATTATCATTCACAGATAGGTAATGTTGGGACAGACCTCTGTCTGAAACCCCAGAGAGCCATTGTCAGTCAATATAGGATAGTGCTTAACTAGATGGGCCAATGGCCTGATTCAGTAAAAGACAACTTCCTAGCCATATTATAACATTTTTAATGTTCTATTTAAAATGATTATATGCCTGTGATGTGAATGGCATTTCTTTGAGGGCGCAAAATAATAAATGATGCTTATTAATTGACTACAACCAAAAATAGGTTTTATTTTATAAGGGTTTAGTTTATTCATAGCTAAAGTAGTTGAAATCTTTCTGTTCATTTGCTTTTAAACAAATATTTGTATCCCACCTTTCCCCCAAGTGTGTTCAAGGTGATTTACAACAGAAAAACTTAACATGAAACAATAGATGGAACTGTTAACACCAGCCAGACACAGTCAAGATAGTGGAGGTTGACTCAGATATTTTTACTACTGTCCTCTGGCTTTTTCTTCTCTAATATCTGATTTCTAATTTTGTTTCAGAAATGTTATTGCTTAAAGAACTTCAGGCTCCTGTCTTTCAGATACCACCTATAAAAGTGCAACCCAGATTACATCCTTTGTCTATATATTTCAGGTGAATCTCTCTAGTTCATATCTGTTGTTGAGGAGAGCAGTACTAGCTTGTTTGCATCAGCTTGTACAAAGAGAGGCAGCTGAGGTATCTGAACATGCTGTGGCCCTTGCTAAAGACAGCAGAGAAGACTTTAGTCCAGGTAATATTGAGATTCAACCTTGTATCAGTGGATGCAACAGGACTTCTCTCTCCTCTCCCCTCTATACTCCCAGAGTCACCTCTGGATGTTCTCCCAAACACCCAGACCTGATTCTGGGGGAACGCAGGGGATTGCAGGAGATGAGAGAGGAGCAGAGTCCTGCTAAGCACAAGCAGGCCACCATAGCCGGGTGTCACTCATCATGTTTTCCCCTCTTAAATATTTTTTTGGTTTTGTGTAACTTGTATCTTGCCATGCAAAATCCTGCAGATATTTGTGTATTGCAAACTGACTGCTTGGAGGCGCAAAAGGCACAGGTTTATCTGTTCCGACCTATAGTTCTTCAAACTGAAGGACTGGGAGTTTGACTGCTGCACCACATCAAAAACTATATCCTCCTATAAAACTGTCATGCCAGAGAGATGAATCTGTCTCAGTCTTCTGTCTCGCATGCTAGTTTTGTATGTGCAAGGCTGGTGGGGGGGGGGGTTTGCTCCTTTTTTTTCATGAAATCACTCACTTTGCAGTCTAAAGCAGTAGAGTCCAGAAACAGACACGTATTTCTTATTTGCCTGTTTGGTCTCCGATTTGCACACTTTGCTCAGAAAGGCAGGCCTGGCTTCCTGCTTTCTGGATACACACAGTAATCCTTACTATGTCGTACTTGTCTTTTTGATGCCTACTGAAGACCTTCCTTCTTTAAGCTGAGACTGTTCCCAGTATTGGAATTACTTTAAAGATGTATAATCACTTGTTGCTTGCTGTCCTGGGTGTCTTTGGGAAGAAGGGTGGAATGCAAATGAAATAAATAAGTATTTTGATTGAAGTAAATGGCTTGTAGGAGCTTATTTCTGACCTTATATTGTAACTTATTTCTGACCTTATATTGTAACTTGGGATGTAGCTTTCATGATCAACAGATCACCAGCTTCGTCCATGGCTGGTTTTGTGTCATAGAGGTAACCCAACAGAAGGAAGGGTATGGAAGTGTACAACCCTTCCTTTGGAGTCTGCTACCCATGCTGACCTTGCTAGTTTGTGGTCTGCTGTCTGAATGGACAGGGATCAGCATAACTCCTCCCCTTAAATTGTGACTACCTCTGTCAGAAGTGGGGATGGTTCTTTAATTTTCTTTCTTTACATCTCCAAGAGCTGCATGTTGGTCATATTAAAGGAATAGGCATCTGTATGTTGGAACAGAGGGCTGAAATAAGTCAATTTGGACTATTGCTGTGGCTCTAAAAATGAGGTTTAAAAATAATACAATGACACTTCCCCCAAGACATTTTCTTACTATATGGAATCATGGGGGGAAATCAGAGACATGGTATAGAGGCAGGGAATGTCTTGAAGTGTGTTTGGTTTTAGTTATGCTTTGGGCATTAAGGATGCTAGAGAGATGAGATGAGCAACAGCCTTTTGCTATTATTTCAGGGTTAAATATTTTGCCACGGTATTGCACTTAAAAACTTTTGTCAGCTTTAAAGTGCTGTGATTCATGCTTGTTTCTCAGCAGATGAATTCAGATCACACTGTTGTTGCTTTTGCAGGCATTAACATCAGAGAGGTAGGCCTTGAAGGTGCATTACTGAGCTTATTGGACAAGGAACTGGATCCAAAACTATGCCAAGATATCAGAGAGACCCTGAGCCATATGCTTATATCAATGGGAGTGGAAAAACTCTCTTTCTGGCTTAAACTCTGCAAAGATGTTCTAGCTGCCTCTGCTGGTATGTGCTGATGCCTTCTTCCTAGAAAGTAGATTTTCTCATTACATAAATGAATCAATGAATCAACTGACCATACTATCAGCTGATATCTTAACCTATTTTACAAGTAATTTCATGTAATAAGTGAGAAGAGTGACTCATAAAAACTTCTAAGTCAGAAGACCACAGAGGAAAAGGAGGAGCCACATGCAGTGTGATCATTGGAGGCCCTCCTCAGAAGGGAGTCAGGTGGCCCCAGGGAAATGGGCCTTCTCAGTGGTGGTACTTGATTTTATGGGATTCTCTTCCTAGCAAAGCTTTGCTGGTGCCTACTTCATGGCACAAAGAAAGACCTTTTTACTTTCCTGGACATAGCTGCTGGTAGTTTCTATTACAGTGGTACCTTGGAAGTCGAACGGAATCTGTTCCGGAAGTCTGTTCGACTTCCAAAGCGGGAACCAAGGCTTCCTGCAGCCAATCAGAAGCCACGGAAGCAGTGACAGACATTTGGTTCCAAAGAACGTTCGCAAACCGGAACACTCACTTCTGGGTTTGTGGTGTTCAGGAGCCAAAACGTTTGACTTGCAAGGCGTTCAACTTCCAAGGTACGACTGTAGTTTTGTTACATTTTTTAATATAAATAAGTTTCCTTTGCATCACTCCCCACACCTCTTGCTCTGTTTCCTTGCTCATTCTTCCTCCCTATCTCTATTCCTCCTGTTCCCCTTCTGCCCTGTTATACACCCCAAGTCTTTGATGGGTACTGCTGCAACAGTACTCTGATCCATTAAGTGTTTTGCACTTTACCTCCCTTTATCTCAATGCAGATTTCATCACAGTGGCTTCAGTGGACACTACCCAAGAAGAAGAGGGAGCTCAAGGGGATGATGAATTTGCATTAGCTTTGGAAAACAATGAAAAGCTGCACCCCTTCCCTCATCCTCGATGGTCTACTAGAGTATTTGCTGCAGAGTGTGTGTGTAAAATTATTGGCCAGTGTGAGAATGCAGGCAACGCGCACTTTGACATAGCTCTGGCACAAGAAATGAAGCAAAGAGATTCAAGAGGTATGTCTTCATGTTTATGCAGACATCAACTGTAAGTACGTGGGTATAGGATTGCAATCTAAATTTAATTTGACAAACTGTAGCTTAATGGGATCCAACAAAATCTCTTTCCAGCTATTGCAATAGTCATTCGTTGAGGTGTGTATTCAGATTATTGTTAGTAGGCTTATTTGTGAGCAAGAGAAAAATGAATACTCTTGAAGAACAAAGAGGTTTGTAGATTTATTATGGCACAAACTTTTCAGAGACTAGAGTCAACTTAATGCAGATAGTATTATTAGATACATGTTGTATTGTCCTTAGTTGGCAGGTGGATATAGATGGGTGGGAGGAAATGTAACAGTGGGGTCAAATGGCTATTTGAGTAAAAAAGCAAACCACAGTATGGCTTCCTGTCCTGCTACATATACTAAGCTGGCATCTAGCAGTAGCCATTCCATCAGACTATAGGAGAGAGAGATGGTTCTACAGATCCTTTCTGCCAGCTCTGCTGAAAGGCCAGACATTTTGCTCATCCTCTCCTTGAACTGTTTCCATTCCAGCTGGGCATTTTCAGTAACTATGAACTAATGCCCGAGATTGCCATTTTCCCTCCTCCCTCCCAATGTTTCCTCCTTTTTCTGTAATGTCTCTTAGATGTTAATCCTCAAGGTAGGGGATGTTTTTATAACTTGTGGCTTTAGACTACTCTGGAGCCTTTTTTGACTGGAGAGTAAACCTGGGATTTTGTCATCCAACACTGCTATTGTGTAACTTTGCAGACATTTGAACTTTAATTGAATTAACATGGACTTTTTATATTTTAAGACCATTTTGGCCTGCTTTTTCCATATAGAAACGTCAACTTGAGGGTAATGGTTCACACTTCTGATGAAATGAAATCTGGTCCATAAAGTTAATGCCATAATAAATCTGTTACATCTTTTAGATGTCTCAAACCCTTTCATTGGTTTTTTTCCTGCTACAGACTAACACAGCTTTATCCCTGGAAGTTAATATTACTGAAGCAAACTTTTCCAGATGTTGCACCTAAAATGTTGACTCTACGCAGAATGTTGACAATCTGCTGTTGTTATTGGTGGTTTCCTGGTTCAGCAGGAAATGATGCCTATTTATGTATAGGTGTACAATTCAGAGGACGGGAAAGAAGAGGGGGTGGGAGATAGGCATCCATGCTTTAAGTGTCCACACTAAACTACATTTTTCATATTAACAAAATGATGTTTTCCTTCCCCACCCCACCAGATGATTTCCTAGTACTGCACTTAGCTGACTTGATCCGCATGGCTTTTATGGCTGCCACGGATCACAGTGACCAGCTTCGTCTTTCTGGCCTTCAGATGTTGTTAATTCTTGTTCGGAAGTTTGCTACTGTGCCGGAGCCAGAGTTCCCAGGTCATGTGATTCTGGAACAATATCAAGCAAATGTAAGTAGGCTTTTGGTTCTAGAGGCATTTGAAAAATAAAATGCATATTAAAAGTTAACCCTACATCACACTTGAAAACTTGTGTTATAAAGGAATATATTATTGGCGTCTTACTACACAGGCTGAATAGAATTTATAACAATAGCCATCACTGTAGTGAATCAAGAGCTGAATTTGTAAATGTGTGGTGGAACTGGCCTAAAATAAATGAATTGTTGGAAAATATTTTATAACATATGTTACTTTAAATTAGCTTACCAAATTACCAGTATAAAGAGTAGCAGAAACCAGAAAGCCTCTGTGGCAACTGAAATGTATAACTTGGTCCCAAAATGTTCATCAAGTTGGCAAGCGATTAGGAATAATTCTGCATGTTGCACCTTTTGCCTTTTAAGAGAATCATACTCAGATTTGTAAGAATATGTTAACTTTGCCAGTTTCTTCAAAATATTCAAATATTTTTTAGCATGTTATCAAATTATTTTATTTTAGGTTGGTGCAGCGCTTAGACCAGCTTTTACTTCTGAAACACCACCTGATGTAACAGCAAAAGCATGCCAGGCAAGTTTTTTAAAACTATATATATATATATAGAATTCAAATTTCATCAACTCTTGACCAATCACAGGTAAAACTTGATAAAGATTATATCTTTATCTTGTCTCTTAAAAATTAGTATTTGAGACTGCTTCACCTCTGAACATTAAATATGATTGCATAATGGGTTTGCCAGGTCTTTTTATATGTTTGTATTGTTTTAAAAATTTTGTAAAACCAATAAAAAAATTTTATTTAAAAAAAAAAACATAATGGGTTTGCCAGAGCAGAGAGAAAGCTAATAACCTAAGTAAGTAAGTAAATAAGAGAGCACAAACCCAGGCATAGTGTTTTGTAGCATTACAAAAATAACTATATTGTTTGCTGTTCTGTCATACTAGGTTTGCAGTGCCTGGATAGCAAGTGGTGTAGTAAGTGACCCTAGTGACCTTCAGAGGGTTCATCAATTGCTTGTGACATCCTTGACCAAAATACAGGCGGGACAAGAAGCCCAAAGTCAACTGTACAATGAAGGCACATCAGTTATGGAGATCCTAGCTGTGTTGAAAGCTTGGGCAGAGGTACTTTTTAATATACATATTTATGGTAGCACTAGCACTTTGCAATTATAACTTGTGGATCAGACATTTGAATATCTACAGGGGTCAACTTCCAGTTTTGAGTTGTGGTGTTTGGCAAAAACACCTGGATTTCACCCTGATGTTCAAGGAATTGGAGAGCATTCCTATTTGCTTATACTGAGTCAGACCATTGGTCCATTCAGTTGTCAGGGCTGGAGTCAGATGCAAGTCAGCACGAAGAAGCAGAGTCAGTTGCCAGTGAAGTTAACTGTTTATTCAAGGAACAGGCATACAACTCAGCAACACTTCCCAGTAGGTCTTGCCCCTATATTCAAAGGCCTATCAATGAGACTGTCCTTTCATGTTGTTGTTTCAACAGGTCTATATAGTTGCAGTACAAAGGCAGAAAAAGCAAAGCAATGTCAACAGACCACCCTTGGTAATAAACATCACAGAGGAGAGCTGCAGGGATCAAATATCTCCAGTGGATGAACTTCTGGAGCTAGTCCAAGCAGATCTGGGGAATCTGAGCAAACTCTGGCTTGCTGCACTCCAGGATTATACTCTCTTAACTTTGCCTTCAGAATTTGCCTCTCAACTTCCTGCTGAAGGTAGGCAGGCAAATAGAACAATACAATTTCATTTCATTCATTAATCTATTATATTTCTATGCTGCTTTTCACTCACATGAGTCACAAAGCAGCTTACAAAGAATAACAATAATAAAACATCACAATTACAACATAAATCGTATAAAATAAGTAACAAATCGTCAGCAAAACAATTGCAAATCAACAGTAAAACAACCACCTTCTGTAAAATACTGTTAAGAAAACGACTAAAAATTAAGCTAAACATCACAAGTCATAAGATTCACAAGGCATTGTTGCACTCATAATCCACAAAACAAGATTAACAAACAACCCAAAACAAACTAAGCACTGTTGAATTCACACACACACACACACACCCTTCCCCACCCCCATGACTCAGTTCATCAAAATACATACACATAAAATACATACTAATTTTGTTGCCACATAGTTTGGGCCTGATTCAGTAAATTAGAATGTAGCCAATGAAATTTAAATGAAATTTTCAAAAATGTGGGTGCATAAGTGATAATATGTCTGTAAGACTGCAGAATTTAAAAAGAAGTTTACTGAAGTCATCTCTGATGATTTGTGAATATTACTTTTAAAGAATAACTGGCCAAACCTTCCTCATTGTTTAACCATAAAAAGTGTAATTAAAGTAGTAATACAAAGCTACCTTGAGCTGTTTGGAATATGTAAACATTTGTTGCTTTTAATTGTAGGTGGTGCTTTCTATACTGCAGAGACAATTGAAAATTCGAGGCCACACTATCAAAACTCCTGGGCATTGATTCTTCATGCAACAGCATTGTGGCTTACCAGCACAGGTTTTCTTGTAGGTGACTCAGATGAAGGTCTAACTAACCTTTCTCGACCTGTCACCCCAACTACAATGTGTCAAGATTCAACATCTAGAGCTGCTGTAAAATCACCTGAAGACGTGAACACTGATAGATTTCATCTTGTTTTGGGTTAGTAAATGCATGAACTTTTCCTGGTGTTATTTTCTCATGTAATTTTTCTGATTGTCGTTGGAAATCAGTATGAGCTGTTAGGCACATGTTGAAGTGGTTAATATGCTACTGTTGATAAAATTCTGCATTGTATGGGATTACTACAAAATTTCACCATTATTTCATTGAATCAAGCCAGTGGTCCATCTAATTGAGCTAATTGTCCCATCTAACTGAGAACTGTTAACCCAGAATGTCAGAGGAACTGAAACCCAGTTCTCCCAGTCTCTGGGAATTGGAATTTTATTTACTTACATCTTATTTGTTAAAAGATTTCTAATCCGCCCTTCATGTTGAATGATCTCAGGGTGTATAACAATTTAAAACAAAGCAAAACTGAAACATACAGCTGGAAGAGTACTAATATATACTCGTCCCAGCACAGGCCCAATAAAAATCATATTTCAAATGCCTGGTGCAAAAATCTGGCACCAAAAGATGGATAACAACAGCACAAGTCAAATTTCAGGGGCCAGATATTTCCAAACCAGTCGATTGACTGATGCTTTATTGGAAATTCAACTCTGATCCTGTTCACAGCATAATTTCTCTCCTCTCTTCTTAGGAATTAGTGTGGAATTTCTATGTTCTCCTCGGTCAGATGCAGGAATGGAAAATATTACTTCTTGCCTACATGCCTTACGGGTGCTGCTTGATGTTCCTTGGCCAAGGTCTAAGATTGGTGGCGATCAGGTAACAATCTATTGGAAATCCTAAGTATGAATTACGAATTGTTCTGTGTTAACAATAATTGCTTCTACCCGATGTCTCTAAGAAATTGCTTCCTTCGTTTTCTCTCATCGTGATTTCTCATGACATAATGTGAAGGACGCTTGAAATAGCCTCTGTGATACATTTCACCATGTGTGTTGCTGCATTGTGTGTTCCACACTTTTCCTGTTCCCCTTTATACAGGAGCTGAGTGTTGAGCTGCTGAATGTTTTACATCGGCTTATAGTGACGAGAGAGTCCCCTGACATTCAACTTGCTGCTCTAGAAGTTGTTCGACAGATTCTTTTGGCAGCTCAGGAACATGTCAAGGAAAAACGGAGAAGTGCAGAAGGTATTGTTCTTGCTGGCATTTAACTTAATATGCTGGCTTTCCAGCATATTTCCAGGTGGCTTACAAAATATTGATCGAGGACAATACATAAAAACTTCATAAAAACAAAGCAAAATACAAAAAAGAAAACAAACAGGAGAAAACCAACATCAGTTAAAAACAAGCAAGATCTCACACAATAAACGGTAGGGAGTTGCGAGTCACGCAGGTTTCATGCTTCTCTCTTCTCTGGCTCAAATTTCTCCTGCCACCCTTAAGCAGGGCCCTTCTTATTATGTGTTAGAATTGAATAAATATCTTAGGGCCATGGTAAGTAAAAATAAATAAATTGCTGCGGTTCTTTTCACCAGTAAAGGTAAAGGTTAAGGGACCCCTGACCATTAGGTCCAGTCATGACTGACTCTGGGGTTGCGAAGCTCATCTCGCTTTACTGGCCGAGGGAGCCGGCGTACAGCTTCTAGGTCATGTGGCCAGCATGAGTAAGCCGCTTCTGGCGAACCAGAGCAGCGCATGGAAACACCGTTTACCTTCCTGCCAGAGTGGTACCTATTTATCTACTTGCACTGGCGAGCTTTCAAACTGCTAGGTTGGTAGGAGTAGGGACTGAGCAACGGGAGCTCACCCTGTCGTGGGGATTCGAACTGACAACCTTCTGATCAGCAAGTCCTAGGCTCTGTGGTTTAACCCACAGTGCCACCCGTGTCCCTGTTTTCACCGGTAGCATAATGCTAATAGTAGATTTTTAACCTGCATTTCTAATTTATTTCCATATTTGTCCTGCATTAGATTCTTTCTGAAAATGGGAGCTGCGCCCATATAGGATTATTTTAGTTAGTGATGGTAATTTAAGTCTTCCCTCCTTTTAATAATGAACATAGCTGTTAAGCATAGTATGCGTCAGAATTAATATACAGTGGTACCTTACAAACACCTGGGGTTACAAACACTTCGGGTTACAGACTGCGCTAACCTGGAAGTAGTACCTCAGGTTAAGAATTTTGCCACAGGATGAGAACAGAAATTAATTGTGCGCTGGTGGCGCGGTGGCAGTGGGAGGCCCCATTAGCTAAAGTGGTACCTCAGGTTAAGAATGGTTTCAGGTTAAGAACAGACCTCTGGAATGAATTAAGTTCGTAACCAGAGGTACTACTGTAGCTTGTTTTAACAGTTGGCATTCATACCCTACAAGTGAAACAACTTAACTGTTGTTTCTTTCTTCTCCAAGAAGAATTTTAATTGTGAAAGGGAGTTAAGAAAATCAAACATTCTCACCATCCTCACAAAATTACAGTTTCTAGCGTTAGGGACAAACAAAGCAAAGTAAGTTCATACAGTGCAGCTAAATGATGGAATTTGTTACCCCTTAGATGGCTTTAAAAGGGGATTAAACAAATTCATGGTAGATAAAATTGCCAGCAACAACTAGTCATGATGACTATGTACTGCCTCCGGGTTTGGAAGCAGCAAACACCTAAGTAGCAGTTTTCTGTGGAGAGATTGCCATTGTGGGCAAAAAGGTTGCTGGATAAAACGGGCCTTTGGTGTGCTTACACAAGTGTTCTTCTTATGTATTGAATCCTCATGCTATGGCACAGCAGTAAAACTGGGAATAAAACTACTCTGTGAATTTGTAGTACAGCTATAGCAGGAGTGAAGCTAAATTGGGAATTGTGATACATGTTAACATGGAGTTCTGTTTTGCAAATTATGTGCCTCCACAGCAGGAAAAATCCAAATGCACACAGCTGAAGCAATTGTAGATTCTTTCCCTGTTGACCTCTGCTTCCATTTCCCTCCCTCTTTCGCTTCCTTTGTGTCTGTTATTAGACAGGAAGAGCCTTGAGGTAGGGACCTGTCAGACCTGTTCTTTGTAAAGCGTCATCTACATAGATGGCATTATTTTCATAAGTAATATATGTGGCATTGGCTTTTAAATGCTTTAGAAAAGAACTCTGTGGCATGGTTTCTGCTGGGAGAACCTTCCTTTGTAAAAGCACAGGAGGTTTCTATCCCTCATGGGTGCAAGTGACTGTCCTGTTCTATTTATTTGCCTACTTTCTGAAGAACTCCAGGTATCTTAGAATTCACAGTATCAAAATAATGTGTCAGATAAAAGCAACCCTCTAAGTTAAACCCAATTTATAACACAAGCACACAACATTTACATCTGTTTCATGGCTTGGACAACACAGCCATATGAGCAGGGTATAAATAATAAAATTATTATTATTACTTATATGGGACTGACATTGATAAATGTGTCCAGTTTCCTCTGGAGTTGCACGTGAGGTATATAATCTCAATGCTGTTAGTTCTGACAGGACTCATTACTGGTGTTTAGGAGAAAAACGTGTGCTTGAGGTTTTATTATTGGTGTTTTAATTGTATTTTGATGGTGATTGTTTAATAAGGTTTTGTTGTATGGAAACCACTCATGATGGGAAAGCAATATACAAAAATATTTATATAAATAAAGAAGCCGCAGGTGCTGGGGCTAAATAAAAATGCCTTCAGCAGGTGCCAAAAGGAATACGATACAGGTGCCTGCCTGATATCAATAGGCAGGGACTTCCATAGTCCTGGTGCTGCCACACTAAAAGATCAAGATCTTTCAGATGTGGTGCAGGTATTATGTGCCACATGTAAAAGGGCCAGTTCTGCCGATTGAAGCAGTTGCATTGGCACATATGGAGTAAGACGATCTTGTAGGTAAACTGCTCTCCAAGTTGTTAAGAGCTTTATATATGAACACATTGAACTCAGCCTGGTAAGCAGATCAAGTGGAGACCTCTCAGCCCAGGTGCTTATATGCTGACAAGGCCTCACTCCTCTCTATCTCTGTCCTTCCATTTTAGTTGATGACGGAGCTGAAGAGAAGGAAACCTTGCCGGAATTTGGAGAAGGCAAAGACACGGGAGGACTGATACCTGGAAAGTCCTTAGTCTTTGCAACCCTGGAGATGTGTGTGTGCATTCTCGTAAGGCAGTTGCCTCAGCTGAACCCTAAGATAACGGGCAGCCCTGGAATTACATCTGGAAAGCCTCAGTTGTTATCGGAGAATGGAAGCAGACTAGTATCGGTGGCATTAGGAATCCTCTCTGATGTTCCTGCAGTCTGCTCACCAGAAGGTAGGATGCTCCCAAGATGTTTCATTTGAGAGGAAGAAAGAGGCAGTGTAGGGAGCGATCCTCCCATTCTAGGAATGCAAGCTCAATGTTTCTCCTTTGTTTAATGTGCACTGGCAGCTATTTCTTCTTAACCATGATATTTTCATCACCCCCTTCTCATATCCTACAGGAAGCATTGCCGTTCTTCCTACTATCTTGTACCTGATTATTGGAGTCCTCAGAGAAACTGCTGTGAAATTACCCACAGGCCAGTTGCCTTTGACTGTTGCTTCATCGTTACAAGCTCTTAAAGGAGTGCTGTCTTCTCCCATGGCCCGGGCAGAGAAGAGTCGGACTGCTTGGAATGAAATGCTCCGCAGTGCTTTGGTCACTATTCTTAACTTTTGGGATCAAGGTATTAAGGCTGAGGAAGGTGTTTGGTATATAACTCAAGACAGTATAAGAGTGGGGGATGAGGTATGCCAACAATTAAATATCATAAACACCACACCAGTGAGTCACTCCTAGTAAGTAGAATGCAGCATTCTGTCTAGTACTAGAACTGTCTGAGTACAAAAAACGAAGTCTGGCATCTGAACAAGTTTCTGGTAACTGGTATGTGGCAGTTGGGTTGCTGAAGAAGATAGGGGCTTCTTCTCCCCTGATGGTGATCTGCTGCTTCTTAGACCTTGCCGCCTCCTTTACCCACAGTCCCTACTTTGCTTTCTCAACCCCACTGCACTTTGGGCAGAACTTGGCTTACACACATTTCTTCCCCTTGTCAGACCCTTCTTCCATACCTGTCTTTGCTTTCTCTACCGTTTTGATGTTGTACATCTTTTTAGAGCCGAGCACCTTCTGTTCCTGCCTTCTACTCACTTTTCTTCTCTTTTTTTCAAAAGCCTTTGGATGCCACTCGTTGTTCACACCTTTCCTTCTTTTTCTCCCAATGGACTTCCCTGGAAGAATGACTTAATCAGAGTTGAGGCTTCCCAGAGCACACCTGAGTAAGGCTCAGCTCTGGAAAGATACATGGTAGTAGTAGCAGTAGTAACGTATATGAAGTTGTGTTAAAACAGATGACCTGTCCGGCCCATTATCCAACCTATTTGGGCTAGCCAACAACTTTCCATGAGCTTAGGCAGAGGTCTCATCCATGGCATATCCTTAATTGTAGATGACTAAAAACGTTCTGAAAAGTTATCCGCCCTTGCTCTATATTGTAGCTTTTTAATAAAAAGCAAATGCATACAATTCACTGGGGGAAAAATCTGACAGAAGAGGAGGGCTCAAACATTCTGCAGCAATAGTTCATGCTGAGTAAAAGTTCTTAAGAGTATTTAATGTACATTCTTAAAAATATGTGTTTATCTGCCAACTGTGTTTAACTAAAAAATCTGTTGATTTGTGATACAATTGATCTTAGCATCTTGATTTATGCATTTTGATTGATGAAATGCTCCAGTTTCAGAACACAAATTTAAGATTGTTTTTAATTGGTAGATGGTGCTCATCAAGAATTGGATGAAAGTAGTCTACTGACTGCAGTCACAATATTCATTTTGTCTACAAGTCCAGAAGTTGCTACCATGGAGTGCCTTCAGAAGTGTTGCATTGAAAAGTTTCAGTCAGCAATGGAATCTAAAGATCCTATTGTAAGTCCTGCATATTGTTTTTATTGTTTAGAACTCTACAATTGCTATGTTTTTATGTTCAGCCTTGAATGATTTATTTAGAATGCTTCTATCTCACTATATAGCCTAGGAGGCCCTCAAAGCAGCTTGATTCTCAAAATAAAAGTTCACATTCAGGTTTGGTATCAGGAACAGTAATAACATGGCAACACTAGGGAGTCTGAATTATTCTGGTGAAATTTCCTGCCCTCATCCTTAGTCTTCCCTGGTGTCCACATTCAGCCCCAGCCTACTAGGCAGCAGAGCCCACTGATTATCACTGAGGCAAGAGTAGGGCTAAATAGTAGGAAATCTCTCAGCCCATGATGAAGGCAGATCTTTGTCTTGCACTGAAAGGCAGCTGCCTCCACCATCTGAAGTAAAGTGAATGGCCACAGGGGAAAGGGTCTTTTCACCTGTGATGCATATATAGTATATAGTACATCTTGTGGAAAAGCTAAAAAGTGTGCTTCCTTCTGTTTGATACTGAAGGATTGTTGTTTTTTGTACAGATCTCAGCACTTCTATTTTGATTTGGGCAATATGGAGTCCTTAACACAACCCCAGAGTTGGCCACAACTGGACCTAATGGTCAGGGGTCCCTTTACCTTTACCTTTTAAGTTCAGGGACGCGGGTGGCACTGTGGGTTAAACCACTGAACCTAGGACTTGCCGATCAGAAGGTTGCCGGTTCGAATCCCCTTGACGGGGTGAGCTCCCGTTGTTTGGTCCCTGCTCCTGCCAACCTAGCAGTTCGAAAGCATGTCAAAGTGCAAGTAGATAAATAGGTACCGCTCCGGTGGGAAGGTGAACAGCATTTCCGTGTGCTGCTCTGGTTTGCCAGAAGCGGCTTAGTCATGCTGGCCACATGACCCAGAAGCTGTACGCCGGCTCCCTCGGCCAATAAAGCGAGATGAGTGCCGCATCCCCAGAGTCGGCCACGACTGGACCTAATGGTCAAGGGGTCCCTTTACCTTTTAAGTTCAGGATCACTGCACATAGAACAGCTTACAGCTACCAGAAAGAGGGGGGAAAGACAGTGTACTCATATATGCTGGTATCTGGCAACACACCTGCATTAATACGCCTAATTTACTCTGTCTGGTCTTTTCCTGCCGTATCTGAAAGCAGATCTTGCTACTGACATTGGTGCAGTCTTCTGCTTCTGATAAATGTACTGATGCACAGGGCATCCCCCCACATGCAGTTCAGCAGTGCTCTCTAATACTACATTTTTGTGTTTTAACTTGGAATTTTCCTTTTTCTTTTTAGGTGCAACTTAAATGCTACCAGCTTCTCCTTACTATTTTCCAGTATCCAAATCGAACTATCTCATATCCTTACATTCATTCACTGGCATCATCAATTGTTTGCAAACTGCAGGAAACGGAGAAAGTCAAGCCTGAGAATTCTGCTGAACTTCAGGTTATTCAGGAAGGGATAAAAGTTGTGGCTGCTGTTATAGCTCTCGCTGAGGAGGAACATCGTAAGTGTCTTTTGTAGGGCAAAATAGACTGACACCTGGAATCAGTTGCTAATTAAAATATGTCTCTGTTAATGCATTTCAGTTGTGACAACATATTAAGGACTCATGACAGTGCTAATCTGTTAACATTTCATCACTTGGAGACTACTTCTAAAAGTATTCTTTAAATTATTACTATTCTATCAAATGCATGCAGTGTTGGAAAAACCTTCTGAACACAATATGCTATGTAGAGAATGTGCACCTTAAGCAGATGCTGCCAAACTGGTGATTTGCTGTGTCATATCGGCTAGTCTGTCCTACTGTACACTCAGTGCTTTGATCTACCCTGTCCCCACTTGGATGATCAGAAACATTTTCATCCTTCTCCTCATAGTTCATTCCAAAATGGATGTTCTCCAGCTATCTGTTTCCCCCAGTTTAAAAGCTGCTGAGTCACTTTTTTTATGTCAAGAGCAAGGAGTGGTGTGGCTCCATTGCTGTTCATGTGAGGCCCTTCCCTTTTATATAGACCCAGCTTGCCCCCAAAACATGACCCAGAGTCTAACAAATCCAAATTCCTCCTCCTGACACCACCACCTTGTTCATTTGGTGAAACCCCTCAGCTTTTCCTGTCTAGTTTGCCCTGTGCCTGGAACGGATAGCGTTTTGGAGAACTATCTTGGACATTCTGGATTCCAGCTTCCTATCTAGCAACCTGAATGTCGCGTCTAGATCTGTGGTAGTTGGGGGCTCATTTTAACAGAAAAAGTTTATTGTCAGCCACATTGTGTTACTCTTCCCTGGGTAATTTTAAATTTGTGACAATTATATTAGGTTTTAAGGAGAAAGGGCGTGGTAGAAGAGCAGTCAATCACTAAATATGATCCCACTCAATTGCTTCAGTCTGTGGAAATGGCACAGTTACGAGTGGCGCAACATATTTGTTCTGCCCTTGTAATAAACTGATCTTTTAGCATGGCAGCCTTGGAACTCCCTGCTGATTAGATAAATTTATTGTCATTGTCCGTATATACACAGTATACACAACAACGAAAATCAAACACCCACCCAAAGACCGGGTTCACATATACATTTGCACGTATCTCCGACACTCTCATCCTATTTAGACATAATCTGTAAAACATAACATAATCCAGAATAAAGGCATAACATAACCTAAAACCTATCTCATTCCTTCCTACTCCCTGCTTACTAAACCTTGCAACTGGCCCTGAGATCATTATTTAGTGCAATCAGAGCTCTTGGATAGAAACTATTCAGAAGGCGTGTGGTTCGTGTTTTCATTGTCCTATATCTTCTGCCCGAAGGCAATAGTTCAAAGAAGTTGTGAGCAGGGTGGGTGGGATCTCTCAGAATATTATGTGACTTCTTCAAGATGCGAGATTTACTCGTTTAGTAGAGAGAAATGCACATTTGGGTCTAATTAACCCTCAGTGCAGACACAGAGACTAGAAAACCTTTAAAGCTTAAACTACCTGATTGACCTCAGGTAGTTGCCTTCGCTGTACAGTACTCATTTTGGTGCCTGCTTAAAATGTTTTTGTTTAACTTGGGACATTCTGGATTCCAGCTTCCTATCTAGCAACCTGAATGTCACATCTAGGACTCCAAAACGACTGACAGTATGTTCCATGACTGCTGAACTCCCTGCCGATATTGTTTAGTAGAGAGAAATGCACACATTCATTAAGCCTAATTAAAAGTGTGCTTTTTTAAACTTTGTGTTGCCACTGTTAATATATCAGCTAATTAACAATGGCCTTCCCTTTTGCAGAGGAAAACAATTAGGAATAGATGGGGCTAACTTAGAATTATCCGTTTTTGCTGTTGTGTTTTTAACCAGCTCAGTTCCATTAAAAGTCTGTGACATGATTATTATCTGTATTTTATTTATTATTTGCAACTTAAGGGCTGCAAAATGTCACAGTTAAAACAAGAACAGTTATGAAAATGAAAAAGCACAAAACTAACCAATAACAAAGCAAACCAAATAGTGGCACAGTACAATGAAAGAGGAGGTAAATCGCCCAGTCAGCGAAATGTCAGTGTAAATCACATATGCTAGGTTTAGTAGCCTGTAGACTATAGCCAAAGTCAAAAATACATTTTATTGTATCACTTGGGTTTTAAAATGCCATTAATAACTTTGCATTTACCTTTTTCCGTAGTCGGCAATCTCTTTGTATATAAATACTCTTTGGAGGAATTCTCTGCTTGATTCCAGATATTTGGCCTCAGAGTGCCACTAAGGAAAGGTGGGGAGGTCAGGTGGCAAGCAGCTGGAAGGGTACTTGCTACAGGCAGGGAGACGTAAAGGCTCTTCTGTCACAGTAAAGCCACTAGTTAACCCCTTCTGAAGGCTTAAATTCAAAACCCACCCATGCTCCCACATTGAGATTGGCCCCAGGAAGGGCACTCATAGGGGGGGAAAGCCCTCAATAACTAGTTGCAATAATGATTTTAATAGTGCAATCCACTGCATGGTTACTTAAAAGTAAATCCTGCTGGGTTTAGTGGGGTTTGCTTTTATGTTTTGAACTAAATGATGTTTAGTGGCATTAATCCTTTGTTTTTAATTTTTTCACAGGAACTCAGCTAGTGGCTTGCTTCCTCCCTATCCTCATTTCTTTTCTTTTGGACGAGAACGCCCTAGGATCAGCTACGAGTTCAGCGAGGAGTCTTCATGAGTTTGCTTTACAGTACCTGATGCAGATTGGTCCGCAATATTCCTTGGTCTTTAAAAAACTAATGGCTTCTTCTCCGCCAATGAAGGCGAGGCTTGAATCGGCCGTGAAGGGCAATCAGGAAAGCATCAAGGACAAGGCAGCACCTAGGCATTCCAAGAACCCTGGGAAAAGTATTCAGCTAAAGACCAACTTTCTGTGAATAACGTTTGAAATCCGAAGCACTTTGATCAAAGATGGCAAACTGTCCCTTGTCATTTCTAGCTGTCCTTATAATGAAGTGCGGTTTTTATTTGAATTTCATTCTGCTAAACTTTGAAAATCAGCACATTATAACCCAATTCCAGAGATGTGCATGCATGTGCCTGCCTACCTACTGAGTCAGTCAGTAGTAGGAACTACATTCACAGCCATTACTGCTGTATATGGACATGAGAAACCCATAGGCTGTGCATTCACAGTTCCCAGTCCAGAAGAGGGTTTCTCTTGCTCAATCAGGGTGCAGACTTTATATCATTTTTTTTTACCATGCTACTAGCTTCTTTAAGTTCTCTCTCAGTACTCTGCAGCATTCTAACCTAATGAAGATTTTATTAGAATATGTAGGAACCTTGACATGCTTATTTATTTCACACTTTGATATTAGCACAAATACATCAAAGGAAATCATGTCTGATTTGTCAATGCACAATGTAACAGAACCATCCGTGCCCCCCTGTTTTGCTTTTTATTATCATTATTACTTTGGTTATCAGTTCCCAGTGTGGAACTATCAACACTTTTTAAAAAAACAAACCACTTGTCATTTTTTAAAAGCAGTTTGCAGGTTAAGCATTGAGAGCTGCTTCAGCAAAAATACTAATGAATTACTGAGTACAGTGGTGCCTCGCAAGACGAAAAGAATCCGTTCTGTGATTCTCTTCGTCTAGCGGTTTTTTCGTCTTGCAAAGCAAGCCCATTGACGGATTAGCGCTATTAGCGCTTTTAGCGGCTTTTAGCTGCTTATCTGCTGATCGGATCAGCTGATAAGCGGCTTAGTGGCTTAGAAAAGGGGGGGAGGGGAAAAAACCAGCAGGAACTCGCAAGACATTGTCGTCTTGCGAAGCAAGCCCATAGGAGATTTGTTTTGCGAAGCACCTCCAAAATGGAAAACCCTTTCGTCTAGCGAGTTTTGCGTCTTGCGAGGCATTCGTCTTGCGGGGCACCACTGTACGTGTTCACATTTAGCTCCCATGGAGTATGGTAAATGTGCATCTTTGACCATAAACAGGAAAATTTATATCTTGCACTAGGATTAATGGCACAAAAATGTGGTTAGCTCAAGGTGGAGTGTTAATTCAGGGGGCAGCTGTTGCCACCAAGGCTCCAGGTTTGGAATATCGTTTGACTAGGCTCAGATACATAAATCTGGGATACTATTCAACACTAAGCCGCAGTAGTTGTTAAAAATACTAATACTGCAATCACAGTTGAATTGTAATTTTAATTCATAAATTCCTTGCAATGCTGTAACATGTTCCAGCTGCTAATTTAGCAAACGACATCATTAAGAAAAAGTATTGGATGTTCTCTTGGTCTCTTGTGAACTGCCTTGGGATCTTCGAATGGAGGGCGACATACAAATTTAATAAATAAAAATAAAATAATAATAGTCCATAAAAGTGTGTAAAATTACTTTCGAGTATCTTAAATCCACACATGAAGTACTATTGGGGACTTTAAGTTCTCATGACTGTAATGAAGCTCCACTTATTATCTGAAGGATTTACATTTCCAAAGTTAAGCACATATACTTATGATTGAACATACCTTATACTACCCACAAAATCCCACCTAGGCAGGAAATATCTTCTTAAATTTATCATGCTAAAGAGGTGGTTAAAGCTTTCATATTTTGTTCAGAATATGAAAACTGCTCTGATGCACAGTTTCTCTGCATTCTCTATCATGATCATTTGATGATCTCCCCATGGGCTAATTTGATGTATCGACTCAGATGCATAGGAATCAAAGGGAGATTTGTTAAAGTGGGCTTGTATTGTATTCAGTTGCAAATGAGTCATTGAAATAAACAAAACGTTACATCTTAGCAGTGGATTGTATTTTAGTATAGAAGTCTATACTAATAGCGTGAGCTTTTAATTGTTTTAAGAATTGTATTGGCAACCATTGCCTTTTTGTGCCAGTATTATCTGAAATAAACCAAATGCTAGGATAATTACAGTATTTCCATCTAATAATCAGTAGAAAATAAAAAATATCATCCATAGAACTGAGACTCAGGAATGTGTACTGTATTTTGCTATACATTTTGTATATAAAATTGTAAATTGTACAGAATTGACCATTTGAACAAAATTCTAACAAGTCATTTTTCTAATTTACATAAAGCTAATTTTCTTCACTTAAATTGGTGTGCTTGCTATTTTATTAATAAAACCTGATTTTAATTTTTTTTAAACTACAACCCTTGTCTTAAGTACATTTTTAAACAAGTTGGTCTCTTAAACTATTACTTCTGTTCCTTCCCACATTTGGGATACCCTGGCATTCAGCTTCTCTATAGGCTTATCCACAGTTAACGTTTGCCCTGTTCTTTCCATGCAGAATCTTTTAATGCTCTGTGCCAAAGCTTTTTTAATAAATAAATAAATAAATAAATAAAAACCCCAGGCTTTCCCCACGAAAACCCACTCTTTAAAGCTGAATCGGAGCAAACATCAATCCGTGTTTTCCATTGAAGTTTGCTCCTAAAGAGCAGGTTTCCACAGGGAAAGGAGAAAAAACAACAACAGGGTGCTCAGACACAGAGCTTTAAATTGCGGACTGTGCCTGGAAAGAGCGGAGGAAAGCGAAGTGTGGATAAGTGTGCTTTATTTAGAATTAAAATGTTAATAAGGAAGTGTTCTTCAATATAAGTGTACCATATTTTCAACATCTTGGTAGAACTTTCTGAAGGCTTTGAAATCAGTCAATCGTGGCTATTGGTGGTGTAACTGTGAACTTGTAACAAGTGGCTATACTAGACAGCAGTCTTTTACAAGTAGAGCATAAAGGGAACAACTGTTCTCAGCACCTGTAGTTCAGAGTTAGTATAGTATACCTAAACATGGATATTTCATTCGTTTACAGATTGGTACCCCTCTTTTCTAGTGTTCTCAAAGCAGCTCTCAATGTTCATAAAACGCCATGGCTGCACTAAAAACCCTGTTTTTAAAACAAAACCAGACCAGCTGGAGCAGGCACCTTGAGGTCTTCACCTGCCGGTCTTGGTCCTTCCTACAGGTTTTTGATGGGTCTGTACTGTGGGAGGGAGATAGTCCAGAAGAAGCAGAGGTCTCAGGGTGTCCGCCTGTCTCCCTCTGATGGATTTATCAACAGGTATTTCTTTAATAAGATGCGGGTGGCGCTGTGGGTTAAACCACATAGCCTAGGACTTGCTGATCAGAAGGTTGGCAGTTCGAATCCCCGCGACGGGGTGAGCTCCCATTACTTGGTCCCTGCTCCTGACAACCTAGCAGTTCGAAAGCACGAAGTGCAAGTAGATAAATAGGTACCGCTCCAGCGGGAAGGTAAACGGTGTTTCCATGTGCTGCTCTGGTTCGCCAGAAGCGGTTTAATCATGCTGGTTTAGTCATATGACCCGGAAGCTATACACCGGCTCCCTTGGCCAATAAAGCGAGATGAGTGCCGCAACCCCAGAGATCCCTTTACCTTTACCTTTATTTCTTTAATAAAGTTGCTTAACTTGTTTAACACCATCCATTATCTCCTCACCACCACCACCTTTTGAAGACCTGTCATATTCTTCTGGCATAGGTTTTCAAGATCCAAAGGGCACAGTCCATCTCAACATACACAAGAAACCACCAGATCCCTATATCCAATTGATGTTCACAGATGATACACTTTGTTTTTGGAAGCAGTGCAACATATTACAGGAGAATTAAGGATTGATAAGAAATTATTTGAGGCATGTATGTCATAATAAAAAAATGATTTAGAACTCCTCTCCCACATCATGACTTGTGCAGTCGTAGCTGCTAGTCTCATTTGTAGTCTCTGTCCAAGAGCAGGAACTGCAGAGGCAGCTCAGAAAACGCTGAATGGCAAAATCCTGAAATGGGATCTACACGCAGAACATTCTTTTTTGCATAAGAAATACCCAGAAGATGAAAGCCTCTTTTCAATCATTAAAGTGGAGCAAAAGTATATTAACACGAGAAAAACCCACTGAATCAGGCCAATGGCACATCTAATCTCGTATTTTGTTCCTCACAATAGCCAACCAGATGCCTGTGAGAAACTCGCAATGATAGGAGTGCAACTTGCAATTTCGAGCAACTGCTATTCAGAAGCAGAGCATGAGACACTTAATCGCAGGGTTGTGGATTTGAGCCCCACGTTGGGCAAAATATTCCTGCATTGCAGGGGGTTGGACTAGATGACCCTAGAGGTTCCTTCCAACTTTACAATTCTATGATTCTGACAGAGGGTGTAGAACAAAACCATTGTGACTTTTAAAGCCATCCAAGTTGTTCTCTATCACTGCCTCCTGTGGGAGCAAGTCCTGTAGCTTATAACTATGTGCTACATGAAGAAGTGTTTTATCTGTCCAGAATCTTTATTACAAGTAGTTTTCACTCATATTTTGTAAATTTATGTGAGCCTACAGGAGAAGACAGGAAACTGATTTAGTTAAGCTGGTTCTAGGGTATAGGTACCGGTAATTATACTGAATGCATTTAGGAAGAAGATACCATTTCAGTTCCAGGGAATTTAGAAAACTGCCATGCTACCTCTTAAAGATTAAGTGCCGCATAAAGTCAAGTATAAACAACTTGCACTTTTTATGTAACCACTGAAGTTAAAAAGCAACTTCCTGCCTTTATTTTGCTGTGCTTGCTCATCCCTCCTAATGAGTTGCCATAGATGTTAACTACAGGATGTTGATTCAGTTATCAAGAGACATAATTATAAGAAACAATTCATTGTTATATTTAGAACGTGTGGGATCTGCATTAGTTTTCACATATGGGGGGGGGGGGAGAATTTCTATGCAGTAAATATATTAGCAGTGGAATGAAATTTTACATTTTTAAAGTCCAATTAAATATTTATTTAATTACAGGTTACAAAAAAGGGTTTCCTTTCAGTTTATTTCAGTGGTTGTAGAAATTTGTGTATTTCTTGACTCCCAAAGCAAGGTACCATTTTCTTCTTTCCGATCAACGTTTTAAGACTTACCGTATGCCTAAACTTAATTCTTGATGCTAAAAGTATAATCCTGGTGGGATTTGAGTCGTGGGTTTTCTTCTATTTATTTAGTTAACTAGTTGTATGTGTGTGGTTTGTTTCATTTTGCAAGTTGTTTTCTTCTTTGGCCACTCATACAAGTATATTTTAAAAATTTAGGCCATTGTAGTCCCAATTCTTTTTCACTGCTTTTGATTTGCTTGCACCAAAAATGTGAGTGCACATGACTATTAACAGCAGCAAATTAGAGCTGAAGTGGAATAATTTCTTTAATAGATTAAACGACATGTTTTAAGACCGCCTACTTTACCAATAACAGAACTATAAAAGACTGTTGTAACTGTACGACGTAACACTTTCAGCCTGACTGAGACGGGAAGATTTAGTACTGCAGTTAACAACCAACTCAAAAAGTCACCATTACTTTTTACTGCAGGGAAACTAGCACATTCGTTTGCTCCACTTCTCTCATTTTCTCTTCTGTCTGGCCCTTAAAATTCTTTTTAATAGCAAAATGTTTAGTTCTTTGCATTTATCTTTATTTATGAACACCTATCAGTCAGTTTACTACCTAAAGCTAAATTGAGCTAGGTTTTTTTTTAACTGTTTTTCTCCAAAATTAGCTAAAGCACAGCAAGAACATTTTGGCATCCTGTGAAAAGCTGCATGTTTGAGAGGGAGCTGCCCGGACCTCCTGAGAAACACCAGACCTCCCATCTGTTCCTCTTAAATTATGCCAGTGCATCTCTGATAATGCCTCTGTGCTATTAGCTCTAATCATTTAACACCAGCACGGATGCAGGAAGCAGATTGAAGTGATAAATGCCAGACATAGTATGGTCTCATTCAATATGTAAATGTCTCCCATGCCAATTGGTTAAGAGAGTGCTTGTGCTAAGCATATTTCCACACAGGATTTGAGGAGTTTGAAGATGACGAATATTCCCAGCTGAAAGAAGCTTTTAGTTAAGGAGGCAGGGACTGCTCAGATCTTAATCTCCCCTGCCTTCCCCCCTCCCCCCCCCAAAGAAAAATATATGCAATTGATTTGCACCTTTGGTATACTGCTGATGAACTATGGAAATTAAAAAGTATGTGCATGGTATATATACTGTATATATAATTCCAGTCAATTACCAGTAGAGAAGATAAGAAAAAAACAAAGCACATAAAATACGTTAAGTATATGCTTGTGCCAAATGGGGCGTGAATGGTGCTTTACAGATGCACTTTGAAATGACAATATAACAACTTAATGCTGCTAGATTTTTCCACTTTGTGTTTTATATATGTAGGCCCTACAGTAGGGGCTGAATTGTGGTTTGTTGCTGGGTATCTACTGAGGTGGCTTTTGGGGTGGGAGGTGGGGGAGCGTTATCTAGAGCATCTGTACCTTATTAGAAGGTAAGGTAGCTGAGGTTCTTAACAGGGCGAATCTCCCTACTGAAGTGAAAATAACATCTGGTTGTAACTGTGGAATATCATCAAAACCATTATGACCTGGCCCTTGAGCACCTTTGAGTCATGTGCCTGGGAGGAAGGGAAGTAGTATGGGTGGGGGTGGGATCATAGTTGGCAACTTTCCCCCTTTTTTAAGGGAAATCCTATTCAGAATAAGGGAATTATGGGTGGGATCTCAGTGGTGATGGGCAGGGGAGCTATAGCATTGGAAGGCAAGTGCGAATATTCAGAAGAAGAGGCATTACCATCATAAAATCATTAACACTTCTTAGCTACTCCCCAGAATGCAGAACTGGGGTGATAATGTCAGAGTTGTCCCTCTCTTCAGTGCTGCTGGTAAATGCCAGGCTGGTCATGAACATGTTTTATGTGTTTTAATCTGTGTTACAAAGATATCTGCAAATGTGACCCGAGTCTGGCATTTCAGGTTCAAAATCTCACCCAAAGGGTTATGAGAAGCTGGTAAAAATAAGATTTAAATTTTAAGTTTTAAGGTTTTTATATAAGATAAGATGAAAATAGAGTAAGGTAATGTAATGACAGAATATTATGAATTATGGAAAGGATTTGCTGGGACAATTATTAATCAAGATACAAGAGATGGGAGGAGAAGGAGGTCATGGAAAGAAGGTAATGAAAGTGGAGAATTTGAAAATGATGGTTTATTTTTCTTTTTTCTTGTCTTTGTACTTTTTTCCCTCTGGAATTTTGTTTTTTTTTTTCCTCTTTGTAATTTTAAAAAAGTCTTTTTTCAATAAATATTATTCAAAAAAACCACAAAAAACAAAATCTCACCCAATCCTTCCATAGGTTTTCACACAAACACCTATAAACGTGTTAGGATATGCCCTGAGGTTGATATCTAACTCTGAACTTGAGATTTCACATGCAACATATGTTTTCAACGTAATTCTCCAAATGCCTACTTGACCTCTGCACCTACTTAAAAGAGAGGGAACAAAAATTGTGTATATTATATTGAATAGTGTGATAAATTACATTTGGTGTTCATTATTAGAACTTTATGGAAGAACCAAGCTTGAGCCCCTAAAAGTCCAGGAATGAAAAATGTCTTTCAAATACTGTGCTTTCTTTGTTTTTATGCATTCTTAATTGTCATTTTGCTTCCAGCAAATCAGTTACTTTCTTTACTAGTTGACGTAATAACACATGCTGGTAGTAATCCACTTGACACAAATCTCTTCATTTTTCTAAAATCTCCATCTGTGATTCAGGCTTATTGAAATAGCAAAATGTAGAATATTAATTTTCTGCTCTGCTTTGCTGGTAGTGAGGATGATGACAACAGAAAGCTTTTATATTTGGAAATGGTACCCCCAAGAGCTGAACATGGCTGTGTACTGGATTTTGTAACTGGAGATTGAGGATACTGGACTTTGAGTAAAAGAACAAAACAAAAATAAACTAGATCCAACAAGCCTCAATCTTGCCTGTCTCTGCTATAATCTAATGCCTTCTTTGATACAGAGACATGAAAACAATTGATTTTAAGATGCATGAAATAGGCCAGATATAAGTTGATTATAAAGAATAAGGAAGCGCCCAGACATCACAGTAATACGTACGACTTCCTGGGAAGACATAAAGTACTGTAATAAACAATGGTTTGTAGAACTGTCAATGTACTTCTTGTCAGGACTCGGGGCATAGGCCTATGGCTAGGGATGGACAAATCTCCAAATTTTGTTCCTCATTTCTAAAATCTTAAATCCAGTTCTTCACATTTTTTGAAGAATTTGTGAACTTTTAAAAAAAAAACTCCCCACAAAAAAAATTCAGCATTCAGTGTGGGGATTATGTAGATTTGAATGAGCCCAGCCTGGGCTGAGCATAAGTGGAAGGTTATGTGTCAGGTTCCACATGATTAAGTGGGTGGGCAGTGGTATGGCAAAATGTCATTGCACTGGAAGTGAGACATGTGGTGAGAACATCACATGAGTCTTTCACCATGTACCCAATTTAGTCTGAACCCATGAACTTCAAAGGCAGGCCATTGGTTCAACAGGTGACAAAGTAAGTTTGTTGCACTGAATACCTTATGGGATATTCCTGCACTACATTTTCCACTTTGTTTTCTTCTTGTAGTGATATAGCTGGTCCACAGGGAGGCAATAAAGATAAGGAGATAATTCCTTAATTTATTTTAAAGGGAAGTATTTGATTTAACTTTCCAGATACAGTACCAAAAGTGCCAGAAGTTGAATAATTAAGCCTTCATTTTTGTTGAACTCCTTAGGTTTTGAGAAGAGAAACAATGTCAAGACAGTTTTGTAAACAGAAATGTATTTAATATCGTGAAATATAATATTAATATATTAACAAGTACAAATTATGAATTTATATTTTTAAAACTTTACAATGTTCTATGTTCAATAGCTATATTTTATTATAATCAGATTAATGTTGAATTGCTTTCCTTGCTGCATTAATTTTTCAATTGTTTAAAGAACTGTGAAATCATAGTAGGATCATAGAAACGTAGCATTGTAGAGGTGGAAGGGACCCCAAGGGACATCTAGTTCAACCCCCTGCAATGTAGGAACCTCAGATATCCAAGACAGATGGCCATCAAACCTCTGCTTAAAAACCACCAAAGGAGGAGAGTCCACAACCTCCCGAAGGAGACTGTACCACTGTAAAACAGCTCTTACTGTCAAAAAGTTATTCCTGATGTTTATTCGGAATTTCCTTTCTTGTTGCTACCTGTGGTGGGAGCTTTCTTTCTGATATTCACTACTTTTGTTTGTTCAATGTGCTGCATAATGATTCTTGCACAGTACTGCAGAAGGGAATAGCAAACAGCAGGTGCAGAGAGGCGGCTTTGATCAGGCTGTGGCACGAATAAAGAGGCAGGAATAAACTTCACTTGCCCAACCCTGCACTCAAGAGGTTGCTATTTATACTACAGCAACAAAAACCTTGCATGTTAAGTGCATCCATGCAATTCAAGTCATATCTAGGTTGACCCTTACAGAGAGCAGCTTTGAAAACAGTGACCATGTGAAGGGCCTTAATTCAGTGACAGAAGAAAGAGCAGGACAGATTAACATAGGTACAGTATGTTCTCATGGATATCAACTCACAATGTTCACAGTGCAGACTTCCTAGAAATCAACAGATTGGTGATGATAAGAATGATAAGAGACTGGAAAAGGCTTTGTATCCCAAAATCTTGTTTTTAGCATTTATTGAAATGCTGTTTGAAACCTTAATAAATTTTTATTAATAAATGTGTATCCTGATTTTCAGAATGTTTCCCCTAAGTTAGTGAACATTTAAGCTAAAAATAAGCACATAACATACAAAACTTTCCAATAAAACACAGAAAAAAACAAAAGAAAATGCTGATAAGTGAATGCTAGAAACCAACAAATAATAAAACAAGTAGACACTCAGATTGCTATAGCCAACACCAACAAAATAAAACAGACTTGGAAACTAAGTCTTCCTTTGAGATATAGCCTGCAAAAAAACAGAAGTCTCCAAGATATTTTCAGAAAGCCTTCAGTGTTGTGATCCTACAAAGCCTGGTTGGCAATGAATTATCAGTGTCCTCAATATAATGAGAACACAATGTTCATCAAATTGTGCTTTTGAGAAATTCCACATATATATCAGATTGTCCTAAAAGACTTAAGGCCAGAGTAAATGCCAGTCACACATAATTGCTCTTATAAGAAGCAATTCCTTAAATAAATTAATGGACATTTGCTCGGATGATAATCATGAATTGGCTTACAACAAAGGTAGCAGCAAATATAGACACACACAAAGAGCAAGAGCGAGAGAGTGTATAACCAGCTTCAGAAATGTGCCTAAAGCTGGAGCAAGCGGAAGCATGTCTGTACCAATGCCAATAAAAGGAAGAGAGAGAGAAATAATAATTCCAAATGTTTCTTCCTTTCTAGGAGAGGAGGGGAAATGACATCATATAGAGCCCTCCCTACCAATTGTACTTCAATGGTCTGAGTATTTGCCTACTGTATTAGCAATATAGCTTTGTGGACTAGGCCCCTTCTCATGTTAACTAGCAATAATATGCATTTGTTAGGTTTGGCTGCTAATGTCCCACAAACTGAAACGAAGTCATATACAGTGGTGCCCCGCAAGACGAATGCCTCGCAAGACGAAAAACCCGCTAGACGAAAGGGTTTTCCATTTTTTGATGCGCTTCGCAAGACGAATTTCCCTATGGGGTTGCTTCGCAAGATGAAAATGTCTTGTGAGTCTTGCGATTTTTTTCGTTGTCCCCCCCTTTTTCTAAGCCGCTAAGCCGCTAATAGCCTTTTAGCCACTAAGCCGCTAAGCCTTTAATAGCCGCTAAACCGTTATAGCGCTAATCCGCTAAGTCGCTAATAGGGTTGCTTTGCAAGACGAAAAAACCGCTAGACGAAGAGACTCGTGGAACAGATTATTTTCATCTTGCGAGGCACCACTGTAAGGCTTTGTAGGGCATGATAACCAGTTCTCTGAATCTTGCTTGGAAACACTGACTGGGAGAAAGTGGTGTTCTAACAAGGAGTTTCTGTTCTCCCTTTGACCAGCTCTCTGTTCCCAAGTACAGGGACTGACTCATCCCCCTTCACCGAACTACAGCTAAATACCACTTTGCAAACTGTTTTTGAAATTGTCAGAAACCCTAAGTCAAAAGTTCCACAGGGCATGCACAGCTATTGTGGTTAGGCAAGCCAAGCTGTACTACAGAAAAATTGTTAGTCATCCTAGAATAAGTGTGGTTCTGCATTCACAGAATGATTGTATGTCTTGCAATTCCTGATTGGCTGGAATCAAAGTTGACGCCTTCCTCGTCACTTCAGCTCTTAGCCCGGCACAAGCAGGAAGTTTAAGCAGGGAGTTCACTTCCTGTCTGCTGGACTCACAAGCTTGAGGAGGCTACATCTATAGAATGTTTGCTCAATTATAGATTCTTTTTTAAGCAGAGAAAGATCCTGTCTGAAAGATGCTGTTAGTTATGTCTGAAAGTGGAAATTGAGCAGAAATGGCTGTATAAAAACTAGACTGATGTTTTCAAATACAGTGCACTTTCAAAACTTACATTGCATATAGTCCTCAGGCAGAAACCACAGCAACATGACTAATCAAAACATTTGAAGAATGTAATAGTCAACCTTTAACACACTTCTCATTGCAGCACATTGCACAAGCTGGTGAATGGTAAACAGTGTGCTTTACAGCTGACGTAGTTGCACTTGTGATTACCGGGATCCAAGATTACAGACAGTGACACGATGGAAAAGCCACAAAGTTGATCCTATGTTCAGACATGTTCTAGGATTGTACAAGAGTCAAACTGAAAGAGAACTGCTGGGATCTTAATATGAAGTTTCACCCAACCCCCTTTTTTAAATGAAAAAGATTTAAAGCAGGATTTGCTTTTCTGGATAAAAGTCTTTTTCAAGAAGATGTCTGAAAAGCCATCTGGACTGAATAAGACATTACCGGTATACTGTGTAACCCTTTCAGTGGACGTATCAAGTAAGTAGCTAATCCTTTTGACTGTAACAAGAATAATCTGAAACAGGAAATGATTTTTTTCTGTGAAAAAGCACAACAGATTGAAACATTTGTTTCTTTAAGAAAATAAATTATATGGTGAATAATTTAAGGATAAGATGGAAAAGGTTAATGTTCTGCATTCTGTGCTAGGTATGAATAAAGCAGAAGTACAGAAAAACAACATTGCTAAGCATTTGATCACAAGTATAATAAATGTGTTTTGTTCTTCTTACACTTGGAAAACTGTGTCATTCCAAGCAATGTTGCTAAGATCTATGGGGTCATTTAGGGCAGTGTTTCCCAAACGTTTTTGGGCAACGGCACACCTGTTAGCCGGAAAAAAATCTCGCGGCACACCACCATTAAAGCCCCGCCCCGTGACGTCAGCGCGCAGCGTCACGCCGGGAGGGACGCACAAAAGCGAAAGTTTTTTCCCTCCCCCTTGCCGGGGTGGGAGGAGGCAGCAGAGCGAGGGCAGCTGAGGCGGCGGCGGCGATAGCGGGCGGAGGAGGGGGCGGCGGCGGGAGTTGCTGCTGCTGTTGTTGCTGCTGCTGCCCGGACATGCCGGCCTCCTCCTCCTCCGCTGTCTCGCGCTCCTCCCTTTTGCGCGCGCTGCCCCGCCGCTCGGCACCACCACCGCGGAGCCGCCCCCGGCTCGACGCGGATCCTCGCCGCCGCCGCCGCCTCTCACCGCCCGACTCGCCCGCCTTCCTCCCACGGCACACCAGCCGGTGTCTCACGGCACACTAGTGTGCCGCGGAACACCGGTTGGGAAACACTGATTTAGGGTACCTCTACCATGCTCAGATTTCTGAATCCTGGAATGGTTTGATACACAGAAGCATCAGTCATGCAGTGTTTTGAAATATGACTAATTAAAATGTTTATGTTAAAATTTAAAAATGGCACAAATTTAATTGGGAAAGTGTGTGAGGCAGGAACTGTTTTTGTGATATTTTGGGGCACATAAATAAAACAAAAATCCAAAGGATTAAAATAAAAATATTTTGTATTGCTAATGCCACTTTAATAATTTATCCCCATTTGTTTTACTTATTAAAACAACTGTATATCTTTTGAATAATGGCAGATTGACAGTCAAAAGTGACATGGTAAAAAGCATCAACTCCACAGTGCCTTTTAATTGCTTCACTGTAGACTATTTGGAATAAATGCTGATGTTTTCTATCCCAGGTAGGTTTTGCCCCATTTTATTTATGCATCAATAAATAAGATTTAAACTAAAATATTTTTCTGATAATCACTTATCTCCAGCTCTGTCCCCAACAGTGGGATCAAAATGTTTTCCACAAGGCTCACGCCTATCTATAGGCCCTGGTAACCCTTAAGGACAAATGTTCCATTGGGCTTACCCTCACAAATTCCCCTCAAGCCATCAATTTACTACTCCCATCTCCATTTTTCACCAGTCCACCCAGCTCATAAACTAGTCTCCATCCACGGGAACACTATCAATCCTTTATGTTAGGTTTAGGTAGTCAGGTTTGTGTCTTACCAGATTTAGTATTTAAAGTTAAGTTAATATTTACTGGTGTTCTGTCCTGGAACCTGAAACAGGAGCTGATGGCATTACAATCAGCTTCCCCCACCCTGATCATTAAAGAAAACCCAGAATAGCTGAATGGAGACTGAATGTGCTCTGTAGCCATGGAATGCTGACCAATGATGTGGGCAGGGCAGGTGATGGAAACTGGGTGGGAATGGAATGGACTATCCTGGAGGATGGCATAACTGACTGGAATACTAAACAGAACACTCCACACAGCAATGTCAATTTCAGTCTCTCTCTCTTTTCAATTGTTCCAATCTTGTTTGCGCTCCTGTTTGTGGAAAAGATACATACAGTACGTGTTATTGTTGTGTTTTTTTTAAAGAAGTCCACATGAACAATCAGATGCATCTTTGTGTTCATATCTCCTAATATACACATTTTTGTATGTTGTCTAGTATGTGGGATTTTTGCAAAATATTTAATGGAGTGTATTTTGCACATGATTTTCATCCTTTTGTGTGTGTACGTGGCATCACAACATTTGGAGAAGTACAAATTTCTGAGAACTGTGTTTCAGTTCTCATATTGTTTTCAGAAGCATGAATGTGGTAGGTTCAAAATAAAATTCAAAGTGAACTAATTTCCTCTGCCATCCCTAATCTCGGCTTTGTCTGACATACTTCACATTTTATACAATATTTTACAATCCACATATCTTCCCAATTTCCATTCAGTGGTAATTAAAATATAACTTCTTGTTGTTAAAGATCAGCATTCTTTTACACTTATAATGATATTGACACATCACATGTCAGTCAGAGTAACTAAAGATTTCCTAAATGATGTCTGCCTAGGACAGTGACATGTGACTGCCTGGTCCTGTGTGAGGTGGAAGAACTGCCATTGTCTTCAGGTTCTCTACATACTTCCATTTTCCTGGTGACTACAGGAAGGATCTGCCACATAGTCACCACTATTTAAATAAACTATAATCTTACGTTAATTATATTATTAACTTCTTTTGTGACTAATAGCCTCACTAAAAATGTCATGCAACTCTACAAAAAGAGCCACTGTGATGACCCAGTGTGCCTGAATGTGGCCTTTTTTCACAGCAAATCACAGAGAGTAATTATATACAGAATGTTCTGAGTAGATGGTTCCTACTTAATGATGGATCTCAGAACTATAGATTACAGGTTTTAAAAATAATGAGCTAAATCCTAACACTAGAATGACAGTTCGATTTATATCCTAGAACATGATCAGCAGATTTAATTTAACAGAAACTATATTTCATATAATGCATGTTCAGAACTGCAGCTTTGAAGGTCGTAACACAATGTTTACTGATTAGTTAGGGGTGTTTTTTTTCATAATGCATGTTGTGATCAAAGGCCTTCCTAAGGCAGTTCACAATAAACACCAAGAACAAAAATTAAAGGGTGCTCTATTTTATGCAGATTTAACCAAACACAATTAAGAATGTTAACTAACCTCCAACCTGTTTACCCCCATTCCTAAACACATTAACCCCAGTTGAGGGGATCCAATGTACCCAACCATATATGAACAAGGTTTGCCCATTCTCTTTCATGCTGAGGGAAATTCTCTGAAATATTAAAAATGATGGTGTGTATACATTCACCAACAGTGAAAACAAACAACAATTTATGTGTATAGTCCCTGTTAAAATATGTCTCACATGGTGGGTCTATCTGCAGAAAGCTGTTTGTCTCAAGGCTGTGGTTGCCTCATGTGTAGGAATGAATGAAACAGCCTATTTCTGTCCTGTGTCAGTTTCTCCTACATGCAAAAATGAGTCCAGGACACTCTGTTCATGTGTAAACTTTTAAATAAAAGCGTGAACACTGAACAGTTCTACTAAAAAACAAACAAATTAAAAACCAGGTACTTATGAGGTAGTCCTTGGACTGGCTTCTTTGCACTGTATTGCAACCGTACTCTCCAGAGGCACATATTTCCCCCATACAATATCCTAGGAAGGGACTACACATTATGGCATATGGTTGCTTCCTGGGACTATCTTAAAATACTAAAAAACAACAACAACCAAACACACATAGGCATGTCATAATGTCGAAGTTGTAATGTCTTTACAACCGAATGGCTCAGGCTATTGACATTATAACCCCTGAGCCTACCTAGTGGCAGTGAAGGAAGCAAAGAAGGCTTACTTTACTGCCTCGATTGAATCATTATGTAGTCCGGCAGAGCTTTTCTAGGTTGTACGAGGCCTTTTACAGGCTGGCCCAAAGGAGGTGATAGAACCAATGGTACCTCACTGTGACTTGTTTGCAAAGCATTTTGAGGATAAAATCGCCTGCATCTGCCAATACCTGCTGTTATAGCAGATGAATATCATGGGGTGTCCAGAGCAGAGTCTAGTCATGTTGTGTTGGATGAGTTTCAGTTGGTAAGGCTCAAGGATGTGGACAAGGTGCTCGGATCAATCAGGGTGACCACTTGCATTCTAGACCCTTGCCCCTCTTGGCTGATAAAAATCAGCAGGGAGGGAACAGGTGGCTGGGCCAGGGAGGTGATCAATGCCTCTTTACGAGGGGGTGGTCCCTGCCTGTTTGAAGGAGGCAGTGGTAAAACCACTCCTTAAGAAACTTTCCCTGGATTCGGAAAACCTAACCAACTACTGGCCAATTGCTAATCTCCCTTTCCTAAGCAAAGTTTTGGAGCAAGTGGTTGCAGACCAGTTCTAGGCACTTTGGGGAGAAACTGATTTTCTGGATCCATTTCAATCGGGGATAAGGCCCAGAAACTGCTTTGGTCACCCTGTATGATGACTTCGGTAGAGAGAGAGACAAGGGAAATGTGTCCCTGTTGATTCTTCTCGACCTCTCAGCAGCTTTCAATACCTTTGACCATGGTATCCTTCTCGAGCAACTGTCTGAACTATGGGTGGGTGGCACCGCTTTGCGGTGGTTCCAGTCCTACTTGGATGGCCGTTCCCCAAGGGTGTTACTTGGGGAATGCAATGGTGTTCCTTGTGGGGAATGGAACCCCACATTGAAGGTTCCACAGGGCTCAATCCTATACCCCACATTGTTTAACATCTACATGAAACTGCTAGGAGGTTTGGAGTACGTTGTCAGCAGTATGCTGATGGCCCTCAGCTCTATTTCTCCTTTACATCTGCAGGCGATGCAGTGAAAGAGCTGGACCAGTGTCTTGCCTTGGTAATGGACTGGAGGAGAGCCAACAAACTGAAACTCAATCCAGATCAGACTGAGGCACTGCTAGTGGGTGGTTCCCTAGACCAGATAGGTGGGAGATTGCCTGCTCTTGATGGTGTTACACTTCCTCTGAAGGAGCAGATTCATAGATTCGGGATACTCCTGGATCCTTTGCTGTTGCTCGAGGCTCAGGTGACCTCAGTGGCCAGGAGTGCCTTCCATCAAGCTTTGACTGGTGGCCCAGCTACGCCTCTATCTGGACAGGGATAGCCTACTGTTGTCTGTTCTCTGGTAACCTCAAGGTTAGATTACTGCAAAAAACATTCATTTTTAACCAGGCCTTTGGTTGTTTTGATTGGCATCCTATGCCCTTTTAAAATATGAGGGTTATTTGGGGGGGGGGTTATTGGGGTGCTGTTTTTATTTTGATTATATATTTTGTGGTTTTATATTTTGATTTTCTTCTGTGAACCGCCCTGAGACCTCTGGTTATAGGGCGGTATATAAATTCAAATAATAATAATAATAATAATAATAATAATAATAATAATAATAATAATAATAATATACAAAGAAATTAGGTGGTCAGAGAACTGCCTTCTACATATTTTTATTTTTATTTTGTTTTGCCTTCTACATAGTGTAGTTGCATTGTCCCCATGGCTCTGCTGGTATGTAAATGACATAGACTAATGCTCAGATTTACATTCCAATTTGCCCATGCATCCACAAGGCTGAAATGGTTAGGTCCTCGCCTCTGAAATCCTTACCAATGAGTTAACCCTGCCCTGTGGAACTGCAGTCACTGACAGAGGAAGAGGAGGGGGGGAGCGCCCCGTCCCTGGCAGCGCGATCCCAGTAGAGTGCCATCGTGGCTGCCCGCACTGGGCACCCCGCCCCTGCAGGCAGCATGCCCCACCCCCATGATGCACACCAGCCCCGCCCCCTGCCTGCTCTTCGTCCCCCCCCCCCCAGTGCCAGAGCATGAAGCTCTGCCACTGACTGCAGTCATACACATATGGATTCTCTGCTTCCATCAACCTTTTTGCTAAAGAGAGAAGGACCATAACTAGCACATGTACTCACTGGAGAATTGTTCATTTTAACTAAAATTTTTGAACTGCTTGGGAGCTCCCCTGGAACTGCTTGAGAAATATACATACCTTGTAAATTAACGGTTTGGCCATATGTTTACTACATTACTTCATAAAGAGTGCCATTTCCATTTCCCATTTTTGGAGTGATGCAGCAAGCTCCAAAGGCCTTTTTAAAAAAAATACCTCATTAGGACAGCTTCTCCCTCCTTTTAATTTGTGCCTTTGGCATACATTGGTACCTCGGGCCAGAAATAATACCTTGAGCCTTACCAACTGAAACTCATCCAACACAACTTTGCTTCAGGATGAGAACAGAAATTGCACGACGGCGGCGCGGCAGCAACGGGAGGCCCCATTAGCTAAAGTGGTACCTCAGGTTAAGAACAGTTTAAGAATGGACCTCCAGAATGAATTAAGTTCTTAACCCGAGGTACCACTATACATTGGTTGGGAAGGGCTGATGCAAAAGAGGGCAGGACTCCTGCACCTTTAATAGTTGTACTGAAGAGATAATTGAATGACAAGCTACACCTGCTAAAATTCCCCTCTTACATTCAAGGTGCAAGAGCCCTGTCCTTGTTTGTTTGTTTGTTTTAGTTAATATTTACATATACTTTGTATATAACTGAACTTACACTCAATTACTTAATATTATGTAGAATCAGTGAGCTAGTCAGATATGTAGGTGTCCCTGAGAAATACTTCATTTGTGGTCCGAAACACTGGAGGTGTCACCCACCTCAACCCCCCCAGTGTAGCATCAGACAGATAAGGCTTAGACTGGAGACACATAGACTCAAATGGCTGCTCAACCATTAATTAAATTAAATAACATAAAATAAATTAATTAAACTCACTTGGCCGCTCATTGTCCCTTGGTATAAATTGTTTTGTAGGATTGTGGTGGGGAGAGTTGAATCCTGAGCACATTGGGAGAAGGAATATAGGAAATATTATTAAATGCTGGGCGGTAAAATTAGCACTCCTTATATTGCCCTTCTAATGTGATGTCTTTGCTGCCCACATGCTCACATAGATTGGATCTTCAAGTGGAGAAAACACTACAGGACCACCTTGACTAAGGATAATCGTTGGACTCCCAACTTCCAGCATCTTTGGATGGGGCTGATAGGAGTTTAGAGCCCAACAGCATCTGGAGGGTCACCCTATCTCTGACTTAGGCTGTGTACACCCCCCCCCATACATTTAAAGCACTTTTCCTTTTCCTACAAATAACCCTGGAGATTGTCGTTCACCCTCCTAGAGTGACAATTCCCAGCACCCTTAACAGTTCCCACAAGTCTTTGGTGGTGGGCGATGTGCTTTAAATAGACAGTGTCTGTGCAGTATATGCAGTTGGAGAACAACCTGCTGACCCAACTCGCCAGGTGCACTCACTGCCCCAGATGGACGGAGTATAAATAATAATATTTTATATTTTTGGGGGTAAAAAAACATAATGAAGGCAACCGCATTTCCCTTCTGAAGGCGGTTGTAGGCGGACCTGCAGTTCTTATACAGTAATCCCTGCCCATTCCCCAGGCTTGTTGGGCCTGAGGGGAGCCACCCCGTTGTCCGAGCTACAGCTAGTAGGACCCTCCGCTCACCCAAGAAACTTGGTTGTCGTTCATAAAATCGCCCCCTCACATCCCGCTTTAAAGCCACATCCCGCAAGGTAATGGCGACTCGTGGGAAGAAGAAAGGTTTTGATTTCTGTTCCTCTCGTCCAGTCCCTCGTTCGCCTGCTGCTGCGACTCAAGTTCGCTCCTCTTTGGACAGGAGAAACTGGGCCGAGGGGGGGGGGAGACATGTGTAGTATATGATATGAGGGGAGGTCGCTTCTTCCTCGTTTTTAACGAGGGAGCGAGGAGAATAAAAGTTAGCCATTGCGCCCTGAGGCACGCGATAGGGCGCTTCCTGTTGTTGTTGCTGTTGCTGCTTCCAATTCAACCCATCCCGAGGCTTCCCCAACGTTACGGAGAGGCGAGGAAGCTGAGGGAAAACCAGTCCGAGAAGTAACCGGCGGCGGGTAAGAAAAGAGCGTAGGAAACGCCGGCGCGAGCTTGGCCTCCGCAGCGCCCCCTCTGCCGGCCCTCGGTATCTCCCGGAGTCTGCCCGAGCGTGACTCCGAGGCTGACGGGCTCCTCCCCCTCCCCCTCCCGCTCCCCTTCCTCCTCCTCCCCCTCTCGTGTCTGTGGCGCTCGCTTCCCCGTCACCCTCCCCCTCCCGCTCTTGTGCCGGGAGGATCAAGATGGACGGGGTGCGTCGCTGCCTGGCGATGGACTGAGGGAGGTGAGCGAAGGACGCCGGGAAGCTGAGGCGGCCACAGCGGCGTCTGAGGAGAAAGTCTGCGGCGCCGCGGAGAGCGAGCGAGTCACTCACTCGGGCAGCGGGGAGGAGGAAACAAGAGCGCGGCGGGGCCTCGCGGCGGCCTTTCCTAAGCCGCCTGACCGGGTCACCCTGCGAGGCCTGCGGCTGCCAGACAACGCGAGCGCCGCGGCCCGGTCCGGGTAAGAAGAGGAGGCGGGGAGAGCTTGGGGCTCCGAGGCAGGCGGTTCCGGGACGGCTCCGCCGCTGGCGGGTCGGGCTGGGCTTCGGGGTCCGTGTGGGGAAGGCGGCTGGAGGGGGGAGGCTGGAGAGAGGCCACGCCGAGTCCAGGCGCGGCGGGGCTTGGTAGGCCTGGGGAAACGGAGGGTTTGGGGACGGGAGGGTAGCGAGCGGGGTCGCCTGTCCGGGCTGCCGCGAAGAGATCTGGTTGGGGCCTGTGGGCCTAGTAGGAGGCGAGGCGAGCAGGTGCTTCTTCCTCGGGGCTCGCCTGAGCCCTGGGCTGCGGGCCCTGTGGAGGGGAAGTGATCGGCTTCCTCTCGGTGCCTGAGCTTGTGGCCTTACGTTGTTTTGGGTTCTCCTTTGTGACTAGGGGCTGTAATGCTAACCGTGTTTACTCGGGAGGGAATGCTATTGAGCTCAGCGGGGCTTACTCTCGGAGAATTGCGGGTGGGGTTGGATTGCAAGCCGGATCTGTAAAAGTCAGTGTAACATCCCTGGCTGTATTGTCTGGCGTTGGCGTTATTCACTCTCGTCGTAGAAGGTCGGCAAATAATTATATCACGAACGTGTGAAGGTACCTCATGGTCAGGCTGTCGGTCTGTGTAGCCCAGTAGTTATCTACTCTGACCGGCAGCGGTTCTCCAAAGTCTTGGGTAACTTCCAGCCCTGTTACCTAAGATCCTTTTAGCTGGATATACTGCGGACTGAACCCTTCTGTGTGGAAAGCATGTGCTTTGCCACAAAAGTTTGGCCCCTTCCCCCACATTTATTACTTTGTGGGAGAGTGTGCCTGACTGTGTGTTTGACTTTTATTTATTTAAGCTAAGTGTGCCTTTCCCTGTGCATGTAGGCAGCCTTTGAAGGATTTACCTTTGTGATATATGTATTTAATACAGGACAAAGTTTCTTGTTGTTGTTACCTGGGGTTTTTCAGCTTGCAGGAATCATTCTATTGTTTTTAGTTTGGTCTCTCATGCAGACCAAGTTGAAAGTAAGTTTGACTAATTTCTATGTAACTTTGTTTATAACTGGGTAGTATTTTACATCATAAGGCTGGTTTTTTTCTGGAATGCTCCCCCACCAAGTTGTTAAAAGGTAACATTATTAATTGCTAACACGTCACAAGCAAACACACAGGCAGACTTTGCCCAACAATATATTTTTTAAAGGCACAATTCTGGAGAGAGTCTTCCTCTCCCTAATACTTCAGTACTGAAGAAACTTTGTACAGTTTACTTTTTCCATGTTTGTAATATAATTCATTTATGGAAGGATAAAAGCAAATGTGTGAAAGGGCATATTTACTTCAAACTGCTTTTGTGTGTGGTGGTTATATTGACCTAGGAACAGCCTCAGGTTTACAAAAATAGGTAATTACTTGTATGTTAGAGTAAGAGTAAGAAGCTTTAATATGCCAATAAAGATAGCATTTAGCTTCTGAAGTACAAGGGAATTATGAGAATTTTTCATCTGTTTTCAGCTTATCATTAGTTTTTATACTGGTTTTCTATAACAAATTATACCCAAAGTGGCTTAATACATAAGAAAGAGTGATGTGTATCAGAATTTTTTAAAAACCTAGTAATACAACGTATCAGCAGTACATTAAGATAGTAATCCATATCAGTAGCCTATCAAATCACTGAGACCAATTAATTTTTTAAAAAGAAACTTTAAAATATTTTTTTTAAAGCAAAATTGACAAAGTTTACCATCAGTCTCTAAAAGCTATAAAAAATTGAATGACAGCAAGAACAGAACTTTAGGAACATATAAATAAGTAAGCAATGCCCAGAAGCAGTGGGAATGGCATACATAGCTTAGTGCATATATAGAAAGATATAATTTGATGTAAATCAAGTCAATAAGGTATAGCATTCCAAATACATTCCCTGATCTCTCCATTGCATTGGAAGGCCATGCCAAAAAGTTTCGAAATAGTTAACAGTAAACCAGGTTACCAGAGCATGCACTTTTGTGGCCAAGCTATCCCTTTCCAGGAGCAGTGGTAGCAGGTGAGGCAGCCAAAGGTGACCAAAAGCACTCTGGGCCACCATTGCCATTTGGACCTTTGGTGACAAGATGGACCTGGGACTACTCCCAGACTACAAACTTGCTCCTTCAAGGGAGTGCAGTCCTATCTAGAGCAGGCTGTCTGCCTCATTCCCCAACATGAGAACCAACAACCCAAAGGACCTTCATCTTTCCAGGATTCAGTCACAATTTATTGACTGTAATCTAGTTCATTACAGTGGTCCAGCGCCTGCACACCCTCAGCTGATTTAGATGACAGAAGTAATAGAAGTGGTTGTCATGCCATCACCATCCCAAAGGTACCCAACTCCAGATCTCTTAATGACTTCTCTAAATGGCTTCATATAGATATAAATTGATTTCAGCAAGGCATTCGACAAGGTGCCCCATGATATTCTTGTAAAGAAGCTGGTAAAATGCAGTCTTGACTATGCTACCACTCAGTGGATTTGTAACTGGCTGGCTGACCGAACCCAAAGGGTGCTCATCAATGGTTCCTCTTCATCCTGGAGAAGAGTGACTAGTGGGGTGCCACAGGGTTCTGTCTTGGGCCCGGTCTTATTCAACATCTTTATCAACGACTTGGATGATGGACTCAAGGGCATCCTGATCAAATTTGCAGATGACACCAAACTGGGAGGGGTGGCTAACACCCCAGAGGACAGGATCACACTTCAAAACGACCTTGACAGATTAGAGAACTGGGCCAAAACAAACAAGATGAACTTGAACAGGGAGAAATGTAAAGTATTGCACTTGGGCAAAAAAAATGAGAGGCACAAATACAAGATGGGGGACACCTGGCTTGAGAGCAGTACATGTGAAAAGGATCTAGGAGTCTTGGTTGACCACAAACTTGACATGAGCCAACAGTGTGACGCGGCAGCTAAAAAAGCCAAATGAATTCTGGGCTGCATCAATAGGAGTATAGCATCTAGATCAAGGGAAGTAATAGTGCCACTGTATTCTGCTCTGGTCAGACCTCACCTGGAGTACTGTGTCCAGTTCTGGGCACCACAGTTCAAGAAGGACACTGACAAACTGGAACGTGTCCAGAGGAGGGCAACCAAAATGGTCAAAGGCCTGGAAACGATGCCTTATGAGGAACGGCTAAGGGAGCTGGGCATGTTTAGCCTGGAGAAGAGGAGGTTAAGGGGTGATATGATAGCCATGTTCAAATATATAAAAGGATGTCATATAGAGGAGGGAGAAAGGTTGTTTTCTGCTGCTCCAGAGAAGCGGACACGGAGCAATGGATCCAAACTACAAGAAAGAAGATTCCACCTAAACATTAGGAAGAACTTCCTGACAGTAAGAGCTGTTCGACAGTGGAATTTGCTGCCAAGGAGTGTGGTGGAGTCTCCTTTTTTGGAGGTCTTTAAGCAGATGCTTGACAACCATATGTCAGGAGTGCTCTGATGGTGTTTCCTGCTTGGCAGGGGGTTGGACTCGATGGCCCTTGTTGTCTATTCCAACTCTATGATTCTATGATTCTAAATAACTTGGGGGACAAGATGGATCCCTGTGGTATCCCACAGCACAGCTGCTATGGGGAAGAGCAAAAGACTCAATGCAGCCCTTTGAAATTTATCCTGCAGGTAGAAGCAGAGCTACCATAACACCACGCCTGTAGAGTTGGTCCAGCATAACCCCCTACCCTGCAGCATTGGTCCAGCAAGATACCATAGTCAGTGGTATCAAAAGCTGATGTCCAAGAGAACCAACAGGGTCATAATATTCCTGTCTCTGTCATAAAGCTGCTCATTCATCAGGTTAACCAAGCCTGTTTTGGTTTCAAAGCCTGACCTGAAGCCAGACTGAAATTGGTCTAAATAATTTGATTCTTCTAAGAACACCTAAAGGTGGCCACTCCAGCACCTTGCCCAAGAAAGGGGGCATTAGCAACAAGGCATCTAGTCCCAAAGTAATGGGATATTATGTGGTGGAGATACCACCATTTTCTAATCACTGCTGCTTTCTGCCTGCCAGTGAATAAGGTGGGAGGAGTGGCTATTACTTTTACCTACTGAGGTTGGGTTTTTAAAAATTTCCCACCCATGGACTGCTATGGTGGGGGTGGAAATAACACTAGTTCCTGGGCTGGCATAGTTTTGCCACCATTCTTGGAGTATTTCATGAGAGTGAGATTTCATAGGATTCTGTGGGTCAGGGTTTTGACTGACATACCCACAGAATGTCTCCCTTTGTCCTTCACTGTGGATGATTGTTTCTGCCTGTGGAATAGCAGTGGCAGTAGACATCATTTCTCTGCTCACTGAGAAGGTCTGGAGGATCTGGACAGCTTTCTTGGGAGTTTATGGTATGTTCTGTTAGAAAGATGCAGCTCTGAGCTCAGTGAAACTTTTAAGTAAATATGAATTGGCTTGGGCTGAAGCTGTGGGTAGTGCAGTCCAAAAAAGTGCTCCTAGTGTAGCCTGTAATTGCCACATTTGTTGGTATCTCATCATTGATATACATACCCCTTCTGTTACAAATAGGCAGTCTGTTAGTGGGATGTTTGTGTCAAGGTGAATGAAAACAGCAACAATCGGAGTTCTTTAAACCAAAATTTATTAGGGTAATAGTCAGTGTTGGTTATATTCAGAGTAGACTCATTGTAACTTATGGACAAGTACATTGATTGCATTGAGTCTACTCTAAGTAATATTGGATATCACACTATTTCCTTAAATATTTAAGGAATGTTTGGTCATAATTAGCAATATTATGGCAGCAGAAAAAGTTCCTTCTTACTCTTTAGGATTCATTTTAATCATTATGTGGTCACAACTTGAATCTTGGAGGGGATCATTATGTCAGTACCTTATAGCCTAAGAGGAAGATAAAAAATGCTTCAGTAGATGTTCCAGTTGTAAAAAAACAACAACTTGATTATTATTTAGGAAGAGGATGTTAGTTCTTGAACTGCTAGTGTTCCGTTTTCCCTTTACAACCATAGTCATTTCTTACAAGGTATAATTACAACATCAACAAATGAATGCATAGTATTAGATACAAGCACTGATGCAGTACTGGAACATTGTGATTGTGACATTTTGCTGGTGTTGCCCTTTTTGGAACTACTGGGCTTGATGCTGCCACCTTCGCATAATCAACCTATGTGTTGTATGCAAAACTCTAACATGATGAATGAAAAGATATAAAGAAGATTAAAAGTTAGGGCAGAAAAGCATATCAAATTACTGGGAACCACTATTAATTTTTTATGCATCAGGCTTCCTCTAACTAAAATCCTTAGGTTTCAATACTATTTCTGTATCCTTGGTTGATCAGGCACTTGGCACTTTTACAGCCCTGGATAAATTATTTTAATAACATGAGTAATGTTTAATATCTGAGTACTGTTCCAATTACAGTGGTACCTCGGGTTAAGTACTTAATTCGTTCCGGAGGTCCGTACTTAACCTGAAACTGTTCTTAACCTGAAGCACTACTTTAGCTAATGGGGCCTCCTGCTGCTGCTGTGCCGCCGGAGCACAATTTCTGTTCTCATCCTGAAGCAAAGTTCTTAACCTGAAGCACTGTTTCTGTGTTAGCAGTCTGTAACCTGATGTGTATGTAACCCGAGGTACCACTGTTTACTACATCTTTGGGCAGCACACACACACACACACACACACACTTTTATATAGTGATATTTTTAAACATGTTTCTGGTTGTTATGGCTGCAATGATAACCTTGAAACTGTTTTAGCAGTGCCTTGTGAAATATCCCAACACAAGACCAATTCTGTTGGTAAAGGATGACACTGTGCAGCACTTTTTCAGTGATTAGCACAAAGAAAATAAAGTATACTAAATCATCAGATATAATCTATTGTGCATAGTTTATCCTGACTGCAAGACTTAGGTTACTGTGGTACACATTTATTTCCAAAGTGTGCATATTTTTTTGCAGTAAGTATCTGCTTGACAATTCTACACATATACTCAGAAATAAATTCCATTCAGTTCAATCTATGTATAGAATTGCAGCATAAAAATGTTGTGATACAGTTGGGAAGCACAATTTAAAATTTGACTGTACACCTCTTGATGGATTGCTTTTTCTTTTTTTAGGCAAAGACTACAGGAACCTGGGATCTTTGCAGAGTGGAAGATTTTTTGCACTCAAGTTATTCTGACCATATTTTAAAAATATTTTTGGGTTACTTTTTAATTTAAGAAAAGGCAGCTCTTTAAAATCATGGCAGATGTGGACCCAGATACATTGCTCGAGTGGCTGCAGATGGGGCAAGGAGATGAAAGAGACATGCAACTAATAGCTCTGGAGCAGTTATGTATGCTGCTTTTGATGTCTGACAATGTGGATCGATGCTTTGAAACGTAAGTAAATTTTTATTTTCATAATTTCATGCAGGCTTACATCTGCTGATCAATTTCATCCACATCAAGCTGAAATACTGCTGTTTGAATCTGTTAACTAGTGTTTCTAGGCAGACTTGAGCAATCCATTGACACCTGTAGTGATCATTAAAAGAAGTAAAAAAAGAGCAGCTGTAGCACTATCTGTTTTAACATCAGGTTTGTACTCTTGTTAAAGGCGTGTTTCGTCTGGAGGCAGCTGGACTAATTTCCTTCTTGGGAGCTTGCTTGCTGCTTTTAGCATGCGTGCAGATCCTTGGGTATAAGAAAAACATCTGCATTACAGCTTTTGCTGTAATCATATGGATCTACTGGGGGGCGGAAGATAATTTTAATTAAGCGTGTTTCCAAAAAAGGTGACAGAAGCAAGATCATTTTTAAAAGATCAGTTTTTCTTTTCAAGTTCTTCTAATTCTTTATTTTCTGAAATATTTAAGATTAGTGTTCGGTTCAGTTACTGTTAACTTTAAAACTTAGCAGAGGGTTTCAGCTGTGCCCTGACTAAATAACAATTATAAAATGTTGCAGCTGTTAGCAGAAATAGATTTTAGTACTAACCTTAGAAATTATGGGTCATAGTGGACAAGTTTGTTTTATAGTGCTTATACCATATCTTAATGTTTTAAAACATGATTCTCTTCTGAGAAGCTGAACTGAAAGTTAATAATTTTTAAGGTCTCTAAATTGTGTCATTTGCTGTGGATGACTGGAAACTATTATTAAATAAGATACCTTTACTTATTGATACATAAGGAAAGAACTGTGGAGATTTAATAATGTGCCTTTTGTTTTTGAGATTAATAGGATTTTTTCTTTCCTTCAAGAGCTCGTAAGAGTAGTTGTTATTAGAACAATATTGCTTTAAACGTTTTTCTTCTGAGCAGTAAACTGCTTTTTATTATGAACTAGAAAAGTTTCCCAGTTGTAATGAAATACATCTGCCAAGAGTAAGTAAACCCTTTGTTGTGACCAGAGAGCTTAAGAAACCACAAATTTTAGGGGGGAAATGGTAGCATGAATGCCTTGCCTGTTCTTGAGCCCCTATGTCTATTAGTTCTGGAACCATATTTTACCTAAAGTCAAGGAAAATGGAACATCTTTGCTATTTAAAAGTATGTTACTATGACTGAGAGCCATAAACCACAAACTTAAAATTAGCGAGATGGACACTGGAGATGCACTCTGGTCCTTAGTGGACTTAACTAGTTTAAAAACAACCACTTTGGTATATAGGTTAGAAATTTGTTTGTAAAACTGTTGACTTTCAAAAAGCATTTTACAGGTAGTGATGTTCATTTCAGTCCTTCTGTCCTGTTAATATTAGTTGGTAGTGTTAAGTCACCTTTCTGTGACTGTGATTCAGGGAGCCTGATCATTAGTCATCACATTTTTTTCACAATAACACTTAAGAAAGTTTTAAATACTATATATACTTTGATGCATTTGCCACTGAATTTTAAAATGATTGCTTCCGCCCTATGTTTTTAGCTTTTTATTTTAGCTGTAAGTAAGCAGCCTTGGGTCCCTGTCTGGGAAACCATCAGGATATAAATAAATATAAACAATAAAAATATCCAGTGTTAGTCATACTTTGAATAGACTTGGTGGGAGAAGTTCATTGTAGCTCTATGGCAATTGTTCCATCAGCATAAGCATTTCAGCTAGTTAGAATGACTCCCTCCCACTGCACTGTTCTGGGGATTCTTTTGACACGCACCAAGCCAATTTGGGGAGGAGGGGGGAAGTCTTTGCACAGACTTCTGTTAGAGGGATTTGTTAGTTGGATATCGCCTTCAGAGATTTAACCACAGAGTTAGAATTTATAGTTGAAATTGTGCAGAACCATCTTTATTAAATTACTATAGTAAAATGGTTATGGGTAACATTGGTGCATGGTGATTCCTGTCTATTTGCTACTCTGTTTGTAAATTTCAGAAATCTTTAAATTTCCTTCTCTATTAAAACTAATTGTGACACTGGATTCATTTGTTAGGTAAAAACTCAGGATTTTTTAAAAGTTTTTTTTGTCTTTTTCTGTGGGGTAATGTTATTTATCTTGTATATGTTTCATGATGTGTATGTGTATTTTGTCTCTGTTTTAAAGTATATTCCTTGCTAAAATGAGCAGCCCTGCTCAGGCATTGAATTCTGTGTGTTCCTAGGCTTGTCTGTGCTTCTATTTATATGTATACGTGAACATGCAATTTGCATGTTTACCCACAGAAAAGGAGGGTGGAATCTTTAATCTGGAGACAGTTACACACAATAGGGGTGATTGCACCAGGTTAATGCTATTTTACCAATGTTAATATGCTATTGCTTGCTTGGAGTAATTGGCAAGAACGGGAGGCAGTGGAAGACAGGAGTGCCTGGCGTGCTCTGGTATATGGGGTCATGAAGAGTCGGACACGACTAAACAACTAAACAACAACAACAAATAAATTTAAAAATAAATGTGAATAAGATAGTATTTACTTAGGTTGAATTGTGGACGGTGAGTAAAATGGTTTTGCTGTTTGAGGCAACAAATGCGGTGTTACAGAGTAGCAAGATGGTTGGCTAGTCACTACAAGTTATTACCCAGGTTACCCAGACTCATGTTTCTTGAACAAAACTTTACAGTACTTAAATTCTTCCTATGGCAGCAATGGAAATGGACAGAATGAAGAGTTGCCATATGTGGAGAGGGACAGGCTCTAGGGATTCAGTAGGGCTGCAGGTAGAATAAAGATTTAATTTATGGAATTTCTAAACTTTCAGGTTCATCCAGGTTTAGGGCCACTTTGCATGATTTTATGCAATAAGCCACTTAATGCTTACTGCCTCTTCCAGGCAAATTGGTTCCACTGTATCTCCAGGCATCTTCAAAACATTCTGGGTGGTGGCTTGTGGCAGCTCATGTATGGGTTGTTCTGATTGGTGGGCGGGCACATACAAAACTCCGGAGAAGCCACCCTATAGAGGAAGTACAAAATAGTTCCATGGAAGGTATATTGTATGAAACAGCCTTTAGAAAGGTAGAATGGTGATGATAGTGAAACATATTGCTGATTAATTTCACATTTTTTCTCAATATTATACCTCTTTTCTTATCACAGTTGTAATTTGAGTGATTATTTTGTATCTATTTGAATTGGAGTATGTGCAAAAAACTTGATTCACTTATCTTGCTGCCATTTCATTACAAAATTTAAAGGCATTTAGCTCCTTAACTTATTTGATCTTTTCCAACTTCAGAGTTTTTAAAGAAAAAGGTTTTATTGCTTTAGGCAAAGCAATTTTCTGTGCACAATCATTATTGTGGAATGAAAACTCAGAATTGAGTAGACAAATCTGATTATGGAGTGAACATACAGAATAACACAAACATGCACTTCTTGTGTCATAATCGTAATTTATTTAGTGTTCTAGCAGTCCAGGAAGGAATGCAGGAAAACTGCCTTATACTGACTCAGACCATTCATCCTTGTAGCTCGCTGTTGTCTACATTGACTAGCAAGTGGTTATCCAGGGTTCTTGCCCAGCCCCACCTGAATGTAAGATCCATCTTGAGAGATCCTACTCCACCTGCCCCTGCCAAATGCATTTGAGTCCCTTTTAGTTCTGGTTATAGAATAGCCTTTCCAGGGAGTCTGGTACAATTTTTGTAGTATTTTAAGCACTGAGTGAAGAGCTTTCCATTCACGTAGGGCTTTTACATATTTTTGTTAGGCTGTGCTTCATTTTAAATTCATTTTAATTTTGGGGGTGCAAAGTTCTTTTTTTAAAAAAACCCAGTTGTATAGTTTTACTCTTTAATGGGTTTATGGTTTCCACTATAGTTCAACTTTTTAAAAACTTACTTATTGTAACTCACCTAGAGAACTTTGTTAAGTGGAGGCAGACAATGTCATAATAAATACCAGAAAGTGCTGGGATTGAACATGGACCTTCTGCATTCAAAGCATGTACTCTACTGTTCAGCTATGGCACCCCCCCCCAATATTTAGTGCATGACAATATCCAACACACACACACACTCACACTCACTTGATCTTGGACCTATTATTCAACCTAGGCAAGGAGGAGAACTGACCGTTATCCTCGTTAAGGCAAGCCTTCATGTACTCAAAGATTTATCAAGGTAGTATGTCATATGTATAAGAAGGCATTAATTTAACAGTATCCAGACAAAAGAACTGAAATCTGTCAAAATATGTTTCAGATGTGCAGAGTGGTCTCTATTGTCATTTGCTTGTAGCGGTTTTGTTACCTTGAATTATTGGATTTTGACTTTTAATGGAGGTTTACTATGTAACTGAAATTAAAGCATAGGTCCTCTGTAAGTTCAGAAAAACATACCCAAAAATATTTTCACATACAGGCTTTTAACTAGTTTAGATTTCCTTTTCCATTCCAGATATAGATGGTGTGCTTATAACCAGAATATATGTCTACTGGATTGGATCCAAAGTTGTTTGTTTGAGTCGAAGGCAGTTATGCACTTGCAGGAAGGTCCCTCCAATTGTTAACTGTTCTGTTTTCATTTTGTAGTTTCCTGTGCCACTAGTATCTTACAGAGGGTCAGCCAACTATTAGGAACATTTTTTTGCAGAGGGAGACTCAGACAGTGGGCAAGTGTTCTGTTCATGAAACTGAAATTAGTATTGAAGCCCATATCTGTGACCCCAGAACAGTTGTAATCATTTTATTTTGTCTAGATGTTAATTCTAAACAGTGGCTCATAGAATCTTTCATAGAATTGTAGAGTTGGAAGGGACCCTGAGACTCCCTGCAATGGCAAAGATCACAGAAATGTATATGGAAATGTGTATGTTAGTGATGAGTAATCTGTCTCTTCTTGCAGATGTCCCCCTCGTACCTTTTTGCCAGCACTGTGCAAAATATTCCTTGATGAAAGTGCTCCTGACAATGTATTGGAGGTAACAGCTCGTGCTATAACTTATTATTTGGATGTATCAGCGGAATGCACTCGACGGATTGTGGGAGTGGATGGTGCTATCAAAGCACTTTGTAATCGTTTAGTAGTTGTTGAGCTTAACAACAGAACCAGCAGAGACTTGGCTGAGCAGTGTGTAAAGGTATGGTGTATTAATTTTCCTTCATCACAGAAAACAAAGCTCCATAATAAGAAAATGTTTTTTATAATAGTTGTCTACTTACAAGACCAGGACAGAATTGCTTTAAATTTTGATATCTTAAGCAAAACAATAAAACTTCTGCAAAAATATACCCTTATCCCAAACAGTCTCAAGTAGATGGCTTAGTGGACAAATTGTCTTGAAAAGTGGGAAATCTAATTGCATTTCCACAATTGCTATTAACATTATTTTTAAAAACCTGTGTGAGATCCTGTTTGTGGATCTTCTGCAACGTATCTTGCTTGGCGCCTAGATATTTGAACCTTGAGACTGCTAAAGTCATATATGACATAGCCCGTTAAAACTCATATGTCTTATCCAGTTACCTTAGGCTTCTGTATCTTCCAGACACAAACTGCTTCTGGTGTTCTAATATTAGATACGCATAACACTTTTTAAACCTGGGGCCATGTTCCGTTGTTAGAAAACTGTAAATGTGTAGGAGGCGCATGCCTGTGTGCTCCAGTTCCGCCCCCCCCCCACTTGCCAAGTTGAGCTTTAAGGTCTGAAAAGAGCTTGTATGTGTGTCAGCACAGGGCTCCTGATCATGGATTCACACATGCTTACAAACTCCCTTCAGATCTTTCTGTTCAACAGGGTAATGTTGGGGTGGAGGGGCAGGGCCAGCATACACAGCCCCCTATCTGTTACATGTTTATAGCTTTTTTGGCACCATGAGAGGTTTAATGCATTCATACTGATGATTTTGATCAATAATATTTTAAAATAAAAAGTGAATAAGCACTAGGAGAATTGAATTGGAAAGAATGCATGCTTTGTTGTATGATTGTCTGTGTAATTCCATTTTCATTCTAGGTGTTGGAACTCATCTGTACCCGTGAATCAGGCGCTGTGTTTGAAGCAGGGGGGTTGAACTGTGTGTTGACATTTATTCGTGACAGTGGGCACCTGGTTCATAAAGATACGTTGCATTCTGCTATGGCTGTAGTATCCAGACTCTGTGGAAAAATGGAACCTCAAGATTCCTCATTAGAAATTTGTGTTGAATCCCTCTCCAGTCTGTTAAAACATGAAGACCATCAGGTAAACAATTTAGAATATGTAATTGAAAAAGCACTGTAAATAGGTTACTCCAGAATTGAGAACTGTATAACAAATATTACAAAGAATTTAGTGCACATTGCCAGCACTGGCTAGTGCAAGTAAACAGTTGTATGGTTGTAGGATGTATGGTAGTAGGATTAATTTCAAGTAGCATGAAATCCTTGGCTCTAATGTAACTTTTAATTTTTATTCCTATGGGGAATTAGAGGGATTGCAGTTGGCTTTTTTATGGAAATGGGAAGGAAAAAAATGTTCTTTGGTGATCAGTAAACAGTGATCTGTTTACACTTTGTGCTTTAATTTATTTTCACATAAAGTGACATAAAAGCCAAAGAGTTGCACAAATGAAACCTTTGGGACTGCCATAGAACCTGCCTAATTTTTATGCAAACCCTTGCACAAGCTTTTGTGGAAGTAGTTATGGAAAAGCACTAGCTGCTATTTAAGCTTAAGATCGTGCACATTGTATCTCCTCCCCATTTTATCTTCACATAAATCCTGGTAGGTAGAAGAGAAAGTGATGTCAAAGGTCACCAGTGAGCTTTGTGGCTGAATGCAGATTTGAGCCTGGGTCTCCTGTGTTTTAGTCTGATACTTTTTACCACTATACCACAGTAACTCTCTAATGAGGATTCGTGGTATTCTTTCTTAGGTGCTAGGATTTGCACTTGAACAGTTGTGTGGATGCTGTTTGGGTCAGAGATTATTCATCCCACATATATCTGTAACGTAATGCTGTGTCTCATTTCCCCAATTACAATCCCTATTTAGGACTTGCATTAGAAAATGACTGTTGTCGTAAAAGAAATAATGCATAGCTAAAAAAGTACAGAAGCTGTGGATTGATATGAAACAGTGTTCTTGTATAATTTACTAAATGTCAATATTGATGCTTTTACTTTAAATTTTCTGTCTTTCAAATCTTTTTAATTATATGCTTTGTTCCTTCAGGTTTCAGATGGTGCACTGCGTTGTTTTGCTTCGTTGGCTGACCGATTTACACGCCGTGGAGTTGATCCAGCGCCATTAGCCAAACATGGACTAACTGAGGAGCTATTATCTCGAATGGCTGCAGCAGGTGGCACAGCTTCAGGACCATCTTCAGCCTGTAAACCTGGCCGGAGTAGCACAGGAGCACCATCTGCAACTGCAGATTCCAAATTAAGTAACCAGGTGTCAACTATTGTAAGCCTGTTATCAACACTCTGCAGAGGATCTCCAGTAGTAACACATGTAAGAATTTCTTTGTTAAATATCTATTTTTTAAAAAAAATATTAAGCTTTACTTCTTGGCAGATATTGTATGTATGTTCTTTGTTTCTTTAATTTTCTGTCATCATAAATAAGAATAAATTTGTGTAGACCTTCGTCTAGTTCACATTCTAAAATCCTTAAAATGTTAATTGTTACTGCTACATTTGAACTTTGCTTATGCTCCCTCCCTCAGCTCCTTTGGGAGGAAGGATGCAATGTAAATTGAAATAATAATAAATAATAAAAAAATTAGCTTTTTTATATGGAGATGCAATCCCTTTCTCATTGGATTTTCTAAAGTCCTGTATATTTTTATTGTTCAGACTTTTAATTATTTCCAGGATCTCCTAAGATCTGAGCTTCCAGATTCTATAGAGAGTGCATTGCAGGGTGATGAAAGATGTGTACTTGATACCATGCGTTTGGTAGATCTTCTTTTGGTGCTACTGTTTGAAGGACGGAAAGCCTTGCCAAAGTCTAGTGCTGGATCTACAGGCAGAATCCCAGGATTGCGTAGACTTGATAGTACTGGAGACCGTTCCCATCGGCAGCTGATAGATTGCATCCGCAGCAAAGATACCGATGCCCTAATAGATGCTATTGACACAGGTGGTAAGCAAATGACCTCTATTTGACATTGTAATTTCTAGTTTGCTTCTTAATGTTTATCTCTATAACGGATGGGCACTAAGAATAATATTTTTGTTGAAAATTATTTTTAGCTTGTTTGATATGCAGGGTAGAATACTGAGACTTAACATTTTGTTTTCATTTATATCGTTGCAAACATATAATGACACTTTCTTTTCCACTCCTCTAGCTTTTGAAGCAAATTTTATGGATGATGTAGGACAAACTCTCTTAAACTGGTCCTCTGCTTTTGGAACTCAGGAAATGGTAAACAAGGAAAAGAAACATTATTTTGATTTTCTGCATAAAGGAAATGGTACAAGTAAAAATAAACTGTTGCTCATCTGTAAACAGGTTGAATTTCTCTGTGAACGAGGTGCTGATGTTAATAGGGGTCAACGATCATCATCCTTACATTATGCAGCATGTTTTGGAAGACCTCAGGTAGCAAAGGTGATTTTTAAATATTTATCTTTTCTATCATAACAAATCATTCCATCCCTTATCAGCATTTAGACCAGCTGAAGTATGTCTTTTTTTAAAAGTGTTCTGTCCCTTAATACTTCATGTTTGGCATATGTGATTTTTATTTTTTGGAAACACATTTATTTAGTGTGTGTTTGTGCCCTTGGCAAGTATGAAAGTTGTGCAAAACTCTTCACAAAAACATAACAATGTAACATATCTCACCATCTCAATAGCTGCCTTCAGACAACCCTCAATGATCTGGATTATTTTGAGCAAGAGCAGTGTATATGTCCTCCTCCCTTCTGTAAAGCATTCCTTAGTTTTTGAAACAAAAACCAGTTTGCTATGATGTCTGAACCAGCAAATTAGTAGGAGTGCTTACTCCAAACTAGAATCAATTCTGATTTGGAGCAATACAGTGGTGCCTCGCAAGACGAAAAGAATCCGTTCTGTGATTCTCTTCATCTAGCGGTTTTTTCGTCTTGCGAAGCAAGCCCATTGACCTATTAGCGGCTTTTAGCGGCTTATCGGCTGATCGGATCAGCTGATAAGCGGCTTAGCGGCTTAGAAAAAGGGGGGGGGAACCCGCAGGAACTTGCAAGACATTGTCGTCTTGCGAAGCAAGCCCATAGGAAATTCGTTTTGCGAAGCACCTCCAAAACGGAAAACTCTTTCGTCTAGCGAGTTTTCCGTCTTGCGAGGCATTCGTCTTGCGGGGTACCACTGTAATTCAAACTGTAGCCAGCTGGTTTAGATATCACAACATACTGTGATTTGATTCAAATAGTAAGTAAGGGATGGTGCCCTTTAGGAGAGGGAGGGAGGAAGTCATTAATCTGTTCTGTACATAGTCAGAGGAACCTAAATTGTACCATTGACATACTGAGTAGCTTTTTTATTCCAGTAATTCTGGTAATAATAACTTGCTTTTAGACTCTCTTGCGACATGGTGCCAATCCAGATTTGAGAGATGAAGATGGAAAGACTCCTTTGGACAAAGCTCGTGAAAGAGGGCACAGTGAAGTAGTGGCTATTCTTCAATCTCCAGGTTAGTGTAAAAAGATTCCAGGCAGTTTTTGTCATAGTAAAGCATTGGTTGAATTTAAGTTGAATTTAATAAGGTAGAATTCAATCCGTGCCATAAGATAGCATTTTTTTTGAAAAAAATATACTGCTGAAATGTTAACAGTTTGATTATTTATTACCAGATTTTCTTGAAATAAACAGACTGCATTCAGCAATAAGCTCACTGTTGCCCTGTTTCAAAACAAATGGAACTAGTATAAGAGATTGTTTTTTCATGTAGCTATGACAGCCGAACGTCCAGAAAAAAATGCCATAATAGTCTGTGGCATAATATTTTTGTGGGGGTTAAGGCAGAAGAGTAACAACAGCCTGACATGGCAGTGTCTTGTCTCACTTCTTTCTGAAGCTTCACATGCAGCTATCAACTATGGTATGAGCAGGCCAACTGAAATCCTGCCGTAGGAGCAAGCAGACAAAAACAAAACATTTTAGGCGGTGGATGAGGAGGAGAATGGGTTGGGTTACAACCCTCTTCACGTGATAGAGGCAGGAAGGCAAGGGTTTTTCTTTAAGATTCTTTGTACTTCTGTAAAACTTGGGGTTCCTCCAGAGTCTGCCAATACCTCTGCCTTTGCATGGACGCTGCCTTTTCAGCTATATAACCATATGCATTCTTCCTCAAAGATAGGAAATAGAATATAAGATGTAGATCCTAATACTAGACAAATCTATAGTAGTGTATTGTGGAGATTCTTATCCTAGTCTGTATCTGCATTGGAAAGGAAATTGTTTATATATGGTTTCTTTAAAACAATTTTAAAACTCATAACAGTGTTAATAGTGTTCTACAATTATAGGTGACTGGATGTGTCCAGTTAACAAAGGCGATGAAAAGAAAAAGAAAGATTCAAACAAAGATGAAGAAGAATCAAATGAGCCCAGAGGTGATCCAGAAATGGCACCAATATATTTGAAAAGACTGCTGCCTGTGTTTGCTCAAACTTTTCAACAAACTATGCTGCCTTCAATAAGGTACAAAGGGGAAAGGGCTGTGTGTACATGTGGAGATTCACATGCTATATTGTGTGGCTAGAATACTTTCAAGGCTCTGGATTTTCAAGAATGACCAAGCCAAAAGCAAAGCAAAATCTGGATGATTTATATTTGGTGGTATGCTGAATGGAATTCGAAAAACGCAAATCAGCAATGTCCCAACTCCAAGTCCAGCTTGTAGCTTGGCCAGAGTCAGAATATTTTGTTACCTGATGATAACAATAGACAGCATGTAAAGTGGGTAGCAATTCAATGCATTTACCAATGTGTTGTGCTCTTCTAAGTATGTATGTTTCCCGTTTCATTCTTTAAAATATCATTTCTCTCTCTTTCTAAAAGGAAAGCAAGTCTTGCTCTCATTAGAAAAATGATTCATTTTTGTTCTGAAGCTCTTCTAAAAGAGGTTTGTGATTCTGATGCTGGGCATAATTTGCCTACTGTTCTGGTAGAGATCACTGCTACTGTTCTAGATCAAGAGGTAATTGTTATCTTTCTATTTATTTTCTTTTCTAATGATATCAGTTTAGTTTTTATGTGTGGTGGAGCATTGAAATGCTTAGTTCAGGAAGTTACTGGAAGTTTAAGAACAAATTAGATGTGCCTCTGAATAGATTAGATTAAGTGGATTCAATATAAGAAGCAAAGAGATTGATTGTGGTGCTTCGTATAGAAATATCTCATTGGAATTGGGATTAATTGTGATTCCCTGTTGGGTGTACAGTAGGTTTGTTAATCTGTGAAATGTCCCTACATTTCTTGTCTCGGGAAGGATTACTTCTCAAAAATTAGACTTAACACTTTCCTGCAGTGGTATGGCCATGAGTGATTGCCTTTCTGTTGGGAGTGGTGGGTGTTAATTATGTAATAAATGTTTAACTGTACATCAAGATATACAGTGAATTACTGTACATCCCTATTATTTTACTTCTGTGCAACTTTACAGGATGACGATGATGGCCACTTGCTAGCATTACAGATTATAAGAGATTTGGTTGATAAAGGAGGCGACCTGTTCTTGGATCAGCTCGCTAGGCTTGGTGTGATAAGTAAAGTTTCAACTTTGGCAGGACCAACTTCTGACGATGAGAATGAAGAAGAATCTAAACCAGAGAAAGTAAGTACGCAATATTTGAATGCTGTCTGGGATTCCTTAATGTGACTAAATATCAGTGAAAAGTACATTAAATTCTAGTAATGGGCTGCTGGACCTAATGTGTTAACACTCATTTAAGAAACTTTTTTGGTGCTGCAGTCTGTTGCCTTCTGCTTGGATAGGAGAGAAAAGGGCAAACTTTGTGTCTCTAGTATGCTTTTAAGATACAGTGGTACCTCGGGTTACATACACTTCAGGTTACAGACTCTGCTAACCCAGAAATAGTACCTCGGGTTAAGAACTTTGCTTCAGGATGAGAACAGAAATCATGCAGCTGGAGTGGGAGGCCCCATTAGCTAAAGTGGTGCTTTAGGTTAAGAACAGTTTCAGGTTAAGAACAGACCTCCGGAACGAATTAAGTATGTAACCAGAGGTACCACTGTACCAGTTTTTAAGTGTCTTTCTGTATATTGTATGCAGACAGTGTCAGCTGAAATTCTAAGTGTTTCTGTAAGAATGTAGCCTGCAGGTATACCTGTTGCGTTTTACAATGTATTACGGATCCCTTAAGGAATTCCACAGTGAATGAATTTAAACTATCTTGCTTTATAAAAAACTTCCTGCCAGTAGCACCTTAAAGACCAACTAAGTTAGTTCTTGGTATGAGCTTTCGTGTGCATGCATACTTCTTCAGATGTATCTGAAGAAGTGTGCATGCACATGAAAGCTCATACCAAGAACTAACTTAGTTGGTCTTTAAGGTGCTACTGGCAGGATTTTTTTTTATTTTGACTATGGCAGACCAACACGGCTACCTATCTGTATCTTGCTTTACAGGAAGACGAACCTCAAGAAGATGCTAAAGAGTTGCAGCAGGGTAAACCCTATCACTGGAGAGACTGGTCAATCATTAGGGGAAGAGACTGCTTGTATATTTGGAGTGATTCTGCAGCTTTGGAGCTATCAAATGGTAGCAATGGCTGGTTCAGATTTATCTTGGATGGGAAGCTAGCTACAATGTATTCCAGTGGCAGCCCTGAAGGAGGATCTGATAGTTCAGGTACAATGTTGTTCTCAACTAATACTTTAAAGATATCATAAGAATCTTACATTTTATATATTTGATTTTGAGACATTCTTTTTTACAGGAATTGGCTCACTAAATAGTAAAGGATGTAAACAGGTGGAAGGTGGTCAGTTTATTGTGATGCTTTTGTCAATTAGCATGTGACAGCAACTGACTTCTTTGTAACTGTGTTCAGTGAACATCTTAGCTTCATTCTGTCTTCATTTCTTTCCATGCATACTAATATTAGTCAAACAGTAATTAAAAGGCAATATTTAGTGGTAATCCACTGCATTTCAGGTAAAGCAAGTTGGAATGATGATGACGTGGCTTGCAACTTGCTAGCAGAATGAAATTGCATGTGTGTGAAAAGTGGTGCAAAGTTTCTCATCAGGTGGATCAGAACTGAGAAACTGAAAGACATTGAGCTAGAAGTTTCACATTGTACTTAAGCTATCTGTAGCTCTTCAACATAGTTGATATTGCTTGCTGCCCCCTTTTCACTGCCAAGTGTGCAGTGAATTGTAAGATTGCTTTATTCCGTTGAACAATTGCTGTAATAGATCTTCTGATTCAAATTCTCAGGAAATTGCTTTTTCCAGTAGTGTGAGGCTACAGGCTGGTTCTGATGCTTTGGTCAAAGCCTTTCTGTTCAGTTCTTAAACTCTACTTATTCATAAAATAGCTTTTTAATTATCTCATGCTAATTTTATCAGTTTTTAGATTTGAGGTGATAGAATTTAAAGCAATAGCAACATAAGGCTATAGCAACATAACTTGGCAGTATAATTTTCAGCTATTTTTTCTGATCTGCAGGGATCATGTAAATGCAAAGCCAGCTATCTCTGCTTTCATATTCACTTTTTGACACCTTATCAGTTGTGATAGATATTTCATTTATAATGGATACCTGTTTAAAATGCTGGACTATAGAGACCTGGTAAAGTAGTAGGCTGGCTACATGAGTTTCTGAGATTTGGGCCTAAGGACAATGGAATGGGAGCCAGAGATAGGAGCCAGCCAGACTAGCTGACCGTTTGCCCATGCAAATCCCATATCTGCTGCAAGGGTTTGATAGTCCTTTCAGGTCAGGCCAATCAGCTGGCTGTTTAGGGAGCAGCCTCAGAACCTAAAAAGAGTTCCTAGCCTCCTTCGCCTGGGAACTTTTTTTTTTTTTTTTGGTCACACTGCATGGCTTAACACAAGGCACAGTAAAACTCTTGATTTGAAGGTTCCCAGTTACTTGTGACAAAAACACTTGTAGTCAGAGATTATATCATTCTTGTAAATATCCTAGGTCAGGCATGGCCAAACTTGGCTCTCCAGCTGTTTTGAGACTACAATTCCCATCATCCCCGACTACTGGTCCTGTTAGCTAGGGATGATGGGAGTTGTAGTCCTAAAACAGCTGGAAGGCCAAGTTTGGCCATGTCTGTCCTAGGTGATGAATTACTTGTCAGTCTACAAAAGAAAACAGGCAGCCAAAAAGTAAAGGAGTGAATTATACATATTTGGGAGACTGCCCTGGTACACAGAAGTATAGAAGCTTGTAAACTTAAAGGTCAATCCCCTCTACCTGCTCAGAAAAATACTGTGAACTTCCAGGGTGGAGAGCATTGAGTGAGAATGGGGAAATATAGTAAGTAATCTTATTGTCTGGAGAGGAAATTTATGAGTTAACATTGAATGCCTAAGATTGTTCTTTTTACATTTTTGTGAGGGATGGAGCATAACAAGCTGTGATAGCATTACTTATGTGATTTTGCATTTCTGCATAGTGCCATTGTTATAATGGAAACCTCAGCAGTTGTATATAGTCATTGTGCATATGAAAGCACAACTTGAAAAAAGTAGGGCTTCCATGAAAGTCTAACCGGTTCTTGAGATGATGGTATGAGGCCATATGAACCAGCCCTAAATGTCTACTGAAGGTACTTTGGACATGACCATATAGCAAAACTCAACTTCATTAGCTGTCAGTAGTGTCTACCCAATCAACATGGGTAATGTGTATTTTATCATTTAGACATTGTAATGAATTTTATTTTCAAAGAAAGATAAATTAAAAATGTAGTAGTAAATACATAAACATAAAATGTATTTATATGTTACACAGTTATGTACAACACACAACATTGACATTTTTGCTATTAAAGCAGTTAATTACAGTTCCCAGAATTCCATACTACAACTCTGCATTTGGTTTTCTTTTCCTATTAAATCAATTCTTTTTTCTTTAGTTCCAAAATTTGGATGCTTCCATTCTCCATAAAATCCAAGGTTTTTTCCCCTAGATGCATTTCATTTAGTAGAAATGGATTTTAACAACTAGCTCAGTTTATTCAGTTTGTTTATATTTAATCATTATGTAATATAATGATTTCCAAAACATAAAACTTTCACCATTGGCCAGTAGACATTTTCTGTTGTCCTATATTGTGATATTGGAGGCCGGTGAAAAATATCTATCCTGAGAACTTGAATCTACAACATAATTTTGCATCGAATGCCCACCCATTTTGCTTCATGGAAACTAAACTATTACTTTCTGATAGTTAAAAGTCAAATACTAGTTAGCCTTTACTTCTTTTTGTGTGTGTTTTTTAACAGAAAGTCGAAGTGAATTTTTAGAGAAGTTACAGAGAGCCCGAAGCCAGGTGAAACCATCCACAACAAGCCAGCCAATTTTATCTGTCCCAGGCCCAGCTAAACTCACAGTGGGGAATTGGTCTCTTACGTGTCTAAAGGAAGGAGAAATTGCTATTCACAATTCAGATGGTCAGCAAGCTACAATATTAAAAGAAGATCTTCCAGGTTTTGTCTTTGAGTCCAATAGAGGAACTAAACATTCATTTGCTGCTGAAACCTCTTTAGGTGAGTATGTAGATATGTGTAAAAAGGTAATTGCATGTATATATCTACAGTGGCTCGGTCAGAAATTACATTCTTTTTTCAATAAATCTGGTTTGAAGGGAACACTTAAGCCATAATTTCCTGGTTTGGATGCCCTGGCCATCTGGCCAATACTATGGAATTTACAGCTCCAAGAAGTAATGATGGTGTCCAGCTAGAATGGTTTTAAAAGAGGATTATACTTATGACTCCAAATCCAGATTATACTTTCTATGGGGGATAAAGCTATCAATGGCTATGTTCTGCCTCCACCATCGGATGCAATATGACTCTGTATACCGATTACTAGGAAACCCAAATGGGGAGTGTTTTCTTTTGTGGCTTCCAATAGACAACTAGTTGGCCACTTCAGGAACAGGATGCTAGACTAGATGTGCCATTAGCCTGATCCAGTAGATGGTTCTTGTCTTCTTAAACTGGTTTAACAGACCAGGGAAACCTTACATTAAACATGCTTGCAAGGGCAGAGGGGAGAAGATACACATGGGGTCCCAGTGTATTCCTGATCTAGCAAACTGTGATATGTTAGACTAGGATTGTAATGTCTAAACTGCCAGTGTAGGGGTAACACCATCACCATCATTTTTATTTTCCACCTGTTGCCAGAAGCAACAGAACCCAATCTTAAACAACTCCTAACCCACAATAATACTGCAACCAGAGTTAACACGGACACTGGCACCAGAGCTGCAATAAACCCAGATGCCAACTTTGTTGCCACATACACCCGGACAACACCATTACTGGCCCCAACAACATCACACATACCATCTCGGGACTATTTAATTGCTCATCATCTAACATTGTGTATGCCATCAAATGCCAACAGTGTCCTTCAGCTCTCTATATTGGACAAACAGGACAAACCTTACGCCAAAGAATAAACGGACATAAATCAGACATCAAGAATCATAAAACAGAGAAACCAGTAGGAGAACACTTCAATCTCCCAGGACATTCTATACAAGATCTCAAAGTAGCTGTTTTACTACAAAGGAATTTCAGAAATAGACTGGAAAGAGTAGCTGCTGAATTGCAACTCATTACCAAACTTAAAACCATGGAGAGACCTGGTCTGAACAGAGACATTGGATTCTTATCTCATTATACATGACTAAGCCATTTTTCACCTTCTCACCCCTTGCCTTTTCCTGTAATACCTATTGCAGTCGTTAAGAGTCGTCAACAGGCTCATCTCAGCTATCTGCCAATCACCCATTCCCACCACCCTTCTTAGTAATACCCCTCCCCACCTTCTCACTATATAGAAGGATCTGGCAACTTCGGTTTCAGTGTATCTGAAGAAGTGTGCATGCACACGAAAGCTCATACCAAGAACTAACATAGTTGGTCTTTAAGGTGCTACTGGAAGGAATTTTTTTATTTTGACTGTTGCCAGAAGGTCCCTGGTGGGTTACAACAATATAAAATACAGCATTTAAAACAGTGTGAAACAAATTGCAATCACAACTGGAATGGATCCTAAAAATATACCTTAAGTGTCAAAGCCAGGTTAAAGAGAGATGTTTTCAGCATACAATGAAGTTGCCAGATGCACCTCTGTAAAGAGGGAATTCCATAACTTAAGGGTTTCCAGAGAGAATGCCTTCTTCAGGGTCACACAGACCCAACCTCTGAGTGTGATGGAACTACCAAGAAGGCCAGGCCCTCTTTGCTGATCTGAAAACAGGAGAGGGGTTGTAGGCAAGGAGGCAATCATTCAGTTATTTGGGGGCCTAAGTCGTATAGGACTTGAAACAGTAGTGTGAGCACCTTGAATTGGGCACAGAAATGAACTGGCAACATAATATCCTGGATATTTTGCAGGATCAGAATTTGTGACCGGTTGGACTGGCAAAAGGGGAAGAAAGGCAAAATCAAAGTCGGAAAAAACCAAACAAAAGGTTAGTATGTTTTTAAAACATTTTAATGGAGAATTTGGATTTCAGTTTGTTACTTTCTGTATTGCTTCTTGTACATGCTAGCTGCTGGCTTGAGGTGGTTTAGATACTTAGCCTATCTATGTTTAAAAAGCATATAAATTAATTCTCACTTCTGTGATGAGATCAGTTAAAGGATTTGTTAGAGCAGTGGTGAGGAGGTTTCAGCCAAGTTAGGTACGCCAGGCCTCCCCTTCAGCCAAGCCTACTTGCCCTACACCTGCAGAGCAGATTTTGAAGCAGATGGGGGAGTTCTGTTGCATGAGTAGTACTGCATTCATGCAACATTAGATCAAAACTTGTTTTTCCACTTGCATCAATATTTAGAGTGACTCACTTGAAATCTAAAGTCCATTCAAAAATGCATTAATACATTAGTATTAATTGAGGTCAGCCTCAAGAAGCAACAGATTACAGAAGATATCACTAAGAATTATAGTTCCTCAAAGACCTTTGTTTCCAACCCTCCCCCCCCAAAAAAAAGTTTTTCAGAGATTTATTGTCCCCCTCTGCTGATGAAAGGCTCTTTCATCCAGTAGAATTTTCCATTAGTGGAAAGTGAGGGGGAGAGGAGGTTATTCCCCTCTCCCTCTGCAGCCCACCTCCCTGCACTCTCCCATCAGATCAACAGGGCAGGGGGACCCTTTGGAACAGTGTGGTGGCGGTGGCAGCAGCAGCAGCAAGGGACTGCAAGAGAAAGGGGGAATTTGTGGAAACCCCCCCCTTTAAACTCCCAGAAGCCTCTACTGAATCATAGAGCCCTCTGTTATTGGGAGGTACACAGCTGACTGCATCTCCCAGTGAATGAAGGTGCCTTTCAGACATCCTTGGGAAGACTGGGGGCAGGGAGGCAACATGAAAAAAAAAGTGTGTTCTAAAAACTCTTGAATAAGTCATCACCTGGAACAAGACTTCAGAAGATGGCTTGAACAGATGGATAAAGTTCATTTGGGAGACCTTCAAGCAGATTGTTTATGACTTTATGGTATGGTACAAAGGTAGCATTTTGGATTGGGTCTGAAAATAAGTTGGGGAAATGCACTTCTTAAAAACACATCAAATCTGTAGCCATAACATTTAGCAGACAGCCTTGAGCAAAGTCCCCAATGGACTTTGGTTTAACAAACCAAGATTAATGGGGTTCTTAGGGGAAATGTAACTGACATCCTGACTTGTGGGTGCGGGGGATAGTTCAGTGCTAGAGCCCATGTTTTGTAGATAAAGGTTTCCATATTCCATCTTTGGCAGCTCCATTTACAAAAGCATTTCAAATGGTAAAGCCGAAAACATCCTTGGCTATCATTGTAGACAAAATCATACAAAGCATTCTGACTCAATTGTAAGTTACTTATGTACTGTCATTCCAAGCGAATCTAATCCAGGGTTGGCATTCATAAATATCAATAAAATATTTCATTTGGTTTGAAATGCTGCCAAGGAGTGTGGTGGAGTCTCCTACTTTGGAGGTCTTTAAGCAGAGGCTTGACAACCATATGTCAGGAGTGCTCTGATGGTGTTTCCTGCTTGGCAGGGGGTTGGACTCGATGGCCCTTGTGGTCTCTTCCAACTCTATGATTCTATGATTCTATGAAATTGTAAATTCATCCTGATTTCTTAAATGATGCTCAGGTACGGACTATGGCAAGAGACTTGTACGATGACCATTTCAAAGCTGTCGAAAGTATGCCTAGAGGTGTAGTTGTAACACTGAGGAACATAGCAACACAATTAGAATCTTCATGGGAGCTCCATACAAATAGGCAGGTAAGTATTATTGAGTAAATTGCAGTGGTAAGCGTAATTTGCTGCTGTTGTTAATGTTGACTTGATTCAGACATAAAAATTAATCCACCTGTCTTCGTCTGATGGTATTGGCAGATTCTCCAAGTGAGTTTAGAAGCATTTCCAGGTTACTTTTAACTTGGGCTGTTGACAGCTGCTCATAATACTAAGCCCAGGTCAAAGTGGGCCACAGGAATTTGCATATGAAATAGGGTGAGTGGCAGATAACAGCAGCCTGATCTGGAAATGGTAGTTTTAAATCTGCACCATGCTATGTGAAGTGTACTGCTTACTGTGTGTATGCAGTACTTTTTTGTGAAGTTCTTGTTTCCGCAGTTAGACTACTGTTGTGTAATACCATAAAGTGAATGGAGCCACTATTATCTGATTTTCTTTTTCAGTTTATTGAGGGAGAAAACACTTGGCGAGATTTAATGAAGACTGCTCTGGAAAACTTAATTGTCCTTCTGAAGGATGAAAATACTATTTCACCATATGAAATGTGCAGCAGTGGCTTGGTGCAGGCTCTTCTTACTGTTTTGAATAATGTAAGTTTTATTGCAGAATGAGGGAATGAGGGGAACTTCGGAGCCAAGGAGCCAAGTCTTTATTCACAGCCATGAAGTTAACTGGCTGATCTTGGACCAGTTAACTTCATCTTTCAGCCTAACTTAACCTCGTGAGGTGGTTGTGAGGATGAAGGAAGGATAACTGTGTATGTCACCTGAGCTTTGGGGGGCAGGGCAGGTGGAGAGTGCAGTGAAACTGTATTAATCACAGTTAATGTAGAAGGTTTTGAATTTTCTTAAGGAATATCTACAGTGTAGTCTATTAGCTGTGAGAAATGATTTCACTTAAACTTAACCTAAAAAAGAACAGGGGTCAAGAGACATGAAGCTCTGTTTGCACCAGCACTGTTAACCTAGTGCTGCTCTAGTGGTCTAACCATGCCTTGGACAGACAGTGCTGCCCATAAAACAAAGGAGAGTTTTCAGAGGGAAGATGCAGCCTGGCAATCAGACTATAAACACTTGTTTTACTTTCATTAAATCACATAGCAAATATCAGAAGAGGTGAAGAAGGCGAAGATTTTAAAAATGCTGGGAATGGTGCTGTTAGGATAGGTGGGTGTTGTTAACACTTGCTGTTTCTTTGCCCTCAATAGGGCTGCACATTTATTTCTCATTGCAAGAGCTGAACAGTTCAGGTTGATAGTCTTTGGAGCAACAGGAGACTGTCACTCACTGTCACAATTTTTATTACAAACTTCAGTGCATTCCAGAATAAGATACTTGTCTTTCTGAATCAAAAATTATTTTTTGTTCTTCCTCAAAACTTGTGTGATTTATGCATCTGACTTCTCCCCATTTCTCATTGTCACTTTGTCAGGCGGTACTTGAGAAGTTGGTTTTCTCCTTGTGTAATGAGTTAAGTTAGCCATAATGGCCTAATCCCAAATTTTGAGCAGCCATTCTTTTAACAATTCCCTCTTTTTCATTTAGAATGTGGATTTTGATTTGAAACAAGATTGTAGTCAGCTAGTGGAAAGAATAAATGTATTCAAAACAGCTTTCAGTGAAAATGAAGATGATGAAAGGTAATTTTGTTGTTCCTGGAAAAATAATGTGTGCACACAACTATTTTTTATACTTGTCTTTCAATAGTAAAAGGCATATTGGTCTTGGACTAGAACATAACTTGCTGCTTTTTGTATTTAAATTGCCCGGTGTTTACCGCATCAGTGTTGCTTTGCAGTTGTAGATCCCATTTAAACAGAGTATTAGTTATTGAATAATGCATATACTGTACTGTGTTTCGGCCCTCACAAGGCCCCCAAGATAATTTTGCTGGAATAACAACACAATAATGTTACAATAAAAAATGAGAGTGGTAAAACCACATTGCAGTAATCTAACCTAGTGGAGATGTAAGGTATGTGTAACTATCGTCAGATCTCCTTATCTCAGATTCTCCAAGCAATATTTTATAATTAAAAATTGCTTTGAGCTTTGATATGTAGTACAAAGCATTTTAAACATTGCTTAAGCTGATCTAGAAAAAATTAAAGTGTTGACGTTTGATGAATCAATGCACCTGGCTTTGATTCAGACATATGCCAAATCATGCATTATTGCTGTGATAACAAGCAAGCATGAACAGGAAGTTCTACAGTTTCCATGCACAGCATATAATATTGTTAGTAACAAACTGCAGTTTCTACTATAAGGGTGTAATGAGAAATGATGATTTGTTACAAATTTTGTTGGTTTACATTTTCTCCCCATTGTGTGGTGGGAGCACAAAAGTCTGAGGCTTGTGGTTACTTGTTCTCATAATGACAAACCATTGCAATATCTCTGTTTTATATATTGTTGGATCATGTTTATTGTTGCAAGCTGGCTTGAGTTTGGTTTTTAAATAGGCAGAGTTAAGGTTTTAAAAATAGCTTGTCATCACAACAACATTTTGAAGTTGTAATTGTACTCTGAAGTTTTCATAACTTCTGTTCATTTTTCAAAGCCCTTTGTATTATAGACAGTAACATTTGTCTTCTCTGTGTTCATAGTCGTCCAGCAGTTGCATTAATTCGGAAACTCATAGCAGTATTAGAATCTATTGAACGTCTACCTCTACACTTGTATGATACACCAGGATCAACGTATAATCTTCAGGTAACTTTTCAATATGGTAGAAATTTACTACATTCTAATAAAAATGTTTCTGTGCCTTATCTCTGCTATTCCTATAAAATTCCATAAATTACAGTTGTCCTGAGCTACTTTAGTTGGATACAGACCTATTTCATTATTATAATGCTTCAATCAGTTCCAATGGAGTCTTCCACTTTGCAAACTGGACAAATTCATAGACAGAAGTGGGAGAGGCATTTTTTGCCAATTCTCCCTTCCTTCTACAGCCCCCAGCACCATCTACCATGTTGTTTTGGAGGGTCCCCAGCCCTCTGGACCTGATTTTTGAGGCAAGGGGAATATAGAAAAAATCCTACCCCCCAGAGCATCCAGTTTACAAAGTTCCACTCTGCACAACTCTGGGTGTCACCCATTAAAAGTTTTACGGAATGTGGGTTTGGCATAACAAACATTTATGGGTATCATCTAGATTTGCTGCTGTGTACGCATGAAGGTTCTAGTTGAGGTCCAGGCAGGGCTGTGTAAATAATTGCTGTAAATAGAAAAGTGATTTCATATTAATTCTTAGTATTAAGTAAAAAAAATAACAGCCTATACTCTTAATTTGTTGGGTGTGGGAGCTTCCTCCTTAACCTTCCTTGACCTTTTTTGTGTTTGTTTTATACTGTACCCCACCCTAAATACAATGAAGGGCAGTATAAAAACATTCTAAATAAATAAAAATTTTAATAATCAGCTCAATGAAGGGCTGTATAAAAACATTCTAAATAAATAAAAGTTTTAATAATCAGCTCAGGTCCAAAGAGGTATGAGTGGAAGAAGAAAATGTAGCAGTGCTGTTCCTTTTGCGAGACCTGGTGAAAGCACTTCCTGGTGAAAGAACTTGGAATGTAATTGGGGTTGTATTACAATATGAAAAAAATTGTGAATATTGAAGATACGGACTAAAGCATATGAACTCTAGTGGGCCATAAAATGTTATTGATAGGAATTTAAACAAAGCTGCAGCCTGCCCACCCAGGACAATGTCAGTCACTTTTGACATATTGAGTCCAAAACAGACTACGCATGAGTGGGAAAGACTTTCTACTAGAGTAAGAATGCTGTTGGATCTGTGCATTTGTGTAAGTGTGTGTGTATACCGCTTATGCAGATTTGTCAGTTGTGCTGATTTTCCTGGTTTATTAATGCTTGCTTGACTTTGAAAACATAATCATTAGTATTTATAATAAATGAAAGGGATGTTTCTAAGTAAAAATATTGTTGCTTTGACTTTAGATATTAACGAGACGGTTGCGGTTTCGCTTGGAGCGTGCTTCTGGGGAGACAGCTTTAATAGACAGAACAGGTCGAATGTTGAAAATGGAGCCCTTGGCAACTGTAGAATCTTTAGAGCAATACCTCCTCAAAATGGTGAGCAAACTCCTCTTCTCCCCAGGTTGGATTCAGACTACCCATACACATAGCTCAGCCCATGGTAGTTTCCACTGGAGGAAGTGCAGTTTTTGCAGATTCCCATTTCTCCCATGAGGTGACTGAAAAGTTGTTCTGGAGGGTCTTGAGATCCTTGGGAACCATATGGGAAAAGGCAGGAGGCATTAGTGAATGTCTTTTCTGTTTGGAGCATTTATGAATCTCAGCCGCTTATGTGAATGGAAGATCAAATTTGGGTCAAGCACTCGATCCAGCCTATCATGTTTACAGAAAGAATTACATTAATTCTTCTGTTTGAGGTGACTGTTTTTTTGTAGTTATTTGTCAATGTCTGTTCAGGTTTCTAGTCCTCAAGTGTGAGATGTGGGGGTTGGGATGAGCACCCTCTAATCCTCCATCTTGGGAAGGCTTTCTTGTTCCTCTTACATTGCGTCTTAAATTGTTTCTGTTGATGGAATTATGACATTTAATTGTGCTTTACTGTATATTTTAGGGGATGCTGGTGGCACTGTGGGTTAAACCACAGAGCCTAGGACTTGCTGGTCAGGGGTCCCTTTACCTTTTTACTGTATATTTTGATCGTGTATTAATATGCTGTTAGCCATTTTGGGGTCTTTGGACCAAAAAGTAATATATAAAAATAGTGATGATAATAAACTCTATACTTATGTGATACATTTTTGTTTCCTCTTTCTTCCTTAGGTGGCAAAGCAGTGGTATGACTTTGATAGATCATCATTTGTTTTTGTACGAAAACTCAGAGAAGGGCAGACATTCATTTTCAGACACCAGCATGATTTTGATGAAAATGGAATTATTTACTGGATTGGAACAAATGCAAAGTAAGATTTCAGTAACTTCAGCTTGAGACAGTGCTAAAATCTTGAATGAAATAGCATTGTATTTAAATACCTGCAGGCCAGTTTTGAATATTTTCCAAGGGCAACACTGGATTTTCCATGCATCATTTTTAAATTAAAAAATGTATTATTGGGACATAGTTTGCAGTATGCATGGCATATTAGCTTTTGTTTTTTAGCTTTTAAAATTTGGACTATACTGTCTGTCACTTACCTATGGCCATTCCATCAGGCTCCCTGAACTGTTGCCATCCCAGTTTCTTATAAGATCTGATGCTTGAGTCTGTATTATTTCCCCATTCTCTGGAAGTCTTTTCAGCTGAAGAGGGGAGTTAAAATGCTTTAAATAAGTATTCATGAGTAATAGTGACATCGTTGTTTCTATTGTAGAACAGCTTATGAATGGGTAAATCCGGCCGCCTATGGGCTGGTGGTAGTTACATCTTCAGAAGGAAGAAATTTGCCTTATGGCCGTTTGGAAGACATCTTAAGCCGTGACAGTTCAGCTCTGAATTGTCATACTAATGATGATAAAAATGCATGGTTTGCTATAGACCTTGGTCTTTGGGTGATACCATCAGCTTACACATTACGCCATGCTCGTGGTTATGGACGATCTGCTCTCAGAAATTGGGTTTTTCAAGTATCTAAGGATGGACAGAACTGGACTACTCTATATACTCATGTTGATGACTGCAGTCTGAATGAACCAGGGTATGTAAAAATATTTCCATTTACATGGACCATTGTTGTTTCATAACGTATGGGCCATTCTCAGTCCACTGAAGTAATTGGAAATTAACCTCTTGATAGCATTGGGTCCCGGATTTACTTCATTGTGCTGAAATTCATTGAATAATAAAAGTTGGCTTTCCATAGTGGCTTGGCTTAAACATGGTAAATCATAGTTAATGGTTTACTGGGATCACACAAGCCTTGGCTGTTTTTCTAGCATATAGATGAAACAACCACGATTCTTGGCTTAGTGTTATGTTAGGGCTGCCATACGACTGGAATTTCCAGGACATGTCTGTAGAAACATGGCAGCCCTATGTTATGTCCAAACTGGGGGTCATGGTTTGTTTTGCTTTCAGCAAATGATCAGGTTGATTTGTTGGAAGCGAAACAATAAGCCAAGATCTGCCCCGCCCCCCAATTCAATAGCAGCGACAAGCAAAATTGCCTAAATTGGGCCATTCATGGTAAGCCACTAACTGTGGTTTACCATAACATATGAACAAGGCCCAAGTCAACAGTGCTAAGTGAAACACAACTATTAAATAAATTTACTGTATTTTTCGCCCTATAGGACGCACTTTTTCCCCTCCAAAAATGAAGGGGAAATCTGGGTGAGTCCTATGGGGCGAATGCAGGCTTTCGCTGAAGCTTGGAGAGCGAGAGGGGTCGGTGCGCATCGACCCCTCCCGCTCTCCAGGCTTCAGGAAGACATCCACAGCCTAGGCAGCCCTGCGGGAGGTCCCGCAGGGATGTCTAGGCTGCAGATAGCAGCCTGTTTCCCGGAGCGCCGGGTGCCCTGAAAGCAGAGCGCCCGGCGCTTCGGGAACACATCCGCAGCGTGGGGAGCCCTGCAGGAGTTCCCCGCAGGGCTCCCCACGCTGCGGATAGCCTGCTGCCCGGCACGCGGAGCGCTCTGCTTCAGGGCGCCCTGAAAAAAAAAATTCCCTTTATTTTCCCCCCAAAAAACTAGGTGCGTCCTATGGGACGAAAAATACGGTAATTCATGTGATGGTATAATGGAGAGAGTAATTTTCTGTTTGTAAACTGGTGGTCTTTTTGATCCATGAAAACCACCATACAAATAATTAATATTTCTCTGTGTTTTTGTCATGACACTTAAATTTATCATTACCTAATTTTTTCCTTCAACTTCCCCAAACTAATGTAAAGGTCAACAGCAACATGGCCACTAGATCTACAAAAGGATGAGAAGCAAGGCTGGAGGCATGTAAGAATTAAGCAAATGGGGAAGAATGCCAGTGGGCAAACACACTACCTCTCTCTTTCTGGATTTGAACTTTATGGCACTGTGAATGGTGTGTGTGAAGATCAGCTAGGTAAGCAATGTAGATAGAATGATTTCTTGTTCTTAGCACCAGCTATTGTAATGTAGGCCATGAATTAAACTTTTTCAAAAACTTAGTGCCAATCTAGAGCATGTTTCTAAGCATGTTTTAAGATCAAAATATCCATTTGATATTTGAAATACCTGCCACCAAGTTGGAATGCTTAAATCTTGTATAGATAGCTTAACCAGCAGTGTTTCATTACTAGTTTTGATTGCATGTAGGAAAAGCAGCTAAAGAAGCAGAGGCTAATCTGCGAAGGCAGAGGAGACTGGTACGCTCTCAGGTTCTGAAGTACATGGTTCCAGGTGCCCGTGTCATCAGAGGAATTGATTGGAAATGGAGAGATCAGGATGGTAGTTCACAAGGTGAAGGCACTGTTACAGGCGAATTGCACAATGGTGAGCAACTGCTTAAACAATTAGCTCTCTTTATTCCACAAGTTATTTATAGTAGTTCACTGCATTTTCTAGTTTGGTGATTAGGGAAATATAGATTCAGAAATCAAAAGGAAGACAGAAAGGAAATAGTGTACTGTTTGGTCATGTTAAATCAAGAGTGCATTTGTCATAGTGACCTGCTGACATAAAGAAAACCTGTTTGAGCTTCTTCAGATAAAATTAGCACCCGAGTTCTAAACATTTCTACCTCAAAATAAGTTTTACTTATAGTGATGGAACTTGTTAATCAATAAGAATGTTTAAAATCACTGCCTAAAAGTGAAAGAAAAGCAGGGCACAAAGGGAGCCTGTAGAATAATGTAAGATTTGCAGAAGTAGTAAGTGAAATTCCTTGGAAAAACCAGGAGAAAACCTCTCACTTAATTACTGGGTGGGTAAGAAGTCCTAAGATATCACTTGCCTCTTGACCTCAAGAAGCATCCAGAAATTGAGAAGGACAAACCGGTTCATAAACTCCCCCAGGTATTAGTCACACCTAACTTCCCTAGTTCTAGGAGATTCTGACTTGTACTTTGGGAAACTTTTATTTCAAGAAAGAAAATGTTAGAGTTACTTGATGGTTAGAGATCAAGAACCAAGGTCTTATTGGAACAGTATTCCTTGGGGAAGTAAAGTACCACCACTCATTTGATTTTCACATGTCCATAAAATACAGTGTTACATACAAGTTGTGCTAATTACATGCAACTCCAATATACAGATTAGCTGTGGCATTTCTGCTCCTATATTTTGTGTGTTGAGTTATGGGTATGAATAATTGATCCAGTGTCTAAGAAGAATAAATATTTCCTGTCTGTATAATATCAGAATACCTTGCTATCCCTTTTCTGGCTTGGCATTTGCAACTTGCTTTTTCTTCAGCTTTTGTCAAGTTCTCTGCCATTTCTTACCTTACTAGCTTCGCTGGGATCAAGTTTCTGTTTTCTTAATACTAATATATGATTAAACCAAAGTGGGGAATGCTAAGAGGCAGATATTAAATTTCCAGTGGCATAGCAATTAGATTTAAAAATCTATTTTTTGAGGAAGGATATGATGCCACATTCAAGGTCTCCATCTCAAGTGTATCTTTTCTTTAGAATGATCCTTCTCCTATTATGCAAAAAAATCATCCTAATAATCATTCACTTAAAAATACTTGTGAAAAGTAGTTGAAAATTAGATAGAAGTAGAAAAGTAGATAGAAAATTTTGTGGTGATATTTTAATGTGCTTGTCTTCTTTAGCATTCAAGATTTGATTAACTAGCTCCCACACTCTGAATCCCTCACTCTATGAACCATATTAGGCCAAGTTCCAAGAAAACAATTCTCTCTAGTTCCCATATCAACTAAAAATCTTCTTCCAAGGGAGTAATTGTTAAACAAAAACTGGAGTGCCAGTTATTTAAAATGTAATTAAAATAATGCATAGAGAAAGGTCTTCATATCATAAGCAGAAGGAAGCTGCAAGGATGCTCCTTGGACCCAAGCGTGGTCTGTTTGCCCTCCCTTCCCATCCACCTTTTAAATAAAGGTTCAAGGGACTGTCTTGCCTCAACCTAAAGGAAAGCCTGGTTTCAGGTGCAGTTTGAACTGCATTTACCACTGCTGTGGTTGACCAACGGCTGAGGATGGAGGCCAACCATACTTAGCGAGCTGACTTAAAATAGAATAATGGATTTCCCCCAGTAACTTAAAAGACTGGAGTATGTGAAACATAATAACAGTTACCAAGTATTCTGATAAGAAAACCATTTAAATGCCCACACACTTCTACTACACATAGCTCAAACTTTACTTTTAAGGGAATTAAAAATGTAAACTTATAGTTACTTTTAATACAAAACATTTTTTTACATTTTTGACTGGATTTTCAGATCTTGAGTATTAAATTGAACTATGGTAAGAGCTGTCCATTTTAATGTAGTACACCTACAATGATCACACTGCTTGAATTTCAAACCTTTCTATTATTTTGTTTGGCTTTAAAGCCTATTAAGTAATTTCTGTGACTCAAGATAGCGGCCCAATGAGAAGCTGATCCCATATTGTGGAGCTACTGTCTTGACACGCTCCTGTCTGCTTTCTGCTGGGTCTCACAAACTCCTGTCCCTTTCTAGGCTGGATTGATGTCACCTGGGATGCTGGTGGCTCTAACTCTTACCGTATGGGCGCAGAAGGAAAATTTGACCTCAAGCTTGCCCCAGGGTACGACCCTGATTCAGCGGCATCACCCAAACCTGTTTCATCCACTGTTTCAGGCACAACGCAGTCATGGAGCAGCTTGGTGAAAAACAACTGTCCAGACAAGATGACTGCTGCTGCAGGCTCTTCAAGTAGAAAAGGAAGTAGCAGTTCTGTGTGTAGCGTGGCCAGTAGCAGCGACATCAGCTTGGGTTCGACAAAAATGGAGCGGAGATCTGAAAATGTAATGGAACAAAATATAGTTTCAGGCACTGACGTTCATGAGCCAATTGTTGTCCTTTCCTCTGCTGATGGCATGCCTCAGACTGAAGTAGGGTCAGCGTCCAGTGCAAGTACCAGCACCTTGACAGCCGATGTGGGAAATGAAAATGTTGAAAGAAAGCTAGGAACTGACAATTCAATCCGCACAACTGGGGAGTCCAATGCTATATCCATGGGAATTGTTAGTGTGAGTTCTCCAGATGTTAGCTCGGTATCTGAGCTGACAAATAAAGAAGCTGCTTCTCAGAGACCCCTTAGTTCTTCAGCAAGTAACAGACTATCAGTGAGTTCGCTTCTGGCTGCTGGGGCTCCAATGAGTTCCAGTGCAAGTGTTCCTAACCTATCCTCACGAGAAACCTCTAGTTTGGAGTCCTTCGTCCGGAGAGTGGCGAACATCGCTCGCACCAATGCCACTAACAACATGAATTTAAGCCGAAGTAGCAGTGATAACAACACTAATACTTTAGGAAGAAATGTCATGAGCACTGCAAGTAAGTAAAAATAAATACCTGCCAACTTATGCTGCACCTGTGAAATGGGAAGAAATGGGCTTGACATTCTTGACATAATGGTAGCTTTGAAGAGTCATCTGGGGTGGTATAATAGCTATATTGCCCCCAATTTTGTATTGTCTTGGAAAATTGCTCTTGCTGCAGTAATTAAAGAATTGTGCAGCAGGATTTACTTACTCCATTTACTTAATGCTTCATTTCAGGGGGAATTAAAGTAAATATCATTGCTAAGAAGAAATCTAGGTGCCACAACATCATAGCTAAGTCTATTCTGGTACTTATAGCACTGAAATCCTTTGGATAGATTAGAAGAGCATTAAATTGTTTCTTAATTCTAATCTATCAGTGATGTTCCTAGAAATAAATGCATGTCTCATAGAAATTTGCTTAGAATGTTGTACTTGAATTTGAATTAATTTGGAAACTCTGGTGCTTATATTCTCACTCTTCAAAATATTGAAAAATCTTTCATTCATCTGAAATAGGTAAAAAGCTTAGGGAAAACAGTGTTGTCTTAAAATTGCTCATACTTTTTAAAAACAAATGAGTGTTACAAACACAGATTTATATGTGCTGCCATTTATTTTTGTTTCTATGCTTTACTGCAGTTCTTGCTACGAGGCTAAAATGTTAAGAATGTAGACAAAGGGTTTCTTTAGATAGACTAAGGAGATACTGCTGATTTAGTTTTATATTGAAAGAATAAGATGACAAGTTATTTCTCTATTTTGTCTTTTGTCAACTATGGTCCATGCTTGGCAGAGGGTTGAGCCATGGAAGTGCAGCCATTCTAGTCTTTTTTTTAATGTGGTGAGCAGTGCCTGATATGAAATGGGAAAAGAATAGCCAACTAGCGTGTGCATTGGAAACTGAACTGCTGCCCTTATTACTTGAAAATTTGAGGGAACTGCTGTTCACCTTTCCCTTTATTTGGAAATGTTATTATTTGCACTTTAGAGAATATTGTAAAAATCCATTTTCTCATATGTTTATATTTAAAAAAATGAGTTGAAACATGACTGTGAAAACTTACTTGAACTAAGATGAGTTTAGTAAAACATAGTTTTATTCTATATAATTATTTTACTGTGTTTAATTTTTCCACCCCATATTATCGATGATAAGCACTAATAAAATGGATTAACTCACTAGAGTCAGTAGTGAGATGGTCCAAATGTAATACCAGACCATAGTTTGTAAACCTAAACCAAGTTTGTTGTGATGCTTGAACTTAAACTATTTGGCAAATCATGATTTTCAAGTTGTACCAAGTAAGAACTTGAAACCATAATTTGATTTTCGTTTGCAAAAACAATTTTAACAAACTGTGGATTGGGATGTATATATGCACTAAGAAAGTATGATTTGAGATGTTTGTTCTTCCTTTAAGAGAGCATTCTGGCATTCTCAGAAAAGAGGGAGAAACCACACACACAGTTGCTTGCACACCTGGGACCCAAAGCAGATAAAGAAAATTAGATTATTCTTGGTTCATTCTATATTAGTTAAATTACTACCAATGCTTTTGAAAATATTGGATTGATCTATTTACAGCAACTATTCAAGACAATCCTGTTTAAAAGTTCAAATTTATTCATGGAAATTAAATAAAAGATTATTGTTCCTATTGAAAGCATTCCTCCCCTCCCCTCCGCTTCCAAGAAGAATTTGTTAATGCAACTGTTCTGCTAATCTGCTCAGAAAGGGAAAGGGCTCTCCAAAAGCAGTGCTGAACTCACTCTTTTATCTCTGGAGGACCAACATATGTGATCAGTATTCTCCAAAGGGCACTAGGACCACCCCTTAGTGGGTGGTATGTTCCTCTTATTGCTAGAGGCACAAATGTCATCACTCAACAGAATCTCTGTTTGACTCGTCTCTTGGGGTGACAGTTTTTCCTGCCTAGATTGAAGCAGCATTACATTCACTTAGCTCTTATCATAGTACTTGTTCAAAACTAGAATGTGGGCTACTTCAACACAAGCAGATTTCTATTTTGGTCTTTTGTTTTACTTGAAGCCCTTTCTTGCATTGGCCTGTAATTTTGCACTGATGAATAAGATAGACTTGGTGACTATTTAAAATATTGAAACACATTGAAGCACTCATGAATGCAAACTGTTCTACTCTGGATCATTTATTTTATCTTACCATATCTTTATCTATAGCTTCTCCTCTAATGGGTGCCCAAAGTTTTCCTAATCTGACTACAACTGGTACCACATCAACAGTGACCATGTCTACATCCAGTGTTACTAGCAGCAGCAATGTAGCCACAGCAACTACAGTTTTATCTGTTGGTCAGTCACTTAGTAACACTCTAACTACTAGCCTAACATCAACATCTAGTGAGAGCGATACAGGTCAGGAAGCAGAATATTCTTTATATGGTAAGTTTCATTTTTAAATGAACATAAGCAGATTTCCCATTAATAATTTTCTGTTTTCACCTTTACTTTTGTTATGGGTTTCTCACTTAGTTATTTCATTACTAAAGCATATCAAATAACGGAGCTGTTTACCCTGTTACCAGTTACATAAAGGGTTCCCCAGCAAAGGCTTTTACTCCCAGTGTCATCTTTTCTATAAACATCAGCTCTTCACAATCCTCTACATTCTTTGTATTTATGATATTTTTATATAGCATTTCAGTATAAAGGTATTTAAAATGTAGGGCAATTGATTTGAATGTCTTAGCCTATTAAGAAAACTTCTAAAAATTCAGAAATCCAGATTATATATGTATTATATCACTGTTATGTCTAGTCTTTCAGTATGGTGTGCTGCAGTTATTGATTCTGTGAAGTAAGTTCACATTGAAAACAGTGGCTTAGATCAAAATTTGTGTGAGCAGAATTCCACTTGTGCAATGAGACTTTCCCATCTTCCAATTGCAACCCCTGCTCACCTCCCCCCCCCACCAAAGGTGACTTCTGGGGTTTGGTGGACCATCCAGAATTGGGTGGGAACAGGGGTGCCAACTTGAATAAAATATTTGGGGTCCCCAGGTAAGCCCATCCTGCATAATTGATCACAAGACGTGGTGCATGCACACCATTTGAATGGCAATGCCCATCAAATTTGGGTTCAGCTCCCTCAAATATGTTATGGGGGGGGGGTTGAAGGGAGCTTGGCCCCTAGGAGTTGCCTCCCATGGGTGGAATATTCTGATAGAAGAACACATTATGGATCAAAGTTCACATGTATGAATTTAGTTGTCAAAATTGAAAGTTGAAAGGCATTGACAGCTAATAATACTTCACATCTCCACAGCACATTCACTGTTTCATGTGCATTAGCCTGGTCCCTTGTCACAGGCAAAATCTCCAGTCAGCTGGACTGGTGTACTGCTCCATTATCACAAACACAACTGTGAAATCACATGGCAAACCATAATTCAGTGGCAGCTATCCATAGTTTGCCAGCTTCAACATGTCAGCAAACTCTAGGAAAATCCTATAAATAGAAGAGGAAGCATGTGTCAGGAAAGAAGAGAGCACACGAGCCTACAGAAGTCCCCCAACATGACCTTGAGAACTGGGTTCATTAGGTCTAAACCTGGCCAGTGTTGTTATTGTTGTTATTAATTTTTATACTACCCTTCATTCACAGATTAAAGGACAGTTCACAACATAAAAATACAAAATGAGACCACAAACTATATAACAGAGAAACAGAAATAAACCAATAACTCTCCTCCCACAAACATTTAAAAGACCATAGATTGTTTAATCAGCCAAAGGCCTGGTTATAGAAAAATATTTACACCTGGTGCCATGCTTATAAGTAATCATATTTATGGGGAAACAAAACAGCTTGGCATGCACACATTTGCTTCGAAATAGTAAAGACCTACAGAAGCTTAACTGCATCATTTTCACACAGAGGTCATTTCAAATAGCTTTTCATGTGGGGAAAATTGAAGATGATGTCTTAGTAGCAGAAAGTCCTGGGGTTGCTAATGCTTATTCCCAAAGAGATTTGGAGTTTGGTCAATGGGTTCTGCTAGGCTTCTTGGTGTATTTCTTGCAGTAAGCACAGGGATCAACATTATATTCTTCTAAGACACTCATGCAACAGTCAGAGCTGTTGGAGGTCAGAACTTTTCTGCCATGGCTGAAGCAGTTCTTTAAAATAATCAGTTTCATCATATATGTGCAGGAAAAGTCTGAATAGTAATGTGTCTTTCAGACATTATAGTGGAGATTTGAAGGCCCAGATTCTGGGAGGGGCAGAAGAATAGCATTAAAAATAAAGAGCTTATTTAGGGGATGGCTGCAAAAAAAGTTACATGAGCTGCTTTCATGGCAGTAGGAAGAGAACTTAGTGGGAAGATTGTCATTCATCCCTTTAAAGCACACACACAAAAATGCAATGTTCTAGGAGATGGAATGGTAGGATGGGATCACGTAATCTGCTACACTAGCTAGAGGTCTAGAAAGTTCCTAGCTGTTATTTGTACACGGATAGTAACAAATTGTGTGACTGTACAGATGACCGCTGGATCATTGCTTGAAGGAAAAGCTCTGCAGAGAGAGTGCTAGTTTTCTCCCATTTCCTGTTTGGTACTTAGGGGTGACTGCACACAAAATGGAAGTGATAAGATCCCCAACAAAAGGCTTTATTACTGTAGAATAAATGTAAGAATCCTCAAAGGGTTTACCGCATATTGGCGTGGATAGATTCCATTTGAGTTAGGAGCTGAAAAGGAAGTTCTCGGGGAAGCGTTGGGGACAAAAGGGAATGGTAGAATTAAGGGATAGAAATTATATCAAGCTCTTGGGGGAATGAACCTAGACAGTGCTGGAACTTGTAATGAATATTTCACATTGTATCAGCAGAAGCCACTGGGAAATGCTGCATGCCACTGGCTGTGGGAAGGCATCCTTTCAGAGTACAGACCGATTCAAGAAATTATGTGGGCCTTTGCAAATTAGAATTTAGAATGAGAATTAATTTTTTAGTCTGGAAGTGGTATCTGTTGAATTCCTAGACTGCAGTATGAAGCAGAATTTGAAAGCTATAAGCATCTCTCAGATATATTCATGTACCTGTTAAAGATGCGTTTAGGCTGATGTTCTAATGCCATAAACTTTAGAAAGTTGTCTTACAATTTGCTTTGAGTGCTAGTTGCCATATTTGAGGTATAAGTGATTATCAGAGTAGCAGTTTGTCTTTTTTTATCCCTGAGGAGTTGTTGTTTTTGCCACATTAGTTTTGAATTATGAATATATTGTTAAAATCTCCATAGAGCATGGTTATTAGAGAGTAAGAAGCCAGTGTCCCAGGTTCAGATGTTATGGGAGGTTAAGCTTAATGATGGCTTTCTGGTTGGTTAGTCTCATTTGCATGATCTCAGGAGCTTGTAATATGTTTTAAGAAAGTTAACAACCCATGAAATGCAAAAATGCCTCCTATAAAACCAGGAGATTACGCTGTATTGGGATTTAGACTGCTTCATATGTGACAGGCATCCCGTATGAACATAAATTGTATGTAAAAAACATGTGCAGTTTCTGACTTTCCTAGAGTTAGGATTTTTATATATGCACAATTTCTGCTTGTATAGGAAACAAAGCACCATTTTCCAATTCCGTTCTTGCCTTGCTCCTGCAATGTAGGCAGATGTACATTGCTATATTTTTGATGGGACTGATAATTGCTTTCAAAGTGAAAAAAAACCCATCCTTCCATGTTTGAAACTGTAGGCATTATATGTGTCATTACAGTTGTGGGTTCAGTGCTGTTAGTTAGCAATGTACCTGCAGTTCTTTGGGTGCTCTGAACACAGAACAAGAAATGGAAACCTGTCTTTCATGAATGGTTGAAGGCCTGCTATGTACCAGTATTAGTAGTTGTCATTGTAGAACTTGGAATACTGCTATTTTAGAGGGGTTCCTGTGGTTTTTCTTTTCTCATGGTTTGACACATTGCTACAGGAATGAAAGTGGTTTATGAGATAATTTGCTAATATTATATGACGTTTTTGAAAATGAAAGGAAATAAGTTCTATGAAACATGTATTGCAACTGTAGTAGCAAAATTATTGGCTTGCTAGCCATTTCCACTAATGGTTTGTGCTTACAAATGGGATCAGTTTGTCTGAGTATCTTACCTTATTCCAAATAGTTTCCCATTCCTTTTCAGGTTGTTTTCTGAAATGCTTTCCCCCTTTGTCAAAATTCATTAAATAGGTTTCTTCTCTACTGTCTTGAGCCTCTTTTTCCTGTTCCTGCTTTGAATTTATAGAACAAAATCAGTCTTCATCCTTACAGCCTTTTTTTTTATAAAGCAAACAACAAGCAACTGAGTTCTTAGTGTGTGGTTTGTGTGTGTTCTGTGTAGATTTTCTTGATAGCTGTCGGGCCAGCACTCTGTTAGCGGAGTTAGATGATGATGAAGATCTACCTGAGCCAGATGAAGAAGATGACGAAAATGAAGATGACAATCAAGAAGATCAAGAGTATGAAGAAGTTATGGTACAGTGCATATCTATTTTTACAATATTGTCTGATCTGAAGTTATTTGGGGACCATATCAAAAAACCTTCTACTCTCCTGAACTTGTAGTATAGTATAGGTTGTTCATCGTGGACCAGTTTTGTCAATTTAGAGAACTTGTCCGTTTTTAAAGCAGCAGCAGCAGCAACAGCTTGTTGTCATTTCAGTGGCTTATTACAAAAGTTCTACCTTGTTTACAGATCAAATGTCCTCTTATTATTAGTTCAGTGGAACGTCGAAAGAAAGCCCTAAATAACAGATTATGTAAATAGATTCTACTACAATAAATGTCCAGTTTGGTACTTTCCCTCCCCCGTTCCATTATATCAGTGTCAAATTATCTGAGGTGAACTCTTACAGAATATGACCTTGGATATGGCTTATGGGCTGCAAACAGTCTTTAGCTGTATGCTTATATGTAGCAATTTGGGGGATTAAAAATGAGGTGCTGCTACTTGTATTTTGATAATTTTTCTATGGGTGCCACTGCAAAGTGGCTGCCATGCACCAGCCTAAAAAGAGATGCTGGCACTTCATACTGGTGAGTACCGTCACACCCACAAAAATACTGCATATATGTGATATGCGTTAGAAATCTGAATTGTAGATGCCAGATTAACTTGAGTCTTGATTCTGCTTGAAAAGAATCAAGGATGAATGAATGAATGAATAAATTTATTACGGTCATAGACCAGAAGAGAAGAAAAAAACATAAAAGGCAGCAATAATTTACAAGGGAATGATGGTGTCGATTAAAAGTTGTAAATTTTACATAAAAACAGTACGCATATACACACACACCCACACACATATACATACTCATATATGCACTACAGTATATGTATGGGCTTAAAAAAGGGGGGGGGGCTTATCCAGGGGTCAGATCTTTTACTTTTTTACAGCTAATGCCCTCCGCTTGATCGCGGCCGCAGAAAACTTGGCCACTTTCAGTGTTACTTCTGGGTTTTTGTCTCCTAGTAGGATTTTCAGCCGCTGAGATTCAGATCGGCCTGGAAATTTCTGAACGATAGGGGAGATAAACAGTAACCTGATATCCCCGTAAAGGTCGCAGTGTAACAGCACATGTGAAGCCGTTTCCACCTCCTTCAGACCACATGGGCAAACTCGTTCAGCATAGGGTGTGCCCTCGTATCTGCCCTTTAGTAAGGCAGATGGCAATACATCAAATCTGGTAAGGGTAAACGCCCGCCTATATTTTGCGATTTGTAGGTCCAGCAAATATGGGGTTAGATTAAACCCTTTTCCATAGTCTTGGATAGCTGGATATTTATCTATCTTGCTCATATGGTCCTGAAGCTCTACATCTCCAATTCGCTGACTCACCATCATTTTAGCCTTTTCAAAGCCTGAGGCTATGAGTTCTTGTGAGGAAAGCCCCAGGCCCCTCAATTTTTCATAAAGCGACAATCTCCATTTAGACTGGAACGGGTCTAGTAGAGTCAATGGAGCCACTCCCACTGGGAAAAATATGAGTTTTAGCCAGAAGTGAATCTTCAGGATCCATATCCTGGCATTAATAGGGAGTTGGCCAACCTCCAGCCTAATGGCAGTGTTAGAGACACAGGTAGGTAACCCTAGTAGGGAACGATAAAATTTAGTTTGTACAGATTCCAGGGACTTGAGTTTTTGACAATTAAATATCTGGGTGCCATACGTCAATTGTGGAAGTATTTTTGCAACAAAGACCTGGGAGGCAGCAGGAACATATTGACCTCCTTTTCTGTAAAAGAATCTTATGGTAGCTCTGGAAGATCTTTGCGCATTTACAATGGAATTCTTAATCTGATGGCACCAAGATCCCTTCTCATCAAAAATTATTCCAAGATATCTAAAAGATGTTACTTGCTCAATAGGTTGGTTATTAATTTTCCATTTATGTCGGAATTTTCTCTTGGAGAACACCATAATTTTTGATTTAGTGTAATTTATTATTAGGTGTTCAGCTTCGCAATACTCTGTAAGAGCTCGTAAAAGTTTTCTTAGGCCCACACAAGAGAAGGAAATAAGTGCTGCATCATCCGCGTACAAAAGGACCGGGATTGGTGTATTATTTAGATTTGGGGAATGAGTACTTGCTTCCTCCATCTTTCCGACTAGGGAGTTTATATAGAAGTTAAAAAGAATAGGGGCAAGAACACAGCCTTGCTTGACACCATGGGAACTTTGGATTTCCTTTGATAGGTTCCCATAACGGTCGCATCTAACACGGATCCGAGTATTTTCATGTAGTCTACGGATAAGAAGCAAAAGACGTCTATCGATGTTTGTGACATTTAGTTTTTCCCAAAGTCTGTGCCGGGGTATCGAGTCGAAGGCTGATTTGAAATCTATAAAGGCTACATAGAGAGAGCCTCCTTTCTTTGAGGTGTATTTCTCCACTAGATGTTGCAATACCAATCCTTGGTCTAGAGTTGATCTATGTGCCCTGAAACCAGCCTGGGCTTCCTTTAGGATGTGCTCCTGTTCCAGCCAGTCCGCAAGCTTTTCACGTAAGTGAGTTGCATAAAGTTTGCTGATGATGCTTAAGAGACTGATTGGTCTGTAATTGGCTGGATCAAGTTTACAGCCTTTCTTGAATATGGGAATGATGATTGCCAATCCCCAGTCCTCTGGTATTATTGCTGTTTGATCTATGCTGGTGAAAAGGGTGGCAAGGACTGGGGCCCACCAGTCAATATTGGCTTTGAGAAGTTCAGGAGAGATGTTATCTGCTCCCGGGGCTTTTCTGAGTTTGAGTGCCTGAATAAGCCTCCTAATCTCCGCGACCGACACCGGAGGCCACTCATCACCTGCCGCACACTGTATTAGTGGCTGTGTCAAAGGCAGAGCTGAATATGAAGATTGGAAAAATGCCTCCCAAGTCCCTGCAGGTATAGTATACTCCACTTCTGAGGAAGTAGGTCGCACTTCATTTGCTACCAGTCTCCAGAAGGTGGCCGAATCTCTCTCTCTGGATGCATCTATTAGGCATTTCCATTCTCTTTTCTGTGCCAGGAGTTTTTTGTTTTTGATCAAAATTTTATAATTCCGTTTATCTTCAAACCAACCCGTGGGGAGTTGGGGTAAATTGGCAGATCTATAATTCTTGTATTTTTTCAGTAAATTTAGCTTCATATCCTGACATTCTTGATCAAACCAGGGTTTGGAGTTTTTATATACTGAGGGTTGCCTACTTGGCCTGTTCCTTTTTTCCTTCAGGGGATCTTGAAGGAGTAAAATTAACTCCTGAAATAAATTTATCTTTAATTCATGGCTTGAGGAAGTTATAAGGTTTTCTCTCTTAATGAGGAATTCCTTTGAGCATAGCCTACTTGAAATTTCCTTATGCAGTTCATCTGTCCATCTAATGCGCGAATATCTGAACTCCAAAGCTGTAGGGCTCGAATGCTCGATTTTTTCAGCGCAGGATAAATCCTTTCCCGCAGCTACGAGTGCACTTAATGGCAGATGATCACTGTCTAAGCGCTCCTCCACTTTGCATTCCAGAACTTTGTTTTGAAGATCATACGACACGATTATATAATCAATTGTGGAGGCGCCATTGTTAGATATAAATGTGAATTCTCCGACCTTCTCCCCCTCTGTACGGCCATTTAATATAACCAGGTCCAAGTTATTGACCAAGTGTAGTAGGCATAAGCCGGCATAATTGCAGCCTTTATCCTTTGAGATTCTAGCTGGTATTGGGTGGGTTTCCTCTATAATGGGGACTGTTTCGTGGAAATGGGCACACAAAGCCTCATCAGATTGTCCAGTTCTGGCATTTAGGTCGCCTGCCATCACTACAGAGGCATCAGGAAATTGATTTAGTAGTTTGTCAAGATACTGTTCTAACTGAGCCCAAGTATTTCTTATCAATCTTTTCTCTCTTTGTGGGGGTAGGTATACATTAATCAGCAGCCAGCTGTGGGTTCTCCACTGTACTTGCACAGCTGTGGCCAGATGGTCTAGTGGGTCTAGTTTTTTAAATGTGGCCCTTAGCCTTGTTGAGATTAAAGTAACTAACCCACCTTTAACTCGCCCCCCTCTAGTACTTAAAAGACCTGGGAGGGAGAACGCAGAAAAGCCATTTAACTCCACTTCACTTGTGCTCCAGGTCTCCTGGAGGAACGCAATGTCATATCTCTGGATATATTTAGCGAAGGATTGGTCAGAAACCCTCTTTTGCCAACCTGCAATATTCCAAGTTAGCAAGGCAAGGTTGCACGTTGTCTTGCCAAAAAATGATCTTAGTCAATTTGCCTTTGAAAGATTTTTTGGGCCTATCTTTTTATCTGTTGGTTGGATTTCATTCATTTTGGCAATGTCCATAGATGTATTATCGCCCAGGTACTCAATGGAATCAGTTGAAGGGTGCAGCGTGCTAACATTAGTGATCAGTACTCCTTTTTTTGGCGAATCTACCTTGAGGTGTTCTATTTGACTGATACCAAGTTCATCCTCATCCAGGTATCTCATGCTGGTCCAAGAGCGCGTTGTGGTTGTCATAGGGATGATTTCCTTCTTAGGTGGTAGGTTGTTGCTGTCCCTTACGCACTGTGTTAGATCTGTTGTTGTCAGGTTTATCTCTGCAGCTGCAGAGGTAATATAAGAATCAAGGATGAGAATTCACATAATTTCCTCTGTAAATTTGGCTAAACAAGTGACAGCTATGTTTGTGCATTTTAAGTAAGTTAAACAGGATAGCATTGATGCTTTAAGTCAGGGGTCAGCAAGGTTTATCTTTGCCTGGGCCAGATTAGTCCTGCAGAGATCCCTATGTGGGCCGGATTGTGCATGTGCATGAGTGCGCACGCCCATGATTTGTGGCATCTGCGCGTGCACAGACGTGATTTCCGGTGTCACGGAAGCGAGCCCCTGCACTGTGGGGTTTAGGGGTGGCTCGTGGGCCGGTCAAATGACCTTGTGGGCTGTTTCCGGCCCATGGGTCTTAGGTTGCTGACCCCTGCTTTAAGTTTTTGAAAGTGTAGGTGAGAATCTACAGTGTACAGCAAGTTCAGTTTGTTTACTTATACTTAGCTAATCTCATGCTATTCTCATGGCTTACCCAACTTAAATAACCGTCTCTGAAGACAGTTCAGAAACTTCAGCTGGTGCCAAATTTGGCTGCCAGGTTGCTCACCCAGGCAAAATGGTTTGAGCATATTACACCGATCCTGCCCCAACTGCACTGGTTGCCAGTTCATTTCCAAGCCAAATTAAAAGTGCTGGTTTTGACCCATAGAGCCTTAAAGTTGATTGTTGAATCTTATGTTTTAATGTATTTATATTTTGATGTTAGCCGCCCTGAGCCCGGTAATGGCTGGGTAGGGTGGGATATAAATAAAATTTACTACTATTATTATTATTAGCCTCAGGACAGCAATACCTCGGTGACTGCCTCTCCTTGTATGGACTGACCTGAACCTCCAATCATCATCTGAGGCCCTCTTAGTGTGTCCCATCCACAAGAGACCCAAGGGCAGCAACACAAGAGTGGGCCTTTTCTGTGGTGGCTCCCCATTTGTGGAATGCTCTCCCCAGGGAGGCTCGCCTGGTGCCTTCCTTACATATGTTTAGGTGCCAGGCGAAAATGTTTCTCTTAAACCAGCCCTTTGGCTGATTGGACATTCTATGGCCTTTTAAATGTGTTTGTGGGAGGAGGGGTTATTGGTTTGCTCTTCTTTCATTTTGTATTTTGAGTTCTCATTTTGTATTTTCATATTGTGAACTGCCCTTTGATCTTCAAGTGAAGGGCAGTATACAAATTTAATTAATTAATTAGTAATTAGCAACAGCAGCAATAGATAGTTTTTGTACTTATCTATCCAGTGTGGGTTTAAAAAAGGAAAATAGCTTTTTTGTTCGTTTTGCCATTTTTGTTACATAATAGGAAGAAGAAGAGTATGAAACAAAAGGAGGTCGTAGAAGAACATGGGATGATGATTATGTTTTGAAACGTCAGTTTTCTGCTTTAGTACCTGCGTTTGATCCTAGACCTGGCCGTACTAATGTTCAACAGACAACTGATCTTGAAATCCCTCCCCCAGGTATATCCATGAGTTGTTTGAAAAACCATGTGCGAAGTATAAATATATAATATACACGTACAAATACACAAGCATGTCAGAGAACCTAAGAGAAGAACAAGATTGGAGGAGGAGAGACACAACTAGGTTTGGGGTGGACATGTTAAGATACCTACCACCTTCCCAAACTTTCTCCCTTCACAAATCTAGGTTGTAGCAGGGGAGGGACACACTCTGTTTTCACAGGGAAGAAGCTGATGAGAATGAGATGCTGAATGGAGAAAGGAGTTGGGGTCTGAAGCAAGTGAGATTTGAATGAGTGAGTCAGGTACCATGTAAGGGTAACAGGGTAAAGCTGAAATACTTATTCTCTCCTCCTCCCCGTTGTGAAATTTCAGAGGCCTTTACTTTGAATTTATTTTCAGGTCTAGATAAGAATTACGATAACATGAAATATATGTGAGATGTTGAAAGCTGTTGCAGACTTTAAAAAACCTATTACTCATTGCACTGATTTATCACTGATTACAGGAACACCCCATTTGGAACTCCTGGAAGAAGTTGAGTGTACACCATCTCCCCGTTTAGCACTTACCTTGAAAGTTACAGGCCTTGGTACATCTCGTGAGGTTGAGCTGCCCCTAACAAATTTTCGATCAACCATCTTTTACTATGTTCAAAAATTGCTACAACTTTCCTGCAATGGCAACGTGAAATCTGATAAGCTCAGACGAATTTGGGAGCCAACATACACGTAAGACATTTAAAATCTGATGTTGTATCTAAAGCAGTCTAAGGCTGCATTTTTTTGCACTGTGTATTTACAATCTATATCAAAAACTGCTGCTATGTCATCTCTTACCTTGTGGATGGTGGTTGTGCGGCAGTAGTGTTTGGATAGTGGTAGTCCTATGTAAACATTGGCATCATTTCTTTTTCCCTGCCTTAACATTTCAGTGTTAGGGTTCTTACACTGTTTTTGAAATTGTAACAGATAAGTGTTGATGAAAGAATTCTTACCACAAAGAGTGCACTTGCTACATCAAAATGAATAGTTGTGCTTCAAGCTGGCCTGTAATTCAAAATGTATTCATGGTTTTTATAGTTTAAAGAATTTAAAAACAAGATTCAAGAGCTGTTGCGCCAGCAGTTGAATTCTTGGAATGCGTTGTATCAGCTGCTTTGCCAGTCTAGTATTAAGAAGCATCATTGGCTGACTCACCAATGCTACTCTTGTGTGGCACGCAGCAAAGCATTCAGAATTATTTTAGTATGCAGAGTGTAAGCAGAAGTCAATTTAAATTATATCGCAAGATTCATACTGATTTGGAAATAGTGCGTTCTGTTGTAGAAAGCCAGTACATAAATAACTCTAAATCTTTTCATGTTTAGAATTGTATACAGAGAAATGAAGGATTCTGATAAAGAGAAAGAAAGTGGGAAAATGGTGAGATAAATCTTAACTTTTCAATACTTATGTGGCTGTCAACAGATTTTTGTGCAGTTTGTGCACTTTAAAAAAAAGCAGCAGCTTTTTTAAAAAGCTACACTAACTGAGTTCTGTTGTATGGAAGATATGTTAAAGAATGTTTGTAAATGCATGTTCCTAAAGAAATGTGTGTAGTGCATGTGAAATGTTTCAAACTTTACAACCAGGAAATACCAACATTTGGTGGTTCCTGTTGTAGGGTTGCTGGTCAATAGAGCATGTGGAACAGTACCTTGGCACTGATGAATTACCAAAGAATGACTTGATAACCTACCTGCAGAAGAATGCGGATTCAGCCTTTCTGCGCCACTGGAAATTAACCGGCACTAATAAAAGCATTAGGAAAAACAGAAATTGTTCCCAGCTCATAGCTGCATACAAGGTATATGTCTGCATCTAAAAGTATTGATTTGGGGAATGTCTATGCTTTATTTTGCATCGTGTTATGAGTCCTGACAGAGGGACTTGATGTGTGACTAATGCAATTTACTCTGGTTAAATACGTTTATGTGTGACCCTCATGTTTAACTTTTACCAGCTCCAATGTTTTGTATGCTTTCGAATAGACACAGTATTATATTATTATTAATAATAATATAGTGCCTAACAACAGCTAAAGGCTCAGTATTTGCATCATGCAAACCATGTTTACATTTTCTCTGCCTCAAAGTTCAAAATAATTACATCACAATTCTAACCTTTACTATGTATTTATTTTCCTTCCATTCATTTATTTACACAGGATTTTTGTGAACATGGATCAAAGTCCAGTTTGAGCCAGGGAGCTATTTCCACACTTCAGAACTCAGACATTCTTAGTTCAATAAAAGAACAGCCTCAAGCCAAAGCTGGTAGTGGACAGAATTCCTGTGGAGTAGAAGATGTTCTACAGTTGCTCCGTATTTTGTATATTGTTGCAAGTGACCCTTATTCAACTCGAAATTCTCAAGAAGGTAAGTAGGATGTAATACATTTCCCCCTAAAAGCTTCCACAAAGGAAACATATTATTAGTACATTATTATTCATTTCTATTAATAATTTCAGAAGGAGATGAACAGCTTCAGTTTAATTTCCCACCAGATGAATTCACAAGCAAAAAAATCACCACAAAAATTCTTCAACAGATTGAGGTAATATATATATTTATTACTGAGATTATTTCTGAGGCATTTTAGTTTCATAGAAGCTGTTGTAGATGGTTGAAGTCTGAAATATCATCTTATTTAAAGGAAGCAGTGAAAATTATTTGAATGTGGTTTTTCTTCATTTGCTGGTTTTGTTTCATTATTTAGATGGCCCATGGTACTTGATACTGAAATTTGCCATGTGCTGGAAGGGAGCTTTGGTGAGGCATCCAAAGCTGAGTCAGTTGTACAGTTCAATTAATTGCAGCCTTGATCTTGAAAACTGAACATAGATTGGTAGGATTTTACTGACATAAGTCATAAAAGAATTAGAATTTCCTTTAAATTGCACTGTTATAAAAGCATGAAGTCTAGTGTGGTTAACAATTGCAGCATTGGACTGTGGGCACCAGATTCAAATTCTCACTCAGCCATGAAGCTCACTGGGTAAACTTGGACAGTTTCTTCCTTTCAGCCTAATCTATTTTGGGATTATTTTGCAGATAAAAATGGGGGTGAAATGGGGGTTATCTATAAGTTAAAACACCTTGGAGGAAAGCTGTAAAATAAATGAATACAACACATTCAGTGATTAAAAATGACAGCTTAACATTTAAGAAAACTACTACTTTATTTAGTACTAGCAGGGAGTGGCTGACGTTTCCCTGGAATTTGAAAAAGCAGGATTATTATTTTTTAAAATGGATAGTGTAATTTGTGAAGTTTGGGACTGTGTGCACACACCTCAGCCCAAGGCCGAGAGTGGGTTCTTGTCATCTGGGCAGCCCAGGACCTCCCTGCACACTGACCAGGCTTGCGCCCTGGGGAAGTAACTTCAGTGCTGCTAATGCAGTGGTTTGACTTCACCCCCAGAGGCACACTCCATTGTCTCTTGACACAGACAGATGCCAACAGCAACAGTGCCAAAAATCAGGCAGAGTCCTCTTTCAGACTGACATCTTTATTCAAACTGGCTGTTGGTACCCCTTTCTGCCGCGTTTGAAATCTTGAGTTTGAAATCAGTGGTGTTTGGGCCCATCATGCCAAAGATCAGATCAGGCTTCCTCAACCTTGGCCCTCCAGATGTTTTGAGACTACAATTCCCATCTTCCCTGACCACTGGTCCTGCTAGCTAGGGATCATGGGAGTTGTAGGCCAAAAACATCTGGAGGGGCAAGTTTGAGGAAGCCTGGATCAGATGAAGTCACACCAAAGTCACATTTTGAATCTCCACCTTTATTCAGAATGGTGGTTGACAGCCCAATGTCCACAAAAACTACCACCACCACCCACCACCTTGGGAACCCTTGTGTCAAGTTGGGCGATGACATATTGAGACGTTTGAATGCATTTAGAACAAACCATTTTCTACAACATACAGTAGTAGATTTTTATTTAATTATGACCATTCTATTTACAACAATTGTTTTTTTTTACAAAGTACAAAAACTAGTTGTATAAGGTGAGTGTGTAGGAAAATATGAATGCATAAATAGTTATTTATCCATCATACATTTTGTTCTTCAGAACATTGCATTTTAAACAGTGGGTGTATTAAATTACAGGAGCCATTGGCACTAGCAAGCGGAGCTCTGCCAGACTGGTGTGAACAGATAACTAGCAAGTGCCCTTTCTTAATTCCATTCGAAACTCGACAGCTGTATTTCACATGTACAGCATTTGGGGCATCAAGGTAAGAAACCTGACAAGCAAATTGCTTATTTGCTGCAGTTTCAGAATATTTAATCTCTTTAATGTCATTATTTGGAAGATCAGTGTTTCCTTGTGAAGAAATTGAATTTTTAGGTAGTATATCCTAAATACAAGAATTCTGTTATGATATGGATGCTGTTTGGTTTGAAAATGGTTAACACTGTGAAGGTGGGGGACTCTGGTCTTTTATTTCTAACTATAGTCAGAAAAGATCGTGGCGAGGGGGTTCAGCTGGCATTTTTCTAGGAAGCAACTAGACTGCTATAAGAGGTGTTTTGCAAAATTTTCTATTCTGGCCGTTAACAACAAAATCTAGCTTTTGTGTGAATTGGGAGTATGGAAAATGTCTAACTGTGAGAGGACGTTTAGTGCACATTCCATTAAAAATAATTGATTCTTGGTTATTGCCCAATGGGAATTCAGAATTCCAAGGATAACCTTATGATTGGTTAGAGGGTTTGACTGAAGTGAATTTAAGTGCAGGCATGTCACTGTTTGAGGGTCAGATGAATGAGAGGAGTCAATCAGTTGGCCAGAGCGTAGGAAGAGGCAGAAAGATAATAAGGAAACACTGGTGTCAGAGGCTGAGGAAAGCTAACCAGGAGAGAGAGAGAGAGAGAGACTCTGTCTTCAAGGCAGTTCTCCTGCATAGCCTCTGGCAAAAATGATAGCAACTGACAAAAGAGATCACAGCTGTGACAACAGCAACAGTGTGTGTGAATGGAAGGGACAGAGCAGCAGTGGCAGCATTGTGTTTGCTGGGATGGGGCAGGGTGAGGTGGTGTTGAGGTGGGGGTAGCTTGTGGCAGATATGTGTGCCATCTGTGGGAGACAGGGAGTGCCAAACCATGGTTCTCCCAGCCTTGCTCCACCCTGTCCCATTGAACTCTGTGCTGTTGCAAGGATATCACTTATTTTTTATTTATTTGAAATATTTCTTACCCACCCTTCACCCTAAGGTTGCAGGGTATTAACAATGATAAAATCTACAACTCATTTTTTGAAAGCAAACAGTGGCCTAAGGAAGGTCTCATTAAAAAGCTTTTCTGAGTCATGATGCGTATGAGTTTTAAAGCAATGTATCTGCATTTTTTCCTGATACCAGAGCAATAGTGTGGCTGCAGAATCGACGTGAGGCCACTGTTGAGCGAACGCGAACGACAGGCACAGTGCGAAGAGATGATCCAGGAGAATTCAGAGTTGGGCGCCTTAAACATGAAAGAGTAAAAGTTCCACGTGGTGAATCCTTGATGGAGTGGGCAGAAAATGTAATGCAGATTCATGCAGACAGAAAGTCAGTCCTAGAGGTAAAATAGGTTCCTCTGAAAAAAGAATACTTCACTGTGTCTCTCATTTGTGTAGTGTTAAGTGAGCACAGTTGTTTATTAGAAAAGATATATTCCAAAAGACTGCTAGTACTATTGTTGTGGTCTCTGGTTTCCAGGTGGAGTTTTTGGGAGAAGAAGGAACAGGATTGGGACCCACCTTGGAGTTTTACGCACTGGTGGCAGCAGAATTCCAGAGGACAGAACTGGGAGCATGGCTCTGCGATGATGACTTTCCGGATGATGAATCGCGTCAGGTATATTTTGTCTTAGTAATAATATATTAGTAAAGGATAATATAATATAATATAATATAATATATAATAATATATTAGTAAAGGATATTAGTAAAGTGGAGCTGATAAGATACATTCTGTTTGTGTATCTCTTGAAATACCTTAACACTTTCCTTCACTTTTTTTATTTTTTTAAAAAACAGGTGGATATAGGTGGCGGATTAAAACCTCCGGGATATTATGTACAGCGATCTTGTGGTCTGTTCACAGCACCATTTCCACAAGATAGTGATGAACTTGAAAGAATAACCAAACTTTTTCACTTTCTGGGGATTTTCTTAGCCAAATGCATCCAAGACAACAGACTGGTGGACTTGCCTATTTCTAAGCCGTTCTTTAAACTCATGTGCATGGGAGACATTAAAAGCAATATGAGCAAATTGATTTATGAGTCGCGGGGTGACAGAGACTTGCACTGCACAGAAAGTCAATCAGAGGCGTCTACGGAAGAGGGGCACGATTCTCTCTCAGTAGGAAGCTTTGAAGAAGATTCCAAATCAGAATTTATCCTTGATCCACCAAAGCCTAAACCCCCAGCTTGGTTTAATGGGATTTTAACGTGGGAAGATTTTGAATTGGTAAACCCTCACAGAGCAAGATTTTTAAAAGAAATTAAAGACCTTGCAATAAAGAGACGTCTAATATTAAGCAACAAAGGACTTTCAGAAGATGAGAAAAATACTAAAATGCAGGAACTAATGATGAAGAACCCATCAGGATCGGGACCTTCTCTTAGCATAGAAGATTTAGGGTAAGGTATTACACTCACCCCCCTTTTGCTCATATAAACATGTGGCCGCCTTGTGGAGTAATAAATTGACCTATGCATGTTTAGACATTTTGTTCCATACACTGAGAATTTTTTTTAAAAAGTGCTTTATCCATATCGTTTCTACTGTGTTCCTGTTTGGAATTTTCAAATTTTGTGAGATGATTCCCACTTAAGAGCAAACCAAACTGCCTTGCACAAACTCAGAACATTTCTCCATCTTGCTCAATATGATGCATAGTGATTGATGGCAGCATTTTAGAGTTTCAGGCAGAATTCCCAACCCTTCCAGGAAATGCCAGGGATTGAATCTAGGCCCTCTTTCATGCAAAGCATGTCTTCTGCCACTGTTGCTGTGTATCTACTAATTCCATCTCCTACCTTACAGGCTGAATTTCCAGTTTTGCCCTTCTTCCAGAGTATATGGCTTTACAGCAGTGGATCTTAAGCCTGGTGGTGAAGATGAGGTAGAGGAAAAATTCTTAATATGAGAGAGTTAAATATTACTTGATTTCCCCAAAATTCTTCTGTGATGTGATGTAATGTAAACATTCTCTGTCCATTTACATCGATTTCGTTACAGTTGGTTACTATGGATAATGCAGAGGAGTACGTGGATCTGATATTTGACTTCTGCATGCATTCTGGCATACAGAAACAGATGGATGCTTTTAGAGGTATGTAACTGACTAGCATATATGGGCTGTTTAACCATTTAAAGGAAATATTTATCAGTTAAGGAATTTCAAACATAACATGGTTCTCAGCTCGTGCTTATGCTTTTTTACTTTTTGTTTCAAGATGGCTTCAACAGAGTCTTTCCAATGGAAAAGCTGAGTTCCTTCAGTCATGAAGAAGTGCAGATGATTCTTTGTGGAAATCAGTCACCGTCGTGGGCAGCTGAAGATATAATCAACTACACAGAACCTAAACTTGGCTACACTCGAGACAGGTACTTTACCCAGTGGCAAGATATTTGCACTACTTTCAGGACTTGGCAACAAGGAATTGTGGGGTGTTGACACTGAAAATGCGTGACAAGTGCAGAAAATTCAATCTAGATAATTACACCTGACAGCTTCTAGGAGCCTCCGGTAAGAGCTGAGTGCAGGGTGGGGGACCAAAGGTGGACAGGCTACCCCAGAAGTAGCATGACGTGTCCCCCACCAGAGGTACTACCCCTCACCTAACACTCCATACACTCCTCTGGATATGAGTGTGTTGTTAATCAGTGGTGCTTCGCTTGAGCAGCACTTGCTATCCAAATGGGTGTCTACAGCTTTGCATATGCCACTGATCTCCCAGTGGCTTGCATACCCAGACACTTTTCCCACATTGATGTTTATGGCTGGATAGTTCTATCAAGCTGTCTCTGAATGCTTCATTATTAAGCTGGCTAGAACAAGCAAGGTTTTTTTCTTCTTCACATGTACCAGGTCTCCTGCATAAAGTGTGGAGGAGATACATAGCAAGTGTAAAACACAAGATAAAAGGGAACTTTTGTCACTCCCTCACTGTAGCAATTCATTTGAAGGTGCCTGCTTTTAAAAATGTAATTTGTCTGTTATGAAAAGAAAACAGAAAATACTTTTAGAAAATCACAGTAAATGGACTATTGTCAAACAACTTGGTTTGATCTGTTTGGTGCAGTAATAAAACAAAATCAGATTTTTATAGTTCACTGAACTGATGTCTACATGGGTACATCTCAATTGTGCAATCTGTCTTCCTTTGGGGGGGGGATGTTGGGCAGGGGAAGGTAAATAAGATAAGGCTTAAAAGTACACGGCTAGGTATTGCTTCACAATGTTCTGAGCATTGGTCCACCTCATGCAGACTTGAAACTAGATGCTTGTATGCCGTTTTCATGGTCTGTGTAGGTAATGAGGAGGAGACTGCTGTAGGAGTGAACACACAATAAGTAAATAAACTTTCATGCCAGCAAAGAGGAAGACAGGGAAATGCTATGTTTACATACTAACATAGTCATGTAATATTTGGCAAACATTTCTTTAATAATAATCTCCCTGCCCCCGAACAAAAATAAAGTGTACCTACAGACATATCTTTATCATCAAATGCTAATTTTTGATAAGGTGATTTATTTAGGAATTTAATATAGTAAAAGACAAGCATTAAAAGCCATTTGGTCATGTCAGCCATTTGACACTTAGTTCATTATGGAGCAGCTGAGTAACAAACCGTGGCCTTTGGTTTAAGATTTGTTTCAGTCCAGACAAACCACTTTTGGCTTCATATCATGGTTGGTTTGGAGCAAAAACAAACCACAATTCCCAGTTTGACTGTAATGCTGCTAAACCAGGTGCATGGTTTGTTGCTTGTGCTAGGGGAAGAGTGAAGTGGGAACCACTTAACAACTAGGGTGTACAGTGGTACCTTGATTCCCGGACAGCTTAGTTGTCAAACAAATTGGCTCCTGAGCACCGCAAACCCTGAAGTGTTCCCGTTTATGAATGTTTTTGGAAGCTGAACGTCCAACGTGGCTCCCAATTGAGTGTAGGAAGCTCCTGCAGCCAGTCGGAAGCTGCGCCTTGGTTTTCAAACAGTTTCGGGAGTCGAACGGACTCCCAGAATGGATTAAGTTCAAGAACCAATGTACTGTGATGTGCAGATGCAGTGTGTGCATGCTCATGCACTAGTTCAACACTGGTTTGATTATGCAACACATAGTCAACACTGTAGGTGTATTTAAAATTTGTTCTGTTTTGTACTTTAGCCCTGGATTCCTGAGATTCGTTAGAGTTTTGTGTGGCATGTCTTCTGATGAAAGAAAAGCATTCCTGCAATTCACAACTGGCTGTTCAACACTTCCCCCAGGAGGCCTGGCTAATCTACATCCCCGTCTCACTGTTGTACGCAAGGTATGGCCATTTCTTAAAAGTTTTGACTATATATCTAAGCAAAGGTGTGTTAGATATTTTTTATGAAGTCTTGTCTTTGAGATAGCTCACACATTTGTACTCAGAAGATGGCTTGCACTCCACAAGGTGCCTGTCAGGTCTTTGGCAGAGGTCTTCATGGAACCTGTTAATGCAGGGGTCAGCAAACTTTTTCAGCAGGGGGCCAGTCCACTGTCCCTAAGACCTTGGGGGGGGGCCCGGACAAGTAGATTACCTTCCTGCTGGAGTGGTACCTATTAAACGGCATTACCATGTGCAGCTCTGGTTCGCCAGAAACGGCTTAGTCATGCTGGCCACATGACCTGGAAGCTGTCTGCGGACAAACGTCGGCTCCTTCGGCCTATAGAGTGAGATGAACGCGCAACCTCAGAGTCATCCGCGACTGGACCTAACGGCCAGGGGTACCTTTACCTTTAACAACACAGAATTGAAAAGGAAATGTGTGCTACACTCGCTATTTTAAAAGTTGATTGTGGATTTTTATTCACAGGTTGATGCTACGGATGCAAGTTACCCATCTGTGAATACATGTGTGCACTACCTTAAGTTGCCTGAGTATTCTTCTGAAGAGATTATGCGAGAGCGCCTGCTAGCTGCTACCATGGAGAAAGGCTTTCATCTCAACTGAGCTGATGAATAGGACACAGGATATGACAAACTGGTTTTGCATTGATAACTAGTGAAGCCTCTTGTGTTGTATGTGCAGAAAATACAATCTCCACGCTGTGCTCTACTGAGACTTGCCTTTCCCCCACCCCATCCATGAGGCTTTGGAAACACATGGAAAAATTGTTAGCTGCTAATGAAACAAATCCCAATGAATTACACAGCCAGCAAGAAAAAGGCAAGAACACTGTGTGATGCTTCCAAGGGCTTGTGCAACCAGAAGCTGAAGCAAATGTTTGACTGTTCCAAAGAGCAGATCTGCCGATTTTCAGTGTTCACTGATACAAGATTTATAACAGTGTATTTGTGTAAAGTTTAGTGTTTAATACCCTGTACACTACAGTTGCCATCACTGATCCCTGTTTTGCTGGCTTTAAGCTAACTGGTCAGAAATCTGCTTCCATAAAACTTAGTCATTGGGCATCTCAAGCTTTCCTTCCTTCCTTTCCTTCCTTTCATGGTGCCTGCACTATAGGAGTATGCTAGTGTTGGGGGGGGGGTGTTTGCATATAATCATGCACAACCTTTTATTATTATTTCAAGTGGGAATACATTTTGATTTCTAAATGCCCTGCTATAAAGATTAAATCCTTGTATGTGTGTATGTGTGTGTGCGTGCAGCTCAACAATAAAGCTTTTAAAAGACACTGATCCCTGGTGCAAGGCCCACTTTAAAGCAAGTTTTACTTTTGGTTGTATTTTCTTTGTATATTAAAAACATTTATTTAACTTGTTGCAGTTTGAAGTTTAAAAAAAGATTTCCAATGTGTATGCTCAACATTAATCATTAAAAAGTTTGCAGCGTATGAAACCGCTTACTAGTTCTTCTGTTATGTTGGTATACAGAATAGTGCCTTGAATTCTAATGCTTTCTTTCTTCAAATAAAAATACTTGGTCTTGTACTACACAGTTCTGTTTCCAAACCTCCTCTAAAAGTACAAAAAGGGCTCCAAATGTTAGTGGATTTTTAAAAATCAGGTCAGTTGTATAGCAGGTGGCTGTTATGCATTATGTCCCATGAGCCAGTTGCTTTGCCCTACAATGTATTACATTTACAGTTCCTTGCAGCTTTGCCAGGTGAATTTTAATATTAGTTAATAAACTCCAGATCAGTTCTTTAAATTGCATTTGCTGATTTATTTAGAAGCAAGCCATGCAAAACCATTTCTGATTCAAGGTAGTTTTGTATCTGGTAGTTTTTGGTATTTCTTCTTAGACAAGGCATTCTGAACGTTTGCAGAGTTAAATGTCCCCCTTCTTCCTGCGGCCCATAATGTTTGTTTCAAGCCACTCCTGACAGTCGTAGATCCTTCATAGTTGTAAGCTTGCATTGTTACTAGCACAGCAAACAAATAGTCAGGTGGTTTTAAAACTTGGTGGCCTGACTGGCCTATTGACCGCAGCAATATTTTAAATAAAGGATAACTCCTGGTTTGTGTTAATTTGAAAAAACCTATCTTGCAAATATGGTAATTCTTCACTAGTAAATGTAGTTGGATTTTTCTTATATAACTAAAATGGAATGATAGTCTTTTACACTGAAGATTGGTTTTGCACATAATTTAGCTGTAGAATCTAACATTTTTGAAAAACATCAGCAACTCCTATCTTTGCAATATCAGGCCTTCTATCCTTGTATAACCAGTGTCAAGTTCACAGTGTTTTGATACTTCGCTGGCACAAGAGTGCTTATATCATAGAATTGGAGTAGGGAGGGATACCGAGGGTAATCTAGTCCATTTCCCTACAATGCAGGAATACCCCAATGAAAACATTGCTTTCTTGACAAACTTATATAATACATTTACCATTATTATCAAAACCTGAATGCAAAGCAAAAACTTTAAAGGTAAGATTGGCAGTAATCATTCTCATTATACCATTCTGTTTATGCATTGCATTAGTAGGATATGACACAGACATATTTTGGTTAACCTTGATGATGAAATTATATTCTTTTCTATAGAACTGATGCACCATTATGTTGAGATAAATTACTCTCAATAGCACCAACTGCTTAATCTCCAGGTGCTTTTAGTTCACCAGAGGAATGCACTCTTTCTTAACATTCACAACAAGCAGATTTCAATCACTGCTCGTTCAGCACTTTAGCAATCAAGCTGTAAATCCACTATACAAAAATGGGTTGTCAGCAAACAAAGGCAGCTATTTAAACTGAATGCAGGGAAGGGCCCTTATTGGAGGTTAGAATAATTGATATTCCAGAATACAGTCATTTCCCCAAGTGCTTATAATGCCTAATTTGTTGCATTACTGCTGGTAAGATTTTGTTTTCGGAACTGACCTATTAGGATATTTAATAATCCACTCTTAGGTGTGTTGAATTATCCTGTAATTTTTATGTGTCTCTGTAGCGTTGCCAAGAGTCAATCAAGAGATGCATCTTCATAATAAGCCATGAAAAGATGCCTCTCTTCTTCTCCACACTGTTTATAAGAGTTGCACAGAGTGAGCAGTTGGGTGACAGGAGCAGCAGCTACATTTGCTCTAACTATTTCAAGCCCCTTTAAAGTACAGGGATAGTTTTTGAGTTGATACCCAAAAAGCCAATTATCATGTAGGTTATCTTAAAGGTAAGTCATGGTAGCACTTCTTGGGCTTGTGTGCCTTCCCCTAAAGGTAAAGGTAAAGGGACCCCTGACTGTTCAGTCCAGTCGCAGATGACTCTGGGGTTGCGGTGCTCATCTCGCTTTACTGGCCGAGGGAGCCAGCGTTTGTCCGCAGACAGCTTCCGGGTCATGTGGTCAGCATTGTGTTTCCTGCTTGGCAGGGGGTTGGACTCGATGGCCCTTGTGGTCTCTTCCAACTCTATGATTCTATGACTAAGCCGCTTCTGGAAAACCAGAGCAGCACATGGAAACGCCATTTACCTTCCTGCCGGAGGGGTACCTATTTATCTACTTGCACTTTGACATGCTTTCGAACTGCTAGGTTGGCAGGAGCAGGGACCGAGCAATGGGAGCTCACCCCGTCGCGGGGATTCAAACCGCCAACCTTCTGATGGGCAAGCCCTAGGTTCTGTGGTTTAGACCACAGTGCCACCTGCTGTGTGCCTACTGCGTGTCTAATCTTTAATGTCCCAGGTCCTGTGTCTGATATGTTTACAGCAGTAGGCCCCACTCCCTTAACCCATCCACTGTGAAGAGTAGAGATTGCTTGAGCAGTTGCTACTTCGTAATCTTCACTTGGAGCTCTAGTTCACATTAAAAGTGTATGGAATGTTGAGCCAGACCCATTCATTTTGCTAGACATTAATTTCATTCAGCAATGCATCTGACATTAAACTACATAAATGGGTTGCTATTAAGAAAACATTCTCTGTTGATGTATGGATGGGATAAGAGAAACAGTTTAGATGAAGCTCCTGGGCCAAGTCCATAAATTTCTTTAGAATAGGTCCCGCCCAGCAGCAGTAATTGGCCTCTTGGGTGTTAAGTGGTCACTCAATCCCAACCTCTAATTTTTTCCTTCTAAATACCTTAGCGTCCCAGGAAGCCACATCTATCCCCACCATTGTGCTTGGAAGAATCTACGAAACCATCACTAAGCACCATAACAGTAGCATTGTACCGTTGAGCACTGAAAGATGCAATGAGGCCAGTAAGCTCCTCAATACTAGCCAGATAGGCAATCAGTCTTCCTAAGCTAACTCCAGATGGGGAATGTCTCTGTCCCCCCACTCCTACCATGAATTGGAAGAAATGCCATCCTGACTTAGCCCACTGGCTTCTTGACACAGTGAATCAAGCAGCTTCCACCAGTCCTACTTGGAGTAAACAAACACACAAGCATTGTAAACACATTTGAAGAAGGAAGATAACCCATCAATAGCTGTGTCTCTCATTCTTCAACACAATGCAAAGGAAGGATTTCACATTCCCATTTCTTTGTTTTCCACATATAGCTTCTGTCTGTCTGTCTCTCTCTCTCCAAGGATGGTGGAGAAGAAAACCTGGGTGTGATCATTAGTTCCTTTTCCCACTCTGGTCTTGCATTTGGGGGATGGTTTCCCCTTAGTACCCCAGACTACATTAACAAGTGAAAGCATCAGGGAGATGGAGGCAGTTGTCTGCTAAGTTGGACCTATTCAAGTAGGTGGTTTCCCATCAGGCTTTTGGTCAAAAGCATCAAAACTCTTCAGCTTAATCAGGGGGGAAAAGAGAATTTGCTTACAGCTCTCAAGCTAGTGGATGAAATAGGATCAGTAACCTATTTTTCAGAAGTGTTTGATGACATGATGAGATAGGATGGAGCCTCCTCAAAGGTAGGGTACATGGAGGACCCTAGTAAAATGTTTATATACTTTCCATGGTACTCTGAACGTGTTACAAGTTCACTTTCTACATGCCCTGGTCATGGTGCTTTCAAAGATTTTATCCCCAGAGGTTGGCCTCAAGAAGCCAACAGATAGAAGATAACATTCACCGTGTTCTGCCCTGCTATTCAAGCTTCCTCGAGAGCCTCAATATTCTCTAGGGGAGATCTTGTCAGCTAAGTAGCTCAAAGCTCTGTATCCCCTGACAACAACCATTACACCCAATCTACATAAAATACTTCCCTGCAGATATATCTTCAAACTTTGTTTTAGTTTTCTTCAAAAGGTTTTTGCATCCACATACAATCGGGAACCGTGAAAATTTTATGGTTAGACCAAACTTAGGGAAACAGTCCCTGAAGGTGCTAAATCATCTATCTGATCATCACATCTTTTCTGCTAATCTTTTAATCTTCAGTCTCAGTTCCATCCCTCCTGGCCCAGGTACAAGTTTCCCTTCCAGGGAGGTCATGACAGAGATCTGAGATCTGAAGATAACCTATTGAGGCCCCCCCCCCACTTTGGAATTAGGGGAGGAATCACGCAAGTTCAGTGAACAATAGAGCCTTTTCACCAAAGTCAAATGGAGACTTACATAGGGTGATAACTCTTAAAGACTAATACATTTATTAAGGTATAAGGTTTTGTGGTCGAGGGTCCACTTTCAGATACAATGGATGCTAGAGTTCTGCAATTTAGGCAAACATGGTTGCTTTTGCATGTAGTCAAAGCACACCTGTATTTTTTT